>NC_086446.1:392982885-393582885 GCF_028390025.1 Pseudophryne corroboree | reverse complement strand
GTGGTCCAGGAGATTGTAAACAAGTTAGAACTTGGATATGAAGGCTTAAAGCAAAACTCATTGGATACACAGAGAAGTGGCAAAAGTGACAAGTCTTTACTCAGAAATCAGTCAGACATCAGAGGTATTATACCACAGTCTGGAGATAAAAGATCTGTGCCACTTTATGCCGGTGCTGACCAGGCAAGTTATATTCAGAAAAATGAAACCATTGAGCAATTACAAGAACCATTTGTCTGGGATTCTGATATCTTCAAGTATATACAACGATTTCATAGTTCGGAGTATCAGAAAATATTAAACAAATATCATGTACAAGCTGTCGATGAAAGTTCAGATGAAATCACTACCCTTTACCTCCAGACTATAAATGATGCCCAACAGAATCTGCCTGATTTAATAACTGCACGCTTTGAACTCATGGGACTTTACCAAGGATTGGAACTAATCCTTCGGAAAGAACAGATAAATAAGAGACACATAAATAGAGATCAGGAGTTACAGAAGTCCTTACTAGGTGACCTCCAAAAGCTGTATCCCATGCTCCTTTGTCATGAAGATGACAAATGCTTGTACCTTATTGGAAATGGTTTTGATGTGGCTCAAGGCAAACAATATATCAGTGACACACAACTGAAAATTGGCAAGCCATCTAATTATCTGAACTTGGATAGCACACAACCTGGAGGAAGCCAGGAGAGTACCATAAGGGATGAGCTATTAAAGTCCATGTCCCCCTCTTATAAATATGAACGCCCTGAAAACAAAGTGGGAAGTAGAATAGCTGCATCATTTAGTTTACCCCCAGACCACAGTTCACATTTAACAAGAACGCATCTTGAAGAAAGATATTTGACTTCATCAAATAGTAACAGCAGACAGCTGTTTGATCATGAGAGATATGCCAATAGTGATAAAGCAATGGAGACACTTGTAGGCCACACAGCTGCACTTAATCTTAATAAGAACGAAGATTTTAGTCTTTCACAAACAGATGAGAAGTCTGGAATCAAGAGCTTACCACCATTCAAAAAGGTTGATGTTCTCCCAGCACTGAAAACTGGTAGAGAGGATATAAGGCAGTACAGATCCACCACTAAAAGCAGTGGCCCACTCAAACCTGTACGAATTGCTAAAGCATCAAGTGAACTATCATACTCCAGCCTAGTAGATGTGGAGCCTCCCAACTTAGACTTTAAAACATCAGAATGTAAACTCAGAAGATCCAATAGTTTATCGCGTATTTATTCTAGGGACAGCACCTCATCTGTTCAACAGGAGGACATATACATATTCAAAGATGAAATCTTGGTGGAGGGTTGGCTATGGCATTATATAAAAGAGCATCACAAGCCACACATTGATATTTTATGTTCAGAAGTCTTGTTATTGGAGGAGCAAGTTAATGGAAATATTGTATTAAAACTAAAGGCAGTCAGCAAACCCAAGTTGTCCATGGCAAAGGAAAAGATTCAATTATTGTATTGGAAAGAGGATGCAAATATTACTAACTCTTGCCTTGAATACTCCTCATTAGGGATTAAAGGTCCAGATGATCATGCAGTACATGAATATTGCAATCTGTTTCGCAATTGCTTCCAAAAAGTCTGCACTAAAGTGGAGAAAGATAAGCTACTACTTATATATCCCAAAATAATGCATGAAACTATTCTAAAAGAGTATAGGCAGCTAGTAGAAAACAAAGTTAAGTCCCATACCAATTTACCATCGGTGGTGGCAGATGATGGTCAGTCCTCCTTACTTCTGAAGACAATAGATCAAAGGAACAAAACAGATTCTGTGGAAGAGATGTTGTTCAGCAATCCTCAACCTCCCCCATTATCTTCTGGCTTGGAAAGTCCAGATGTTGTATCAGAAATGAATGAGAATCAAGGTATTAGAAGTTTGGAAGATCAGAAAGCTTTTCAGGCTGACTGCACTGACACATTATCTAGAATCACCAGTGAAACCAAAACCTTCTTCAACAGTTTGATGACACCATATCAATCTGGAAACATACAAATATCTTCACAAGCTCCAGTCCTTACAGATTATGTAAAAGGAAATCGTTTTTTTCAAGACCCCAATTGCTTTAAAACAGAAAGCTCCTTACTGGAGAATTCTGAGACAAATTTCTACACATACAAACATTGTTTGCCAGATGTCAAAGCAGATGTGAATACTTATGATTATGGTGCTTATACCAGTGAGCTTTTAGCTGACAAATTCAGCTCCCCTTCACAAGATGTCAAAAATAGATCTAACTTGGAGACCGATAACGGTGAAAAAGGCATTTTGCGAGAAGGTTACGTCCAACAGTTTGAGAGCAAATCATCTGAATTGAGAAGTCCTGCAGTAGGCCAAGAGTCTGAGAAGACTGGCACCGTTTGTGACCTTTGCAAGAACAGCAACAAAGTAGTTCAAATATCTTGTGGTCACTATCTGTGTGATAATTGTCATTCAGCAAGTAAGAACTTGTGCGGGCTATGTTTGGATAGTACAGAATCAGCTGACAAAGGTACCCCGAGAGTCACAATGATTCATACAAGTATGAGCCTAAGCTTACCTGGATATGAACGAGACACATCTTTGAAGATAATATATGAGGTGTCTGATGGAGTACAGGGGGTAAGTGACAAGAGTTTGCATAGCCCAGTGCATAATCCATGTAGTGTCAAAAACATTCTTTTATTTTGTTTAGTATAAAAAAGAATGCATGTACTGTACATAGTTTTAAGCAATATACAGGATATGAGCAAACTTACTTAAGAAGTGGTGTCACTCATTGTTTCTTTCTCTGGACCTTGGTTACAACGCTCCAAGGTCAAGGATAAAATGCTTAGCACTTGCAGTTGGAATACTGACCATGGAATACCGACACTGTTCAGAATGCTGACGCTGATACCCTGACATGGATCAAAATGTCAGCGCTGGGATCCCGAATGCCGGGACTCCACACTGGTTAGCCGCGGGGGAAGAGGGGGTGGGGGTGCGGGGTAGGCTTAGGTTGAGGGTTAGGTTGCGGGGAGGGGGGAATCAGGTTAGGCACCACCGGGGAGGGTTAGGCTGCGGGGGAATCATTAGGGTCAGGCTGTGCGTAAGGAGGGTTAGGGGTAGTTTACTTACAAAATAGTTGTCTGGATGCCGCTGTCGGTATTCTGACTGCTGGCATCCCATGCTTCAGTATCCCGATTAACATCACGCAACTGCAGTACGTCTAAAGTTACTGCAGTTTGGGAGGAATATTGAACATGAAGAATAGTCACAGGAGACTGAGATTATGAATCTTAAGCAAATATAATGGTAGACTACTAAATACTGAACTCTGAAACATCCATTTTTCTTGAGATGCAGAGTATTGACGTATCCCTTTTCGGAAGACAGGCATGTGGTCCTGTAAAATTGGTATACCCAATAATCGGAAATATCTATTAAATAAACATACAGCTTCTGCCGGCACTCACAAATCAACCGCAGCTTGCTCAGGTGCCCGTAATTCAAAACACAAAAATCAAATAGGAATCAGAATCAGCTTTATTGGCCAGGTATACTTGCATATACTAGGAATTTGTCTTAGGTTTGCTATACAACAGCCAAGTAGGTAACAAATAAGCAGGTGAGGAGGGGGGGAGGGAAATAAAGTCAGACAGATACGTATACCGTAGGGACAAAAGTGAGTTACATGTACGACTAGTCAGTCAATTTTCAGGTGTTCGGCAGGAAGACCTATTGGGGATATAAACATTTTAGGCTTCTAGTGGACCCAGCAGGGATGGCCCTGTATAGCCTGCCTGAAGGAAGCAAGTTAAAGATGCTGTAGCCGGGATGTAGCTGGTCCTTTATTATCTTAGTTACCCGCTTTTTAGCTTTGGACAGGTTCAGGTCCTGGATTGAGGGAAGGTCGGCCCCAATGATCTTCTCTGCGGTTCTGACCACCTTTTGGAGCCTGCATCTGTCCCTCGCGCTGGTGGAACTGTACCATACCAGTATCGAGGAACACAGTACCGACTCCACAGTCGCGGAGTACAAGAGGAGCAGAAGCTTATGTGGGATGTTGAACTTCCTAAGTTGCTTGAGGAAGAACAACCTCTGCTGCGCTTTCCTGACAGTGGCGTCAGCGTTGGACCCCCATTTAAGGTCCCGGGAGATTGTGGTCCCCAGACCTCAGAGTCAACTTAATACACTGCTATTAGCATTAAGTTGACTCCCAGTGCCGTTCCTATTGGATTTTTCTGTATAATATGCATTTTTAACACCTGTTCCATGGATTTGTCTCCAAAAAAGTGCTCAGATACGTTTTTTTATTATCTATTATCATATATTTATAACACACAGTACCAGCATATTCAAAGTGCTGTACAATTTGGAACAAAGAGTAGTAAAGGAAAACGGGTGGTAGTCATGTGACCGCCGGTCGGCTGACCGACAGTCACATGACCTCCTCCGTGAGCCCGACGGCTCACTATCCCGATGGTCGGCATGCCGACCAACAGGGACTATTTCCACTCGTGGGTGTCCACGACACCCATAGAGTGGGAATAGAACCCGTGGCGACCGCAGGTCGCCACCGAGCCCGCAAGGGGCTTGCTGCACTCGCCCCTCCCCGCCGGGATCCCGGCGTCGGTATGCTGCCGGGATCCCGGCGTCGGTAAGGTGACCGGCGGTCAGGAGACCGCCGGTCACCCGTACTACACCCAAGGAAAACTGGGCATTACTAAATGGACAGTTTGCCTAAATAAAGGTTTTCAGGGAATACTTGGTTCGGCAGCTGTAGCAGTCGCTGTACAAGGGAGAGAATTCCACAGAATGTCCACCAGAAATAGGATCAAGTGAATGGTGAATTTCAGATGTAGATCTTGGGCAGAGAGTAGTGATTGAGTAGGGAGATATTTTGGGACAGTTGAGAAATAGGAGCAGTTCTTTGTGGAAAGATCCAGAGAGGAAACATATAATGCTACACAAATGTAATGGAGATGACACTTAAACTCAAAAATATGTGTTAGTTTTCTTATAGTATGGTATTGATAGAGAAGAACAGAGGACCTGATACAGGTAGCAAGAAGGATAAGATCCAGAGAAATGAGAAGCAGAGATTTGATATATAGTATGTGAACCATCATAGTCTGAAGACCCAGGGGAAAGCTGCATTGGAGTGTGAGGTCAGCATGGCACATGCAGTTGAGAGGACAAGGAGAAATAGAAGCAAGCAAGTGTCATTATATTTTGCAGTTGCTGAATCCTTCATCTTGTTATTGGGACCAATAAGTTGTGAAAGGTGACAGTATGTAAGCCTCAGAAGAACCATTAGTTTGTAAGTAATTATCACATTGTTGAATAATGATGGAAATATGCCAGTGGAGAGGGAGAGACAGAGGCGGATTGGGAACTAAAAGTGGCCCTGGAAAAATGTCATGAAGTGGCCTCATGTGGGCGGAACAAAATCAATGGTGGGCGGAACAAACACCAAAGTGGGCGGGATCAGTACACAGGGCCGCACCTAGAGGGGTGTGATATGTGCCATTTCGAAGGGTTCTGAGGGCAGCACATTTTCTTTTATATATATATATATATATATATATGAAAAGAAAAAAGGAAATTGGCGCCCAAAGGTTATTTTAACCTATAAATACAGGGAACCCACTGGGTTTCACAATTATCATTACTTTTAAAACATAAACATGAACTGTTCTTTCATAAAAAATTTATTAAAATGTACAGAAGCAAAGAAGCATGTCCATTACATTACACAGACAAAATGATGTAATTTCTCTTCGAATACTCCATCGCTGAAGTTGGTAGTGGAATATCGGCAACTTAGTGCAGTATCTTTATTCTTCCTCATATGATATTCAGAGATAACATCAAACATAACATATTATATTTGATGTTATCTCTGAATATCATATGAGGAAGAATAAAGATACTGCACTAAGTTGCCGATATTCCTCTACCAACTTCAGTGATGGAGTATTCGAAGAGAAATTACATAATTTTGTCTGTGTAATATAATGGACATGCTTCTTTGCTTCTGTACATTTTAATAAATTTTCTCTTACGTCCTAGAGGATGCTGGGGACTCCGTAATGACCATGGGGATAGACGGGCTCCGCAGGAGACATGGGCACTTAAAGAAAGACTTTAGGTATGGGTGTGCACTGGCTCCAACCTCTATGCCCCTCCTCCAGAACTCAGTTTACTACTGTGCCCAGAGGAGACTGGGTGCATTACAGGGAGCTCTCCTGAGTTTCCTGAAAGAAAGTATTTTGTTAGGTTTTTTATTTTCAGGGAGCCGGCTGGCAACAGGCTCCCTGCATCGTGGGACTGAGGAGAGAGAAGCAGTCCTACTTCTGTGAGTTTCAAGGCTCTGCTTCTTAGGCTACTGGACACCATTAGCTCCAGAGGGAGTCGGAACACAGGTCTCACCCTGGAGTTCGTCCCGGATGCCGCGCCGCCGTCCTCCTCACAGAGCCGGAAGATAGAAGCCGGGTGAGTATGAGAAGATAGAAGACTTCAGAGGCGGCAGAAGACTTCAGATCTTCACTGAGGTAACGCACAGCAGTAAAGCTGTGCGCCATTGCTCCCACACAGCACACACAAACGGCAGTCACTGTAAGGGTGCAGGGCGCAGGGGGGGCGCCCAGGGCAGCAATTAAACCTCTTTTTCTGGCAAAAGTAGATATATACAGCTAGGCACTGTATATATAAAGAGCCCCCACATGTTTTCTATATATTTTAGCGGGACAGAAGCCCGCTGCTGAGGGGGCAGGGCTTCTTCCTCAGCACTCACCAGCGCCATTTTCTCCACAGCACAGCGTTGAGAGGAAGCTCCCCGGACTCTCCCCTGCTTATCCACAGTGACAGGGGGTTTTAAAGAAGGGGGGGGGGGGGGGCACATCATTTGTCGCAAAAATAAAGATTTCAGCGCTATCTGGGTAAACATATTGTGTGTGTTTTTTCCTGGGTCATATAGCGCTGGGTGTGTGCTGGCATACTCTCTCTATCTGCCTCTCCAAAGGGCCTTGTGGGGGAACTGTCTTCAGATAAGAGGATTCCCTGAGTGTGTGGTGTGTCGGTACGCGTGTGTCGACATGTCTGAGGTAGAAGGCTTTCCTAGGGAGGAGGAGGAGGAGCAAATGAATGTGGTGTCTCCGTCGACACCTGACTGGATGGATATGTGGAATGTTTTAAGTGCTAATGTAAAGTTATTGAACAAAAGATTAGACAAAGCGGAAGCTAGGGAACAGCCAGGGAGTCAACCCATGTCTGTCCCAATGTCGCAGGGACCTTCGGGGTCTCAAAAGCGCCCACTATCCCAAATAGTAGACACAGATACCGACACGGATTCTGATTCCAGTGTCGACTACGATGATGCAAAGTTACAGCCAAAATTGGCTAAATGTATTCGATATATGATTATTGCAATAAAAGATGTTTTGCATATGACAGAGGAACCCCCTGTCCCTGACACGAGGGTGCACATGTATAAGGGAAAGAAACCTGAGGTAACCTTTCCCCCCTCACATGAGTTGAACGAATTATGTGAAAAAGCTTGGGAATCTCCAGACAAAAAACTGCAGATTCCCAAAAGGATTCTTATGGCGTATCCTTTCCCGCCAACGGACAGGATACGGTGGGAATCCTCCCCTAGGGTGGCCAAAGCATTTACACGCTTATCCAAAAAGGTAGCGCTGCCATCCCAAGATACGGCTACCCTCAGGGATCCTGCTGACCGCAAGCAGGAGGTTACCTTGAAGTCCATTTACACACATTCTGGTAACTTACTCAGACCGCCGATTGCGTTGGCCTGGGTTTGCAGCGCTGTAGCAGCATGGACAGATACCTTATCAGCAGAAATTGAGACCCTGGATAAGGATACCATTTTATTGACCCTAGGGCATATAAAAGATGCTGTCTTATATATGAGAGATGCTCAAAGAGACATTAGTCTACTGGGTTCTAGAATCAAAGCTATGTTGATTTCTGCTAGACGAGTCCTATGGACCCGGCAATGGACAGGTGATGCTGACTCAAAGAGGCATATGGAGGTTTTACCTTACAAGGGTGAGGAATTGTTTGGGGAAGGTCTCTCGGACCTGGTCTCCACAGCTACAGCTGGTAAATCAAATTTTTTGCCTTATATTCCCTCACAGCCTAAGAAAGCGCCACATTATCAAATGCAGTCCTTTCGATCACAAAGAAACAAGAAAGTACGAGGTGCGTCCTTTTCCTCCAGAGGTAAGGGCAGAGTAAAAAAGCTGCACAACACAGCTAGTTCCCAGGAACAGAAGTCCTCCCCGGCCTCTACAAAATCCACCGCATGACGCTGGGGCTCTGCTAAAGGAGTCCGCCCCAGTGGGGGCACGTCTTCGAGTTTTCAGCCACATCTGGGTTCACCTACAGGTGGATCCCTGGGCAATAGAAATTGTTTCTCAGGGTTACAAGCTGGAATTCGAAGAGGTGCCTTCTCGCCGGTTTTTCAAATCGGCCCTACCAGCTTCTCCCCCGGGAAGGGAGATAGTGTTAAATGCAATTCACGAATTGTATCTTCAACAGGTGGTGGTCAAGGTTCCCCTGCTTCAACAAGGGAGGGGATATTACTCAACCCTGTTTGTAGTCCCGAAACCGGACGGTTCGGTCAGACCCATTTTAAATTTAAAATCCTTGAACCTATACTTGAAAAGGTTCAAGTTCAAGATGGAATCGCTAAAAGCGGTCATCGCCAGCCTGGAAGGGGGGGATTTTATGGTATCTCTGGTAGTGATGAGCGGGTTCGGATTCTCGGGATCCGAACCCCCCCGAACTTCACCCTTTTTTGCACGGGTCCGAGCAGACTCGGATCCTCCCGCCTTGCTCGGTTAACCCGAGCGCGCCCGAACGTCATCATCCCGCGGTCGGATTCTCGCGAGATTCGTATTCTATATAAGGAGCCGCGCGTCGCCGCCATTATTCACTCGTGCATTGGAGATGATCGTGAGAGGACGTGGCTGGCGTCCTCTCAGTTTCTATGTTCAGTGGGCTGCAAGTATCTGTGCTCAGTGTGCTGCAAATATCTGTGCTCAGTGTGCTGCAAATATCTGTGCTCAGTGTGCTGCAAGTGCAAATATCTACGTTCTCTGCCTGAAAAACGCTCCATATCTGTGCTCAGTGTGCTGCAAATATCTGTGCTCAGTGTGCTAATTGCTTTATTGTGGGGACTGGGGACCAGCAGTATTATATAATAGGAGGACAGTGCAGAGTTTTGCTGACCAGTGACCACCAGTATTATACGTTCTCTGCCTGAAAAACGCTCCATATCTGTGCTGCATTGTAGTATATAGTAGGAGGACAGTGCAGAATTTTGCTGACCACCAGTATAACTATATATATATATATATATATATATATATATATATATATAGGAGTACGGTACAGTAGTCCACTGCTCTACCTCTGTGTCGTCAAGTATACTATCCCATCCATACCTGTGGTGCATTTCAGTTTTGCACAGCTTGCTGACCACCAGTATATATAATATATAGCAGTACAGTACAGTAGGCCACTGCTCTACCTACCTCTGTGTCGTCAAGTATACTATCCATCCATACCTGTGGTGCATTTCAGTTTTGCACAGTTTGCTGACCACCAGTATATATAATATATAGCAGTACGGTACAGTAGGCCACTGCTCTACCTACCTCTGTGTCGTCAAGTATACTATCCATCCATACCTGTGGTGCATTTCAGTTTTGCACAGTTTGCTGACCACCAGTATATATAATATATAACAGTACGGTACAGTAGGCCACTGCTCTACCTACCTCTGTGTCGTCAAGTATACTATCCATCCATACCTGTGGTGCATTTCAGTTTTGCACAGTTTGTTGACCACCAGTATATATAATATATAGCAGTACGGTACAGTAGGCCACTGCTCTACCTACCTCTGTGTCGTCAAGTATACTATCCATCCATACCTGTGGTGCATTTCAGTTTTGCACAGTTTGCTGACCACCAGTATATATAATATATAGCAGTATGGTACAGTAGGCTACTGCTCTACCTACCTCTGTGTCGTCAAGTATACTATCCATCCATACCTGTGGTGCATTTCAGTTTTGCACAGTTTGCTGACCACCAGTATATATAATATATAGCAGTACGGTACAGTAGGCCACTGCTCTACCTACCTCTGTGTCGTCAAGTATACTATCCATCCATACATGTGGTGCATTTCAGTTTTTGTGCGCAGTATATATAGTAGTAGGCCATTGCTATTGATAAATATATTACTGGCATATAATTCCACACATTAAAAAATGGAGAACAAAAATGTGGAGGGTAAAATAGGAAAAGATCAAGATCCACTTCCACCTCATGCTGAAGCTGCTGCCACTAGTCATGGCCGAGACGATGAAATGCCATCAACGTCGTCTGCCAAGGCCGATGCCCAATGTCATAGTAGAGAGCATGTAAAATCCAAAAAACAAAAGTTCAGTAAAATTACCCAAAAATAAAAATTAAAATCGTCTGAGGAGAAGCGTAAACTTGCCAATATGCCATTTACGACACGGAGTGGCAAGGAACGGCTGAGGCCCACTCCTATGTTCCTCATGACTAGTGGGTCAGCTTCACATGAGGATGGAAGCACTCATCCTCCTGCTAGAAAACTTAAAAGACTTAAGATGGCAAAAGCACAGCAAAGAACTGTGCGTTCTTCTAAATCACAAATCCCCAAGGAGAATCCAATTGTGTCGGTTGCGATGCCTGACCTTCCCAACACTGGACGGGAAGAGGTGGCGCCTTCCACCATTTGCACGCCCCCTGCAAGTGCTGGAAGGAGCACCCGCAGTCCAGTTCCTGATAGTCAAATTGAAGATGTCACTGTTGAAGTACACCAGGATGAGGATATGGGTGTTGCTGGGGAGGAAATTGACAAGGAGGATTCTGATGGTGAGGTGGTTTGTTTAAGTCAGGCACCCGGGGAGACACCTGTTGTCCGTGGGACGAATATGGCCATTGACATGCCTGGTCAAAATACAAAATAAAATCACCTCTTCGGTGTGGAATTATTTCAACAGAAATGCGGACAACTGGTGTCAAGCCGTGTGTTGCCTTTGTCAATCTGTAATAAGTAGGGGTAAGGACGTTAACCACCTAGGAACATCCTCCCTTATACGTCACCTGGAGCGCATTCATCAGAAGTCATTGACAAGTTCAAAAACTTTGGGTGACAGCGGAAGCAGTCCACTGCCAACTAAATCTCTTCCTCTTGTAACCAAGCTCCTGCAAACCACACCACCAACTCCCTCAGTGTCAATTTCCTCCATAGACAGGAAAGACAATAGTCCTGCAGGCCATGTCACTGTCAAGTCTGACGAGTCCTCTCCTGCCTGGGATTCCTCCGATGCATCCTTGAGTGTAACGCCTACTGCTGCTGGCGCTGCTGTTGTTGCTGCTGGGAGTCGATCGTCATCCCAGAGGGGAAGTCGGAAGACCAATTGTACTACTTCCAGTAAGCAATTGACTGTCCAACAGTCCTTTGCGAGGAAGATGAAATATCACAGCAGTCATCCTGCTGCAAAGCGGATAACTCAGGCCTTGGCAGCCTGGGTGGTGAGAAACATGTTTCCGGTATCCACCGTTAATTCACAGGGAACTAGAAAATTGATTGAGGTACTGTGTCCCCGGTACCAAATACCATCTAGGTTCCATTTCTCTAGGCAGGCGATACCGAAAATGTACACAGACGTCAGAAAAAGAGTCACCAGTGTCCTAAAAAATGCAGTTGTACCCAATGTCCACTTAACCACGGACATGTGGACAAGTGGAGCAGGGCAGACTCAGGACTATATGACTGTGACAGCCCACTGGTTAGATGTATTGCCTCCCGCAGCAAGAACAGCAGCGGCGGCACCAGTAGCAGCATCTCGCAAACGCCAACTCGTTCCTAGGCAGGCTACGCTTTGTATCACCGCTTTCCATAAAAGGCACACAGTTGACAACCTCTTACGGAAACTGAGGAACATCATCGCAGAATGGCTTACCCCAATTGGATTCTCCTGGGGATTTGTGACATCGGACAACGCCACCAATATTGTGCGTGCATTACATCTGGGCAAATTCCAGCACGTCCCATGTTTTGCACATACATTGAACCGCGTGCCGAAGACTGGAGCACCAGCAAACACTCCTGAACCTGCCCTGCCATCATCTGAAGCAAGAGGTGGTAACGAGGTGGAATTCAACCCTCTATATGCTTCAGAGGATGGAGGAGCAGCAAAAGTCATTCAAGCCTATACAGCTACCTATGACATAGGCAAAGGAGGGGGAATGCACCTGACTCAAGCGCAGTGGAGAATGATTTCAACGTTGTGCAAGGTTCTGCAAACCTTTGAACTTGCCACACGTGAAGTCAGTTCAGACACTGCCAGCCTGAGTCAGGTCATTCCCCTCATCAGGCTTTTGCAGAAGAAGCTGGAGAGATTGAAGGAGGAGCTAAAACAGAGCGATTCCGCTAGGCATGTGGGACTTGTGGATGGAGCCCTTAATTCGCTTAACCAGGATTCACGAGTGGTCAATCTGTTGAAATCAGAGCCCTACATTTTGGCCACCGTGCTCGATCCTAGATTTAAAACCTACGTTGTATCTCTCTTTCCGTCAGACACAAGTCTGCAGAGGTTCAAAGACCTGCTGGTGAGAAAATTGTCAAGTCAAGCGGAACGTGACCCGTCAACAGCTCCTCCTTCACATTCTCCCGCAACTGGGGCTGCGAGGAAAAGGCTAAGAATTCCGAGCCCACCCGCTGGCGGTGATGCAGGGCAGTCAGGAGCAAGTGCTGACATCTGGTCCGGACTGAAGGACATGCCAACGATTACTGACATGTCGTCTGCTGTCACTGCATATGATTCTGTCACCATTTAAAGAATGGTGGAGGATTATATGAGTGACAGCATCCAAGTAGGCACGTCAGACAGTCCATACGTATAGGAAAAAGAGGCAATTTGGAGGCTCTTGCACAAACTGGCTTTATTTTACCTAAATTGCCCCCCTTCCCCTCCAGTGTGTACTCCGAAAGAGTGTTTAGTGCAGCCGCTCACCTTGTCAGCAATCGGCGTACGAGGTTACTTCCAGAAAATGTGGAGAAGATGATGTTCATCAAAATGAATTATAATCAATTCCTCCGAGGAGACATTCACCAGCAATTGCCTCCAGAAAGTACACAGGGACCTGAGATGGTGGATTCCAGAGGGGACGAATTAATAATCTGTGAGGAGGGGGATGTACACAGTGAAAGGGGTGAGGAATCGGACGATGAGGAGGAGGTGGACATCTTGCTTCTGTAGAGCCAGTTTGTACAAGGAGAGATTTATTGCTTCTTTTTTGGTGGGGGCCCAAACCAACCAGTCATTTCAGTCACAGTTGTGTGGCAGACCCTGTCGCTGAAATGATGGGTTTGTTAAAGTGTGCATGTCCTGTTTATACAACATAAGGGTGGGTGGGAAGGCTCAAGGACAATTCCATCTTGCACCTCTTTTTTCTTTCATTTTTCTTTGCATCATGTGCTGTTTGGGGACTATTTTTGGAAGTGCCATCCTGTCTGACACTGCAGTGCCACTCCTAGATGGGCCAGGTGTTTGTGTCGGCCACTTGGGTCGCTTAGCTTAGTCACACAGCTACCTCATTGCGCCTCTTTTTTTCTTTGCATCATGTGCTGTTTGGGGACTATTTTTTTGAAGTGCCATCCTGCCTGACACTGCAGTGCCACTCCTAGATGGGCCAGGTGTTTGTGTTGGCCACTTGGGTCACTTAGCTTAGTCATCCAGCGACCTCGGTGCAAATTTTAGGACAAAAAATTATATTGTGAGGTGTGAGGTGTTCAGAATAGACTGGAAATGAGTGGAAATTATGGTTATTGAGGTTAATAATACTGTGGGATCAAAATGACCCCCAAATTCCATGATTTAAGCTGTTTTTGAGGTTTTTTTGTAAAAAAACACCCGAATCCAAAACACACCCGAATCCGACAAAAAATTTTCAGGGAGGTTTTGACAAAACGCGTCCGAATCCAAAACACGGCCGCGGAACCGAATCCAAAACTAAAACACAAAACCCGAAAAATGTCCGGTGCACATCACTAATCTCTGGACATAAAGGATGCATACCTTCATGTTCCCATTTATCCACCTCATCAGGCGTACCTGAGATTTGCGGTACAGGATTGTCATTACGTTGCCGTTTGGGCTTTCCACGGCCCCGAGGATTTTCACCAAGGTAATGGCGGAAATTATGGTGCTCCTGCGCAAGCAAGGTGTCACAATTATCCCGTACTTGGACGATCTCCTCATAAAAGCGAGATCAAGAGAGCAGTTGCTGAACAGCATCTCACTTTCACTGAAGGTGTTACAGCAACACGGCTGGATTCTCAATATCCCGAAGTCGCAGTTGGTTACTACGACTCGTCTGACCTTCTTGGGCATGATTCTGGATACAGACCAGAAAAGGGTTTATCTTCCGATAGAAACAGCTCAGGAACTCATGACTCTGGTCAGGAACCTATTGAAGCCAAAACAGGTGTCAGTGAATCACTGCACTCGAGTCCTGGGAAAGATGGTGGCATCATACGAAGCCATTCCCTTCGGCAGGTTCCATGCGAGGACTTTCCAATGGGACCTACTGGACAAGTGGTCCGGGTCACATCTACAAATTCATCAGTTGATCACCCTGTCCCCCAGAGCCAGGGTATCTCTCCTGTGGTGGCTGCAGAGTGCTCACCTTCTAGAAGGCTGCAGGTTTGGCATTCAGGACTGGATCCTAGTGACCACGGACGCGAGCCTCCGAGGTTGGGGAGCAGTCACACAGGGAAGAAACTTCCAAGGTCTTTGGTCAAGTCAAGAGACTTGTCTTCATATCAACATCCTGGAACTAAGGGCCATATACAACGCCCTACGTCAAGCGGAGACCTTACTTCGCGACCAACCAGTTCTGATCCAGTCAGACAACATCACCGCAGTGGCTCATGTAAACCGCCAAGGCGGCACAAGGAGCAGAGTGGCAATGGCGGAAGCCACCAGGATTTTTCGCTGTGCGGAAAATCATGTAAGCGCACTGTCAGCAGTGTTCATTCCGGGAGTGCGCAACTGGGAAACAGACTTCCTCAGCAGACACGACCTGCATCCAGGAGAGTGGGGACTTCATCAGGAAGTCTTTGCACAGATTGCAAGTCGGTGGGGACTGCCCCAGATAGACATGATGGCGTCCCGCCTCAACAAAAACCTACAGAGGTATTGCGCCAGATCAAAAGACCCTCAGGCGGTAGCTGTAGACGCCCTAGTGACACCGTGGGTGTTCCAGTCGGTCTATGTGTTTCCTCCTCTTCCTTTCATACTCAAGGTGTTGAGACTAATAAGAAAAAGAGGAGTGAGAACAATTCTCATTGTTCCAGATTGCCCACGAAGGACCTGGTATCCGGATCTGCTGGAAATGCTCACAGAAGATCCGTGGCCTCTTCCTCTACGACTGGACCTGTTGCAACAGGGGCCCTGTCTGTTCCAAGACTTACCGCGGCTGCGTTTGACGGCATGGCGGTTGAACGCAGGATCCTAGCGGAAAAAGGCATTCCGGATGAGGTCATTCCTACGCTGATAAAGGCTAGGAAGGACGTGACAGCTAAACATTATCACCGTATATGGCGAAAATATGTTTCTTGGTGTGAGGCCAGGAATGCTCCTATGGAAGAATTCCATCTGGACCGTTTCCTTCACTTCCTACAGACTGGAGTGAATTTGGGCCTAAAATTAGGCTCCATTAAGGTTCAGATTTCGGCCTTATCCATTTTCTTTCAAAAAGAATTGGCTTCTCTCCCAGAAGTACAGACTTTGTGAAGGGAGTGCTGCATATTCAGCCTCCTTTTATACCTCCGGTGGCGCCTTGGGACCTTAACGTGGTGGTGTTGAGTTTCCTTAAGTCGCACTGGTTTGAACCGCTTCAAACGGTGGAGTTAAAATATCTCACTTGGAAGGTGGTCATGTTATTAGCCTTGGCTTCGGCTAGGCGAGTGTCGGAATTGGCGGCTTTGTCTCATAAAAGCCCCTATCTGGGTTTCCATATGGATAGAGCGGAATTGCGGACCCGTCCTCAATTCTTGCCTAAGGTGGCAGCGTTCAATCAGCGTTATCTTCAGCTGATATCGATTGTGAATTGACGTTTCTTCTCTTCTTGTCACCTACAGGTAATTACAATTGACTACAGCTACCATCATATTCTGCTGCCCTATATCTATACATGCAAAGCTAATTCTGCTGGGTAATTACAATTGACTACAGCTACCATCATATTCTGCTGCCCTATATCTATACATGCAAAGCTAATTCTGCTGGGTAATTACAATTGACTACAGCTACCATCATATTCTGCTGCCCTATATCTATACATGCAAAGCTAATTCTGCTGGGTAATTACAATTGACTACAGCTACCATCATATTCTGCTGCCCTATATCTATACATGCAAAGCTAATTCTGCTGGGTAATTACAATTGACTACAGCTACCATCATATTCTGCTGCCCTATATCTATACATGCAAAGCTAATTCTGCTGGGTAATTACAATTGACTACAGCTACCATCATATTCTGCTGCCCTATATCTATACATGCAAAGCTAATTCTGCTGGGTAATTACAATTGAAACATTATTGCATAGTATGTGATTTTGAAGTACTTTGTAAAGTTTTGAATGATATAGACCCAGTTTTATCTTTGTGGAATGCCTGGTTGTTGTTTTTAAGGTAATTTATTGCCTGGCATTTGAGGGGGTGGGGTGTGGTTGCAGATTTCAATTATTGGTTTCACTTGTAATAGTCTTCTACTTAAGTCCAATGGTGTAGGCTGTGCAAAGCCGTTTGGCTGTGCATTTTCAATCGAAGCGTGCTTTTTATCAAAGCGTGATAAAATTGACAAATAACAGCAGCGTTCAATCAGCGTTCAATCGAAGTGAACAAGAAGGAAAACAGAAGCACATCAATCAAACAAAACAAACAAAAAAACTGAAGAACTAAAAACAAATGTGAGTCACTTACTCCTCAGATCACTCACCTCCTGATTGTTGCATCTGATGAAATAGCACGGAACAACCATACTTGGACAATTCAAAAACCATCCATTTCACCTACAAATGCTTGTATCTGTACTATTGTAATTTTGATTTTTATGCACAGCTGCACCAATGCAATTTTACCTGCAAACACTTAAAAAAACTAACATAATTACCATTGCTACTTAAACCTCTCACAATCCTTTCATTTCTTACACTCCAAATACATTTCTGCACCCACTTTATCTACACTTTTGACTCATTTCATACTAAATCTACACCCCGTGAGCCTACACTGCTTTTCTCACCTGCATTTCTGCAATTCTTCTGCTCGGATTCTCTTTCAGTCTCCTCTCCTACTTCCACTTTCCCTCAACCTATTCACCTACTTAACACTATGTCAAGGCTTTCCTATACTCCCCACATCACTCAGTGTCTACCTAATAATGTTTCTTTATCCTTACCCCCTAGTCTCCTACACCTCCTCCTCTCTCCCCTCCTCTGTCTCCCCTCCATCCCTCTGTTTCCTTCCCCCACCTTTCCTGTTACCCCACTTTCATTCACCTCTGCCCCATGGTCCTGCTACCCCACAACTCAGCCCTGCTCCCTCTCTCCCTTCCCTGTCACCTCCCCACACCCCCATCCACATCACACTGACCTCCCTCCCTGCCCACCTCCTGCAGTTTCCCCTCCTAGCTCAGGCACTCGTACCATCACTACTCTCTCATCATCCCTGCCCTCAAAGTTAATCCCACCTCATCGCTACAGCAACCCTGATAATCTCATTCACATCTCTCCCACAGACTTATACCCCCTATCCTGTGCACTCTGGAATGCCAGATCTGTTTGTAACAAACTGGTCCCCACTCATGACCTTTTCATTTCCAAATCCCTACACCTACTAGCCATTACTGAAACTTGGATTACGCCCTCTGACACTACTTCTGCTGCTGCTCTCTCTGCTGGGGGCCTCACATTCACACACACACCCCGACCTGGGGGTCGCCATGGGGGTGGTGTCGGGGTCCTTTTACCTTCTAGTTACTCCTACCAACTCATACCACCAGAACCATCCCTTATATTCTCTACATTTGAGGTCCACGCCATACGCCTCTTCCAACCAGTCCATCTTAGAGTAGCTGTCATTTACCGCCCCCCTGGCACTGCTTCCAAATTCATCGACAACTTTGCTTCCTGGCTTCCCCACTTCCTCTCTTCTGACATTCCCACCATTATCCTAGGTGATTTCAACATCCCTATTGACATCCCCACACAATCCCCTGCCTCTAAACTCCTTAACCTCACCTCCTCACTTGGTCTCTCCCAGTGGACCTCCTCACCCTCCCATGTGAATGGGAGCTCACTGGATCTGGTCTTCACTCACCGCTGTGATATCTCTGATTTTTCCAACTCCCCATTTCCCCTCTCTGACCACCACCTGCTCTCCTTTAACCTATCTCTCTCTGCTTCCCCATCTCTACCTCCTAAGGCTACCATCACTAAGTGTAACATTGAAGCTATTGACACCACATTCCTTTCCTCCCTGTTTGACTCACTTCTCTCTCCTATTCTCTCTCTCTCATGCCCTGAACAAGCCACTTCCACATACAATGCTTCTCTTACTTCTGCTCTTGACTCTGTTGCTCCACCAACCACTATTCACCCTCGCAAATTAACACCTCAACCCTGGCACACCAAATGCACCAGATATCTGCAAAAATGCTCACGTACTGCTGAGCGACACTGGAGGAAATCACGCTCTAAGGCAGATTTCCTCCATTTCAAACTTATGCTCTCATCCTTCAGTGCTGCCCTTTCTCTTGCTAAACAGTCATACTTCAAGAACCTCATCTCCTCCCAGTCTTCCAACCCCCGGCGCCTCTTTGCCACTCTCAACTCACTCCTCTGCCCACCTCCACCTCGTCTCCCTTCCTCACTCTCTGCTCTTGACTTTGCCACTTACTTCACATCCAAAATTGACTCCATACGTCAGGACATCACATCACACCAGACCATCAGTAACCAGCCTTCTCCCATCCCTTACCAACCCTCCCCATCCCTCGCACTAACTCTGTCATCTTTCTCCCATGCATCTGGAGAGGAAGTCATGGACCTCATTCGTTCCTGTCCCCTCACCACCTCCCCACTTGACCCTATCCCCTCCCGCCTCCTCCGCTGCCTCTCTTCTTCTGCTTGTTCCCATCTTTCCCACCTTCTCAATCTCTCCCTCTCATCAGGCACTGTCCCCTCTGCCTTCAAGCACGCACTCATCTCTCCTATTCTTAAAAAACCTACCCTTGATCCAAACACTCTCTCCAACTACCGACCCATCTCTCTCCTCCCTTTTGCCTCCAAACTCCTTGAGCGTATTGTCTACAACCGCCTTACTTCCTTTCTTTCCTCACACTCACTACTTGACACATTCCAATCTGGCTTCCGTCCTCTCCACTCCACTGAAACTGCCCTTACAAAAGTATGCAATGACCTCCATGCTGCTAAATCTAAGGGACACTACTCTCTACTTTTTCTACTTGATCTCTCTGCTGCTTTTGACACTGTGGACCATCCTCTCCTACTGCAAATCCTTCACTCCATTGGTCTGCGTGACACTGCCCTCTCTTGGTTGTCGTCCTACCTTTCTGACCGTTCATTCTCTGTCTCCTCTCATGACTCCACCTCCCCCTCACTTCCACTAACTGTAGGGGTACCCCAAGGTTCTGTCCTTGGTCCTCTTCTCTTCTCTCTCTATACGTCCTCACTAGGTAAGCTCATTAGTTCTTTTGGTTTCCAATATCATCTCTATGCTGATGACACTCAAATCTATCTTTCCTCTCCAGACCTCTCCCCTACTCTCCTCACTCGTATCTCCAACTGTCTCTCTGCTATCTCTTCCTGGATGTCCCAGCGCTTTCTTAAACTTAACATGTCTAAGACCGAGCTGATCATCTTCCCTCCCTCCCGTATAACCTCACCTCCTACAATCTCATTATCTATTGATGGCACTACTATCTCCTCTACCCCCCAAGTGCGCTGTCTTGGAGTAATCCTTGACTTCTCCCTCTCCTTCAAACCACACATTCAGCACCTCTCACAAACCTGCCGTTTTCATCTAAAAAATATTTCCAGGATCAGACCCTTTCTGACCCAGGATGCTACTAAGACTCTTATCCACTCACTGGTCATCTCCAGACTGGACTACTGTAATCTCCTCCTGACTGGCATTCCTGACAAATACCTCTCTCCACTCCAATCTATCCTCAATGCTGCTGCCCGGCTCATTTTCCTCACCAAACGCACTACATCCACCTCTCCTCTCTTACTAGACCTTCACTGGCTCCCCTTCCCTTTCAGAATCCATTTCAAGCTTCTCACACTTGCTTACAAAGCCCTCACCCACTCCTCTCCCATCTACATCTCTGATCTTATCTCGCTTTACACTCCCACCCGTCCTCTTCGCTCTGCTAATGCTCGCCAACTCTCCTGCCTACGGATTACTTCCTCCCACTCCTACCTCCAAGATTTTTCACGTGCTGCACCACTTCTCTGGAATTCCCTACCTCTCCCTCTCAGACTCTCCACCTCTCTCTACAAAACTTCAAACGGGCTCTCAAGACCCACTTCTTCACCAAACCCAGCCAAATCTCATCCTAACCCTCTGTTCTACACTCTCTATGTACCCCAATTGTGTCACCCGTCTGTCTACCCCTCCCCTTTAGAATGTAAGCTCTCACGAGCAGGGCCCTCCTCCCTCATGTGCTTACCCTTTTCTTACTTTAATAATCTTCAGCTGCACCAAATCCAGCAGTCTTCTGCCACCTGATACTTATTCCAGTGTCATCTGCTGATGTAGCTATGTTTATTTACCCTGTACTTGTCCTATATTGTAGCCAACTGTAAGTTGCTGTTTTCCTAGTTGATTATTTGTTTATGTACTCTGTAATTGGGCGCTGCGGAACCCTTGTGGCGCCATATAAATAAAGGATAATAATAATAAATAATAATCTTTTAATATGAACCAACCTATTGTGGTGCCTGTGGCTACGCGAGACTTGGAGGATTCCGAGTCCCTTGATGTAGTCAGGGCTTTGAAAATATAAGTGGCCAGAACGGCTAGAGTCAGAAAAACAGAAGCACTGTTTGTCCTATATGCAGCCAACAAGGTTGGCGCCCCTGCTTCGAAGCAGACTATTGCTCGCTGGATCTGTAACACGATTCAGCAGGCGCATTCTACAGCTGGATTGCCATTACCAAAATCGGTCAAGGCCCATTCCACTAGGAAGGTGGGCTCGTCTTGGGCGGCTGCCCGAGGGGTCTCGGCACTACAACTATGCCGAGCTGCTACTTGGTCGGGTTCAAACACCTTTGCAAAGTTCTATAAGTTTGAGACCCTGGCTGAGGAGGACCTCCTGTTTGCTCAATCGGTGCTGCAGAGTCATCCGCACTCTCCCGCCCGTTTGGGAGCTTTCGTATAATCCCCATGGTCCTTACGGAGTCCCCAGCTTCCTCTAGGACGTAAGAGAAAATAAGACTTTAAACCTACCGGTAAATCTTTTTCTCGTAGTCCGTAGAGGATGCTGGGCGCCCGTCCCAAGTGCGGACTACTTCTGCAAGACTTGTATATAGTTTTGCTTACATAAGGGTTATGTTATAGTTTTCATCGGTCTTGGATTGATGCTATGTTGTTTTCATACTGTTAACTGGTTAGTATATCACAAGTTATTCGGTGTGATTGGTGTGGCTGGTATGTATCTTGCCCTTGGATTAACAAAAATCCTTTCCTCGTACTGTCCGTCTCCTCTGGGCACAGTTTCTCTAACTGAGGTCTGGAGGAGGGGCATAGAGGGAGGAGCCAGTGCACACCCATACCTAAAGTCTTTCTTAAAGTGCCCATGTCTCCTGCGGAGCCCGTCTATCCCCATGGTCCTTACGGAGTCCCCAGCATCCTCTACGGACTACGAGAAAAAGATTTACCGGTAGGTTTAAAATCTTATTTTTTATAAAAGAACAGTGCATGTTTTAAAAGTAATGATAATTGTGAAACCCACTGGGTTCCCTGTATTTATAGGTTAAAATAACCTTTGGGCGCCAATTTCCTTTTTTCTTTTCATATTTTCTGTATCTAGTCCCTCCTAACAAGGGACTTAGGGGTATATGCAATTAGCGGCGAATCGCGGCAAATTATCGGCCGTTTTTCAATTCGACACAATTCGACAGGCTAATTTCGGCAAGTGGGTGCCGAAATTGACCATATGCAATAAAAAACGGATTCGACAGTCCCGCTGCCGAAAAACGGCCGATTTGACGGATTTGTTCCGTTTTTTTTTTAAACGTGTAAAAACTGGAAAAAACTCGGAAAAAAATGGCATGGGGTCCCCCCTCCAAAGCATAACCAGCCTCGGGCTCTTCGAGCCGATCCTGGTTCTAAAAATCCGGGGGGAAAATGGACAGGGGATCCCCCGTATTTTTAAAACCAGCACCGGGCTCTGCGCCTGGTGCTGGTGCAAAAAATACGGGGGACAAAAAGAGTAGGGGTCCCCCGTATTTTTTACACCAGCATCGGGCTCCACTAGCTGGACAGATAATGCCACAGCCGGGGGTCACTTTTATACAGCGCCCTGCGGCCGTGGCATTAAATATCCAACTAGTCACCCCTGGCCGGGGTACCCTGGGGGAGTGGGGACCCCTTCAATCAAGGGGTGCCCCCCCAGCCACCCAAGGGCCAGGGGTGAAGCCCGAGGCTGTCCCCCCATCCAAGGGCTGCGGATGGGAGGCTGATAGCCTTGAGAAAATGTAAAGAATATTGGCCCTCATTCCGAGTCGTTCGCTCGGTATTTTTCATCGCATCGCAGTGAAATTCCGCTTAGTGCGCATGCGCAATATTCGCATTGCGACTGCGCCAAGTATCTTTGCTATGAAGATAGTATTTTTACTCACGGCTTTTTCCTCGCTCCGGCGATCGTAATGTGATTGACAGGAAATGGGTGTTACTGGGCGGAAACACGGCGTTTTATGGGCGTGTGGCTGAAAACGCTACCGTTTCCGGAAAAAACGCAGGAGTGGCCGGAGAAACGGGGGAGTGGTTGGGCGAACGCTGGGTGTGTTTGTGACGTCAAACCAGGAACGACAAGCACTGAACTGATCGCACAGGCAGAGTAAGTGTGGAGCTACTCTAAAACTGCTAAGTAGTTTGTAATCGCAATATTGCGATTACATCGTTCGCAATTTTAAGATGCTAAGATACACTCCCAGTAGGCGGCGGCTTAGCGTGTGTAACTCTGCTAAATTCGCCTTGCGACCGATCAACTCGGAATGAGGGCCATTGTTTTTTCCTGTAGTACTACAAGTCCCAGCAAGCCTCCCCCGCAAGCTGGTACTTGGAGAACCACAAGTACCAGCATGCGGGAGAAAAACGGGCCCGCTGGTACCTGTAGTACTACTGGAAAAAAATACCCAAATAAAAACAGGAGACACACACCTTGAGAGTAAAACTTTATTACACACCTGCCGACACACACATACTGACCTATGTTGACCCGCCGACTGCCACGTCTCCTGATCCGACGATCCGGGGTACCTGTGAATCAAATTATACTCACCTCAATCCAGTGTCCAGATATAAATCCACGTACTTGGCAAAAAAACAAACCGCATTTACCCGGACCACGCACTGAAAGGGGTCCCATGTTTACACATCAGACCCCTTTCCCCGAATGCCGGGACACCACGTGACTGCTGTCACCGAGGTCCCTTCAGCCAATCAGCGAGCGCAACGTCCTGGCACTATGCTGATTGGCTGGACGTCTGAGCTGTCAGACAGTGCCTCGCAAAGCCTCTCCATTATACTCAATGGTGGGAACTTTGCGTCAGCGGTGAGGTCACCCGCGGTCAGCGGCTGACCGCGGGTAACCCCACCGCTGACGGCAAAGTTCCCACCATTGAAAGTAATGGAGGGAGCTGTGCGATGCGCTGTCTGAGGTCACACGCGCATACAGCCAATCAGGTGAGTGCAACGAAGTAGCGCTTCCTGATTGGCTGAAGGGACCTCGGTGACAGCAGTCACCTCAGGTGAGCCCTTTATGTATATACCTTGTTTGTGACATGGAGATTACATGGAACCAAGTGCTTTGAATAAATGACTTTATCACGTATATTATAACAAGTCTGGAGAGTGCTATCTTTCTCCACTGTAATGTGGAGAAACACTGTACTGTACTATGAGTGTGACCCATTGATTGGATCAGACTTTGATTTGGCACCCCAGCCGGTACCTGTGTTGGGTGAGAGTGTGGGACTTCCCGTATATATATATATATATATATATATATATATATATATATATACGATTCTAAATGGAACGGCACTCAGAGGCTTTTTTATGCAACAAGCGTGTATTAAAAATTCAATAATACATCAATTCAGTATATCAACGTTTCGGTGCCGACACGCACCGTCGTCAGGATATGATGTATAGTACAAACATAAAAAGACAAACACATACAACCTGTACAGCTTAACTCACCCTCCTAAATACCTGTGTAATCACCATTCACCTGAGCTCCGGGCGGGTGTCCGGTGTCCTGGCGTGCGGGGGCGCTCGGCGATGACGTCATCCCGTTGTCCAGACCATGCTGTAATCAGCGGGGCGCCTGTGCGCTGCGTCCACCCGTTGTCAGGACAACAGCCTGCAGGCGTGTTCGGTAACCATGGACGCCCTCGCGTCTCCTGGCCCTTACTGTCCCGCTGGCTGTATTTGCCGAATGCCGCTCCTTCACAGCTCTGTAAAATAAAACGTTAAAAAGAAAAACTGGAACACCCTGTGGGCGTTGTGTATGCTCTAAATATTAATATCCATGCACAGCAATAATGGAGTATATGTATATTATAATATAACATCCTCAATCTTTAAATTTAAAGGTTATAGAAATACTTTCCCTAGCAATATATAAATTATGCTTGATGCCCAACATGCCCTATTTGTAATCATAGGGTCCGATACAATTTACTTACAAATACAGCTTTAAAGAAATAAGTTATTTAGATGTTCTCCTGGTAAACAGAGAGGGAAGACTAGTTACGTCTGTTTACAGCAAGAGTACTGATCGTAACACATTATTAGGGTACAAGAGCCACCATCCCACAGCCCTAAAGTCCGGACTCCCGTACTCTCAAATGCTGAGGGTTGCCCGCATTAATAGCGACCAGGAATCATTGCATAAACAGCTGGATGAGATGATGATCAAGTTCCTGAAACGAGGATACCCAGAAGATTTGCTTCTACAGCACAAAAGAAAAGTTTTACAAATCCCTAGGGAACAGCTGCTACATACGCATAAAAAGACAAATAAGAATGATGACCGCATAATCTGGCCAACGAATTATACAACTAGTAGTAGTGTTATCCAACAGGCCACTAAGGCTCTATGGCCAATAGTCAGTACTGATACCGACTTAAAGGGTTTTAAAACAAAAAAACCTATGACGAGCTTCCGACGAGGGAGAAACATCAAGAACTGGGTGGTACGCACTGATATAACCGGATTTAGCAATTTTCCAACTACAGGGAGCACACAACATCGTAAGGGGTGCTACAAGTGTATCCATTGCACTACATGCAGTCATATGGATACTGGAAAGGCGTTCCGACACCCACACAGCGGGAAGTACATCCCCATTAAGCATGCGGTAACTTGCACCACGGCCTACGTTGTATATATCATACGATGCCCATGTGGCTCGTACTACGTGGGCAAAACCATACGCCCCTTTAAGGAGAGAGCCACTCAGCACAGATCAGCCATACGAGCGGCGATTCAAAGCGGCAACAGCGGTCAACCAGTAGCCAAGCACTTCGCGGAATATGGTCACACTTTGACAAGTGTTAGGTACATGATCATCGATCATCTACCAATGAGCAGACGGGGAGGCGATAGAAACAAACAATTATTGATTTTGGAAGCCAGATGGATCATGAGATTGGACACTGTGGCCCCCAGGGGCCTAAACGAGAAGATATGTTGGAACAGCCTTATATAGAAGATATCAAAAATTTAAAATTATTCTATGATTACAAATAGGGCATGTTGGGCATCAAGCATAATTTATATATTGCTAGGGAAAGTATTTCTATAACCTTTAAATTTAAAGATTGAGGATGTTATATTATAATATACATATACTTTATTATTGCTGTGCATGGATATTAATATTTAGAGCATACACAACGCCCACAGGGTGTTCCAGTTTTTCATTTTAACGTTTTATTTTACAGAGCTGTGAAGGAGCGGCATTCGGCAAATACAGCCAGCG
Organism: Pseudophryne corroboree; assembly: GCF_028390025.1. Lineage (NCBI taxonomy): Eukaryota > Metazoa > Chordata > Amphibia > Anura > Myobatrachidae > Pseudophryne > Pseudophryne corroboree. The sequence goes on along the minus strand of NC_086446.1, from coordinate 393,556,509 downwards.
GGACAGTAAGGGCCAGGAGACGCGAGGGCGTCCATGGTTACCGAACACGCCTGCAGGCTGTTGTCCTGACAACGGGTGGACGCAGCGCACAGGCGCCACGCTGATTACAGCATGGTCTGGACAACGGGATGACGTCATCGCCGAGCGCCCCCGGACGCTGGACACCCGCCCGGAGCTCAGGTGAATGGTGATTACACAGGTATTTAGGAGGGTGAGTTAAGCTGTACAGGTTGTATGTGTTTGTCTTTTTATGTTTGTACTATACATCATATCCTGACGACGGTGCGTGTCGGCACCGAAACGTTGATATACTGAATTGATGTATTATTGAATTTTTAATACACGCTTGTTGCATAAAAAAGCCTCTGAGTGCCGTTCCATTTAGAATCGTATACCAGCAGTGCACACTGCTTTTGGATCAGGACACCGGGGTAATTGGATCATTTATTGAGTGCCGGACCCAATCGACTTTTATATATATATATATATATATATATATATATATATATACATACATACATACAGGTTGAGTATCCCTTATCCAAAATGCTTGGGACCAGAGGTATTTTGGATATGGGATATTTCCGTATTTTGGAATAATTGCATACAATAATGAGATATCATGGTGATGGGACCTAAATCTAAGCACAGAATGCATTTATGTTACATATACACCTTATACACACAGCCTGAAGGTCATTTTATCCAATATTTTTTATAACTTTGTGCATTAAACAAAGTGTGTCTACATTCACACAATTCATCTATGTTTCATATACACCTTATACACACAGCCTGAAGGCCATTTAATACAATATTTTTAATAACTTTGTGTATTAAACAAAGTTTGTGTACATTGAGCCATCAAAAAACAAAGGTTTCACTATCTCACTCTCACTCAAAAAAAGTCAGTATTTCGGAATATTCCGTATTTCGGAATATTTGGATATGGGATACTCAACCTGTACATATATATATATATATATATATATAACATGCAGAATGACCCGGCACTCCATACGCTCCCCAGCGTTAAAGAAACCTTGCCCCCGTGCCTTCACCTCCTGGATTTTTTGAATCCCTTCTATAACAATGGCAATGAGCGCGGCACTGGGAGACGTGAACAGCAAGATGAAGAAATCAAGTGCTTTTATTCAGTCTACGTTTCGGGGACGCAGCCCCTTCGTCAGGATAAATTAAATGACAATAAACAGTGTTTAAATACTCGTGCAATTAGAGGTTACTCACCGCCTCCAGCCGTCGCGCCGCCCGGGTGCCGGATCTGACGTCACTCCCCTCACAGGAAGTGTCGCGTCACCGGTCCGTCTAGCCAGCGTTCTCGGGCTGTGGGATACATGCAACCATGACAACGTAAACAACTAATGTGACAACAAAATCACACAAAAATTATCAATGGAAATCAAATTTATTAACCCATGGAGGTCTGGATTTGGAGTCACCCTCAAAATTAAAGTGGAAAAAAACAGTGCAGGCTGATCCAACTTTGATGTAATGTCCTTAAAACAAGTCAAAATGAGGCTCAGTAGTGTCTGTGGCCTCCTCGTGCCTTTATGACGTCCCTACAATGCCTGGGCATGCTCCTGATGAGGTGGCGGATGGTATCCTGAGGGATCTCCTCTCAGACCTGGACTAAAGCATCTGCCAACTCCTGGACAGTCTGTGGTGCAACGTGGCATTGGTGGATGGAGCGAGACATGATGTCCCAGATGTGCTCAATTGGATTCAGGTCTGGGGAACGGCGGGCCAGTCCATAGCATCAATGCCTTTGTCCTGCAGGAACTGCTGACACATTCCAGCCACATGAGGTCTAGCATTGTCTTGCATTAGGAGGAACCCAGGGCCAACCGCACCAGCATATGGTCTCACAAGGGGTCTGAGGATCTCATCTCGGTACCTAATGGCAGTCAGGCTACCTCTGGCGAGCACATGGAGGGCTGTGCAGCCCCCCAAAGAAATGCCACCCCACACCATTACTGACCCACTGCCAAACCGGTCATGCTGGAGGATGTTGCAGGCAGCAGAATGTTCTCCTTGGCGTCTCCAGACTCTGTCACGTCTGTCACATGTGCTCAGTGAGAACCTGCTTTCATCTGTGAAGAGCACAGGGCGCCAGTGGCGAATTTGCCAATCTTGGTGTTCTCTAGCAAATGCCAAACGACCTGCACGGTGTTGGGCTGTAAGCACAACCCCCACCTGTGGGCGTCGGGCCCTCATACCACCCTCATGGAGTCTGTTTCTGATCGTTTGCGTAGACACATGCACATTTGTGGCTTGCTGGAGGTCATTTTGCAGGGCTCTGGCAGTGTTCCTCCTGTTCCTCCTTGCACAAAGGCGGAGGTAGCGGTCCTGCTGCTGGGTTGTTGCCCTCCTACGGCCTCCTCCACGACTCCTGATGTACTGGCCTGTCTCCTGGTAGCGCCACAGCTCGCATTGATGTGCCTTCCTGGATGAGCTGCACTACCTGAGCCACTTGTGTGGGTTGTAGGGAGGTCATACAGGCACGAGGAGGCCACACACACTACTGAGCCTCATTTTGACTTGTTTTAAGGACATTACATCAAAGTTTGATCAGCCTGTAGTGTGTTTTTCCACTTTAATTTTGAGGGTGACTCAAAATCCAGACCTCCATGGGTTAATAAATTTGATTTCCATTCATAATTTTTGTGTGATTTTGTTGTCAGCACATTCAACTATGTAAAAAACAAAGTATTTAATAAGAATATTTCATTCATTCAGATCTAGGATGTGTTATTTTAGTGTTCCCTTTATTTTTTTGAGCAGTGTGTATATATATATATATATATATATATATATATATATATATATATATCATTTTGGTTTTCATTTTTTCTAAATATTGACCAAAAAACTAAAATCACAATTTGGCCCTTTCTTCTTCCTATATTATTATTATTAACCCCAATAACAATAATTTACAGTCATTTACAGTCAATTTGGACCACCTCACAGCTCACAATATGTTCAACTTTTCGACTATTTTGGCCCAAAGGCTGTAGTGAGCTGGTTTGTTAAACTATGTGACAGAGCAGCGGCACAAATACACGGAACATTACATCGCACAGTAGTGTCCGTTATTCACATTACACCACACAGTAGTACCCCTTATACGTTAACTGCAGTAGAGCCCCTTATACACGTTACTCCAGACAGCAAAGCCCTTATACACGTTACGCCAGATAGCAGAGCCCTTATACACGTTACGTTAGACAGCAGAGCCCTTATATACGTTACGCCAGACGGGAGAGCCCTTATAAACATTACGCCACACAGCAGAGCCCTTTTACATGTTATGCCACAAAGCAGAACTCTTAAACGTGTTACGCCACACAAAGAGAACCCTTATAAATGTTATGCCACACAGCAAAGCCTTTATACATGTTACGCCACAGCAGAGCCCTTATACACGTTACGCCAGAGAGGAGAATATTTATACACATTATTCCAATGAGCAGTAAGAACCACACTAAAACACATAAATGACACACACACAGTTTAAATGTAAATAGCTCCTTTTGGAAGAAGTTACTGGAGCCTAGCTGTCACTGTATAGAAAAGAAGGTGCTGCAGCTGTCCCTACCTTTACCTATTAGCAGTGCCAGGATTTGGACGGTGTGCTGTCTGTGATTTTTCCTTTGGGGCTGCAGAGTGCGGAGAGCCCCAAGCAGATAGCGATGACCGGCTGTGTTGGAGCATGGCTCTCCCGTAGCCCAGTCTCCCGTTCAGTCTACTCCCTCGATGTGCTAGGATTGTGTGGAGTTTGGTCACCAGTCCACAGAGACATCGCTGGTGGACCTTCAAATGTAGTGCCGGCCGCCAGCCAATCGGGGGCTAGCTCGCAGACCAGCAGCTAGGTCCAGAAGCTCCAGTTGGCTGGCAGCTGGTGCCACATTTGAAGTACCACCGGCGATATCTCTGTCTAAATGGCTGCCCACCATCCAAGCGGCAACACCATACACATTGCTTCTACCTGACCCACCATCACCTCCCTGTTAATCCAACCCTGAAATGCCCAGCATAGACGTGTGCACGCCTGTGGTCGTGGATGCAGCGAATGGGGCGGGTTGTTAAGGGAGAGAAAACAGGAGAGGGTTGTCTGGGGGCGGCATGGGAGCAGCAAATGGGGTCGGTGGGGTTCGAGTCCGTGAGGGGAGAGAAGACAGGAGAGGGTAGCCTGGGGGGATGGGGGTGAGAAGACAAAAGACAGGAGAGGGTAGCCTGTGAGGGGGGGGGGTCGCAGGTGCCATGAATGAGGGGTGGGTTGGGGCTGTGAGGGGAGAGAGAAGACAGGAGAGGGTAGCCTTTGTGGGGAGGGGGGGTTGTGGGTGCAGCAAATGGGGGAGGGCTGTTAGAGGAGAGAATACAGGAGAGATAGCCTGTGGGGGAGGGGAGGGGGGTCGCAGGTGCCGTGAATGGGGGGGGGGGGGGCGGGTTTGGGCTGTGAGGGGTGAGAGAAGACAGGAGAGGGTAGCCTTTGGGGGGGTTGGGGGTTGTGGGTGCAGCAAATGGGGGCGCAGTGAGGGGAGAGAAGATAGAGTGTAGCCTGGGAGGAGGTCATGGTTGCCGTGAATGGGGGGGGCTGTGAGGGTAAAGAAGCCAGAAGAAGGTAGCCTTTGGGTGGGGAGAGGGGGGTCCGCGGGTGCCGCGGATGGGGGGGGTTAAAGCTATGGGGAAGAGAGAACGTGAGAGGGTAACCGGTGGGGAGAAGAGGTCGCTGGTGCCGTGGATGGGGAGGGGGCTTGGAGCTGTGAGGGGAACCTGTGGGACTAGTGAGGAAGGAAGCGAGCAGGAAAGGAGAAGCCAGGGCAGAGAGGGGAGGATAATAAGAGAGCCGGGACTGGAGTGACAGGAAGAAGAGAGGGCAGCCACTCACTGCATGGCCACGTGTCACTCTCTCTCTCTGTGCCGCGCTGTTCTGTCTGGGCAGGTGCTGGAGGACAGCGGCTGCAGAAGCACAGAGCTCATCCCAGCAGCGGCGCCTGACAGGTCCCGACAGGCTGCAGGAAGTATGGTGAGCAGTTACAAGCTACTGGGGGCGGGGCCACATGCTGCAATCGGCCCCGCAGACCGCCCAGCCTCCCGGGGAACTTCCCGGTAACTGTAAGGGCCAATCCGGCCCTGGGGAGAGATTACTGATGTGAATTAAAAATGGTGTTATTTTTAACGAGACAAGGTAAAAGGACAGGTGGTGGTTGGAAATAAATGGGTAGACTTTTTAATTTATGGAATCACATGAAAAGACGCTGTCAGCGGGTATATAGAATTGAATGGGTAGCTGCTTGCAGACCAAGATGCCATTTTATATCGCATCTGATTAATCTTGACCCTGAAGTATGAAGTGCATATGGTTGTTGTCAATGAGAGCTGCAGTGCTGACAATACAGAGGGGGAGGGGCACTTAGCACATATAAACATGCATGATATGCTGTATGTAATATATACACTGCTCCTGATGAGGTGGCGGATGGTCTCCTGAGGGATCTCCTCCCAGACCTGGACTAAAGCATCCGCCAACTCCTGGACAGTCTGTGGTGCAACGTGGCGTTAGTGGATGGAGCGAGACATGATGTCCCAGATGTGCTCAATTGGATTCAGTTCTGGGGAACGGGCGGGCCAGTCCATAGCATCAATGCCTTCGTCTTGTTTCCTCTCTGTGTCTCACACAGAGAGGAAACAAATTTGTTTGAAGAACACGCCAACAGCAGTATCACCACTATTCCTATTCTATATCTCTTTACTTAGTCAGTGAATGCTCAGTGCCGTCCAATGTTTTTTCTACTCACAATTGTGACACTTGTTAAACGATTCAGGTGCTAAAATCTGGTGACCATTTATTAGTAACATATCCACTTAATATCAGTGATCATAGTTGGATATTCTTACAATAATGTTTTGACCACTCCTCGGTCCGATTAATACAGAAATCTGTACTGGTCAGGGGAAATGGTGGTATGACAATTCCGTGTCTACAACCTTTCCAATCACTCTTTGCAACAAGAGACCAGAACATTTTAATATTTTTTTCAATTCCTTATTTTTTCATGGATCATTTAGATGGGTAAATTATGTTTATATTAATATCAATAAAAGTTACGTTTTAAACATTTCTTGATATATTCTATAGCAACTCTTTCCTGTACAGAGTGTGCCCACACAAGAGCCTTCTTTCTCTCCCATTTTTAGTCTATGTACTTTCTGGCTCTGGGCGCACCACCAACAAGGGCAGCATATATAGGAGAAAATCCTAGATATTTTCTCACTCCCGCTATTAAGGGTAATTAATTGTCCGTTTTTTGGTTTATATAAATTAATATATTTTGTGACCTCTGCCCGATCGCCCCAAGCTCTGTTCTATATGCTAAAGTCGCCAGGATCAGAGCAACTACATATTTAGATGCAACTGCTGGCTGCAACGCCCACAAAATGCTCACAACACTAGCCCCCCAGTAACAACCCATAAAAGCACACTGACTCTCAGTGATTCTGCGTGCATTCTCACTGCCACCACTGTCGCCAAACACTCGTGACCCATGAACAGTACAAAAAACATAGTTCAGCTGTGCAAATTGGGGCATAGTGTCCACTTCTAATAAGGATCACAGTTCCACTGATCTCACCAAACCAATTCATCTTCAGTGTAGTCTGTACACAGCCATGTCAGGAGTGATGCATTCCAGCTTCCCAATCAGTGATTTGCAGTTCCAAAGCTGTTAGGATGAGTAGTGTGTACATAGCATATAATGAATGAAGAAATCCTTGTGTGGGGGAAGCAGATGGAATACATATGATTTACAGATGGGCGGGATCCCGGCTGTCATGATCTTGACAGCGGGATCCCGGCCACCAGTATGCTGGCAGCGGGGCAAGCGCTAGAAATCGAGCTGTTCTCGCCACACTGCGCTCACCACGATGCGGTTATATTCTCCCTCTATGGGTGTTGTGGACACCCAAAGAGGGAGAAAAGCCTGTGGCACCGGGATTCTGGCGGCGGCATTTCACCGCCTGTCGGGATTCCGGCGTCAGCATTGTGATCGCCTCCCGAGCAGACAATTGTCTGCAATTTGTGTCTATTCATAAGAGTCTTGATGCGTTTCTGTGCATTATTGCACTTTCATCGGAAAGGGTCATGTTCAGTATTTAAATCTACCTTATCATGCAACACTTGAATTATATTAATGGTCCTGTATCTGTGGTGCACATACTAAAACAAGGTACTGATACTTAATAATAATAAATTGTAATTAATAATAACATTAACAAAATCTGATTAACTACTAACTGAATGTAGGCATGTCTTGATTGCGGTTTAGGAGTGTATATGAAATGCGTGAATTTAAGAAATAAAAAAGCCTTACTGGACACGACTGCCAGTATAGTGAATCTTTAAGCAGGGTAGCAACTGATAAATTGGTGATATTTTATAGCTACCTAATTGGTGGGTTGCAGAAAGTTGAGGCATATGTTTACATTCAAGAGATTTATTTGGAACACGCCTGCCTAATCCCCTAGTGTTCAAATTATCACTTAAAGAAGCCTTTAATCAGAGTCTGGGGACTAGGGTATCCAAATTGCAGATGTAGCAGGCTACTCTTTGCTTTATCTATATTTTCCTAGGTACTCTTACCAGTAAGTACCAGTCTATGATCTTCAGCTTCTTTTTATTTAATTTTTTACTTTTTTAATGTATATGAAAGTGATTAGCATAGAGGCAAAGGGTTCAGATCAGGCAGCAGAGTGGGCAGTATTACAAGCAAAAGGTTAACAACAAGCTCTTATAGGCAAGAAAGAGCAGGAGACAGGAACACAGTGAAACACCTATTGCAGCACAAGATTAAAGTAGGAGAAGTAGCAGTTAGTGACAGTTTGGCGGTGATTGGAACAGCGAACTGAGGGCCTAATTCAGCTTGTATTACTATCGAGACAGAAATTGCTATTTTCGCTTACGTCCTAGAGGATGCTGGGGTCCATATTAGTACCATGGGGTATAGACGGGTCCAAAAGGAGCCATTGGCACTTTAAGAGTTTAACAGTGTGGGCTGGCTCCTCCCTTTATGCCCCTCCTACCAGACCCAGTTTAGAAAATGTGCACGGAGGAGCCGGTCACAGCTAAGGGAGCTCCATAGGAGTTCTTTTAGTTTTATTATTTTTAATAGAGTTTAGGCACAGGGAGGCTGCTGGCAACAGCCTCCGTGCTTCGTGGGACTAAGGGGGGGGGGGGGGGAGTAGTGTCCGCCCTGCGGGATCTGAGCCACTTACTCCGCTGACAGGACACTGAGCTCCTGAGGGGAAAGAACGATCGCCTGCACAGGGGATCGCTCACCCCAGCAGCATGCCGTCACCCCCTTACAGAGCCAGAAGATCATGGCGAGTTAGTCACCGGCCCCCCTGACAAACGAGGAGCCGGTGTGAAGATGGCGGCAACAGGGTAGGGAGCGCGGTATTAACTGTGCTCCGGAGCTCAGAGGCACACTGTGCGGCGCTGTGAGGGGCGCCCTGAGCCAGCGCCTACACCCTGCACTGGTCAGCAAGCCTGTTGGGGTCCTAGATCTCAGCCAGCATATACCTCAGGCCAGTATAATCCTTGTGAAGAGCGGGAAGACGCACCATCTTCAGGGGGCGGAGCTTCTCAAAGCGGACCCAGCAGCATTCAGAGCCATTTTCTCTGCCTGCTGTCTTCAGCGCTGTCCCTTCACATCAACTCCAGCTATCTGTACGGTACTAGGGGGTTGTAGAAGGGGGGGGGGGGCAGTGTGTATACTGTGTCTACCTATTAAGGAGCACAGTCAGCGTGAGGTGGGGATTCCCCTGTTCCTGAGAAGTGAGGTGTGTGGGTTGGCTCCAATCTCTGTGTCTCTCTGCCATTCTTGGGGGGGGGGGGGGGGGCGGGGGGGGGGGGGATGACTCTGTCTGCCATTACCCTGTGTGTATGTGGGGTGTGTGGGGATTGCAGACAGCCATGTCTAGAGACTCTGTATCATATGCTGCAGAGGATATATCTTCTCAGGAAGATCCCATTCCATGTAATCAGGATTGCACTGTTGTGGCGCATATCCCGGCTAGGGAACCGGAGTGGTTAGCCTCTCTTAAGGGGGTTATTTCTCAGATTTCTGAGAGGGTTGCACAGACTGAGAATGTTACTTAGGCTTTACAGTCCACTATGGCAGTATGGTCCGGTTCTGTTCCCTCGGGCCCCTCTGTGGTACACCCTCAAAAATGTGCTCTTGCCCAAATTACGCAGGATGACACGGATACCGATTCTAACACAGCAGACTGTGATGGGGATGTGTTGAGGGGGGCAGTATAACTTGCTAAGGGGGTGCAGTTGATGATTGAAGCCATGAGAGATGTGTTGAATATTCCTGACGCAACTCCTGAGCAGGTTGAGGAGGCTTTCTTCACTGATACTAAGAAAGCCTCGCTAACCTTCCCTGTATCTAACGAATGAAATGCTATTTTTGAAAAATCCTGGGAAAACCTGGAGAAAAAATTCCAGATCCCAAAAAGGGTTCTGGTTGCTTTTCCCTTCCCTGAGGAAGATAGGAAAAAATGGGAAACCCCGCCTATAGTTGACGCAGCTTTCTCCAGACTGTCAAAGAAGGTGGTCTTGCCTGTCCCAGGATTTACCGCATTGAAAGAACTGGCAGATCGCAAGGTTGACAGTACGCTCAAGTCCATATACACGGCTTCAGGGGCGATACTGTGGCCTACTGTTGCCTGTGCATGGATTTCTAAAGCTATAGTGAAGTGTTCATGGCACACTACTGGAAGACTTGGCTATGATGGATAAGGGTGAAGTTGAATTTATGGTAGAATCCATGAAGGACCTGGGTTCCATGGCTGCAGGGATCTCCTCCATGTCCGTCTCGGCTCGCAGGGGTCTCTGGCTGCGCCAATCATCTGCGGACGCGGAATCCAGGAGAAGTGTGGAGAACCTACCCTACACAGGGCAGGCTCTCCTATGCTGAGGAACTTTTGCACTTCTTACCATTTAAGACCGATCTGGATAAGGACTTTTGCTTCCCTATTGGAATACAAAAAACCGCAGATACGTCCTGTGTTGAGTACTTCCAGCAATTTATGGAAACCCCTTCAATCACCTACACAGACGAATACTAAGAGTCATCTTTTTGTGGAACTGTGGATGAGGTATATTCAGGGTATTACCAGCTGACTGTGCTTTATACTGCTATTTGAGGAGGAGCGGATTTCCACTTAAGTCCGGGATCTTTTAAATTAATGGTATAGTTCCTATCAGCAAAAACTACTATTCTGACCACTCCAGAGCCATTCAGGATTAATTAATGTTTTCCTCATTATTTTTCATCTATATGTTATTATTGACTATTCAGTCTCTATTATGGTTTTAGTATTGTTTTAGTATTATTTTATATTAAAAAAGTAAAATAAAGATACTGATTAACTGATCCAACTGTTTCTTATCAATATTTTGGCTAAACGACTCATAGCGCTGGTACTTTTGCTTTATCTATACTTAATCCCCTGGGGGTCTGACAAACCCCTTCCAGCAGCTGTGACTATTTAGTGGGTCTATATACTTTACTTTTTTCTCTTTGGGGAGGCGCTGGATGCATGGATTTCCATGGCAACTGCGGGTAAGTCTCATTTTCTTCCCTCAGCTGCACCGGCTGCGAAGAAACCTTTTTCTCCCAATACGTCACAGTCCTTTCGGCCCGCTAGGACTAGAAAGAACAAGCCCTCTATCACCTTCTTTAGAGGAGGTAGGGCTAAATAAAATAAAAAACGCTGCACCTGCAGGTTCCCAGGACCCTCAAAATCCTCAGCATGACGGTGGACCGCACAGCCTGGAGGTCGGTCAGGTGGGAGCAAGACTCCGGCATTTCAGCCACATCTGGGTGTCGTCCGGCCTGGATCCCTGGGTGCAGGATATTGTGTCCCGGGGATACAGGCTAGAGTTTCAAACTCTTCCACCTCACCGATTCTTCAATTCAGGCTTGCCAGCTTCGCTGGCAGACATAGCTATTCTACAGGAAGCTGTACAAAAATTGGAACTGTTGGAAGTCATTGTTCGAGTTCCACCTCATCAACAAAACAAGGGTTACAATTCAAACCTTTTTGTGGTACCGAAGCCGGATGGTTCGGTCATGCCAATTTTGAACTTGAAATCGTTAAACCCTTATCTAAGGGACTTCAAATTCAAAATGGAATCTGAGGGTGGTGATCTCAGGTCTGGAGGAGGGGGAGTTTCTGGTGTACCTGGACATCAAGGATGTGTACCTCCACATTACCATTTGGTCGCCGCATCAGGCTTATCTCAGGTTTGCACTGTTAGACGATCACTATCAGTTTCAAGCACTACCATTCGGTCTCTCCACGGCACCAAGGTGATGGCGGAGATGATGGTTCTCCTCCGCAAGCAGGCGGTGAACATAATTCCATATCTGGACGACCTGCTGATCAAGGCATCGTCCAAGGAGAAGTTGTTACGGTCCATTGCTCTCACAATGCATCTGCTCAGGGAGCACGGTTGGATCCTGAACCTTCCAAAGTCTCATCTGGAGGCGACAAGGAGGCAGTCTTTCCTGGGGATGATCCTTGACACGGAGGTGCAGAGGCCGTTTCTCCCGGTGGAGAAAGCGTTGGTGATGTAGTCAATGGTCCGGGATGTCTTAAAGCCTGCCCTGGTATCGATTCATCAGTGCATCCACCTTTTGGGGAAGATGGTTGCCTCCTACGAGGCTCTGCAGTACGGAAGGTTTCATGCTCGGTCCTTTCAGCTGGATCTCCTGGACCAGTGGTCGGGATCTCACCTACACATGCATCAGAAGATACGTCTGTCGCCGAAAGCAAGGATTTCACTCCTCTGGTGGCTACAACTGCCACACCTTCTGGGGGGCCACAGGTTTGGGGTTCAGGACTGGATCCTTCTAACCATGGGTGCAAGTCTCAGAGATTGGGGAGCTGTCACTCGAGGGGAAACCTTCCAAGGAAGGTGGTCAAGTCAGGAATCCCCTCTTCCTATAAACATCCTGGAACTAAGACCCGTGTGTAACGGTCTTCTTCAAGCAGCACACCTTCTACAGGGTCAGGCTGTTCAGGTGCAGTCGGACAACGTGACCACGGTGGCCTACATAAACCGACAAGGCGGAACGAATAGCAGAGCTGCAATGTCAGAGGTGGCAAGGATCCTCCTCTGGGCGGAAAGGCACACAGTAGGGATGTCGGTAATCTTCATTCCGGTAGTAGAAAACTGGGAAGCGGACTTCCTCAGCAGACGCGATCTCCATCCAGGAGAGTGGGGCCTCCACCCGGAGGTGTTCGAGGAGGTAACCGGTTGGTGGGGTGTACCTCATAGACATGATGGCCTCCCGCCTCAACAAGAAGTTGCGGAGGTACTGTTCCAGGTCGAGAGACCCACAAGCAGTGGCGGTGGACACACTGGTGACACCGTGGGTGTTCCAGTCAGTGTATGTGTTCCCTCCACTCCCTCTCATTCCAAGAGTTCTACAGCTTGTAAAAAGAACAAGGGTTCAGGCAATCCTCATTGCTCCTGACTGGCCAAGAAGGGCTTGGTACGCGGATCTGCTGGATCTACTACTGGAAGATCCACGACCTTTACCTCTTCGGGAGGATCTTCTACAACAGGGGTCGTTCGCTTATCAAGACTTACCACGGCTACGTTTGACGGCATGGCGGTTGAGCGTCAGATCTTAGCTCGGAAGGGTATTCAGAGCGCGGTTATTCCTACCTTGATACAGGCTAGGAAGGGAGTAACGTCTAAACATTACCATTGAATTTGGAAAAAATGTGTCTTGGTGTGAATCCAAGAAGTTTCCTGTGGTGGAGTTTCAACCTGGACGGTTTCTTCTGTTTCTGCAAGCAGGTGTGGATATTGGCCTGAGATTGGGGTCACTAAAGGTCCAAATTTCGGCATTATCCATTTTCTTCCAGAAACAATTGGCTGCCCTCCTTGAGGTTCAGACCTTTTTGAAAGGGGTTTTGCATATCCAGCCTCCCTTTGTGGCGCAGACTGCTCCCTGGGATCTTGACGTGGTGTTGCATTTCCTACAATTGGATTGGTTTGAGCCTTTACAGGAGGCTGAGGTCAGGTTTCTCACGTAGAAGGCTGTCACTTTGTTGGCCTTGGCTTCTGCACCACGTGTGTCGGAATTGGGTGCTTTGCCCTCTAAAAGTCCCTGTTTGGTCTTCCATGCAGATAGGGCGGAACTCAGGAAGCGTCAACAGTTCCTTCCAAAGGTTGTGTCGGCTTTTCAAATCAACCAACCTATTGTGGTGCCAGTGGCTACTGACTCCTCAATTGCTTCGAAGGCCTTGGATGTTGTGAGGGCTTTGAAGATCTATGTGAAGAGGACTGCTCATCACAGAAAATTGGACTCTCTGTTTGTCCTGTATGATCCCAAGAAAATTGGGTGTCCTGCTTCTAAGCAGACGATTTCTCGCTGGATCAGGTTCACTATCCAGCATGCTTATTCTACGGCAGGATTGCAGTGTCCGAAATCTGTTAAGGCCCACTCTACTCGTAAGGTGGGTTCTTCCTGGGCGGCTTCCCAGGTTGTCTCGGCTTTGCAGCTTTGCCGAGCGGCTACTTGTTCTGGGTCGAACACGTTCGCTAAGTTTTACAAGTTCGATACTTTGGCCTCTGAGGACCTCAAGTTTGGTCAAGCAGTTCTGCAGGAGCCTCCGTGCTCTCCATCCTGTTCTGGGAGCTATGGTACTTATATGGACCCTAGCATCCTCTAGGACGTAAGAGAAAATAGGATTTTAATTACCTACCGGTAAATCTTTTTCTCGTAGTCTGTAGAGGATTCTAGGTGCCCGCTCAGCACTTCGTTTTCCTGCTGTGGTTACTTGGTCAGTACTGCTTTGTTCTTAGTTAAGTACTGAGTTATTACTTGGTTCAGTAATGTTATTCAGCTGTTGCTGAGTTTTTTGGCTTGGTTGCCGGGTTTGCCTTGCTTGTGTGAGCTGGTATGAATCTCGCCACTATCTGTGTAATTCCTTCTCTCGAAGTATGTTGTCTTCTCGGGCACAGTTTCTAGACTGGGTCTGGTAGGAGGGGCAATGAGGGAGGAGCCAGCCCACACTGTTAAACTCTTAAAGTGCCAATGGCTCCTGGTGGACCTGTCTATACCCCATGGTACTAATATGGACCCCAGCATCCTCGTCGGACTACGAGAAAAGGATTTACCGGTAGGTAATTAAAATCCTATTTTCTCAATCCTGCTTCTGCTATAAATGGCATGTGAAGAGCTACCCAGAAAGGTAAAAGATGCCTGCTGATGTAATCACAAAATTGCATATGCAACAGCAGAATTGTGATGCATATACGCAGAAATTGAGTACCCATCAACAATTGCAGTTGACCCAGGGCTGCTCAGAATAATGAGAATGTAGTCGCACCGGTGTCATGTTTGTAGTCGCAATCCATTGCAACTGATGTCAGATACACGTCCCATAAACAGCCATGATCCGCCCGCGTTTTTCCAACCACTCCCCACAAACGCCATGTTAACATCTACAAAGGTCACTTCCTGTAAATCAAATTTCAATCGCATTTCACTAAGATCGCATTTCACTAAATTGCAATTTAGCCTTCATGCACGCTCAGTGCGTTTGCCCGATTTGCAATTTTGCAACTAAAGCTGAATAAGGCCCTCAGGCTGCAAGAGGATAGCACTGGACTAGAGGCAGCCTGCATGCAAGTGTATTAAAGAGGAACCTGCAGCAAAGAAGAAAAGCAGTTTACATACAGTGAAGAGGAGTGAAATTGCAGCTGAGATGAGCCACATCTCTGGAGGGGATGTGTTTAATTTTCCTGCTGTCAGGATCCCGGCAGTCAGGATACAGACACCGGAATCCCGGTGCACCAGGGCTATTCCCACTCGTTGGTGTCCACGAAACCCATAGAGTGGAAATAGATTCTGTGGCGACCGCAGCGAGCCACCAAGCCCGCAAGTAGATTTTTAGCACTTGCCCCACTGCCGGCATTCTGGCGGGCAGGATTCCACTGTCAGGATTTTGACCGTAATCCATACTGAAGCCCTCTGGAGAACAGTTAGTATGCATGCAACTGCAACAGTATTGCAACTAAACTGTGTCACAGAGATGTGTCAGAGGAGTTGTATCATAAGTTGTAAAGAGTAGAGAAGTTGGCCACTGCAACAAATCAGCTATCATTTATCAAGTACATCCTATAATGATAGGTACAAGCTAATTGGTTGCTGTTGATGACTTCTCTACATGTCAGCTATAGCAGCTTTGAGATCTCCCTCGTTGCTGTTAAACGTTAAGCCCTGAGCAGTTTTAAGAAGACCCTTCCACAAGTTCACCTGGTCCCCCTCCCACCCCCCCACCCTTTTTTTTTCTTTTAAAGTGACCTAGCATCCGTTTATGACTGCTGTAATTGGCCTTGATATTTTAGCCACTGGCACTCTGAGCTGTTATTAGGTACATGCTTCCTATGTATTTACACCTCTGGACATATAAGCCCTGGGCAAATACATATTAACACAGCTGCAGCAAGAGCTCTTAAGGGGGGGGTACACACTAAAGAGATGTGTGCTGAGCGATCTATCACGGGGCCTAATTCAGACCTGATCGCTAGGGTGCATTTTTTACATCCCTGCGATCAGGTAGTTGCCTACAGGGTTTGGAGGAAATCGCTGTGCAGGGGTGCGATCGCATGTGCAGGTGGAGCTGCACAAACAGAAGTTTGTGCAGTCTCTGCATTGACCAGAACTTACTCTTCCAGTGATCGGAGCCAGAGCAGACGTCAGAAACCCTCCCTTCAAATTCCTGGTCCCTCCTGCGTTTCTCTGGACACTCCTTAAAAACGGTCAGTTGCCACCCACAAATGCCCTTTTCCTGTCAGTCACCTTGCGATCGCTTTTCCAGCACCATCTCGTCGCTGCCCGCCGATCCCTGCCGCTGCGGACCAATGCACCTGCGTATTGCGGTGCATATGCATGCGCAGTTCATGCCTGATCGCAGGCTGTACGAAAATGCAGCCTAGCGATCAGGTCTGAATAAGGCCCACAGACCACCCAGCACACATCTCTCCCCACCCCCGCTCAGTACCGTGCGATGTGTACTGAGCGAGGGGGGGGGCGCTCTCTTTACACAGCGATGAAGTGAGCAACCTGCTAGATTGGCTCAATCTAGTACCGGCGATAGCGCTATCGCTGGGGGGCATACACATGAGAGATCCGTGCTTATATTCTAAGCAATCTAGTCAGATTGCTTAGATTTTAAGCACGGATCTCTCTGTGTGTTCCCCCTTTACTGAGACTGGTCATTGTCTGCATTTAACTTCTATAGAGTTAAGGGGGGTACTCATGGAGCGATCGCTGCTTAAAATCTAAGCAATCTGACCATCTCCCCCCGCATGCTCAGCACACATCACGCTGTGCTGAGCGGGGGGAGAGATGTGTGCTGAGCGAACCGCTCAGCACACATCTCT
Organism: Pseudophryne corroboree; assembly: GCF_028390025.1. NCBI lineage: Eukaryota > Metazoa > Chordata > Amphibia > Anura > Myobatrachidae > Pseudophryne > Pseudophryne corroboree. The sequence continues at coordinate 393,540,011 of NC_086446.1, read as the reverse complement.
CCCCAAATCGGCCCGTGAATACGGCCCTTTAGTGACACTCAGATAGCAGGAGTTGGGTGTGGTTTACAGGTCAATCCCAGGTGAATGCAATCATCCATTTGTAACCTGGAATATTCCAAGCAAGGTGGAGGTCAGACACAAAGAGGTAACTTTTTGAGGTGAATGAGCAGACTGAATAAGGTGACCCCGTAAGCCTTAAATGTCTTGTTGTGAAGAGGTTTTGAAGCTCATTGAGAAATAGTGAACAGATTGCAGCACTGCTGGCTATTCAGACAAATGAGCCATCCTGATCATGAAGTGAGGAGGGGTGGGGTGGATGACAGATTGGTACAGACAACTGTTTTGTATAAAAACAGGACATATTGGGCCTGATTCTGAGTCAGATGCAGTGTCGATGCTGTATTTGCCCAATGTTTAAGTCTGCAGATGTGTCTGAGTCACCAGTGCATGTATCCCGTTTGTCTGTACTCAGAATCGCAGCACAGAATCAGATATAGAGGTATATGCAATTGCCGGCGAATCGCGGCAATTTTTCGCCCGTTTTTTAATTCGACACAATTCGACCGTCGAAGTGGGTGCCGGAATTCAACATATTCAATAAAAAACGGATTCGACAGTCCCGCTGTCGAAAAACGGACGATTTGACGGATTTTGATTAGACTTGTAAAAAAACGGGAAAAACTGTAAAAAGCACGAAAAAAAACTGCGTGGGGTCCCCCCTCCTAAGCATAACCAGTATCGGGCTCTTCGAGCCGGTCCTGGTTCTAAAAATCCGGGGGAAAAACTGACAGGGGATCCCCCGTATTTTTAAAACCAGCACCGGGCTCTGCGCCTGGTGCTGGTGCAAAAAATACGGGGGACAAAAAGCGTAGGGGTCCCCCGTATTTTTTACACCAGCATCGGGCTCCACTAGCTGGACAGATAATGCCACAGCCGGGGGTCACTTTTATACAGCGCCCTGCGGCCGTGGCATTAAATATCCAACTAGTCACCCCTGGCCGGAGTATTCAATAAAAAACGGATTCGACAGTCCCGCTGTCGAAAAACGGCCGATTTGACGTATTTTGATTAGACTTGTTTTTTTTTTTCACCAAGTACGTGGACACTGGATCAGGGGAGTATAATTTTATTTTCAGGTACACCGTGGATTCTACTTGGACAAGTGGACAGAGGTTGGCGTGTGAACATAGGTAAGTATGTGTGTGTCGGCATGTATGAAATAAAGTTTTACTTTCAAGGTGTGTGTCTCCTGTTTTTATTTGGGTATTTTTTTTCCAGTAGAACTACAGGTACCAGCGGGCCCGTTTTTCTCCCGCATGCTGGTACTTGTGGTTCTCCAAGTACCAGCTTGCGGGGGAGGCTTGCTGGGACTTGTAGTACTACTGGAAAAAATAAGAATTTACTTACCGATAATTCTATTTCTCGTAGTCCGTAGTGGATGCTGGGAACTCCGTAAGGACCATGGGGAATAGCGGCTCCGCAGGAGACTGGGCACAAAAAGTAAAAGCTTTAGACTAGCTGGTGTGCACTGGCTCCTCCCCCTATGACCCTCCTCCAAGCCTCAGTTAAGATACTGTGCCCGGACGAGCGTACATAATAAGGAAGGATCTTGAATCCCGGGTAAGACTCATACCAGCCACACCAATCACACCGTACAACTCGTGATCTGAACCCAGTTAACAGTATGATAACCGTAGGAGCCTCTGAAAAGATGGCTCACAACAATAAACAACCCGATTTTTTTGTAACAATAACTATATACAAGTATTGCAGACAATCCGCACTTGGGATGGGCGCCCAGCATCCACTACGGACTACGAGAAATAGAATTATCGGTAAGTAAATTCTTATTTTCTCTGACGTCCTAGTGGATGCTGGGAACTCCGTAAGGACCATGGGGATTATACCAAAGCTCCCAAACGGGCGGGAGAGTGCGGATGACTCTGCAGCACCGAATGAGAGAACTCCAGGTCCTCCTCAGCCAGGGTATCAAATTTGTAGAATTTGGCAAACGTGTTTGCCCCTGACAAAGTAGCTGCTCGGCAAAGTTGTAAAGCCGAGACCCCTCGGGCAGCCGCCCAAGATGAGCCCCCTTCCTTGTGGAATGGGCTTTTACAGATTTTGGCTGTGGCAGGCCTGCCACAGAATGTGCAAGTTGAATTGTACTACAAATCCAACGAGCAATCGTCTGCTAGAAGCAGGAGCACCCAGCTTGTTGGGTGCATACAGTATACACAGCGAGTCAGATTTTCTGACTCCAGCTATCCTGGAAACATATTTTCAGGGCCCTGACTACGTCCAGCAACTTGGAGTCCTCCAAGTCCCTAGTAGCCACAGGTACCACAATAGGTTGATTCATGTGAAAAGCTGAAACCACCTTAGGGAGAAATTGAGGACAAGTCCTCAATTCCGCCCTATCCGAATGAAATATCAGGTAAGGGCTTTTATAGGATAAAGCCGCCAATTCTGATACGCGCCTGGCTGAAGCCAGGGCCAACAGCATTACCACTTTCCATGTGAGATATTTCAAATCCACTGTGGCAAGTGGTTCAAACCAATGTGATTTTAGGAACCCTAAAACTATATTGAGATCCCAAGGTGCCACTGGAGGCACAAAAGGAGGCTGTATATGCAGTACCCCTTTGACAAACGTCTGAACTTCAGGCACTGAAGCCAGTTCTTTCTGGAAGAAGATCGACAGGGCCGAAATTTGAACCTTAATGGATCCTAATTTTAGGCCCATAGACAATCCTGCTTGCAGGAAATGTAGGAAACGACCCAGTTGAAATTCCTCCGTAGGGGCCTTCTTGGCCTCGCACCACGCAACATATTTTCGCCAAATGCGATGATAATGTTTTGCAGTTACATCCTTCCTGGCCTTGATCAGGGTAGGGATGACTTCATCTGGAATGCCTTTTTCCTTCAGGATCCGGCGTTCAACCGCCATGCCGTCAAACGCAGCCGCGGTAAGTCTTGGAACAGACAAGGTCCCTGCTGGAGCAGGTCCTTCCTTAGAGGTAGAGGCCACGGGTCCTCCGTGAGCATCTCTTGCAGCTCCGGGTACCAAGTTCTTCTTGGTCAATCCGGAGCCACGAGTATCGTTCTTACTCCTCTCCTTCTTATGATTCTCAGTACTTTTGGTATGAGAGGAAGAGGAGGGAACACATATACCGACTGGAACACTCCACCGCTATTGCCTGAGGGTCCCTTGACCTGGCGCAATATCTGTCCAGTTTCTTGTTGCTGAGGAAGTCTGCTTCCCAGTTGTCCACTCCCGGAATGAACACTGCTGACAGTGCTATCACATGATTTTCCGCCCAGCGGAGAATCCTTGCAGCTTCTGCCATTGCCCTCCTGCTTCTTGTGCCGCCCTGTCTGTTTACGTGGGCGACAGCCGTGATGTTGTCCGACTGGATCAATACCGGTTGACCCTGAAGCAGAGGCCTTGCTTGACTTAGGGCATTGTAAATGGCCCTTAGCTCTAGGATATTTATGTGAAGAGACGTTTCCATGCTTGACCACAAGCCCTGGAAATTTCTTCCCTGTGTGACTGCTCCCCAGCCTCTCAGGCTGGCATCCGTGGTTACCAGCATCCAATCCTGAATGCCGAATCTGCGGCCCTCTAGAAGATGAGCCTTCTGTAACCACCACAGGAGAGATACCCTTGTCCTTGGAGATAGGGTTATCCGCTGATGCATCTGAAAATGCGATCCGGACCATTTGTCCAGCAGATCCCACTGAAAAGTTCTTGCATGGAATCTTCCGAATGGAATCGCTTCGTAAGAAGCCACCATTTTTCCCAGGACTCTCGTGCACTGATGCACTGACACTTGTCCTGGTTTTTAGGAGGTTCCTGACTAGCTCGGATAACTCCCTGGCCTTCTCCTCCGGGAGAAACACCTTTTTCTGGACTGTGTCCAGAATCATCCCTAGGAACAGTAGACGTGTTGTCGGAATCAGCTGTGATTTTGGGATATTTAGAATCCACCCGTGCCGACGTAGCACTACCTGAGATAGTGCTACTCCGACCTCTAACTGTTCCCTGGACCTTGCCCTTATCAGGAGATCGTCCAAGTAAGGGATAAATAATATGCCTTTTCTTCGAAGAAGAATCATCATTTCGGCCATTACCTTGGTAAAGACCCGTGGTGCCGTGGACAATCCAAACGGCAGCGTCTGAAACTGATAATGACAGTTTTGTATCACAAACCTGAGGTACCCTTGGTGAGAAGGGTAGATTGGGACATGGTATAGTCCCCTTCTTCCAGGTTCGCTATCACTGCTCTGAGTGACTCCATCTTGAATTTGAACCTTTTTATGTAAGTGTTCAAAGATTTTAGATTTAAAATTGGTCTCACCGAGCCGTCCGGCTTCGGTACCACAAACAGCGTGGAATAATACCCCTTTCCCTGTTGTAGGAGGGGTACCTTGATTATCACCTGCTGGGAATACAGCTTGTGAATAGCTTCCAATACTGCCTCCCTGTCGGAGGGAGACGTTGGTAGAGCAGACTTCAGGAACCGGCGAGGGGGAGACGTCTCGAATTCCAATTTGTACCCCTGTGATACTACCTGCAGGATCCAGGGGTCCACTTGCGAGTGAGCCCACTGCGCGCTGAAATTCTTGAGACGGCCCCCCACCGTGCCCGAGTCTGCTTGCAGAGCCCCAGCGTCATGCTGAGGACTTGGCAGAAGCGGGGGGAGGGCTTCTGCTCCTGGGAAGAGGCTGCATGGTGCAGTCTTTTTCCCCTTCCTCTGCCCCGGGGCAGGAACGAGCGGCCTTTTTCCCTCTTGCCCTTATAGGGACGAAAGGACTGGGTTTGAAAAGACGGTGTCTTTTTCTGATGAGAGGTGACCTGGGGTAAAAAGGTGGATTTTCCAGCCGTTGCTGTGGCCACCAGGTCCGATAGACCGACCCCAAATAACTCCTCCCCTTTATACGGCAATACTTCCATATGTCGTTTGGAATCCGCATCACCTGACCACTGTCGCGTCCATAACGTTCTTCTGGCAGAAATGGACATCGCACTTACTCTAGATGCCAGGGTGCAAATATCCCTCTGTGCATCTCGCATATATAGTAATGCATCCTTTAAATGCTCTATAGTTAATAATATACTGTCCCTATCCAGGGTATCAATATTTTCAGTCAGGGAATCCGACCAAGCCACTCCAGCGCTGCACATTCAGGCTGAGGCGATCGCTGGTCGCAGTATAACACCGGCATGTGTGTATATACCTTTTAAGATATTTTCCAGCCTTCTATCAGCTGATTCCTTGAGAGCGGCCGTATCAGGAGACGGTAACGCCACTTGTTTTGATAAGCGTGTGAGCGCCTTATCTACCCTAGGGGGTGTTTCCCAACGTGCCCTAACCTCTGGCGGGAAAGGGTATAGTGCCAATAATTTATTAGAAATCAGCAGTTTTTTATCGGGAGAAACCCACGCTTTATCACACACCTCATTTAATTCATCTGACTCAGGAAAAACCACTGGTAGTTTTTTCACACCCCACATAATACCCTTTTTTGTGGTACTTGTAGTGTCAGAAATGTACAATGCCTCCTTCATTGCCGTGATCATGTAACGTGTGGCCCTACTGGACATTACGTTTGTCTCGTCACCGTCGACACTGGATTCAGTATCCGTGTCAGGGTCTGTCGACCATCTGAGGTAACGGGCGTTTTAGCGCCCCTGACGGTGTCTGAGACGCCTGAACAGGCACTAATTGATTTGTCGGCTGTCTCATGTCGTCAACAGTTTTTTGCAAAGTGCTGACATTGTCACGTAATTCTTTAATTACTACCATCCAGTCAGGTGTCGACTCCCTAGGGGGTGACATCACTAACACAGGCAATTGCTCTGCTTCCACATCATTTTCCTCCTCATACATGTCGACACAATCGTACCGACACCCAGCACACACACAGGGAATGCTCTGATAGAGGACAGGACCCCACTAGCCCTTTGGGGAGACAGAGGGAGAGTTTGCCAGCACACACCAGAGCGCTATATATACTGGGATAACCTTATATAAGTGTTACTCCCTGTTATAGCTGCTGTATTTATATATATATATATATATATATATATATATATATAGCTGCCAATAGTGCCCCCCTCTCTGTTTTACCCTGTTTCTGTAGTGCAGGACTGCAGGGGAGAGTCAGGGAGCCGTCCTTCCAGCGAAGCTGTGAAAGAAAATGGCGCTTGTGTGCTGAGGAGAAAGGCTACGCCCCCTTCACGGCGGCCTTTTCTCCCGCTTTTTTCAGGAAACTGGCAGGGGATAAATGCATCCATATAGCCCAGGAGCTATATGTGATGCATTATTTTTAGCCATATAAGGTTTTTAGATCGTTTTTATTGCGTCTCAGGGCGCTCCCCCCCAGCGCCCTGCACCCTCAGTGACCGGAGTGTGAAGTGTGCTGAGAGCAATGGCGCACAGCTGCAGTGCTGTGCGCTACCTTATTTGAGAACCGGAACGTCTTCTGCCGCCGCTTTCTCCGGACCTCTTCGCTCTTCTGGCTCTGTAAGGGGGCCGGCGGCGCGGCTCCGGGACCCATCCAGGCTGAACCTGTGATCGTCCCTCTGGAGCTAATGTCCAGTAGCCAAGAAGCCCAATCCACTCTGCAGTCAGGTGAGTTCGCTTCTTCTCCCCTTAGTCCCACGATGCAGTGAGCCTGTTGCCAGCAGGACTCACTGAAAATAAAAAACCTATTTAAACTTTTACTTCTAAGCAGCTCAGGAGAGCCACCTAGCTTGCACCCTTCTCGTTCGGGCACAAAAATCTAACTGAGGCTTGGAGGAGGGTCATAGGGGGAGGAGCCAGTGCACACCAGCTAGTCTAAAGCTTTTACTTTTTGTGCCCAGTCTCCTGCGGAGCCGCTATTCCCCATGGTCCTTACGGAGTTCCCAGCATCCACTAGGACGTCAGAGAAAAACAATATTCTTTCAATTTTCTCAAGGCTATCAGCCCCCCATCCGCAGCCCTTGGTTGGGGGGGGGGGGGGGGAACAGCCTCGGGCTTCACCCCTGGCCTTTGGGTGGCTGGGGGGGGGGACCCCTTGATTGAAGGGATCCCTACTCCCCCAGGGTACCCCGGCCAGGGGTGACTAGTTGGATATTTAATGCCACGGCCGCAGGGCGCTGTATAAAAGTGACCCCCGGCTGTGGCATTATCTGTCCAGCTAGTGGAGCCCGATGCTGGTGTAAAAAATACGGGGGACCCCTATGCTTTTTGTCCCCCGTATTTTTTGCACCAGCACCAGGCGCAGAGCCCGGTGCTGGTTTTAAAAATACGGGGGATCCCCTGTCAGTTTTTCCCCTGGATATTTAGAACCAGGACCGGCTCGAAGAGCCCGAGACTGGTTATGCTTAGGAGGGGGGACCCCACGCAATTTTTTTTCGTGCTTTTTACCGTTTTTCCCGTTTTTTTACAAGTCTAATCAAAATCCGTCAAATCGGCCGTTTTTCGACAGCGGGACTGTCGAATCCATTTTTTATTGAATATGTTGAATTCCGGCACCCACTTGCCGGAATTCGACGGTCGAATTGTGTCGAATTAAAAAACGGGTGAAAAATTACCGCGATTCGCCGGCAATTGCATATACCCCTATATCTGATTCTGTGCTGCAATTCTGAGTACAGACAACATTCCATTTAAAAAAATAAAAATAAAAAATATATATATATTTTTAAAAATATATAAATACTTGTGCCTCCAAAATAGACAAACCAAGTACCTAATCCCTTCTAATATAAATAGATATGCTATTACCAATAAAAAAAAAAACACTAAAAAAAAACATGTTTTTTAAATTTTTTATTAGATTCCGCCAGCAAAGTGTGGCGGATTGAAAATGACGAATTTACTGTCTTAAAGCACTGTTGTCGAATTTACAAACTTCAATTGAATATACTTTTGTCGAATTGCCGCATTTGTACCATTGCAGAAATGTCGAATTTGACAAATGTCGAATTTCAAAAAGTCGAATTTGGAAAGTCCGTTTTTTTGACGAAAAGTACTGAATTGCATTGTCGAATTTTTTTTTGGGCGAAAATGTCCCGTTTTTCGACATTTTCGGGAATTCGACCGCAATTGCATATACAACATAGGGTCTGTGAATTTTCTTGGGGGGGGGGGTAGCGGGGGAGGGGGCAAAGTCAATGTGGGCATGTAGCTAAAAGCAGCTCCATCCAAAGATGCACAGTCACTCAGGAGGCCATACTAAGAAGGAGGAACTGCACCTGCAATAGGGATGGTGCAAAGTTCAATGGTGCTTCTAAAGATGTAGTGATAGAAATGCACTCAAGATGCTGCAAATGGGCATCTTAGTTGTGTTGTAACATTTCTCCCTACACACATACACAAAAAAGGACCTTTACGGTTTTTATTTTCTTAGCTAAGGCCTAAACTTCCCAGAGCTCTAGCCATCGAGACATACTGGAGGTAGTAATTTTGTGGGAATGACTAAGTCAATGAAGCATCTCTGACTAGATGCATGCTGAGGAATAATGTTGCAACTCACAAACTGACAGTATCCACTGTGTGTAGCTGACAGGTGTCATTTTAGTGCAAAGCTTGAGCTGTCTACAACTGCCGTGCCACCTTTCTCTCCTCCCAGTGCTTGCTTGACCCTCTTCAGTCTGGCTTTTGTACTCTCCTCCTCTTCAGAAACAGCCCTCACTAAAGTCGGCAATGACCTACTTACTGGCATCAGTGGGCCACTACTCTTTGATCATTCTCTTTGACCTCTCTGCTGCTTTTGATACTGTGGATCACCCTCTCCTCCTGCAAATCCTTCACTCCCACAGTGCATAATACGGCCTTCACTCCCGGCTGTCCTCTTACCTTGCTGACTGTTGTTTCTCTGTCTTCTCTCAAGACTCAATTTTCACTTCCAGTACACACACACCCCCAGGTTCTCTTCCCTCTGCGAGGGATGTACAATATGGTTTCGGATGTGCAGTGCATAGGTAGAGTAGACACAATCTGACTGTCAACTGTAATCTCTGACTACAGTTCATGTGAAATGTCAAGGCACAGAACTGTATATATGCAGCACAGCACACTGAAGAAGTCAGTATGTTCACTACCTTCACAAATTTGTTATGGAGCTCGACAGAGACCACTGGAGAGCCATGATCATCTATGACTACAAGAGTGGTCTGCGACAGCAGGAGGGTTTTGACCGATTACGACTAGGCTGAAGGACCGTCCAAAACCAATGTTTTGAGTGGTTTGCAGAATTTTGACACTGGAGACGGTCCCTGGAAGACGAGGAGTGCTGTGGCCCACCTGTCTGCCATCACTTGAGGACAACTTGTTGAGTTGGACGCCAGGGTGACCATGGCCTAGTTAGAGAAGGCGATAGACATCTCATTCGGATCCATACACTTGATACTCCACAAAAATCTTGGCCTGAGTAAGGTTTCTGCACACAGGGTGCCCCATCAGCTGACTCAAGAGCAGGAGTGTCAGGTAACTTGGTGCCACAACATGCTGGCAAGGTTTGATGGTGGTCGCTCAAACTCTGTCAAGGAGATCATCAGTGGCGATGAATCCTGGATCTACAGTTTCGACACCAAGACAAAAAAAGTCGGCACAGTGGACTCTAGTTAGAGGTGTGCCGCCACAGAAGTTCCTATGTGAGCGCAGTGGTGCCAAGCAGATGGTGGCTCTTTTTGTGGCCAAGGCTGGTCATGTAGCTACCGTACCACTCGGCACACCATCACTGGGGACTGGTACGCCAACCAGTGCCTGCCGCAAATGCTGAAACCCATTTCCAGGCGCTGTCCAAGAACTCTTGCTCGACATCCTGAAGGAGAACATTCTCTGAAATGCGTTGGTGTGCAATTGCTTGTCTGCTGCTGGGAGGTACCATACCTTAAACCAGAGGCTGCAGCTGGGTCAACCAGTTTGTGTATCCCGGTACGATTTCAGATTCAGTGCATGGCCTGCTCCTTCCGAGAGTATGATCTTTGTCATTCCTGTTGTCCTTGCATTTTATTGATCCCCATATAGGGTTTTTTATGATTAAAATAGTTATACTATATAGCAGGTCTCTCTTCTCTCATATGTGAATACACCTGCTCCTATCGGGGGAGGATTGCGGTGGGCTGAGAGGTCCAGACAGGGGAGAGTACAGTAGTTACACTTGTAAAGCAAAAGATACCTTTATATGAATGAGACAAGTAGCCTTTATGTAAGTGTTTTACTTTTGGGAATTCCTATGCCATGTTTTTCTCAGTGAAGTCATATTATGAGCATAACGGTGTGTGAAATAGGAGCTTGATCAGAAGAGGGCAAATTTATTTTACTAGATGCAAAGAGTTATAAGGAGATATAGGGGTAAATTTACTAAAGCTTCTAAAACAGGGAAATGGTGATGTTGCTCATAGCAACCTAGACTCCGCTGGTGAATACTTTAACAAAATGTAATGTTTATAAATAAAATTCATGTTGTGCATCCGGAAACGTATTGCACTCCCCTCGTATACATCCTCTTTAGGTGATCTCATCAGCTCTGAAATATTATCTCTATGCCGATGACACTGCCATGACCGTTCCCTCCTCCCTCTAATTGTCTCTCTGCTAATTCCTCCTGGATGTTCAAACACTTTCTTAAACTTAACATGTCTAAGACTGAGCTGATAATATTCCCATTCTCCTAAATGACTTCACCCACAATTTCTTTATCTATTGACAGCACCACCATCTCCCCTAACCCACAAGTGTGCTATCTTGGATTTATTCTTGACTCCTCCCTCTCCTTCAAACCATACATTCAGTACCTTTCACAGTCCTGACATTTCCATATTAAAAATATCTCCAGGATCAGACCCTCTCTCACCAACTAAAATCCTCATCCACAATCCGGTCATTTTCAGACTGCACTACTGTAACCTCCTCTTATCGAACTTCCCTGTCTCCCACCTCTCTCCACTCCAATCTGTCCTCATTGCTGCTGCTCAGCTCATCTTCCTCTCCAAACATATTACATATGCCTCCCATCTAAAAGGCCTACACTGGCTCCCCTTCTGTTTCACACTCACTTAGAAAGCCCTTACATCTCTGACCTGATCTCCCTTCACACTCCTGCCCACCCACTCTACAAATGAATGCCGACTCTCCTCTCTAAGTTTTTGCCATGCTGCTCCCTACCTCTGGGGGGAGATCATGCAAAACAAATCTTAGACTTTTTTGACTGGGTGACAAAAGTAATAGATCAAGTGGTGGCCGTAAATGTAGCTTATCTAGGCTTTAGTAAGGCTTTCGACACAGTACGAGATTGCAGACTATTAAATAAAATAGAAAGCTTGGGTTTGGATTCTAATATGGTTGAATGGATAACATCTTGGTTGCAGAATAGGAAACAGTGTTGTAGTAAATGGCATACTTTCACTGGAGAGAAAGCTTAACAGTGGAGTACCCCAGGGATCTGTACTTGAACCGGTGTTTTTGAATATCTTTGTGGGTGACAAATTATAGTATTGAAGGAAAACTATGCTTGTTTGTATATGACACAAAAGGTATGCAACATGGTAGACACGAGGAGGGGTAAAACAAATGATTATACAGCTTAATGTCAAAAAATGCAAAATAATGCACTTGAGTCTCAAAACCCAAAAGCTAAATGTAATATCAAGGGCACTATAATGAAAACTACAGAGGTGGAAAGGGATTTAGAGAATGATAGAAACTTTCAAATATATCAAGGGAATTTACAAGCTACAGGAGGGAAACATTCATCATAAGAAGAGTAACAGTAGAACACGAGGCCATGAACTAAAATTCTAGGGTGGCAGATTCAAAGGAAATTCGAGAATAAAATTACGTCACAAAGGCTAGTGGATAGGTGGAATAGCATCCCATCAGAGGTGGTAGAGTATAATGGGCCCTACACACTGGCAGACAAAACAGAACATTTTGAACGTTCTCGTTCATATCGTTCTTGCGCGGCCCTGTGCTCGTTAATCGTTGGTGCCCCGTCGCTTATGCGTACAGGCCAATATGGACGAAATTGTCCATATTAGCGTGCAGTGCTATGGAGCCGGGTGACGGGGGAGGGAAGAAAGTTCGAGCAGCTCGGCGGCGGATCGGTATGTGTATAGGGCCCATTAGATAGTAGAGCAATTTAAAAACACACTTGGAATAGGCATCAGAATATCCTTACAAGGACCTAAGGAACAAATAGGGTTGATGTTACCAAAAGGACAAAAGAAATAGGGGCAGACTAGATGGGTCAAGTGATTCTCATCTGATATCAAATTCTATGTAACTTTCTCCCTTTCTGACTCTCCACCTCTCTACAAAACTTCAAACGGGCTCTCGAGCCACTATCAGATTTCCAGCTCCCATCCAAACCCACTTCTCCATGCTCCTTGCTGTCTGTCTGCCCCTCCCCATTAGACTGTACAGTGCTGTCTTCCCTCATGTGATTTTCCTTCCCTCACTTGTTTCATCATCACCTCCTCAGTGCCTACCGAACACTTGGGTGCTGCTGCCCTGCTGCTTATTTGAGTAGCAGGATTACTGCAATGCTCTGTACTGTAAGTCACATTTTCTTGTTTTGTTCACACTATTACTGTACTTTTTAAGGCGTTGTGGACCCCTTGTGGCACCATATAAGCAAAGAATATTTATTTATTTATTTATTTATTTTATTTTTTTTAAATAAGGTTGGTGACCCTAACCCAGGATGCCAATATAAAGGCGGCAGGTTTGAAGCCTATCTGCCAGATAACCGTGAAGGAAAGAAGCTTCTTGTGCTCCTGGAGAAAGCCCTCAATAAAGGCCTCACATTTCACATTAGGACATTTGAAACAGGAGACAAGGTGACCTGGCATAAAATTCCTCATAAGACATCCCCAGATGGAGGGAAGCAAAAGTAAGTACATTATGAAGTTATTTTTTTATATCTCCAAATAGTCTACCAGGACTTGACCCCTGAGTGTCTAAACACCCCATTCAGAGACCAGCAAGTCAGAATTAGAATTGTTGTGTGAGTCTGCTCATTTCAGAGCAGGACTTAAACTGAACGTCCTTCAAGAAAAAGCCTCCCTAGTACCTGATGCAGACAGATGGAGTGTTGGCAGATTGGGTGGGAGAATGTATTTAATGAGCAGCCTGCACGGAGAGAGGGAGGGCCATTCCTCCTTCTCATAATGCAGAAGATGCTCTTGCTCTGCCATCGGAACAGTTCTAAACAATTGCTCACAAGAAGCATGAAGGCAAAATGATGTCAATATTCCCGTCTCACCATCAGATACAGTATCTAGTGGCAAACACACATTACTAGCTTATGTAACAACGTAGGAGAGAACTAGACACAAACAAAATACTACAATTCAAAAATATGTTTTTAAGAGTTTCATATTTGAACTGCATGATTTCAGGTGACCATTTTTCTTTAACTTTGAATAGGAATGGATATCCGGACTTGGCATACATTAAATCTGCAATAACCCAGCTGAAGACTGTAGGCATTGAGTGAAAGACTTCTTTAAATACATAAAGCTGCAGAGAATTACAAATGCATTACTTTCTTCTGTACCAATCACCAGATGGGAGCAAGTGTGTATTGATTGGAAAATGAATACCTGGAAAAACTCTGGACTTCTAACACTATGTATATAAGAGAGGTGTAGCCCTGGTTAAAAATGAAAGCTGCAAGTTATGCAAAACCCAAGTGCTTTTTTATGGATGATGGATGCTTACATTGACATCTGGTATCACTATAATCAGAATAAAATTATTAACTAAATTAATAACTACATGTTTTATAAATGCTATAAATTACAAGTGAATGATTTGCAGGGTATTGTACTCTGATATCCTTCCAATCATCGTCTATATTTCAGAGGTTCCCAAACGCAGGCCTCAAGGCACCCTAACAGTTAAGTTTTAAGCATATTCGTAGGTCAGCACCGATGGCTAAATCAAATTGATTGAGGAAATTGTTACGTCACCTGTGGACAAACATGGATATACTTAAAACGCAGACCACAATATACTGTATCTCGGCAGTTGGGATGCCAACAGTCACATGACCCAACGCTGCATCCCGGCATTGAAGATCACGACATCGGAGGGGGTAATTATTTCTACCCATCTCCTAACCACAATCATCTGTGCTGGTGGCTAGGGTTAACCCCTCCCCCGTACCCCACAACTCACCTTTGGGATGTCAGCGATCCGGCACCGGTCTCCTGTTTGGTGTTGGGATTCCGGCATCGGCTACATGACCACTGCCATCCCCGACAGCTTGGATGCTAAATGCATGCCCCTGGCTCATTAGGCTGCCTTGAGACCAACTTTTGGGAACCTATGCTATATTCGTTGGTGCAATAATTCAAATGGTAGATTACCATTAATCATTTTACAGGCAGAGTAAATATATTATAGGCACTTGATTAAAATATGGCACTCATGTTGATTTGATATAGCCCATGGCAGAGCCATTATTGTCTGTACTGGTGTGGTTCAATAGATCTACAGTAAAAAGATACAGTAAATTATTCGACCCCAAATGGTCAACATGCAAAGAGTCAACAGTAGGAAAGGTCGACATGAAAATGGTTAATACAAGTTTATGTGTGTCATTATATATGTTTCATCATATCTCAGCCAAATTAGTAGAAACGTGTACGGTCACTATGCTTCGGGCAAGTTGCCTCACTCCACTACCGCTGGACTCAGCACAGGTTACTATTCCCAGTCGTAGTCCACGTGGACGGTAAATAATTAAAAAAAAAAAAGTTGTGTCAATCATGATCATGTTGAACCTGTCATCCTTTAGCATTGTCTACCTTTTTTTTACCTGTCGACCTATTGATGGTCTTTTTACTGTAGATCCGATACAGTCTGTACTATGTTCTGGACTTTAATGTAATGTTTTTTGATAATATTAAAAAAAAAAAAAAACACAAACAACTTCTGGAAACTTCTTTCGGACCAACCTCCAGCCCTTAAGCAATGCATCTCCACATATTACCAACTAGAGATCCTAATTTGAATTCTACTTTATACACGAGAAGGGAGCAGATTATTATTTGATGAGGCACCCATTGTAAGCATGCATTTAATTTTAAAATACATCTTTTATTAATACATTTAAAGTTACAAAATCATGTTGTGTATTATTGTGAAATGAATGGACTAAAGCAAGTTCCATGTTGGTATAGAGACCTGATTTGAGACATCCAATATCATTTTTACATACTTATCTCTAGTTTATATCAGAATAATGTAGTGTTACTGGATTCTAAAATGAAGGAACTGAAGGGATATCGACAAGTACTGTGCACGTCTTAGATGGTAATGTAATATATAATTACTCCTTTTTAACATATTGAAATGCTCATTAACACATTTTCACAGTTATGTGGACACCGATTATGGATTACAGTATTGATTTCAACTGTTCTGTTCTTATTCTGCTGAAATGGTCAGTTTATCATGATCAATCAGTGGCAGCACATTCAGGACTGAAAACTGCTATTCTGCTGGTCACAGTGGTTACTTTCCGAGTTGTTACATTTAGCACTTAGTGACAAATAGAATTGTATCTAGTATAAAGAACCAGCTGTAGTTTACTAGGATTGAAATATTCCTTCTGCTTATATTAAGGAGAGTTGTTCTACCCAACTATACCGATTATGGGATATAGTTATGTGACCGCCGGTCACAATACCTTCCACTACATCCCAAACCCTGAAAATGCCAACAGTCAGGGACTATTTCCACTTGTGGGGTCCACAACACCCATAGAGTGGGAATAGAACCTGTGGCAAATGCAGCTTGCCACCGAGCCGCTTTGCTGCGCTCACCCCCACCGCCGGCATTCTGCAGCCGATAATGCGGCCCCAACCACTGACTATTAGGGTTAGCTCAAGATAGGGACCATTAACCCTGCTACTGTATACCCGGGGTACACTAAAGAATTCTAGCAGACAAATAATTTCTTTATTATCCACTCAGTGATAAATACTGTCCATTACTATAATCACTGTATTCACATAACTGTGGATATGTATTCATCAATTAGAGGTTAAACCAGTAGTTCCAAACTTTCTTGAATCACTGCGACCTAGAGTATCAGTATTTTATTCAAGGCACCCATAAGCCAAACCTTTCTTATTGACAGTTTAATATATATTTTATTTTTTTTCAATTTAAATTGTGCTTACCTGTCCTCCTTAGGGTCAGTTATGTTGGTGTACAGTTGTTCTAATTGCCCACATATTTTATTATTGACAGGCACCAGCACTGGTTTTACCAATCATTTTGGCTACAAATTTGTTATGGTCCTGAACCACCAACCCGCAGCACCCCATGGTACCTAGGTACAAAGTTTAGGAACCACTAAGTTAAACACTTAGTAATATAACTAACCCCCCACATCTATAAAGTTGATGTTACCTGTCAACATGCCTTCAGTTACTCAAATTTACAACACAGACCACCACAACATCTGCTATAATACACAACATGGTTCTGTAGTTCACGCAATATAATTTAAAATAAAATTAATTGCTTATAGTGTGCGCTCCATCAAAGAATACTAACCACCCTTTACCGATATCAATGCCATTTTTGCAGGGAGCACCTCCCAAAAATTAGCACGTCTCAATATAGTCTTCTGGGCAGCAGTAATCTAGGATTCCTGCCTCTTGAGAAATGTGACTATGCACAGTCTGTTAATTTGAGACATGGAAATTATGTATATCCCAACCCAAATGTGTCCTAGATAGATACACACACAATTGTACCTAATTACTGCGCTGGTGCGGCAGCCCTCTAATTCTATCCTCCTGTTAGTGAGGACCATGCAAAACAACACCTCCAGCAATTGAATCAGAGGGAGCTCTCAATCACTTTAACTGGTTACCAACTAAAAATTGACCAAACCCCTTGCAGGGTTGAAGACAGAGAAAAGAAACCCTACACTATTGTGCATTTGACACATATTGTGATCTGTAATTGTGAAAAAGGGTTACCTCTGACTAGATTGGGCAATACTCTGCTTTTAATAAATTGTGTAAAGTCATAATTATTTGGTCAGTTTTAGCTGGTAACCAGTTAAAATGATTGCGAGTGCCCTCTGATTCAATTGCTGGATGGAGAATATAATATATATATATATATATATATATATATATATATATATATATATATATATATATATATATATATATATATAAGCTTGTAGTTTTCACACTACTAATTTTTAGTGTAGTAACAGTCTCTTTTTTTAGTACACCTTTGCAGCCATTTTGGTATATAATACAGCTTATCTCTGCATTTTTTGCTGTATGGAACTAGGGCTTTTTTTATGTTGATTGAAGCCCCATTTGAACCGATGCAGGATTTTTTTTTTTTCTGCAATGGAGGCAGTCTTTTTGGTGGCAGTTCGTATTACTAGAATAGTTTCAGAATGACAGAATTTGTTTTGCAAGTAATTTTCGATTCCACTAGCCAGTACAGCATTTTACCAAAATTAGGATGTCTTTTTTTTTTTTCCACCATAGCTGGTGGATGAAAAGGAATGCATTCATTAAGCCTACAGAAGTCACGGGGTGCATTTAGCATGCCGGCAGTCATGTGATTGATGCCGGAATCCTGACACTGGTGCCCGAAAGTATCAGTGTCGGTATTAGTGTTAGGGTTCAGTGGGATGGTCAGCCCTAGCCCCCACCAGCGGGGAGGTGGGGGTGGAAGGGTTTCGGGAGGGGGGTAGTGCACTTACCGAGAATCATGACACATTTGGGTTATATCAGGATTCCAGGGTCAGTCATGTGATCACTGGGATATCATACTAGACACACATGCCCTTATTTTATCAATGAGTGATAAATTGCACCAGCCAATCAGCTCATAACTTCCATTTCACAGGTTGTATTTGAAAATTTACAGTAAAGGGTGGTACACAGAGATCCGTGCTTAAATTCTAAGCAGTTGGACTAGCCATGGTTAGGCCGTCCAAGTACCACACCCATCGAGGACAATCCAGGGCAATTAGAATTGCTTGAACACCTTCCCTTCTTAGTCTTTTTAGAACCTAGCGGTATTGGAGGAAACAGGTACACAAACTGGTTCATGCACAGTGTCGTCAGCGTGTCCACTGCTACAGCCCGCGGATCCTTCGTCCTAGAACAGTAACCACGTAGCTTCTTGTTGAGATGAGAATCCATCAGATCTATCTGCAGACAGCCCCACCGGTGAAGCAACTGTTGAAACACCAGAGGATGTAGGTTCCATTCCCCCAGATGGAGGTCGTGCCTGCTGAGGAAGTCCGCTTCCCAGTTGTCCACTCCTGGACTGAAAAACGGCTGAGCTGGCCTCTGCGTTGGCCTCCGCCCAGAAGAGTATCTGACACTTCTTGCATTGCTGCTCTGCTTCTTGTTCCTCCCTGTCAATTTATGTACGCTACTGCCGTGGCGTTGTCCGATTGAACCTGGATCGTTTGATGCCTCAGGAGATGGGAAGCTTGCAGAAGAGCATTGTACATTGCCCTGAGTTCCAGGATGTTTATCAGGAGAGTTGATTCCTGACTTGACCATATCCCCCTGGAACTGGGCCCCTTGGGTCACAGCCCCCACAACCAGGGCGGCTGGCATCCGTTGTCAGTAGAATCCACTAGTGGATATTGAAATTCCTGCCTTCTACCAGGTGAGGAACATGTAGCCACCATAATAGAGAAATCTGGGCTTTTGGATATAAAGGTCACTTTCTGATGCATGTGAAGGTCAGACACAGACCATTTGTCCAGCTGAAATGGCTGGGCATGAAACCTGCAGTCTTAGATTGCCTCGTAAGCAGCTACCATCCTGCCCAGCAAGCGTATGCAAAGATGTATTGATACCCTGCGAGGACTGAGCTGACCATAGCTTGGATAGTCAAGGCCTCATCCATCGGAAGAAACACCCTTTGAGACACCGTATCCAGCATCATTCCCAGGAACTGAAGTCGTTGGGCCTGTTCCAGGTGAGATTTCTGAAAATTTAGGATCCACCCATGATCCATAAGTAAGCGAATAGTCATATAGATGCTGTGCAGTAGACGCTCCCTGGACATAGCCTGTATCAGGAGATCGTCCAAGTAGGGGGCAATGTTGACTCCCATCATGTGCAGTTGCAGCAGCATCATCTCTGCCATGACCTTGGTGAAGACCTTTGGAGCTGTGGAGAGGCCAAAGGGTAAGGCCTGAAACAGGAAATGGTTGTCCAATATGGCAAACCTAAGGTAAGCCTGATGAGGAGGCCACATGGGAATGAGCAGGTAAGCATCCTTGACATCTAGGAGATACCAGGAATTCCCCTCCTCCAGACCGGACACCACTGGCCACAGGGATTCCTTCTTGAATTTGAACACCCATAGATATGGGTTTAGAGACTTCAGGTTCAAGATGGGTCACACGGGAAGGGGGGGGGGGGGGGGGGGGGCGTTTGCTGGGAGGGGAAATGTAGATAAAAACCCCTGAGGAGTATGATTTTTTTTTTTTTGTCAGGTTCACCTATGCCTCTGGCCAAGGAGTTTAAATCTTAAACCCAAAACTTCGCCCATGTTTCTGGTGTCTAATATTAAAGTACAACGTACCTGGTTCTGCCTCCTGATCTGGTATGTGAAGAACATCTTACAGCATAAATGAGGGCCTCCACCCCGTGGGACAGAGAACTGCCCTCCTCATCAAGCTGGTCAGAATCAGACTAGAGCACCTATGGGTGTGAACGTTTATGTGACACCAACAGAGGGGGCTGAAAAGCCTTTCTGGTATCTGCTGCTCTAGCCAATCAGCAGACTGTTAACACCTGCCTCTCAACTGCAGCTAGTTCAGAATTCACATTGCGAAATCATGCTCTGAAAAATATCTAGCCCGTCAGGTACCTGTGAACTGTGTCCGTGTGGAGATAAGGAGCACTGAACACGAGTGACCCCTCAGAAGAAGGGGTAGCATTACAAGCAGTACACAACCATGTCAACAGACATCCTGAACACCATGATAATGCAGCGAAAAACCCCCTGAAAACACCTCCACACAGACCCTAGAGAGCCCCTAGGATGACAGAAACGGACCAGCACACAAAACACAGCAGCGCAGAGTGTAAGTAAGTGTGTGTGTGTGTGTGTATGTGTATGTGTGTGTGTGTGTGTATGTGTATGTGTATGTGTATGTGTATGTGTATGTGTATGTGTATGTGTATGTGTATGTGTATGTGTGTGTGTATGTGTGTGTGTGTGTGTATGTATGTATGTATGTATGTATGTATGTATGTATGTATGTATCACCTTACTTATGTGCAGCAGCGCTACCGCTGATTTGCTTCTCCCTCCCCCACCCCCCTCCCCTTTGCTATGACCCCCTGGTACCAGTACAGTGTCTGTAACAGCGTGGATTAGTGGAGGTACAGCGTGCATGCAACATTGTGATCTGCAGCAACAGGATATGGAGCCTTCCCGTCTCTGGCCCCACTCTCCAGGAAGCCCTGCCTCCATAATGGCACGCGGTCCCACTCAGTTTTTTTTTTATACTGGCTGAAGTAATAAACCTAGTAAAAAACAATGCCTACAGACAATGAGCACACTGGAGTGTAAAGCCCTTCTGAGCCAGTGTAGTCCGCTGCAGGCACCGCAGCTCGTGGCCTGTGACATGCCACCAAACCATACCAGCTAACCAGAAACCCGGTGTTAACACTCACCGCACCTGTGACTCTTCAGCATCCGTTAGAGTATGGCAGCTAGCTGATGGTGTGGGCACACAGTGTTGTGTGTGAAACGGCACCTCAGGAGCTCAGTGTCCGGTCAGCTGGGATTCCGAACCATTAACCCTCAGGAGGTTAATTCGGTCCCCCCTCTAAGTCCCACAAAGTTGCCAACCAGTACTACCTAAAAATGAATATAAAAAAAAAAAAAGGAAACTCTCCAGAGCTCCAGAGAAATGCACCTGGCTCCTTGGACACATTTTTCTAAACAGTCTGGCAGGAGGGGCATAGAGGGGAGGAGCCAGCACACACAAAAAGGTTTTTAAAGTGCCAGGCTCCAGTAGACACGATCTATACCCCCACAGTACTAAAGTACAGTTCCCCAGTATCCACTAGGACGCAAGATAAACATTCAGTAACTCATTGATAGAAATTTGTTTGACATACTACTGAACTACAATGTTCTCATCATACAAGCTTGCAGAGATTATGGATGTGAAATAGGACAGATCTTGCATAGAAGGAACGTATCCTCACTTGTAACTGAATCCAATATAAAATGCATCTCTTTACTTTCACTGTGCAGTATAAAACACGATGTTTGAAGCCACACTCCTTTACCAGGTCAACACAAAAAAAAAAAAGAAGTGTAGGAGTCAAGTCAAAACAGAGGCAATACCTATTACACTGCCATTGAGTATCTGCTGCTTTTCCTTGTGTTCATTGTTTGGGTTAATAGAGGGAGACAAGCGTTTGTGCTGTAATGTAACCACAATTACTAACAGGAAGATCTTCATAGAGAGATTTTACCGTTTACCCTCCCTGGTTGTCAATGGCCCAATTACTGGGAGAATTGGCAGTTACTCAACATCCAATGGAAGATCAGACCAGTGCTAGGACACATTTTAACTCAGACTTTAATGTGCAGAACACTGAAAGGGGAGCACTGTATGCACATGGCAGTATATTGGTCTACTTATTGCAACATCTAAGGCAGTAGTTCCTCACCACAGTCCTCAAGTACCCCCAACAGTTCATATTTCCCAGGTCTCCTCACAGTGGGTCTTTTAAAATGTGTGAGTAATGAATACACCTGCG
Source organism: Pseudophryne corroboree (assembly GCF_028390025.1). Lineage (NCBI taxonomy): Eukaryota > Metazoa > Chordata > Amphibia > Anura > Myobatrachidae > Pseudophryne > Pseudophryne corroboree. The sequence goes on along the minus strand of NC_086446.1, from coordinate 393,518,212 downwards.
CCCCTGCTAGGTGACCTGGAAACCATGAACTGTTGGCGGTACTTGAGGACAGAGGTTGGGAACCACTGATCTAAGGTATTGGGTACTGCAGAGCAGCAAAACGTGCTATACAGGTAGCTGATAAGGGATGCAGTTAATTTATCGGCAGTTGGGATACCAGTGCCGGAATCCCGACAACCGGTGAAATGCCAGCAGTCTGAATCCCAACAGAACCCCAGTATTCCCACTCAGGTGGTGGGCCACACCACCACCCAAGGGGGAATATAACAGTGTGGCGAGCGAAGCTAGCCACCGAGCCTGAAGCGCGGAAAGCACAGAGAGCCTGTGAGGGGACTCCGCCGAGATTCCGGCTGTTGGAATTCCAGCGTCCGTCGCCTGATCACTGGGATCTCATACTGAATGATAGAAAGGTACACAGGAGGTCTCGCAGTTCAGCAATTGTAAGGCAAGGTGGGCACATCACCAACCTGGTTTTCTATAGGCAGTAGGAAATTTCATAAAACTGTTCTGCACACTGTATTGAATATTGCTTTATCTGCCCCACCAGCACGATAAACCCAGGGGAATACCTTCCCACTGCTTAGTATCGATGTAGACACACATTTGTGTTAAAGCTACAGTGGGCATTTAGTACAGAGGGGAAAAAAAGCCTTCATAATTGCTCTGCAAGTTCCTCCCTGCCAAATTTGTAATTTACACAAGACTAAGAAAATTGAACATGGTCCTAGCTCTAGGCCACAAAAGGTTTCAAACTACAGTGTAAAACCACAACTTGTAAGATTGCTCATCTTCATGAGAGCCTATGTTCTATGAGATACCAAAGATCTGCTGATTGCATGCCTTGTTCTCTAGGCTAGAATAGCACAGTGGTGGCACACTGCTCAGTTTAAGATTTGAGAATTAACTTACACATTCTATAATTGGGGCCAATTTATTTTTCACAAACATTGTGCAGATGGGATGCAGTAACTGTCAGAATTAAACTGTTGACATGGGTGTAATTTACTGTAGAATTGCTTTATAGTTAATGCATTAAATCCTCTGGATAGGATTTGAGAGCAGGAAACAAATCACGAGATATCTTGGCAGTCAATGCCTACGCAGGAATCCTGATAGGCGGTGAAATGCCGCCACAATACCAGCACCACAGGCTTCTCTCTATGGGTGTCCACGACCCCCATAGAAGGAGAAGACCCTGTGGCAAGTGCAGCGAGCCACCATGCCCACAGCGTGGCAAGCCCATAAGGGGCTTTCTAGTGCTTTCCTGCTGACAGCATACTGGTGGACGGGATCCAACTGTCTGGATTGCGACAGCCAGGATCCCGGCCGCCGGTAACGCGTATGTATTCCTTTGAGAGGAGATGCCACGCTGTCCAATGTAAAATTTTATAGCAGATAGCTTACCATATGAAATTTTACCATTAATATGGCCTATTTTAATATACCCCGTCTCCTGTTCTATCCACTGTGTAACATTTACAATTCATGTAGACAAGAGAATATAGCCCAATTCTAAAACTTGAGATTTGGTCATGGACTACTCCCAAAAACCTAACTGCAGCATAACAAGGGTTCAGTGATCGAATGTAGAGGATATGTTTGGCCGTTGGTCAGTCCATGTGTAGTGTTGTATGCCAAAAACCACCCACTATAAACAGTGAATGCTATAGTATGAAATGAACAGCTTCCCCTCCCGAGACTGGGCAATTCACATATCAGTATTCTGGGTCCCATATTTCTCCAGTAATCTACTGATCTTCATAGTTGTGATCTGAAGTATTAATAACCACACCCAGTGAAGAGTTTTGTTATGCTTTTAATTAACATTTGAAACATGTAAGGCATACGGCAAAAATTAGGCAGAAAAGCATTACACTTCATGTAAACAGCATTGGCACAAAACTTTTGTTCAACTTTTACATACAAAGCAGGGAATTGACAAGCAGTCACATTTTTCGGTGTACTTTCAGCAGAAGTGGGATGAATGCATTTGCTTACCATTTGTTCAAAATAAAAAATTGGGAATTAGATTGTTAAACTAAAGTTAGCTCACGCTAAATTTGACTCACTAGCTGCAGCAGATACATCAGTCAAGCTGGTCTTAACCACACATGAAAACCAAAGTCTTTGGAAAACTTCACAGATGTGAAGACACTTATTTTCCTATTAAATGTGCTGCAAACTTAAGGTCCATACACACTGGGTGTTTTTGCCCAGCATGTATGCACAACGATTATCAGACATCGCTGGGCTGAAAAGCGCTCCATGCATACACACCAAGCACTTTTCCCCGCTGCCCAGCGATTTCAGCAGGTAATACCAGTAGATGAACGGCGACCGCCAGCGATGAATGAGGAACGCACATCATTGCTCATCGCCGGGGCATACACACTGGGTGGCTTTGAGCTGAAAGCAGCTCAACACACCAAAAGTGACCTGCTTTCAGCTCAAAATCGCCCAGGGTGTATGGCCTTTAAAGCAGGGCTAAATAAATGTCTAACAAACTGGTGCAAGGACTTTATGGCTACTGGGTCAGTGTTGCAGCCAGTTGTCCATATCTTTGCCAATTTACTATTTATTGAAATACTTCAAGAGTTTACAATTTTGAAAAGAAAATGTCTTGTAAACATGGCAAAGACTTATGAATCCAAGTCCACGCAAACCAAATGTTTATCATTTTGAGAGCACATCGTTAGAGAGTATTAGGCCAGAACCCATTCCAACCATGACAATGTGTGGTCCTTCAGGTCCTGGCAACTAAATGCTATTTATACAGGGCTATTAAAAGGAGGTGAGCTGCCTCAGCTAATAGCTACCCAACCACAATAGCTACACTGTTCACTGTAAGAACAGCTTAGCGGTGCCCCAGTGACAAATATTAACAAAAACCTTTGATAATGAAAGCAGGTTTAAAACAGTCAGATAGGACTGTTTACAGAGAATAGATAGAGATAGAGGAAACTAAAATGTAGCTCATGTGAATATGGCATTTTCTTATCACCTGGTTTTAAAATGGGCATCAAATGCAGGTTTTTTTTTTTATCTAATGGTAAATGGTTTTAGGGCTTTCTAAAATTTAGGATGTTACATAAATGTTTATGTTTCAGTCCCTTAGTATGCAGGAGTTTTAAAAGTACATTAAATGCCTACTTATATCAGATACTAATTTAGAGTTAAAAAAAAACAAAACAAAAAAAAAAAAACAGGGAAAAAAAAAAAAGCCACAGGCTTCGGTAACCTGTGTGTCAGGCTGCCAAGACCTGCTAGGAACTGTAAATGAACAGGTGAAGGGCCCCTGGTGTAAGATCAGTTTCAATCAAATCTTTACCACGGAACTGTTCCCTGATCAGCTGATCAAATTGTTGTTCGACATACTGAAATGCATATGGATTCCAGTTGACTACAAAACCCTTTTGTTAGAATGTGTGTCAGATATGAAAGGAGGGACAAAAATGAAATACCCCAACCTTACACCATGAATTAGTTTGTGTTTTAACAGACCCTGCCAGATGGAACCCATGAACTATGCAGTACATGCAAGCATTATGCAACCCAGCTGTAAATTAATCAATTAGAAGGCAATGTAAATGTACCAGCGCTCAAGCCAAGACCTTTAAAACTCTACATTTCTCTGCCTGGGTTATTGCAGATTACTAGTTCTTATACGATTAATTCGCAGGTGCAGTTCCTACAGTCATTCATTATGGGCAGGTACGTCAGCAGTTAGTCACTGCAATTGTTTATGCTTAAAACCAAGCACAAAGAACCTGTCTGACACTACTCTTAATTTAGCATTTGAAGAACTCCCCATTCCCAATTATAAATGTTCATAATACAATGGCAGATTAAAAAGCCATACAAGGTTTTAGCTAATATATTCTAACTCTTGGTTGCTTCGGATACAAGTTACTAACATTCATGGAAGGAAGGAACTATAAAAAAACAGTGCTTATAGGATAAAGGGGGGCTAAAGACAGGATTTTGCTAGGTATAGACTGCAGTGTAATAGAAAACCATCTATTTGTAAATGTTAAGACTATACCAAATTGCATAATGTTATCACAGTAAAGCATAGATTGCCAACTGAAGAGCAACAAGAATGGATTATCTAGTCTTAAGGACCAGTCTATCATCTGAGGTAAAAAAAAAAAAAAAAATGTATGTCACCAGGGAGATGCAATGCATGCTTTGCCCATATTGCGCCTAGTCTTATATTGAGAAGTTCACATACCCTTATTGGTGACCACCACTTCCTAGTGGAATGGTAGGGGCCAAGACCTTCAGAAGATTGCCACCCACCCCATACTCTCAATAGATAACTGCTCTGGCACAGCTAGAAGGCCTTGCTCTCCACCAGTAATGGTTTAAAAAGGTGGTGACCAGTAGCAGCTCTAGAGGTGAGGCTGCAGCACTGTTGAAAAATCAAATAGGGGAGTCGCACCAACTGCCAGAGAGTCCCAGCCAGCGATGTTTGGCAGTGTTTGAGGTGGCAGTTGGTGTGACTCCATTTAAATTTTGGACAGCGCTGCAGGCCCACATCTGGAGCACTGGTGGTGACTTAACTGCTGTTCATTTATGAAAAAAAAAAATCCAAATAGAATATCGGTGTAGAGGCTATGACCTATACCATTAACCAGGAGGCTAATTTTGTCCACTAAGTTACTCCTCCAATTTCCAATGGGAATTCCTCTACCTTCAGAAGGGCATAATCGTTTAATGTCCACTTCTGTTTATGCCAGATATGTTAAGTTCTGTGGATGAATGCACTAAAGCTTCTTCTGAGCATTTTAAAAACCTTCATATTTAGGAAATCTGTTTATCACCAAACAAAGCCATCAACTATACAAAGAACAGACCTGGTCCAGAGCAAGCTACAGTGCTTATGCCATGGTCTCAACACTAAGATCTCAGTACAGTAGCACTTTAGGACTAGTCTACAACACCCACACATTTAACTTTATCTAGTACACTATACTACCTTGGTAGAGAACAGGAGGGGGGTTCCCAACATAACATTGTATGAAAGAAACAGGTGCCAGTTCTCAGGTGGATCAGTGAACCAGTAAGCCATTTTTCATGCCTAAAACTCAGGTGTCAAAATGGGTTTGTTAAAATATGGCATACCATCTACTATGATAAAGACATTTCAAAACTGGCTGAAGGATTCTCGAGTCCAACCTTAAAATATTTTGGGGAACCATGATTGTCTTAAGATCAAAGACAAGCTAGTATCACCAACAATTCCTGAACTATAGCAAGTTTAGAACAAAAATACATTTACCCGTTGTGCTTTGATCTACGGTACACTCCCTGCCATTCCATGACTGACAAAAATACAAGACAAAATGTTCAGCAATTGAATACAAGCTGACTAGTGTAGAAAACATTCTATAACCAAGCTTTTTTCATCTTCAGTAGAGAATTACACCCCCCCAAAAAAAAGTTAACATTTTGTAAACACCAGCAAGACTGGGGCACTGGTCTTAACCCAACACTCCTGCTATGGATCACTGACCATGAAAGCAGATGTCCGTTAGACATGTTTGTGCTTAAACAGATTTGGCCTAGGTCAAGTGAAACTTCATTGCAATGCAGCAAGTTAAAGATTTACTCTACTGATCTATATACTAAAGTAGTATGGAGCCACCATTCTATGAAGTCTGAAGCCTTTTTTGGCATAAAGCTGCAGAAATGTAGCCCTTAGAAAGATTCTGGGGTAACTGGTTTTGTCATCTGCAGTGCAGAACTAGTAAGGGTTCAAGAGACTTAATGGTCACAAATTAGAAAAAACAAAACCTATATTAAGTTTAGACAAGCAGTTACTTGTGTTGGCACTGAAGAGTGGGTTGGCACATTGGTATGTTGGTAAACAACTGGCAGTGGTCCAGCTATAATCTGTCCTATGAAAACACGTGTTAATGAATGCACTTGGAAATAAGGCAACCAGTGAGTATGAGGGAATTATTGTTTAAATACAAAGCGTATAAACTACAACAGCTCGAGTAGACTTTCTGGATGAAAAACCAAGAGACTAAGTTTATATGAAATAAGCCAGAAGGCAGCAAAACAGCTCATAAATATCTAAAGCTTCACATCCAATGTATTGACAGACTTGCTCAGATACTAGAGCTTTCCATATTTTGGGCAGCCTTAATGTAATCATGTGATGCTAACCTTCAAATGCACTTAACTAGTTACAAGTTACATTGAGCTATATGGATAGTTTGTTGAACAATAAAATAGTTTTACGGTACAGCTAGAAGGTTAATGCAGCACAGTGGTCAAGCTGAGATACACCAAGAACAATACGTTAAAGTTAGGTCGGTTTTAAGTAACTTTTCTGCACAATTCCCAGTTTCCTTGGTACAAAGACCAGCTGGTCCCACAGCCGTTCCTAAACCATTTCTCCCACGAGGCTCTGCCTACATCATGGAAGACTCAAAGGTTATGAATTCCAAGTTAATTTCCTGCAACAATTCCTAACTTTTAAAGCCTGCCTAACTGCCAAAGAACCTAAAAAGTATATCTACGATTTCATATACAACAGTTGGATATTTGAGCTCCTTATCACGATTTCACCATGGACCAGTTACATTGGCACATTTATTACATGGTACAGAAATGCTGGGCAAATACACACCTTGGAAATTTGAAGAAATTAACATGGTCCAATTCCTGCCAAGAATAATCTTCCCATAGACCAGAGTTTCACAGACTCCACCATTACAGTCTACGTTTCAAGGATATCCATGCTTATGCACAGATGTATCAAACTGAATGAGGTACTAAATGATGTCACCTTTGCTTAAGAATGGATATCCTAAAAACCTGACTAATGGCGGCGTTTGGGAAACTGCCATAGACTATACAATGGAAGGTCACCTGCACTGGCTTCACATCTTCAGACGACTGTTCACTTTAAAAAAGGCCAGTACTCCATTACCATATGTCACTTTGGCAAACTGTTATAGGGCCATGTTAATATCTAGTGTTGCTGAACCACCATTAATGCTAGCCTTCATTACACAATATGGATCTAATTTGTTCATTTTAAAACTTCTGCTTAAAGTTTGCATTGGTTGTTTTGACACTTGATATTTAAAGCTTAAGATCAATTTCCTCAAAGAGACCAATGTGTTAAGTGGTTGCCTGCAAGGTCATAGGATATTATATATCCCACAGATATAGTGTCCAGATTGTAACAACACTACTGGCAGAGTCAGAGGAGTACGTTTATTTAATGAAACAAGATATCAGCAACCACAGTTTTTACAAAGAGTTTACAGTATTGAGTGTCTTACAAAATTGTCTGATGGTGGAAAGACAGGATAGAAAACTTTGCCGCTCTCAGCAAGACTGCAACCAATACCTGGAATGTTATTGTATAAAAGACCCAAGAGGACAATGAAAATCATTTTCAGAAAATCAAAACTGCAACAGATCAAATCAAAAACCAATTCCCTGCAGCTTGGCTCAGGATTCTTTGCTAAATCTTGTGCAGTTTACAGATTTTAAGCAAGATTTATCACTTCCCAGCACATACTGTTGCTATTAAAGTGTAACCCACTCGCCAAGTGCTAGTACAGCCCTCCTGGCAAGCAAGAGTAACAGTTATACACAATCAACAGGGCTCAGTCACTCCCCCAAACACACACATTAGTAGGACAGTTTTCACAATCTGCAGGATACTGTGTTCCCTTCTGCACAACATCACTTTAGTTCTCTTCCTTTTTCTCTTCTTCCTTTGGCACTTCAGGGACCAAGATCACTTTACCAACATTTTTCTTTTCCTGCATCTGCCTCATGGCATCACCAACCTATAGAGAGAATAGCATTTCATTGTAATTAAAAATTAGGAAATAAAAACAAACAAACAAGGTCAGATGAAAAAAAAGTATAAGACTCCCTTCCACTCTTGCTAGTTATTTTTTGGTAGATAGACCGTACATAAATAGTCAATAGGTGGACAGGGTCTAAAAGGCAACACGCAAATGGTTGACATTGCTTTTCATGCCTTTTAGGGTTAGACTGCCAGAGGCAATGGTTCTCAAACTGTCATGGCACCCTGGGGTGCCTCAGGACACTTGCAGGGGTGCCTTGGATTGGTGGTCCAGGATCAATTCAACATTTTTATGGCTAATGTAATAGGCAAAGCCAGTTCTGGTGGCTGCCAATCATAAATATGTGGACAAACAGAATAAAATCCTGTCCCTCACCACACAATAGAACCAGAGAATGACATTTGCTTGATTTAAATATTTCTTTCAAAATTTCTCAAGAAACTTTTGGCCTAGGGCAGTGATGGCTAACCTCGACACTCCAGCTGTTGAAATACATATCCCAGCATGCCCTGCTACAGTTTTATTTGGCCATGCTAAAACGGACGCAGGGCATGCTGAGATGTGTACTTCAACAGCTGGAGTGTCAAGGTTAGCAATCACTGGCCTAGGGGGTGCCGTGAAGGCGATACTCTAGGGCGCAGGGATTTAAAAAAGAAAAAACAAAACAGTTTAGGAATCTCAGGGTTAAGCACTTGGCAGAGGGTGAGGGTTAGGCTGCTGAAGCAGGGATATTTACTCAGGGGAGGCAGAGCAAGTCATTAAGTATTAAAATACAAAGACTCATAAGTTCCTGCTTTATATTAAAATGATTTTTACACAACGTTAGTTTGGGAGGTACAGATAGTGGTACCTCCCATTGACAGTGGGAAAGGAGCAGAAGCAGGGATGGGGCCAAGCCACAGGCAATAAAGACCCATTTAAAAAAAAGAGCCTCACTGACAGGGACGGGCTTTCAGTCCACATTAAAGCACTCCCTGGTCAGTGAGGCAGATATGTTTGGACAGCGTATTCATCACTGGATACAGCTGTCCAATGATGGATCTGCTGTCATCACTGTGTAGGTAGCGTATTATGCAGCAGAGATGTGACAGTAAGCAGCACTTGGATCTAGGCCTGCTGCCATGCCAGCTACCCCCAAGAGGATTCAGTCCCTGCCTGTCATTTTGCAGAGTTCAGGAGCAAAGCAGTTCTAATTTCACAACTGGCGCTTTAGTGTCATTTTTGAAATATATTATGGCCGCCACAAGCCACCGCATAAGTTCACTGCATAATCGCCCCGCTCGGTTAGTTTAAAGAAGCCAGCGGCTAACAGTCCATTTCCAGGGAGGGAGCGTACAAGAGCTCATGAAGATAGATGCCAGAAGCCCTGGGGGAGGTGGCAGCTGTGCCAAAGAGCTTCAAAGCTCCCGCCCCCAAAAGGTAAAGACCCTGTATAGTAAAAAATTAAAAAATAAATTGTGTTTTGTATTTAAATATTCTTATTACACTACAGGTACCAGTGGGCCCTTAATGTCCAGGAATGCAGGCACTTGAAGTTCAAGTGTCAGCATGCTTGCTGGAACCTGAAGGCTGCTTGTGAAGATTATATCCATACCATGAACCCCACTCCCACCATGGGTGTGGTGTATAGCACTGTTGCTTGAAAGGGAGGGGCACCCACTTTCCAAGGAATTACAGCCTTGGGCCGACTGGTTTTGGGGGAGGGGGTGTTTAATGTAATGGCAGGGGGACCCCAGACTGAGCATCCTCCCCCCTGCTATGACATTATTCCCCTGGCTGGTTCAGATTGGTGCTGGTTTTAGTAAAAATAAGATTTTACTCACCGGTAAATCTATTTCTCGTAGTCCGTAGTGGATGCTGGGAACTCCGTAAGGACCATGGGGAATAGCGGGCTCCGAAGGAGGCTGGGCACTCCATAAAGATTTATGACTACCTGGTGTGCACTGGCTCCTCCCACTGACCCTCCTCCAAGCCTCAGTTAGGACACTGTGCCCGGACGAGCTGACATAATAAGGAAGGATTTTGAATCCTGGGTAAGACTCATACCAGCCACACCAATCACACCGTATAACTCGTGATACTATACCCAGTTAACAGTATGAATATAACTGAGCCTCTCAACAGATGGCTCAACAATAACCCTTTAGTTAGGCAATAACTATATACAAGTATTGCAGACAATCCGCACTTGGGATGGGCGCCCAGCATCCACTACGGACTACGAGAAATAGATGTACCGGTGAGTAAAATCTTATTTTCTCTGACGTCCTAGTGGATGCTGGGAACTCCGTAAGGACCATGGGGATTATACCAAAGCTCCCAAACGGGCGGGAGAGTGCGGGTGACTCTGCAGCACCGAATGAGAGAACTCCAGGTCCTCCTCAGCCAGGGTATCAATTTTGTAGAATTTTGCAAACGTGTTTGCCCCTGACCAAGTAACAGCTCGGCAAAGTTGTAAAGCCGAGACCCCTCGGGCAGCCGCCCAAGATGAGCCCACCTTCCCTGTGGAATGGGCTTTCACTGATTTAAGATGCGGCAGTCCAGCCGCAGAATGCGCCTGCTGAATCGTGTCACAGATCCAGCGAGCGATAGTCTGCTTAGAAGCAGGAGCACCCAGCCTGTTGGGTGCATACAGGATAAATAGCGAGTCAATTTTTCTGACTAGCCGTCCTGGAAACATAATTTTTCAAGGCCCTGACTACGTCCAGTAACTTGGAATCCTCCAAGTCCCTAGTAGCCGCAGGCACCACAATAGGTTGGTTCAAGTGAAAAGCTGATGCCACCTTAGGGAGAAACTGGGGACGAGTCCTCAATTCTGCCCTATCCATATGGAAAATCAGATAAAGACTTTTATATGACAAAGCCAGCAATTCTGATACACGCCTGGCCGAAACCAAGGCCAATAACATGACCACTTTCAACGTGAGATATTTTAGATCCACGGTTTTTAGTGGTTCAAACCAATGTGATTTTAAGAAACTCAACACCACGTTGAGATCCCAAGGTGCCACTGGAGGCACAACCGGGGGCTGAATATGCAGCACTCCTTTTACAATGTCTGAACTTCAGGTACTGAAGCTAATGCTTTCTGGAAGAAAATCGACAGAGCAGAGATCTGTATCTTAATGGAGCCTAATTTTAGGCCCATAGACACTCCTGCTTGTAGGAAATGCAGAAATCGACCTAGTTGAAATTCCTCTGTTGGGGCCTTTTTTGGCCTCACACCAAGCAACATATTTCCGCCATATGCGGTGATAATGTTTTGCAGTTACATCTTTCCTGGCTTGAATCAGCGTAGGAATGACTTCCTCCGGAAAGCCCTTTTCCTTCAGGATCCGGCGTTCAACCGCCATGCCATCAAAACGTAGCCGCGGTAAGTCTTGGAACAGACAGGGCCCCTGCTGCAGCAGGTCCTGTCTGAGCGGCAGAGGCCATGGGTCCTCTGATACATTTTCTTGAAGTTCTGGGTACCAGGCTCTTCTTGGCCAATCCGGAACCACGAGTATCATTCTTACTCCTCGCCTTCTTATTATTCTCAGTACCTTTGGTATGAGAGGCAGAGGGGGGAACACATAAAACGACTGGTACACCCACTGTGTTACCAGAACGTCCACAGCTATCGCCTGAAGGTCCCTTGACCTGGCGCAATATCTTTTATAGCTTTTTGTTGAGGCGGGACGCCTTTATGTCCACCTGTGGCCTTTCCCAATGGTGTACAATTCTTTGGAAGACTTCTGGATGAAGTCCCCACACTCTCGGGTGGAAGTCGTGTCTGCTGAGAAGATCTGCTTTCCAGTTGTCCACTCCGGGAATGAACACTGCTGACAGTGCTAACGCATGATTTTCCGCACATCGGAGAATCCTTGTGGCTTCTGCCATCGCCATCCTGCTTCTTGTGCCGCCCTGTTGGTTTACATGGGCGACTGCCGTGATGTTGCCTGATTGGATCAGGACCGGCTGGTTTTGAAGCAGAGGCCTTGCCTGACTCAGGGCATTGTAAATGGCCCTCTGTTCCAGAATATTATGTAGGGAAGTCACCTGACTTGACCAAAGTCCCTGGAAGTTTCTTCCCCGTGTGACTGCCCCCCAGCCTCAAAGGCTGGCATCCATGGTCACTAGGACCCAGTCCTGTATGTCGAACCTGCGGCCCTCTTGAAGATGGGCACTCTGCAGCCACTACAGTAGAGATAACCCTGTCTCCAAGGACCAGGGTATCAGCCTAATGCATCTGAAGATGCGACCCGGACTGAAAAGTTCTTGCATGGAACCTGCCGAATGGGATTGCTTCGTAGGAAGCTAACATTTTTCCCAGGACTCGCGTGCAATGATGCACCGATAACAGTTTTGGCTTCAGGAGGTCTCTGACTAGAGATGACAGCTCCTTGGCTTTCTCCACCGGGAGAAACACTTATTTCTGGTCTGTGTCCAGAACCATCCCCAGGAACAGTAGACGTGTCGTAGGAACCAGCTGTGACTCTGGACTGTTTAGAATCCAACCGTGCTGTTGTAGCACTTTCCAAAATAGTGCTACCCCGACTAGCAACTGCTCCTTGGACCTCGCCCTTATAAGGAGATTGTCCAAGTACGGGATAATTAAAACTCCCCTTTTTCGAAGGAGTATCGTCATTCCGGCCATTACCTTGGTAACACCCTCGGTGCCATGTACAGTCCAAACGGCAGAGTCTGGACTTGGTAATGGTAATCCTGTACCACAAATCTGAGGTACTCCTGACGAGGATAGTAAATAGGGACATGCAGGTAAGCATCCTTGATGTCCCGGGATACCATGTAATCCCCCTCGTCCAGGCTTGCAATAACCGCCCTGAGCGATTCCATCTTGAACTTGAATTTTTTATGCATGTGTTCAAGGATTTTAAATATAAAGAAGGGTCACACCGAACCATGCGGTTTCGGTACCCCAACCGTGTGGAATAGTAACCCGTCCTTGTTGAAGTAGGGGCACCTTAAGTATTACCTGCTGGGAATACAGCTTATTAATTGCCTCTAGCACAGCCTCCCTGCCTGAGGGAGTTGTCGGCAAGGCATATTTGAGGAAACGGCGGGGGGAAGACATCTCAAATTCCAGCTTGTACCCCTGAAATACTACTTGAATGAAACAGGGATCCACCTGTGAGCGAGCCCACTGATCGCTGAAACTTTTGAGACGGCCCCCCACCGTACCTGGCTACACCTGTGGAGCCCCCGCGTCATGCTGTGGACTCAGAGGAAGCGAGAGAAGAATTATGATTCTGGGAACAGGCTGACTGGTGCAGCTTTTTCCCTCTTCCCTTGTCTTTGTACAGAAAGGAAGCGCCTTTGACCCGCTTGCTTTTCTGAAGCCGAAAGGACTGTACCTGATAATACATTGCTTTCTTAGTCTGAGGAAAACGGAGGTAAAAATATTTCTTCCCAGCTGTTGCTGCGGATACGAGGTCCCAGAGACCATCCCCAAATAATTCCTCACCCTTATAAGGCAGAATCTCTATGCGCCTTTTAAGGTCAGCATCACCTGTCCAGGGACAGGTCTCTAATACCCTCCTGACAGAATGGACATTACATTCATTTTGGATGCCAGCCGGCAAAATATCCCTCTGTGCATCCCTCATATATAAGACGACGTCTTTAATATGTTCTCATGTTAGCAAACTAGTATGTTTGACAGGGTCACCGACCACGCTGCAGCAGCACGCTCTGCAGGTTTCAGTCTAGTACCTGAGTGTAAATACAGACTTCAGGATACCCACGCTTTTCACACACTTCATTCATTCATCTGATGGGGGAACAAAACACTGCCTGCTTTTTCTCCCCAAACATAAAAACCCCCTTTTTAGAGGTTAATGTCAGAAATGTGTAACACATTTTTATTGCTGGGATCAAGTCACAGATGTTCCTAGTGGATTGTGTCTCAACCTTGTCGACACTGGAGTCAGACTCCGTGTCGACATCTGTGTCTGCCATCTGAATGAGCGGGCGTTTGAGCCCCTGATGGCCTTTGAGACGCCTGGGCAGGCACGGGCTGAGAAGCCGGCTGTCCCACAGCTGTTACGTCATCCACCCTTTTATGTAAGGAGTTGACACTGTCTGTTAATACCTTTTACCTAACCATCCACTCTGGTGTCGGCCCCACAGGGGGCGACATCACATTTATCGGCATCTGCTCCGTCACTATATAAGCCTCCTCCTCAAACATGTCGACACAGCTGTACCGACACACCGCACACACACAGGGAATGCTCTGACTGAGGACAGGACCCACAAAGCCCTTTGGGGAGACAGAGAGAGAGTATGCCAGCACACACCAGAGCGCTATATAATGAGTGGATTAACACTATAACTGAGTGAATTTTCCCCCATAGCTGCTTGTATATACAATATTGCGCCTAAATTTAGTGCCCCCCCTCTCTTTTTTACCCTTTGAGCCTGAAAACTACAGGGGAGAGCCTGGGGAGCTTTCTTCCAGTTGCACTGTGAAGAGAAAATGGCGCCAGTGTGTCTGAGGGAGATAGCTCCGCCCCTTTTCCGCGGCCTATTCTCCCGCTTTTTTCTGGATTCTGGCAGGGGTATTTACCACATATATAGCCTCTGGGGCTATATATTGTGGTATTTTTGCCAGCCAAGGTGTTATTGCTGCTCAGGGCGCCCCCCTCCCCCCCAAGCGCCCTGCACCCTCAGTGACCGGAGTGTGAAGTGTGTATGAGGAGCAATGGCGCACAGCTGCAGTGCTGTGCGCTACCTTGGTGAAGACGGATGTCTTCTGCCGCCGTTTTTCCGGACCTCTTCTTGCTTCTGGCTCTGTAAGGGGGACGGCAGCGCGGCTCCGGGACCGAACACCAAGGACTGGGCCTGCGGTCGATCCCTCTGGAGCTAATGGTGTCCAGTAGCTTAAGAAGCCCAATCCGGCTGCAAGCAGGCGAGTTCGCTTCTTCTCCCCTTAGTCCCTCGCTGCAGTGAGCCTGTTGCCAGCAGGTCTCACTGAAAATAAAAAACCTAAATCTATACTTTCTTTCTAAGGGCTCAGGAGAGCCCCTAGTGTGCATCCAACCTCGGCCGGGCACAAGATCTGACAGGCTTGGAGGAGGGTCATAGTGGGAGGAGCCAGTGCACACCAGGTAGTCATAAATCTTTCTAGAGTGCCCAGCCTCCTTCGGAGCCCGCTATTCCCCATGGTCCTTACGGAGTTCCCAGCATCCACTAGGACGTCAGAGAAAAAATAAATATATCTATCTCTCAAAAAAATAAAGGGAACACTAAAATAACACATCCTAGATCTGAATGAATGAAATATTCTTATTTTGTTCTTTACATAGCACATTCAACTAACAAAATCACACAAATTATCAATGAAAATCACATTTATTAACCCATAGAGGTCTGGATTTGGAGTCACACTCAAAATTAAAGTGGAAAAACACACTACAGGCTGATCCAACTTTGATGTAATGTCCTTAAAACAAGTCAAAATGAGGCTCAGTAGTGTGTGTGGCCTCCACGTGCCTGTATGACCTCCCTATAATGCCTGGGCATGCTCCTGATGATGTGCAGGATGGTCTCCTGAGGGATCTACTCCCAGACCTGGACTAAAGCATCCGCCAACTCCTGGACAGTCTGTGGTGCAACGTGGCGTTGGTGGATGGAGCGAGACATGATGTCCCAGATGTGCTCAATTGGATTCAGGTCTGGGGAACGGGCGGGCCAGTCCATAGCATCAATGCCTTAGTCTTGCAGGAACTGCTGACACTCCAGCCACATGAGGTCTAGCATTGTCTTGCATTAGGAGGAACCCAGGGCCAACCATACTAGCATATGGTCTCACAAGGGGCCCGAGGATCTCATCTCGGTACCTAATGGCAGTCAGGCTACCTCTGGCGAGTACATGGAGGGCTGTGTGGCCCCCCAAATAAATGCTACCCCACACCATTACTGACCCACTGCCAAACCGGTCATGCTGGAGGATGTTGCAGGCAGAACGTTCTCCTTGGCGTCTCCAGACTGTCACGTCTGTCACATGCTCAGCAAGAGCCTGCTTTCATCTGTGAAGAGCACAGGGCGCCAGTGGCGAATTAGCCAATCTTGGTGTTCTCTGGCAAATGCCAAACGTCCTGCACGGTGTTGGGCTGTAAGCACAACCCCCACCTGTGGACGTCGGGCCCTCATACCACCCTCATGGAGTGTTTCTGATCATTTGAGTAGACACATGCACATTTGTCACTTGCTGGAGGTCATTTTGCAGGGCTCTGGCAGTGCTCCTCCTGTTTCTCCTTGAACAAAGGCGGGGGTAGCGGTCCTGCTGCTGGGTTGTTGCCCTCCTCCACGTCTCCTGATGTACTGGCCTGTCTCCTGGTAGCGCCTCCATGCTCTGGACACTACGCTGACAGGACACAGCAAACCTTGGCACAGCTCGCATTGATGTGCCATCCTGGATGAGCTGCACTACCTGAGCCACTTGTGTGGGTTGTAGGGAGGTCACACAGGCATGTGGAGGCCACACGCACTACTGACCCTCATTTTGACTTGTTTTAAGGACATTACATCAAAGTTAGATCAGCCTGTAGTGTGTTTTTCCACTTTAATTTTGAGTGCGACTCCAAATCCAGACCTCCATGGGTTAATAAATTTGATTTCCATTGAAAAATTTGTGTGATTGTTGTCAGCACATTCAACTATGTAAAGAACAAAGTATTTAATAAGAATATTTCATTCATTCAGATCATAGATAGATAGATAGATAGATTTCATTAGAGACAGGAAAGTTACTGGATACACCAGTTCGATACGGTAGCACCTAGAGGGCTTAATGAATCCAACACATTTAATGTTTTTCTCTGAATTTAAATCTGCTTATTTGAAAAGGGACTAGCTTTACCAGTTTGGGTATCAGTATGTCATTAGTGCATTGGACTGATTGGGATTACCTTATACTGTCTCGGTACAATGGGACTGTTTATTATATTGTGTGTTAATTATTTTTGTTATTTTTTTTTTTCCAGTATGTATTCATAATAATTTTTTTATTGTTTAGGTTTCATTTTAATATTTTTTCCGTTAAGTTTGCATTTAATTTTCTGTATTTTTGACATGCCTATACGAGTGGCACATTGATAAAAGAATGTGTCTATACAAGTTCATTAGTGTTAGCCCATGAATATTTGTGACTTGCACCCAGGTGAGCTTTCTCCCAGGCCTAGACACTCTTCAGCCGTGAATGACACGGTATATGAATGTATCTTACTTAATACAGTTGTTCATGTGGACTAATATTTATCTAGATGTATAAGTTCTGGAATGAATTTATTACCCATACCGGTAGTATTTGCCATTATCCACATCAGTACTATGGCCGGTCATTGTCCTACTAGATTAGATCATGGTTACTTAATGATCTCCTAGGTTTTAATTGTGGCCATTGTTATAGCTCATTGCCTTCGACTGGGAGGCTCTTGTTGCCTGTGGAACACAGACCCCGCCCCCTTTTTGGACCAGTGGAACGCATAATATTCCAACTTGGTCACCTTGCTAACTGGGATTACCATTTACCTATATACGCATTTCCACTGTATTCCTATGGCATTGTGGCTTAGTATGTGTATATTTGGGCACTATGGCTATTTTAGTCCACCAAGAGTGACTTGTTCTGTTGAATTTAATGCGCCGTATGCCTCCGGACTGGTGGAACGCATGACTTCCGGTAGGTGGAAAGCATGCGCTTCCGGTCCGGCGATAGCGGCGCTGGTGTTCTCGCTGCGCCATGCGTTCTAGTGCATGTGGGTCTTCCTGTGGGTGGCTGGTCTGAGGCCTCGTTTATGTATTGTTGTGGTGTTGGCCCCTACTGTAGTGTTTGAAGTTGGTGGGGTTATTATTCTTGGTCGCACCGTGGACTTCCGGCCACTTCCGGTCCGGGAGCTTTAAATTGACGTCCTGTGGCTGGCAAAAGGTATGCAGCACAGGAACGTTTCAGAACCGCTACAGTCCAGTAAATTACCCTTATGAGTCATCACTTATTTTATTTGGGCATATGCTGATATTCTTTTACATTGATTGTTCAGCTGTATATACCATCTCTACCCTGTTGCTACATCTGGGTAACAGTGGCTGGACTCACAGGTATGTTGTAGTGATCACACACAGGTGTTCTGCCTACATATAATTCCTCTTTCGTCATATGGTTGATTATACTGTCTCCATTGTTCCAGAGACATTAGTATTCTCCATAAGCTTGAGAGTTGCTTTGGAGTACACACCAGCCCACCCTCCTTTTTACATAATATGGTCTAATTAACCTCAGGTGAGTTGGGTCCCATTGAGGTGAATGGAAGGCTATGTCACAGGTGAAGGGGGTGTTGTAACCTATAGGTGTATTGCTGTTTTACTGACCTAGACGGTGACTGGCTCTGATGTGGACACGGCCATTTAATTATATACATTGATGGGTATTATGTGATTTGAGTGTCATATGGCCTGGGAGGCGGAGTCTCCTAAAATGCTTTTTTGTTTTTGTTCTAGATTTCTTTCAAGCCTATGAAATTATGTTGATAGAATGATCATGTTTGGCCGGTCTTAAGAAAGGTTCGTTATCGAACCGAATACCTAGCATGCTGTCACAAAGTAGCCAGTAAAGGGGTTGTTAGCCCCTACAAATACCAAAACAGTGAAACTAGCAGTATATACAATTAATATGATTGATGGTAAATGGGAAAGCAAATGCACATTTAAAAAAGCCACAATAAAAAATAAAAATCACAAGTTATAAAAATAAGAATTTACTTACCGATAATTCTATTTCTCGGAGTCCGTAGTGGATGCTGGGGTTCCTGAAAGGACCATGGGGAATAGCGGCTCCGCAGGAGACAGGGCACAAAAAAGTAAAGCTTTACTAGGTCAGGTGGTGTGCACTGGCTCCTCCCCCTATGACCCTCCTCCAGACTCCAGTTAGGTACTGTGCCCGGACGAGCATACACAATAAGGGAGGCATTTTGAATCCCGGGTAAGACTCATACCAGCCACACCAATCACACCGTACAACTTGTGATCTAAACCCAGTTAACAGTATGACAACAGAAAGGGCCTCTTAAAGATGGCTCCTTAACAATAACCCGAATTAGTTAACAATAACTATGTACAAGTATTGCAGATAATCCGCACTTGGGATGGGCGCCCAGCATCCACTACGGACTCCGAGAAATAGAATTATCGGTAAGTAAATTCTTATTTTCTCTATCGTCCTAAGTGGATGCTGGGGTTCCTGAAAGGACCATGGGGATTATACCAAAGCTCCCAAACGGGCGGGAGAGTGCGGATGACTCTGCAGCACCGAATGAGAGAACTCCAGGTCCTCCTTTGCCAGGGTATCAAATTTGTAAAATTTTACAAACGTGTTCTCCCCCGACCACGTAGCTGCTCGGCAGAGTTGTAATGCCGAGACCCCTCGGGCAGCCGCCCAAGATGAGCCCACCTTCCTTGTGGAGTGGGCTTTTACAGTTTTAGGCTGTGGCAGGCCTGCCACAGAATGTGCAAGTTGAATTGTGTTACAAATCCAACGAGCAATCGACTGCTTAGAAACAGGTGCGCCCAACTTGTTGGGTGCATACAATATAAACAGCGAGTCAGATTTTCTGACTCCAGCCGTCCTTGCAATGTATATTTTTAAGGCTCTGACAACGTCCAACAACTTGGAGTCCTCCAAGTCGCTAGTGGCTGCAGGCACCACAATAGGTTGGTTCAGATGAAATGTTGATACCACTTTAGGGAGAAAATGCGGACGAGTCCGCAGTTCTGCCCTATCCGAATGGAAGATTAGATAAGGACTTTTATAAGATAAAGCCGCCAATTCAGATACTCTCCTGGCAGAGGCCAGGGCTAGTAACATAGTCACTTTCAATGTGAGATATTTCAAATCCACCTTTTTCAATGGTTCAAACCAATGGGATTTGAGGAAATCTAAAACTACATTTAGATCCCACGGTGCCACCGGAGGCACCACAGGAGGCTGTATATGCAGTACTCCCTTGACAAAAGTCTGGACCTCAGGGACAGAGGCCAATTCTTTTTGGAAGAATATTGACAGGGCCGAAATTTGAACCTTAATGGATCCCAATTTGAGACCCATAGATAATCCTGATTGCAGGAAATGTAGGAAACGACCCAGTTGGAATTCCTCCGTCGGAACCCTCCGATCCTCGCACCACGCTACATATTTTCGCCAAATGCGGTGATAATGTTTCACGGTGACTTCCTTCCGTGCCTTAATCAAGGTAGGAATGACTTCTTCTGGAATGCCTTTCCCTTTTAGGATCTGGCGTTCAACCGCCATGCCGTCAAACGCAGCCGCGGTAAGTCTTGAAAAAGACAGGGACCCTGCTGTAGCAGGTCCCTTCTCAGAGGTAGAGGCCACGGTTCGTCCGTGAGCATCTCTTGAAGTTCCGGATACCAAGTCCTTCTCGGCCAATCCGGAACCACTAGTATTGTTCTTACTCTTCTTTGCCGTATGATCTTCAATACCTTTGGTATGAGCGGCAGAGGAGGAAACACATACACTGACTGGTACACCCAAGGAGTTACCAGTGCGTCCACAGCTATTGCCTGTGGATCTCTTGACCTGGCGCAATATTTGTCCAGTTTCTTGTTGAGGCGAGACGCCATCATGTCTACAATTGGTCTTTCCCAACGGTCTATTAACATGTTGAAGACTTCTGGATGTAGACCCCACTCTCCCGGATGAAGATCGTGTCTGCTGAGGAAGTCTGCTTCCCAGTTGTCCACGCCCGGGATGAACACTGCTGACAGTGCTATCACGTGATTCTCCGCCCAGCGAAGAATCTTGGCAGCTTCTGCCATTGCACTCCTGCTTCTTGTGCCGCCCTGCCTGTTTACATGGGCGACCGCCGTGATGTTGTCCGACTGAATCAACACCGGCTTTCCTTGCAGGAGAAGTTCCGCCTGGCTTAGAGCATTGTAGATTGCTCTTAGTTCCAGAATGTTTATGTGAAGAGACTTTTCCAGACTCGTCCATACTCCCTGGAAGTTTCTTCCTTGTGTGACTGCTCCCCAGCCTCTCAGGCTGGCGTCCGTGGTCACCAGGATCCAATCCTGAATGCCG
The DNA here is from genome assembly GCF_028390025.1 of Pseudophryne corroboree. NCBI lineage: Eukaryota > Metazoa > Chordata > Amphibia > Anura > Myobatrachidae > Pseudophryne > Pseudophryne corroboree. The sequence goes on along the minus strand of NC_086446.1, from coordinate 393,497,278 downwards.
AATCTGCGGCCTTCTAATAGGTGAGCCTTCTGCAACCACCACAGAAGTGACACCCTTGTCTTTGGTGACAGGGTTATTCGCAGGTGCATCTGCAGATGCGACCCTGACCATTTGTCCAACAGATCCCTTTGGAATATTCTTGCATGGAATCTGCCGAATGGAATTGCTTCGTAAGAAGCCACCATTTTTCCCAGGACTCTTGTGCATTGATGTACTGACACTTTTCCTGGTTTTAGGAGGTTCCTGACCAGATCGGATAACTCCTTGGCTTTTTCCTCTGGAAGGAAAACCTTTTTCTGAACCGTGTCCAGAATCATTCCTAGGAACAGCAGACGAGTTGTCGGGATTAAATGGGATTTTGGAATATTCAGAATCCACCCGTGTTGTCTTAGCACCTCTTGAGATAGTGCTAAAGCTGTCTCCAGCTGTTCTCTGGACCTTGCCCTTATTAGGAGATCGTCCAAGTATGGGATAACTAATACGCCTTTTCTTCGAAGAAGAATCATCATCTCGGCCATTACCTTGGTAAAGACCCGAGGCGCCGTGGACAATCCGAACGGCAGCGTCTGAAACTGATAGTGACAGTTTTGAACAATGAACCTGAGGTACCCCTGGTGTGCGGGGTAAATCGGAACGTGTAGATACGCATCCTTGATGTCCAAGGATACCATAAAGTCCCCTTCTTCCAGGTTCGCTATCACTGCTCTGAGTGACTCCATCTTGAACTTGAACTTTTTTATGTAGAGGTTCAAGGACTTCAGATTTAGAATAGGCCTTACCGAGCCATCCGGCTTCGGTACCACAAATAGAGTGGAATAATACCCCTTTCCTTGTTGTAATAGGGGTACTTTGACTATCACCTGCTGAGCGTACAGCTTGTGAATGGCTTCCAACACCCTCTCCCTTTCGGAAGAGACGGTTGGTAAGGCAGACTTCAGGAAACGATGAGGAGGATCCGTCTCTAATTCCAACCTGTACCCCTGAGATATTATCTGCAGGATCCAGGGGTCTACCTGCGAGTGAGCCCACTGCGCGCTGTAATTTTTGAGACGGCCCCCCACTGTCCCCGAGTCCGCTTGAGAGGCCCCAGCGTCATGCTGAGGTTTTTGCAGGAGCCGGGGAGGGCTTCTGTTCCTGGGAAGGAGCTGCCTGTTGGTGTCTCTTCCCTCTTCCTCTGCCTCGTGGCAGGTACGACAAGCCCTTTGCTCTCTTATTTTTGTAGGAGCGAAAAGGCTGCGGTTGAAAGGTCGGTGCCTTTCTCTGTTGGGGAGTGACTTGAGGTAAAAAAGTGGATTTCCCGGCAGTAGCCGTGGCCACCAAGTCTGATAGACCAACTCCAAATAACTCCTCCCCTTTATACGGCAAAACCTCCATGTGACGTTTTGAATCCGCATCGCCTGTCCACTGTCGTGTCCATAAGGCTCTTCTGGCTGAAATGGACATAGCACTCACCCGAGATGCCAGTGTGCAAATATCCCTCTGTGCATCACGCATATAGATAAATGCATCCTTTATTTGTTCTAACGACAGTAAAACATTGTCCCTATCTAGGGTATCAATATTTTCAATCAGGGATTCTGACCAAACTACTCCAGCACTGCACATCCAGGCAGTTGCTATAGCTGGTCGTAGTATAACACCTGCATGTGTGTATATATTCTTTTGAATAACTTCCATCTTTCTATCTGATGGATCCTTAAGTGCGGCCGTCTCAGGAGAGGGTAACGCCACTTGTTTGGATAAGCGTGTGAGCGCCTTGTCCACCTTAGGGGGTGTTTCCCAGCGCGCCCTAACCTCTGGCGGGAAAGGGTATAATGCCAATAACTTTTTTGAAATTATCAACTTTTTATCAGGAGCAACCCACGCTTCATCACACACGTCATTTAATTCTTCTGATTCAGGAAAAACTGTTTGTAGTTTTTTCACACCATACATAATACCCTGTTTTACGGTATCTGTAGTATCAGCTAAATGTAACGTCTCCTTCATTGCCAAAATCATATAACGTGTGGCCCTACTGGAAAATACGTTTGAATTTCTACCGTCGTCACTGGAATCAGTGCCCGTGTCTGGGTCTGTGTCGACCGACTGAGGCAAAGGGCGTTTTACAGCCCCTGACGGTGTTTGAGGCGCCTGGACAGGCATTAATTGATTGTCCGGCCGCCTCATGTCCTCAACTGACTGTTTAAGGGAAGATAAACCATCACGTAATTCCACAAATAAAGGCATCCATTCTGGTGTCGACCCCCTGGGGGGTGACATCTGTATATTTGGCAATTGCTCCGCCTCCACACCAATATCGTCCTCATACATGTCGACACCACGTACCGACACACACCGCAAACTCACAGGGAATGCTCTAATGAAGACAGGACCCACTAGCCCTTTTGGGGAGACAGAGGGAGAGTCTGCCAGCACACACCACAAAGCGCTATATATACAAGGGATATCCTTATATTAAGTGCTCCCTTATAGCTGCTTTAATATATATATATATAGCCATTAATGTGCCCCCCCTCTCTGTTTTACCCTGTTTCTGTAGTGCAGTGCAGGGGAGAGACCTGGGAGCCGTTCTGACCAGCGGAGCTGTGACAGAAAATGGCGCCGTGTGCTGAGGAGATAGGCCCCGCCCCTTTTTCGGCGGGTTCTTCTCCCGCTATTTTTCCAGTCAGGCAGGGGTTAAATATCTCCATATAGCCCCTATGGGCTATATGTGAGGTATTTTTAGCCTTGTATAAGGTTTATATTTGCCTCTCAGAGCGCCCCCCCCCAGCGCTCTGCACCCTCAGTGACTGCCCAGTGAAGTGTGCTGAGAGGAAAATGGCGCACAGCTGCAGTGCTGTGCGCTACCTTATGAAGACTGAGGAGTCTTCAGCCGCCGGTTTCCGGACCTCTTCACGCTTCAGCATCTGCAAGGGGGTCGGCGGCGCGGCTCCGGGACCGGACTCCACGGCTGGGCCTGTGTTCGATCCCTCTGGAGCTAATGGTGTCCAGTAGCCAAGCAGCAAATCCACTCTGCATGCAGGTGAGTTTACTACTTTCCCCCTAAGTCCCACGTTGCAGTGATCCTGTTGCCAGCAGGACTCACTGTAAAGAAAAAAAACCTAAACTAAACTTTCTCTAAGCAGCTCTTTAGGAGAGCCACCTAGATTGCACCCTTCTCGTTCGGGCACAAAATCTAACTGGAGTCTGGAGGAGGGTCATAGGGGGAGGAGCCAGTGCACACCACCTGACCTAGTAAAGCTTTACTTTTTTGTGCCCTGTCTCCTGCGGAGCCGCTATTCCCCATGGTCCTTTCAGGAACCCCAGCATCCACTTAGGACGATAGAGAAAAGCAATTACTTACTAGGCCACAGGTGTATTGGTATATTGGGGGTCACGTAATATCAGACTGGCTCTTGTATTTGTAAGAGTTTAAATTAAGACTCCCCTTTGTATCCATAAGAGATCCAATATTTTGCAGCAAGGTATTACCAGTACATAAATCTTGTATGTCCAAACAGTCCCTTTAGCAACCAAACTTGCAGATGAATGGGCTGAAGGAACATCCACCAGGTATCCAGAACACTGCACAGTGTTCCAAGTTCAAAACAGAAGCCCAGTGGAGTAACAGGAGCCCACATACATGAGCTCAACACATTTCCCTGTACTGTGCTCACCCAGCTTCCTCAGGAGATACCTTTTGATTGTATTATTTTTATTGTGGTATAAATAAATGCATCTTCTTTACCATATACAGTCTATCACAGGAATGGCCAACCAGTCAGAGGCAAAGAGCCAAAAAATATCTGTAGTCAAGCTAAAGAGCCACTGTCATGCGCGTGCCTTCGGTGCGCGCAAAAAATGGGGCGTGGCCTAGCTGGCATAAACCCACGCCCCTTTTTTGTGTGCATGCCTACAGTATGATGTTTGTAGGAGCATGACTGTGTGTCGTTCTCCCCCATTTTTAGTCACGCAGGTAGTGAGCTCAGTACATAGAAAATAATACATCTGCACACAATCTTCCCAGTTTAAAACTTTGTTTACCTTTTTACTTTGCAAACATAGAGAAAGCCATATTCACATAAAATACACTGAAACAAGCCAGATCAACAGAAAATACACCGAAAAAAGCCAGTTCCACATAAAATACACTCCAAGAAAATACACTTGAAAAATACACTTCTACATAAAATGTTTTTTAAAAACCCACAAACACAAAATACATTTTGAAATTCAAAACCACATAAATTAATCGAAAAATTCAGATTCACATAGTACACGTCAACCTCTCCATGTGTCACTCCAGCCCCCTCCCATGTCATTCCATCCCAGGGACGGATTATAGGTGGGGTGACAGGGGACACCTTATCCACTATCCAGCACCCCCCCAGCTCCACACACAGTATCAAGTATCCCTCAGCTCCAAACACAGTAGCCAGCATTCCCTGCCCACACACAGTAACCAGCATCCCCCCCCACCTCCAAACACAGTCGCAAGCATCCCCCCAGCTCCTCACACAGTATCCACTATCCCCCCCCAGCTCCACACACAGTATCCACTATCCAGCACCCCCCCCAGCTCCACACACAGTATCCACTATCCAGCACCCCACCCCCCAGCTCCACACATAGTATCCGCTATCCAGCACCCCCCTCAGCTCCACACACAGTAGTCAGCATTCCTCCCCCCCAGCTCCACACACAGTAGTGAGCATTCCCCCCCAGCTCCACACACAGTAGCCAGCATCCCCCCCAGCTCCAAACCCAGTAACCAGCATCCCCCCCAGCTCCACACACAGTAGCCAGCATCCCCCCCCCCCCAGCTCCAAACACAGCCTAATATCCAAGACCCGAGTATTCCCTCCTCCTCCCCTCTCACTCCCCGCTGGTATTTAGCATCTGATCTCCTCACCGCATGGCGCGTGGTGCTGGCTGGGCCGCCCTCACCGCACAGATGACATCGGCGCCTGGGTCCCCCTCATCATGCAGATAGGCTCTCAAGAGAGGCTCCAGGCTCCACCACCACCCCCTCCTCCGCTGTGGCATTTAGACATCACCCGCAGCCTAGACCGGAATGCATACTTACAGCAGCGTCCACGAGTCCCGCAACTGCATCCTCTCCTGTGGCAGCGGCTCCGCCTCTCATTAAGCGATGTGACGTCCTAACTTCACATCCCGCATAGAGCGGAGCAGTGCCGGCGCCTCCCAAGCCTCCTGTGAAGGAGGCAGGCTGTTGGAAGGCTGAGACAAGTGCCGGGTGCGAGTCATGAATGAATGAATGAGTCACTTGAATGAAAGAGAGCGGGAGCCGCATCACAACAAGGAGAGAGCCGCATGCGGCTCGAGAGCCGCGGGTTGGCCACCCCTGGTCTATCATATAGTAACTGTATAGACTATCGCTAGTTTCACTACTTTTAGCAGAAGGGGATGGATGGGGATAGATACCAGGGAAAAGTTACGGTTAATAAAAAAAACCTCAACCCTTTGACCAGGTCGTCTGCCGAACTACTGCTTATCAATCTAGGGCCGGCTGTAAAGTCCAAGTTGGCCGGAGGCGCAGGTTTTTGTACAAACTTTTTTTAAAGCGCCAATGGATTTACTAGGCATGGTTTTGCCTTCTACATGCTTGCTGCTTTAAAAACAAACCCACATCCGAGTTTGGCCGGGGACACGCACCTCCGGTCACAGACTTCATTACATCCGGCCACTGGTGTCAGCCTACAGACTGTCTATGTCCTGTGTAACAACAAGTTCCTCACAAATCATTCTTGATCAAATATTTACATCTGCCCTCTCTGCAGGAGACATTCACATTTGTAGACAGCAAGATAAAATTTCAGCTTGGAAAACGGACAGGTGTTGTGTGTTAAACAAGTCTACTCTGATAACTTCTCCATTAAATTTCAGTGCCAAGGGGGAAAGTGGTTTTAAAACAGTGCTAAATGCTAAACTGCATATGGGAGAGAGTGTTACAAACTAATTCTCATAACATGAGGAGTGTCCCAAAAGTAAAGACCTCTTGATAGTCAAATTCCTCGGAGCAGTTGCCAGATGTCCGCAAGAAGTGAAGCAATATAGATAACAAGTCTTAGCCTCCAGAGAAGAGGTGGAAAACACCAGCCACTATATTCCTCCTTTGAAGTTTTCCAGAGGAAATAGGCAGATTGATGCGATTGTGGAACACATTGTTCTAAGATGGCGTCAACCATGGAATGAATTAAAGACTTCAAATCAGAAAACCCCACGGTCTGACCAATAAAAGGTTTAAAAGCACAAGTTTCTATGGTACTGCACCTTTGCTGCCAGAGATTGGAGTCATCCCTTTTAAACATACAATATGCTCATTGCATACTTCCCTTGTAGCCACAGTGCATACCAAGAGCTAGCAAAGATCTACTGCCAAGTTCACCAACTCTACTCTCAAATGCTGGATATAGTGAGGACACAAGCTTTACAGTAATTCTACGAACAGTAAATCTTTATAAGACTATTTAATCATCCAATAAAGTTCTCTACATGGGTTATGTTTTTTTTTTTCTAACCTATAAATTGGTTTTCAATTATTGTGAAATATTGGGCCCACCATTTTTGCAGCAGACTTGAGCTAGTTTTAGTCCAGCAGACATGTCCACCGCGAGTCTGAGCATGCCAATGGGCTGTTAACCTTTCCCAGTAGGGAGGCCAATCCCAGGCTTTTTTTTTCCCCGATCCTGGTATTGGGATTTAATTTTTTTTCCCCCCCAAGACTAAGATTCCTGGGATACCTGGGATTGAAGACCCGTCCAGCCCACACAAATACCATTGTGGGTGGGAGCTGGGTTCACCGACTGTGGGTGGCAAGGAGTAGATCGGGCAGCTGGTGTCAGATTCACCATCGTGGGTGAGAGGTCTCACGGGCAGCTGCAGTCAGACTGGGCAGCATGACCGTTGTTATGTCATGCTGCGCAGTATGCACTGCCAGGGGCAGGGAGAAAGGAGCGTGGCAGCGTCTGAGCCTCCTGAGGATGCTCAATGTAGCCTGGCATTAACCCCTACACACACACACACACACACCACAATGGGGCAGGCAACTCCTGCAATCTCTAGTATTGGAGCTTACAATCCTGGGATTGAATCCCAGACTTTGGCCTAAGTCTCGAGATCCCGCCAACCCCGATCCTGGGATTGGCCTCCCTATTTGCCAGCAAATCAGAGGGCAGCAGATTGAACTGAGCTGGTTGGCAAACTGCCCACAGTGATGCCCAATCTGGGCATACAATGACCAGGACAGAGAACACTGTTCAAAGAGACCCTGACAGCAAAGTGCTTTTGAAGTATGGCTACAGGCTTGTACTGGCCCGCCGAGGATTCACTGGTGGGCCCAGATGGTTTATAGCCATACCATTTTTGTCGGAGGGGGGCAGGGTCTATGGGACCATGGCGGCTGGGCAGTGGTTTGCCGCTCATTTCCGCAGCTGGGCAGTCAGCTATTGACTGACCGGGTGGCTGCAAGCATGGAAGGAGAGGGCCTCAGCCGGATTGTGGAATCAGACTTTTCTGGGCTCCGTTCCCAGAGGAACCCTGTGGGGGAAGGGATGTAACGCCGTATCATGACATCACGCGGTGGACTCACCCACACTAGGAAACTGGAGTCTCCACTGTAGTGGAGCTGGTACTTCCTGCCGGCGCAGCACAGCCCCAGCAGAACCTTCCAGGCCAGTGGATAGTGAGGCGCAGGTGGGGTAGACATTAGTGATTCAGTGTGAGTTCTGTATATTTTTCTTCTAAGTGCATTAATAAAACATGAACTCCTACTCAAACTGTATTGCATTATACAGTATAGCATTATGCTGTATAAAATGGCAGCTAGGGAGGGAATCCATTCCTTTTCTTGAAGGTCCCCAGACCATGCACTCTAAAGCAAAGTACACTATGCAATATTTATAGATATGAGGCGATTCATAACAATAAGTTCACAACGTATAGTGTATATGCACTATAGGCCTAATTCAGACCTGATCGCTGTTGTGCGAAATCAGACAGCAGCAGACTGACTGCACGTGTATGGATTGTAAAGCACAAGGCCAAACGGCAGGGAAAAAAAAATCCTGCTTTTTTGATCGCTAGGCGAACGCAGGCTGATTAACAGCAAGCCTGCGTTTGTTGACGTAGTCAATTACATTTTTAGTTGGCTGAACATGTTCATCAGTCTGGTGATATCAGCGGGGCATCTTTTGTGCCAAGTGTAGATATCCAAGAAAAACATAGAAAGCCAACCTCCAGAACAATCCCATGACGTGAATGAAAATATCACCAAGGACTTATTTGAGGAGTTAAAATATGTAATGCTTCTGGAGGAATCTAGCCATTGCCTGGCATTTTGCCAATGTCAAAAAACTAAGAACACGTCCACGGGTATAAATGAAATAACCATGTCAGAAAAAAATAATTACGACACCCCCCCTTGAGGAATGCAGGCTCCCATGCGCTCAGATTATGGGTAGAAGGTGGCTGTACCAGTATGCAAAGGAATACAGTGAAGCTTCAACAAATTCTAGGTCTCTTCAGATGACAATGCAACTTTGGCAAGGTTTTTGCTGCACAGGGGCGTAACCAGAGGGCCATTCTAGCTACTATTGTTGCTAGTTGCCCAGATAACTTGGCTAGTCTCCCACAGTCAGAAGCAGCTATTGAGAATGAATGCTTTACTTTGATAATGGACTCAAACTTCCACCAACATAAGAGCGGAAGGAAAGTTGTAGTCATTTGTTTCAGATCTGCATCAGTGTATCGGGTTTGTATTGTACTGCATTCCTGTAAGTCTTTAGTGGGGAAAATAAGAATTTACTTACCGATAATTCTATTTCTCGTAGTCCGTAGTGGATGCTGGGAACTCCGTAAGGACCATGGGGAATAGCGGCTCCGCAGGAGACTGGGCACAAAAGTAAAGCTTTAGGACTACCTGGTGTGCACTGGCTCCTCCCCCTATGACCCTCCTCCAAGCCTCAGCTAGGATACTGTGCCCGGACGAGCGTACACAATAAGGAAGGATTTTGAATCCCGGGTAAGACTCATACCAGCCACACCAATCACACCGTACAACCTGTGATCTGAACCCAGTTAACAGCATGATAACAGCGGAGCCTCTGAAAAGATGGCTCACAACAAAAACCCGATTTTTGTAACAGCAACTATGTACAAGTATTGCAGACAATCCGCACTTGGGATGGGCGCCCAGCATCCACTACGGACTACGAGAAATAGAATTATCGGTAAGTAAATTCTTATTTTCTCGGACGTCCTAGTGGATGCTGGGAACTCCGTAAGGACCATGGGGATTATACCAAAGCTCCCAAACGGGCGGGAGAGTGCGGATGACTCTGCAGCACCGAATGAGAGAACTCCAGGTCCTCCTCAGCCAGGGTATCAAATTTGGAGAATTTGACCACAAGCCCTGGAAATTTCTTCCCTGTGTGACTGCTCCCCAGCCTCTCAGGCTGGCATCCGTGGTCACCAGGACCCAGTCCTGAATGCCGAATCTGCAGCCCTCTAGAAGATGAGCACTCTGCAACCACCACAGGAGAGACACCCTTGTCTTTGGTGACAAGATTATCCGCTGATGCATCTGAAGATGCGACCCGGACCATTTGTCTAGCAGATCCCACTGGAAGGTTCTTGCGTGGAATCTGCCGAATGGGATTGCTTCGTAGGAAGCCACCATTTTTCCCAGGACCCTTGTGCATTGATGCACTGAGACTTGGCCTGGTTTTAGGAGATTTCTGACTAGCTCGGATAACTCCCTGGCTTTCTCCTCCGGGAGAAAAACCTTTTTCTGGACTGTGTCCAGGATCATCCCTAGGAATAGGAGTGTCGTCGGGATCAGCTGCGATTTTGGAATATTGAGAATCCAACCGTGCTGCCGCAACACTATCTGAGATAGTGCTACCCCGACTTCCAACTGTTCCCTGGATCTTGCCCTTATCAGGAGATCGTCCAAGTAAGGGATAACTAAAACTCCCTTCCTTCGAAGGAGTATCATCATTTCGGCCATTACCTTGGTAAAGACCCGGGGTGCCGTGGACAAGCCAAACGGCAGCGTCTGAAACTGATAGTGACAATTCTGTACCACAAACCTGAGGTACCCTTGGTGAGAAGGGTAAATTGGGACATGTAGGTAAGCATCTTTGATGTCCAGAGACACCATATAATCCCCTTCTTCCAGGTTTGCAATCACTGCTCTGAGTGACTCCATCTTGAATTTGAACCTCTGTATGTAAGTGTTCAAGGATTTTAGATTTAAAATTGGTCTCACCGAGCCGTCCGGCTTCGGTACCACAAACAGTGTGGAATAATACCCCTTTCCCTGTTGCAGGAGGGGTACCTTGATTATCACCTGCTGGGAATACAGCTTGTGAATGGCTTGCAATACTGCCTCCCTGTCTGAGGGAGACGTCGGTAAAGCAGACTTTAGGAAACGGCGAGGGGGAGACGTCTCGAATTCCAATTTGTACCCCTGAGATACCACCTGAAGGATCCAGAGGTCCACTTGCGAGTGGGCCCACTGCGCGCTGAACTTCTTGAGACGGGCCCCACCGTGCCTGAGTCCGCTTGTAAAGCCCCAGCGTCATGCTGAGGACTTTGCGGAGGCGGGAGAGGGCTTCTGTTCCTGGGAACTGGCTGTGTGCTGCAGCCTTTTTCCTCTCCCTCTGCCACGGGGCAGAAATGAGGAGCCTTTTGCCCGCTTGCCCTTATGGGGCCGAAAGGACTGCGCCTGATAATACGGCGTCTTCTTATGTTGAGAGGCTACCTGGGGTAAAAATGTGGATTTCCCAGCAGTTGCTGTGGCCACGAGGTCTGATAGACCTACCCCAAATAACTCCTCCCCCTTATAAGGCAATACTTCCATGTGCCTTTTGGAATCCGCATCACCTGACCACTGCTGCGTCCATAACCCTCTTCTTGCAGAAATGGACAGCGCGCTAACTCTTGATGCCAGTCGGCAAATATCCCTCTGCGCATCACGCATATATAAAAATGCATCTTTTAAATGCTCTATAGTCAGTAATATACTGTCCCTATCTAGGGTATCAATATTTTCAGTCAGGGAATCAGACCACGCCACCCCAGCACTGCACATCCAGGCTGAGGCGATTGCCGGTCGCAGTATAACACCCGTGTGAGTGTATATACATTTTAGGATATTCTCCTGCTTTCTGTCGGCAGGTTCCTTTAGGGCGGCCGTATCAGGAGAGGGTAGTGCCACCTGTTTAGACAAGCGTGTGAGCGCTTTATCCACCCTAGGGGGTGTTTCCCAACGTGCCCTATCCTCTGGCGGGAAAGGGTATGATGCCAATAACCTTTTAGGAATTATCAGTTTTTTATCGGGGGAAACCCACGCCTCATCACACACTTCATTTAATTCCTCGGATACAGGAAAAACTACAGGCAGTTTTCTCACCAAACATAATACCCTTTTTAGTGGTACTTGTATTATCAGAAATATGCAAAACATTTTTCATTGCCTCAATCATGTAACGTGTGGCCCTACTGGAAGTCACATTTGTCTCATCGTCGACACTGGAGTCAGTATCAGTGTCTGTCTGCCATCTGAGGTAACGGGCGTTTTAGAGCCCCTGATGGCGTTTGAGACCCCTGGACAGGCACAAGCTGAGTAACCGGCTGTCTCATATAGTCAACTGTCTTTCGTAAAGAGCCGACATTGTCACGCAATTCCTTCCATAAGCTCATCCACTCAGGTGTCGACTCCCTAGGGGGTGACAACTCTATTATAGGCAATTGCTCCGCCTCCATCTCATTTTCCTCCTCAAACATGTCGACACAATCGTACCGACACACCGCACACACACAGGGAATGCTCTGATAGAGGACAGGACCCCACTAGCCCTTTGGGGAGACAGAGGGAGAGTATGCCAGCACACACCAGAGTGCTATATATAGACAGAAATACCACTATATAACGTGCTTTTCCCTTTATAAGCTGCTGTTATTATCAAAACTGCGCCAAATTAGTGCCACCCCTCTTTTTTACCCTTTTCTGTAGTGCAGGACTGCAGGGAAGTCATGGAGACGTCCTTCCAGCGGAGCGGTGACGGAAAATGGCGCCCGTGTGCTGAGGAGATAGGCTCCGCCCCCTTCTCGGCGGCCTTTTCTCGCGCTTTTTGGTGAATTCTGGCAGGGGTTAAAATACATCCATATAGCCCTGGGGGTTATATGTGGTGTATTTTCGCCAGCCAAGGTGTTTTACATTGCTGCTCAGGGCGCCACCCCCTAGCGCCCTGCACCCCTCAGTGACTGGAGTGTGAAGTGTGCCTGAGGAGCAATGGCGCACAGCTGCAGTGCTGTGCGCTACCTTGTTGAAGACTGATGTCTTCTGCCGCCGATTTTTCCGGACCTCTTCTTGCTTCTGGCTCTGTAAGGGGGCCGGCGGCGCGGCTCTGGGACCGGACTCCGAGGCTGGGCCTGTGTTCGGTCCCTCTGGAGCTAATGGTGTCCAGTAGCCTAAGAAGCCCAAGCTGGCTGCAAGCAGGCAGGTTCGCTTCTTCTCCCCTTAGTCCCTCGATGCAGTGAGCCTGTTGCCAGCAGGTCTCACTGAAAATAAAAAACCTAAAACTAAACTTTCACTAGGAAGCTCAGGAGAGCCCCTAGTGTGCACCCTTCTCGGCCGGGCACAAAAATCTAACTGAGGCTTGGAGGAGGGTCATAGGGGGAGGAGCCAGTGCACACCAGGTAGTCCTAAAGCTTTACTTTTGTGCCCAGTCTCCTGCGGAGCCGCTATTCCCCATGGTCCTTACGGAGTTCCCAGCATCCACTAGGACGTCGGAGAAATAAAAAATAAATTGTAAGGTTCCAGATATCACAGAATGTACTTTGGTTGGGAAGAAACATTTCATTGAATACCAGGTAACATTGCAATCAGTATCCCCTTTAAAAATACAGGACAATAAACATGAACCAGTTTTACATTTTTTGCAATGTTTTAGAGCATTGCTTCATTGGAGTTTCTATAATGGGTGCAGTGTGCGGTGCACACGGGCCCCTGGGTCCAGGGGGGCCCACACATCACTTACCCCTCCAGAGTCCCGCGATGGTGGCACTGCTGTGCGGCCACAAATCACTTGGAAAATGGCCGCTGCAGCCATTTCTGAGTGATGGAGGCTGCACGCGAGTCCTCTCCTCTTAAAACGCCCCTGCATTGCACTGTACATAAATGTAAGCAGAGGCTTTTTTGGCTTCAAGCTTTTATTTAGTGTGCACGGGAGTCTTCACAGTGCACATCTTTTACCCCTGGGCAACTTGAGACTACCTGCAACAAATGACCAAGATAAGGTGCTGAAGGGAGCATTAAACATGACCAAAGTAGGACTCTGATCCCGATCACATCAGGGTTTTACTACATACATGTAGTGTCCCACCTAATTGCGATCTGAAGACAGCCACATGCTTCATCCTAGCCTAACAGTGCACATGGATATAAAAAAAAAAAAAAACCCCACACCAAACCCAAAACACCAAACATGTAAAAAGCAGGATTATATCGTCTACTCAATACTTCAAAAAAAAAAAAAAAATATATATACACATTTTTTTTTTGTTTTCTACACTATTTGGGAAGGTATATACTACCCAAATGTTTACAAGTGTAGATGAGCATTTACCAGATTTTAACTGTGCATCTAGTTAGTTTTGCAATTAACAGATCCCCTTGCTGAGAAAACTGATGAACAGCTACAGCAATGCTGCTCTACAAAGCACTGTCCAGATCATAAAGAAAAGCCATTTATTGTGTCCACTTCAGAGCAGCATTCTCCTGCCTAGTAACAGAATGCACACCGCTGTATGAACATAAGGTGAGCACATTACCAGCTCCATCTTACTTCCTCCACAAACAAAAGCAAACCATTTTCCATTCAGTAGTCACTATACAGAAGTTTGAATGTCCCTACATGTCTACTCATGTTTGGGAACCACTGCACTAAGGGGTTGATGTATCAGTAGAAAAAAACCCCACTGAAGTTGCCCATAGTAACCACTTTTGAAGCATTTATCAGATAAAAGATGGTTGGTTGCTATGGGCAACTTCTCTACTCCTCAATGCTTTATAAATCAACCCCTAAATTATTAATGAAATGTCAGTTAGAGACAGTCCCCCCAATGACAGTCATGATCCGTTACCGTATAATAGGGAGATCAAGCCCTAAAATGGCGAGCACTAAAAACAACGATTCCAGGAGAGTACTGGGTTCCGACAGCCGTGCCAACTAGCAAAGCGTAATAAAGATCTGATCTGAAGGTATTGGTAAGACTACTGGGTTGCAATATGAAAGTGATCTTGAAGAGCTAAGAACTTCAGAAAACACCACAAATGAAGTCATGTCCCTCAAGAAAATATTGTTTTTGATTCAAGACAAGTTGAGACGGGTCCAATCCGAGGGGGGCACTGCAGGTTATTCCAGAAGGAACACACCTTAAGGATTTAGTTTACGGTAAAAGATCCTAACACAATAGTCCCAGATTGACAGAGGGAATCTAAGGATAGGATAAAGATTCCCGATTAGGGCCTACACCCAGGGTATGACCAGGATAGAGAATAAATCCAGATAAAGTGTGCCTCAAGATTTGCCCAGATTCTAAGGTTGGTATTAGTGATAGAATAGCTTGGGAGACTGGATACAAGCATGTACTTCTAAAAGTTTGGGTAGTCCCAGACCACCATCCTTGCATCTTTTTTAGAGAAAATAGGATTTTAATACCTACCGGTAAATCCTTCTTAGTCTGTAGAGGATGCTGGAGTCACATCAAGAACCATGGGGTATAGATGGGATCCGCAGGACACATGGGCACTTTAAGACTTTCAAATGGTGTGAACTGGCTCCTCCCTCTATGCCCCTCCTCCAGACTCCAGTTATAGGAACTGTGCCCAGGGAGACTGACATTTCGAGGAAAAGGATTTATTGTTAAGCCAAGGTGAGATACATACCAGCTCACACCTCAAGCACGCCGTACAACATGGCATTCAACATAAGCAAGTCAATGGCATGAACAACGTCAGCAACAGGCTGACTAAAGACTTAACACAACGTGTCAAAACGTAACAAAAAAACCGGATACAGTACACACTGGGACTGGCGCCCAGCATCCTCTACGCACTAAGAGAAAAGTATTTACCGGTAGGTATTAAAATCAGATTTTCTCATACGTCCTAGAGGATACTGGTGTCACATCAAGAACCACTGGGTTACGCCAAAGCTCTAGAACGGGTGGGAGTGCGGATGACTCTGCAGCACCGATTGCCAAACATGAGGTCCTCATCAGCCAGGGCAGGGGTGTCAAAGACAAGGCCCGCGGGCCAAATCCGGCCCGCCAGACCTCGTCTGATGGCCCGCGGTGCCGCCGCCATGAAACCCCCTTCTCCCGAGTGCCCAGCTCGGGGGGGGCGGGGTTTCGCGGAATGACGCGATTGCGTCGTGACGTCACGGCGCAAATGCGTCATTCAACGAAACCCCGTCGGAGGAGGGAGAAGGGAGCCGCGCAGACGAGGAGGGAGAGGCGGCTGAAGAGCGGCGAGAACCGCTTCAAAAGTAAGTCAGCCCCTCTCCCTTCCTCTCTCTCTCCCTCCTTCCACCACCTGCCACAATGTGTAAAATGGGGACCTGTACCTGCCGCTGTGTGTAAAATGGGGACCTGTACCTGCCGCTGTGTGTAAAATGGGGACCTGTGCCTGCCACAATGTGTAAAATGGGGACCTGTGCCTGCCACAATGTGTAAAATGGGGACCTGTGCCTGCCACAATGTGTAAAATGGGGACCTGTACCTGCCGCTATGTGTAAAATGGGGACCTGTGCCTGCCACAATGTGTAAAATGGGGACCTGTGCCTGCCACAATGTGTAAAATGGGGACCTGTACCTGCCGCTGTGTGTAAAATGGGGACCTGTGCCTGCCGCAATGTGTAAAATGGGGACCTGTGCCTGCCGCAATGTGTAAAATGGGGACCTGTGCCTGCCGCAATGTGTAAAATGGGGACCTGTGCCTGCCGCAATGTGTAAAATGGGGACCTGTGCCTGCCGCAATGTGTAAAATGGGGACCTGTGCCTGCCGCAATGTGTAAAATGGGGACCTGGGCACTATAAAAGGGGGCACATGGCTGGGCACTATAAAAGGGGGCACATGGCTGGGCACTATAAAAGGGGGCACATGGCTGGGCACTTTAAAAGGGGGCAGATGGCTGGGCACATAAGGCAGGTGGAGCAGTAAATTTTGGATAGACCTACAGATACAACCGGCCCTTTGATGGGGACCAAACTGCTGATGCGGCCCCCGATGAATTTGAGTTTGACACCCCTGAGCCAGGGTATCAAACTTGTAGAACTTTGCAAAGGTGTTTGAACCCGACCAAGTAGCCGCTTGGCAAAGTTGTAATGCAGCTGCCCAGGACGAGCCTACCTTTCTGGTAGAATGGTCCTTCACTGATTTTGGTAACGGCAATCCAGCCGTAGAATGGGCATGCTGAATCGTATAACAGATCCAGCACGCAATAGTCTGCTTGGAAGCAGGAGCCCCAATCTTGTTGTGATTATACAGGACAAACAGAGCCTCTGTTTTCCTAAACTGAGCAGTTCTGGTGACAAATTTTCAAAGCTCTTACTTAAAAAAAAAAAAAAAAAAAGAAACTTCGATTACAGCAAGGCGTTGGTAGCCACTGGCGCCACAATAGGTTGGTTCAAGTGGAACGACGAAACCACTTTTGGCAGAAAATTGCCGACGAGTCCTCAACTCTGCTCTATCTTCATGGAAGATCAAATAAGGGCTCTTGTGAGACAAGGCCGCTAATTCAAACACCCGCCTTGCGGATGCCAAGGCCAACAGCATGACCACTTTCCAAGTGAGGAATTTCAACTCTACCTTCTGCAAAGGTTCAAACCAATGAGACTGAAGGAATTGCAACACCACGTTAAGATCCCACGGTGCCACTGGGGGCACAAAGGGAGGTTGGATGTGCAACACGCCTTTCACGAAAGTCTGAACTTCTGGAAGGCAGGCCAATTGTTTTTGGAAAAAAAACGATCAGGCTGAAATTTGTACTTCAATGGAGCCCAACTTTAGGCCTGTATCCACACCAGCTTGTAGAAAATGGAGAACACATCCTAACTGAAATTCTTCCATAGGAGCCTTCCTGGATTCACACCAAGACACGTATTTTCTCCAAATACTGTGGTAATGTTTAGACATTACTCCTTTTCTGGCCTGAATAAGAGTGGGGATGACTTCCTTGGGAATACCCTTTCGGGCTAGGATCCGGCGTTCAACTGCCAAGCCAACAAACGAAGTTGCGGTAAGTCTTGGAACACGCACGGCCCCTGCTGTAACAGATCCTCCCTCAGAGGAAGAGGCCAGGGATCTCCTATGAGTAATTCCTGAAGATCTGGATACCAAGCCCTCCTTGGCCAGTCTGGAACAATGAGGATCGCTTGAACCTTTGTTCTTATGATCTTTATCACTTACACTGACTGAAACACCCACGGTGTCACTAGGGCGTCCACTGCTATTGCTTGAGGGTGGTCTCTCGACCTGAAGTTTTTTGTTGAGGCGAGACGCCATCATGTCTATTTGAGGAATTCCCCAAAGACTTGTCACTTCTGCAAAGACCTCTTGATGAAGACCCCACTCTCCTGGATGGAGTAAGTGTCTGCTGTGGAAGTCTGCTTCCCAGTTATCCACTCCTGGAATGAAGATCGCCGACAGAGCGCTTGTATGCCTTTCCGCCCAGCGGAGAACCTTTGTGGCCTCTGCCATTGCCGCTCTGCTTTTTGTTCTACCCTGGCGGTTTATGTGCACTGCTGCTGTAATGTTGTCAAACTGAATCAAGACGGGCCGATAGCGAAGATGATGTTCCGCTTGCAGAAGGCAGTTATAAATGGCCCTTAACTCCAGAACGTTTATGTGTAGACAAATTTCCTGGCTTGACCATCTTCCCTGGAAGCTTTACCCCTGTGTGACTGCTCCCCAGCCTCAGAGACTCGCATCCGTGGTCACTAGGATCCAGTCCTGGATCCCGAACCTGCATCCCTCTAGGAGGTGAGAGCTGTGCAGCCACCACAGGAGTGAGATTCTGGTCTTAGAAGACAGGGTTATCCTTCGGTGCATGTGCAGATGGGACGCGGACCACTTGTCCAACAGGTCCCACTGAAACACTCTGGCATGGAATCTGCCAAACTGAACGGTCTCGTAGGCCGCCACCATCTTCCCCAGCAATCGAGTGCATTGATGGATCGATACTCTTGCTGGTTTCAGAATTTGTTTGACCAGGTTCTGAATTTCCAGAGCCTTTTCCACTGGAAGAAAAATGGTGTCCAGAATCATTCCCAAAAAACGACAGCAGTCTCGTCGGAACAAACTGTGATTTTGGCAAGTTTAGGAGCCAACCATGTTGCTGCAGAATGGTCGGAGAGCATAATGTTCTGCAGTAATTGGTCCCTGGATCTCGCCTTTATCAGGAGATCGTCCAAGTATGGGATAATTGTGACTCCTTGTTTGTGCAGGAGAACCATCATTTCGGCCATTACTTTGGTCTGTCCACAGCTCCGAGGGTTTTCACCAAACGGCAATGTCTGAAATTCGTAATGACAATCCTGAACTGCAAACCTCAGGTAAGCCTGATGGGAGGATAAATGGGAACATGTAAGTAGGCATCCTTTATGTCTACCGACACCATAAGATCCCCCTCCTCCAGACTGGAGATCACTGCCCGGAGAGATTCCATCTTGAATTTGAATTCTCAGGTAGAAATTGAGGGATTTGAGGTTCAGGATTGGTTTGACTGAGCAGTCTGGCATCGGGAGCACAAACAGGCTTGAATAAAAGCCTTCTCCCTGTTGTGACGGGGGAACCCTGACAATGACTTGATTGTGACAATTTTTGTATTGCAGCGCATACCACCTTACTGTCCGGAAGAGAAGCTGGTAAGGCAGACTTGAAAAATCGGTGAGGGGGAACGTCTTGAATCTCTAGTTTGTACCCCTGGGACACTTTCTAAAACCCATGGGTCCAGGGCTGAACGAGCCCAGTACTGACTGAAGGGCTTGAGACGTGCCCCCACCGGTGCGGACTCCCGCAGAGGAGCCCCAGCGCCATGCGGTGGATTTGGCAGAAGCCGGGGAGGACTTCCGCTCCTGGGAACTGGCCACGGCCAGTGATCGTTTACCTTTTCCCTTTCCTCTAGTAGCAAGGAAGGAAGACCCTCAGACTTTTCTGTATTTATTGGGCCGAAAGGACTGCATCTGATAGTGGTGTGCTTTTTGTGGTGCAGGCACATAAGGTAAAAATGATGGCTTACACGCGGTAGCCGTAGATACCAAATCAGCGAGGCAGTCACCAAACAATACACCACCTTTAAACGTTAGAGACTCCATAGCTTTCTTAGAGTCAGCATCAGCATTCCATTGATGAATCCACAATGCTCTCCTAGCAGAGACTGCCATGGCATTGGCCCTTGAACCCAAGAGGCCAATATCCCTCGCAACTTACTTTAGGTTATATCAGGGACGCTGCAGTCTACCTAGTGTCAAAAGAACGCTATCCCTATCCAGGGTATCTTTCAGATGACAAGTTATCTGCCCATTTTTCGATAGCACTACTCACCCACGCAGATGCAATGGCTGGTCTGAGTAGCGTACCCGTGGTGACAAATGTATTTTAATGTATTTCCCTGCCTACGATCCGCAGGATCCTTTAGGGCTGCCGTGTCAGGGGATGGAAGAGCCACCTTTTTGGACAGCAGTGATAGTGCTTTGTCCACAATTGGGGGGGGGGGGGGGCGGCGACTCCCGGACTCCTTTTTCCCTATCCCCAGAGGGAAATGGATACGCTACTGGAATCCTTTTGGGAATCTGAAACTTGTCAGGATTTTCCCAAACCTTTTCACAAAGCGTGTTCAGTTCATGAGAGGGAGGAAACGTTACTTCAGGTTTCTTTCCTTTATACATACAGACCCTAGTATCAGGAACAGTAGGGTTCTCAGTGATATGTAATAAATCTTATTGCCACAATCATGTACTGAATGCTCTTTGCCAGTTTTGGATCTAATCTGGCATCACTATAGTCAACACTTGAGTCAGTGTCCGTGTCTGCCAGCTGGGCAAATAAACGTTTGTGACCCCGAGGGGGTCTGGACTTGTAACACTCTACGGATTTCTTCCATGCCTGGTTCTGAGACTCAGATTTATCCAATCTTATTTATCAGAGCCACATTAGCATTCAAAGCACTCAAAACATTCACCCAATCAGGTGTCGGTGGTGCCGACAGGGTCACTCCCACAGCCGTTTGTGTCCCCAACAGTCTCCTCCTGGGAAGAACACTCCGCCTCAGACATGCCGACACACGTGCACCCAACAGACAATGGGCCTATAGGGGACAGACCCACAGTAAAGCCTGTCAGAGACACACAGAGGGAGTTATTGCCAGCTCACACCCCAGCGCTCAATCCCGGTCTGAAACGCCACAGAAAATGCCCCAGACCTGCAGCGCTTTTATAATTAACATATAATGCGCCAAAATAATGCCCCCCCCCCCCCCCCGTTTTCACCCGGATTTTCATGCAGCAGTGTGAGGAAGGATCAGCGTCTCTGCAGCCTTGTGTAGAGAAGATGGCACCGGGCTGTGAGGGCTAAGCTTCACCCCCGTAATGGCGCGCTTCAGACCCGCTCTTTTCAAATAGATTTTTATACTGGCGGGGGTCCAGACAGTGCCCTGGCACTATGGAAAAAATTGCAATATGGATCCTTTGGTAGGTGCGCACTGGTATAGCAGCTTAGTAACATACAATGGTGACTCAGAGGCAACTCCCTGAAGAAAACCTCCACCCTATTAGATAGGATAAATGCAAAGAAAAAATGGTACCAGTACATACGACTAAGCGCGTAACAATAAGGAACTGTTGAAAACCAGAGCTTGCCAAGCTCAGTAGTCCATTCCCACAGGTTTTGAATGTAATCCCAGAGGAAGAAAGAAAAAAGTGCATATAGTGAAGCACAGTTATATAAAGTGTCAGGATGTTCACATAATAGGAAACATTTATTCAAATTAAAATCACAACAAGTTCTAAAAGTGACAGCCTCTGGTTATGACATGAGGTAGACTCAATATCAGCAAATGGAAATGGTCACATAAAATCATAGACCAGAATGATAGCAGCATATGGATATAACAAAAGGCAATGTGTATAGCCACGAATGATCTGTCCATACAGGGAGTCCAATATGGGTAATTACCGGAGGAAGGTGAGAACTGTCTCACGACAGTTTTTAAGAGCGTTTGAATAGAAAATGTTCCACGGCAACCGCAGCGCCTTCTCCACCTTTTGTCCGGTATGCAGCCCAGGATCTCCCCACAGTCCTAGAATGGCCCTGGCACTATGTCTGCTCTTGCCAGTTACTTATAGAGGTCATATGCTGCCCAGAGCGCCCTCCCCTGCGCCCTGTAGTGCCGCTGTGTGTGGGAGCATGGCGCGCAGCGTGCGAGTGCTGCGGTACCTCAGAAGCTGTCACTGAAGTCTTTTCTTCTTCTACTCACCTGACTTCTGGCTCTGCAAGGGGGTGACGGCGGGCCCTGGGAATGAGCATCTAGGCGTACCTAGCGATCAGACCCTCAGGAGCTAATGGTGTCCTGTAGCCAAAGAAGCAGAGCCTTTAAACTCACAGAAGTAGGTCTGAATTCTCTCCCCTAAGTCCCACGAATCAGGGAGACTGTTGCCAGCAGTACTCCCTGAAAATAAAAAACCTAACAAGTCTTTATCAGAGAAACTCAGTTCCTGGGAGTGCATCCAGTCTCACTGGGCACAGATTCTAAACTGGAGTCTGGAGGAGGGGCATAGAGGGAGGAGCCAGTTCACACCCTTTGAAAGTCTTAAAGCGCCCATGTCTCCTGCGGATCCAGTCTATACCCCATGGTTCTTGATGTGACCCTAGCATCCTCTAGGATGTATGAGAAACTTTGTAGGCTACCTGACCAACAAACTCTAAATTTAAAGTTTAAGAAAGACGCAGTGTGTACAGGGAGTCTCTGAAAAGGACAGAGTAACCTTGGAAGTACGTTAATTTGTTGTGTTGACTCTCGCTACCCATGATAGGTAGAGATATTGCCAGGATGCTAGATCTTTTCACCTTTTCCATGAGCAGGAAAAAACTGCTGCATAGAGGATCATGAGAGCTAGTGAGGCAAACACCCAAGTTTGCGTGCCATTGAAATTGGTGACTTGAGTCACTGCAATGTGGAAGGCTCCAGATTTAAGGGCAAAGTCTTCGTTTTAATCAGTGTTAAAAATTACCGATTGCCATAGGTGAGTTAATGGGCTTGGTGAGAGTGAGCAGATCATCAGCATAGAGAGCAAACTTGTGAATGCTGGAGCCAACGCATATACCAGAGAGACTAGAGTTAAAAATTGTACCTTAGAAGCAACAGGCTCCATGATGAGCCAAAACAAAACCCCAGTCTCACTGTTCTTGATTGGGAATTGGGCAAACAGCAGTTTGCAGCTTTCATCCCCTCTGTGTCACGCTTGGCAATGACATGTAGATACCCTGGAAACTGAAAGTTGAGACTGAGGCACATGAATAACCAATCCGCTCTGGGGAAGGCTTGTTCCACATCCAAGGTGACCACAGAGCAGGAGGAGCCCACTTAGAAATAAAATCTATTTGAGACACTATGTTCCTTTAATAAATATGCAAGACCTGTCAACTTTGCACAAATAGCGGGAATATCTAAAATTGGAGACTACAGCATGGTCAGACCAGGATGTGAGAGACATCATGGCATCAATAAACAGGTGTCCTCATTTCATAAGGTAGTCTACCTTTTAAAATTTTAATTCATTGCTGGGTTACCACATTATGCCAACATATTGCAGGCATGTCATCAAATCTAGTAAAAAAAAAAAAACAAAAAAAAAAAAAAAACTCATTCATTCCAACTGTTGCACACCGATAGCAGCACAAAATGGCTGTCACCTGAAGGTTCATCCTGGGAAGTCTGAGACTAACCAGTATTTCTTGATTAAGTTTTACTACCATAAAATACTTAAATGGTCTTAAAAATTAAATTCCTGCATTAGCATTGCTGGATGAAAAGGCTTCAGAAACTTAAACCCACCAGCAGCTATAACTGCTTTTCAAACCAACTGCTTGTCATTTTATGTAAATGCTGTAATAACGTCAAAGTAGTTTTTACTATGTCCTTAGTAACATTAAGCAGTTAGAGGTCACTTATGGTTAGTGCATAAAATAAAAATTGGGGCAGAACAGGCCCATTCCTATGCAGTTTAACCACCCAAGAAGCCTAATGAATCCTATAGGGACAAGTAACAAGGTTGTAAGTTCATTTTTAATTTATTCATTATTATTATTATTTGTTTAAGTCACAAGATGTAAACCAAAATCTGCTCCCAGCCCCCCTACTGCAGTATGGTTATCCAACTTACCTGCTCAAAGGGGTACACACTATCAATTCTGGGTTTAATCTTTCCCTGTTTGTAGAGATCAAACAGAATATTCACAACATCCGTAATCATCTCAGTTTCATTATCCAAGTTGGCTAGGTAGAAGCCACACACGGCCTTGTTTGAAGGAATAAGCTGCATGGCATTTATGCTGAACTGATTCCACCAGGATTTGGCAAGAGCCATGAGGTTCTTCTTTTGTCCGGTCAACAGGTTAGCAGCCCCTGCAGAAAAAGGTTTTCCAACAGACAGTTACAACTTCTCCACTGTAAAATTAGGCATTAATGTGAATGTTTTCTTTAGCTAGGTTTACTCAGGTGTTCCAATATGGAGGCTGAGAAACCTTCGTACCCAAATCTGAATGCATGGCTAGAATGCCAAAGCTTTTCTGTGAACAATTTACAAATCAGCAGTTTCCATTTTCAGTAAAAGACTTCTTGGCTACTTTGCCAAACAAGCCTGCAAACAGCATTTCAGAATGCAGGAGTCTGAACTGACTTGAATGTGACCAAGTACGAATTTATTCATGCACACACTATTGAGCAAGCTCATTTACAAGGTGCATCTACATTAAGCAATAGGTTAATACAGGCAAACATTTAGTAAATGACTACATGCAGACCTACAAGACTGGACAGACACCTGAAGGATACACAACTGTAAAGAGTCATTGAAACTTTAACAAAACAGTGAATTGCTTAGGATTCCTGTATGGTAAAGGACTAAATATAGTTAAGCCTTCACAATGACAATTACACTTTGGGTGCATGCACACTTCAGGTCCCCACACTAAGCAAACTGGTGTTGAATGGAGCAGAATACCCCATGCTTTCATGTTGCTAAAAAACAGATTTGTAATAAGACTAATACTATCAACCATTTGTTTTTTGTAACTATATAAAAAGCAGGCATTTATAATTGCCATACATATTCAAATATACATGTACAGGCTTAAAGCTATAATTTCTAGATAAACCCAGATATATTTGGTTAAATCATAGTCAGGCATTTCTATCTTCATATACTGGCACAGTGAGAAGTCTGCTTTTATACAGAAAATGTAAACTGTTAATATCTGGTTTATGATGTTTAAATACTCCACATGACCTTATGTTGGCTCCAATAAAGCCATGTACAATAACGCATTAGGTTTACATTGTGTACTTTTTTTTATTCTTTTTTTTTTTTTTTTATACACAGCATCTGGCAGAGTTTATGCTTTTTGAATATATGAGAGTTTTTACTCCTAAATTGCACCTTATAATAATAGTTCTATACTAGGACTGTGTGCCCATTGGATCCCTGTCCAGCTGTGTTAATTGAAATGTGTTGAGCAAGTAAGCTCTGCAAGCTGTCTAGAGTCACACGGACATGACCCCAGACTGAAGGTGCTACTGCGCATGCGTACATATAGCTGCTGTGTACACTGCATAGCTGCTGTGTCACTGTACCTGTCCCTGCTGGTTAGTAAACAACGATGGTCAAGTTATTCCATCACAGTAATAAGCCGTCCCCCTTCATAAATAGATCATGTCAAACAAGTAGAGCAGACTACACAGTATGTCTAACCATGGTACTGGAACAAAAACCTTTTCTTATTCAAAGTCAGTCATCTTCTAAAGTAATGTATATTTGTTTTTATTACAACTCATTCCTCCATAGAGGAAGGACAAGCCCTGAGAGAGTCTCCAGATATACCGCTCTCATACAGGAGACACTACACATTCCAGTGTCACCACCACTGTAGACAAGTTAGTGCTTGGTGTTCTGCCTGGTTAATAAACTTAAGACATACAGTAGTTAAGTTATCTATTGTGTGGATTGACTGCCATTAGTGTATGGACCGTTACATCATATGCATCCATATAAATACCTATAGAATATGCCAATACAAATCTGAAAACGGTTACAATTTTAGTACCAGACACATCTGGGGCATCGGTCAGCTGTAGTAATTGAGCGGAGAAACCTTAGTTCCCAAATCTGAATGCATGGTAGTAAATTTCTTTAGGTGTGTTAAGACCCATCAATACTTTGTATGCCAGTGATTTTTTTCATATATTGTGTGCCATGTGACAAGTGCATAGAATTGCATCAGAAACTAGATCAACAAGGCCACTGTATAACCAGTTTACATACATTTATATAAAATAGGATTTTGATACCTACCGGTAAATCCTTTTCTCCTAGTCCGTAGAGGATGCTGGGGACGACATCAAGACCATGGGGTATAGACTGGATTCGCAGGAGACATGGGTACTCTAAAGACTTTCCATTGGGTGTGAACTAGCTCCTCTATGCCCCTCCTCCAGACCTCAGTTGTAGGAACTGTGCCCAGGGAGACTGACTTCGAGGGAAAGAATTACTTAAACTAGTGGTGAGATCTCTACCAACTCACACCCTCAACCATGCCGCACACATGGCATTCAACATAACACACCAACAGGCATGAACCAATTGCAGCAACATGCTGAAAACTAAGATAAAACAACTTGTGTAATTCTAATAACTAAACTGCAGGTAAAGTACACACTGGGACGGGCGCCCAGCATCCTCTACGGACTAGGAGAAAAGGATTTACCAGTAGGTATCAAAATCCTATTTTCTCATACGTCCTAGAGGATGCTGGGGATCACATCAAGACCATGGGGTCTATAACAAAGCTCCAGTACGGGCGGGAGACTGCAGATGACCCTGCAGCACCGATTGACCGAACTTGAGGTCTTCATCGGCCAAGGTGTCAAACTTGTAGAATTTAGCTAATGTGTTTGACCCTGACCAAGTAGCTGCTCGGCAAAGTTGCAATGCAGAGACCCCTCGGGCAGCCGCCCAGGATGAGCCCACCTTCCTAGTGGAATGGGCCTTCACAGACGTCTGTAACGGCAATCCAGCCGTAGTATGAGCGTGCTGAATCGTACTTTGGATCCAACGCGCAATAGTCTGCTTGGAAGCAGGACACACAATCTTGTTGGAAGCATACAGGACAAAACAAAGACTGTTTTCCGTATTCAAGCTGTTCTAGTGACATAAATCTTCAAAGCCCTAACCACATCTAGAGACTTTGACTCCGTGAACGTGTCAGTAACTACTGGCACCACAATAGGTTGGTTTATGTGGTAAGATGAAACCACCTTCGGAAGAAAAATGTTGACTAGTCCTCAACTCTGCCCTATCTTCATGGAAGATCAGGTAAGGGCTCTTGTGAGACAAGGCCCCCCAATTCAGACACCCGCCGCGCGGATGCTAATAGCATCACCACTTTCCAAGTGAGAAACTTCAACTCTATCTCTTGTAGAGGCTCAAACCAATCTGATTGAAGGAACTGCAACACCACGTTAAGGTTCATTGGTGCCACTGGATGTGCAGAACCCCTTTGACGAAGGTCTGAACCTCTGGAAGAGAGGCCAATTGTTTTTGGAAGAACACTGACAAGGCCGAAATCTGGACCTTGATTGATCCCAATTGTAGTCCCAACTCAAACTCTTCCGTAGGAGCCTTCTTGGATCCACACCAAGACACATTTTCTCCAAATACGGTGGTAATGTTTCGACGTTACTCCTTTACTGGCCTGAATAAGGGTGGGGATGACTTCCTTGGGAATACCCTTTCGGGCTAGGATCCAGCACTCAGCAGCCATGCCGTCAAACGTAGCCACGTTAAGTCTTGATACACGCACGGCCCCTGCTACAGCGAGTCCTCGCGAAGAGGAAGATGCCAAGGATCTTCTATGAGCAACTCCTGAAGATCTAGGTACCAAGCCCTCCTTGGCCAGTCTGGGGCAATGAAGATTGCTCGAACTCTTGTTCTTATGATCCTGAGCACTTTTGGGATCAGCGGAAGTGGGAGGGAAGATATACACCGACTAGAACACCCACTGGGCCACCAGCGCATCCTCTGCTATTTGCTTGAGGGTCTCTTGACCTGGAATAATATTTCTGAAGCTTCTTGTTGAGATGAGATGCCATCATGTCTACTTGATGAACTCCCCAAAGACTTGTCACCTCTGTGAAGACTTCTTGGTGTAGGCCCCACTCTCCTGGATGGAGATCATGTCTGCTGAGGAAGTCTGCTTCCCAGTTGTCTGCTCCCGGAATGAAAATTGCCAACAGAGCCTTTACATGTCTTTCTGCCCAGAGGAGTATCTTTGTCACCTCTGCCATTGCCGCTCTACTTTTCGTTCCGCCCTAGCTGTTACATTGTCTGACTGGATCTGCACGGGATGATCTTGAAGAAGATGTACCGCTTGTAGAAGGCCGTTGTAAATGGCTCTCAATTCCAGCACGTTTATGTGAAGGCAGGCTTCCTGACTTGACCATTTTACCTGGAAGCTTTCTCCCCGAGTGACAGCTTTCCAGCCTCGGAGACTTGCATCCGCGGTTACCAGGAGCCAGTCCTGAATCCCGAATCTGCATCCCTCTAGTAGGTGAGAACTGTGTAGCCACCACAGGAGCGAAATCCTGGCTTTTGGCAACAGGATTATCTTCCGGTGCCTGTGTAGGTGGGATCCCGACCACTTGTCCAACAGGTCCCACTGGAATACCCTGGCATGGAACCTGCCAAACTGTATTGCCTCGTAGGCCACCACCATCTCCCCCCAACAACCGAATGCACTGATGGATCGACACTATGGTTTCAATATCTGTTTTACCATTTTCTGGATTTCCAGAGCCTTTTCCACCAGAAAAAATACTTGTGTCCAGAATCATCCCGAGAAAAGAGACAATCTTGTAGTCGGTTCCAACTGTGACTTTGGATAATTTAGGATCCAACCGTGTTGTTGGAGAATTGACAGGGGGTGTGATGTTTTGTAACAACTGCTCCCTGGATCTCGCCTTTATCAGGAGATCGTCTAGATAAGGAATTATATGGACTCCTTTTTGACGCAGGAGAACCATCATCTCCGCCATCACCTTGGTGAATACCCTCGCCGCCGTGGAGAGACCGAAAAGGTAACATCTGGAATTGGTAATGGTAATCCTGAACCGCGAATCTCAGATAAGCCTGGTGACACCATGTAGTCCCCTTCCTCCAGACTGGAAATCACTGGCCTCAGTAATTCCATTTTGAACTTGAATCGTTTCAAGTAGAGATTCAGATTTTTCAGGATCGGTCTGACCGAGCCGTCCGGCTTGGGAACTACAAAAAAGGCTTGAATAAAACCCCTCCCCTTGTTGTGACAAAGGTACTAGGACTATGACCTGATCCTGACAATTTTTGGATTGCTGCTGTTACTGCTTCCCTTTCTGGAAGAGAAGCTGGCAAGGTAGATTGGAAAAATCAGCATGGGGAAACGTCTTGAAACTCCAGCTTTTATCCCTGGGACACTATCTGCAACACCCAGGGATCCAGGTCAGACAGAATCCAACCTTGGCTGAACAGTTTGAGACGTGCCCCCACCCGAGCGGCCTCCCGCAAAGGAGCCCCAATGTCATGCTGAAGATTTGGCAGAAGTAGGGGTAGACTTCTGCTCCTGGGAACCTGAAGCTGCTGTGGACTTTTCCCTTTGCCCTTCCCCTAGCCGCAAAGAAGGGGGAACCTCTCGCTTTTTTGTATTTATTGGGCCGAAAGGACTGCATGTGCGGGTGATATGTCTTTTGCTGGTGCAGGCGCAGAGGGCAAAAATGTTGACTTACCTGCGGTAGCCAGAGACTAACGCATCCAGTCTATCGCCAAATAAGGCCTCACCTTTATATGGGAGAGCCTCCATATTTCTTTTGGAATCTGCATCTGCGTTCCACTGGCGAATCCACAACGCCCGCCGAGCCGATACTGCCATGGTAGCGGCTTGTGAAGAGTCCAATATCTTTCATCACTTCTAGCATGTATGCGGCAGTGTCTTTGATATTCCCTAACTTAAGGAGTATCACATCTTTATCAATCGTGTCAATTTCTGATGACACGCTTTGACCATTTCTCAATGTCCTCCACCAGGAAAGGATAAGCTATCTGAATTCTCTTGGGAATACGAAATTTTCGGGATTCACCCACATCCCTTCAAAGTGTATTAAGCTCGTGGGAAGGAGGGAAAGTGACCTTCGATATCTTTTCTTTATAGAAATAAGCCTTCTCCTGAGGTACAGGAGTGGCTTCCATGACTTCCAGAACTTCCCTTATAGCCACAATCATTGTATATTTTGTCAATTTATGATCTATTTCCCTGGAGTCACTATCATCGACACAAGAATCAGTGTCCGTGTCGGTATCAGTATTCACAATATTTGCAAATGGTCTCTTATGTGACCCAGAGGGGTCGCCTGCGGATGGAAGAACAGAGCCCTGAAAAATCACATCCTCCACAGATTTTCTCCAGCACTCAGCACGAAATTCAGACTTATCTAATCGCCTATTGATATGATGCATACTATCACGTATTTCTTTCACCCATGCAGGCTCTTGATGTGCCGGCAGCGACACCACATTACACTTGTGTCCCTAAAATGATTTCCTCCGGGGAGGAACTCCCTGCCTCTGACATGTCTTACACACGTGTACAACACAGACACACTTGGACTTATTAGGGGACAGACCCACAGTAAAATCTGTCAGAGGGACACAGTTTAGGAGCAACCAGTTCACAACCCCAGCGCCAGTATCTAATGCCTGTGAACACAGAATGCCCACTGACATGCAGTGCTTTTTACACAGTAAAAACACACTTGTAAAGCACCAAATTCGCTTGTGCCCCCCCCGTTTTGCACCCTGATACTTGTAGGTCAGAAGTGAAGTAGGACCAGCGATTTCTCTGCAGCCTGAGGAGAGAGAGAACATGGCACTGAGCAGTGTGCTGGCTGCCTGAGGAAGAAGCTCCACCCTTTTTACCTCAGAAACTTCATAATATTTACACAGGTGAGGGTAGGGCTGTGCCTGGGCATCTTATGCCCCCTTTTTTCCAGTTTATAGAGGTGTTTGCTGCCCAGGGCACCCCCCATGCACCATGCAGTGCCTGTGTGTGGGCAGCAATGGCGCGCTGCGCTCCCGCCAGCCACGCTGTACCTCAGCCATCACTTTTCTTAGAAGATCTGTCTTCTACTCACCTGTCTTCTGGCTCTGTGAAGGGGGCGACGGCGTGCTGTGGGAGTGAGCATCTAGGCACGGCTAGCATTCAGTTCCCTTCAGGAGCTAATGGTGTCCTGTCAGCCAGAAGCAGAGCCTTGAAACTTCAGGAAGTTGGTTCCTACTTCTGCCCCTCAGTCCCACGAAGCAGGGAGTCTGTTGCTAGCAGTTCTCCCTGAAAACAAACCAAACAAGTCTTTTCAGAGAAACTCAGTAGAGCTCCTCAGAGTGCATCCAGTCGACCTGGGCACATTTCTAAAACTGAGGTCTGGAGGAGGGGCATAGAGGGAGGAGCCAGTTCACACCCAATGAAAAGTCTTTAGAGTGCCCATGTCTCCTGCGGATCCAGTCTATACCCCATGGTCTTGAAGTCATCCCCAGCATCCTCTAGGACGAATGAGAAAACTGGTTAACATTTCACAAGTTTGAGGTATTTAACGTTGGGTATTATAGCAATGGACATGTTGTAAGTTTAGTTATGTAGTAATTTCAGTGAGTAAATCAAAATACCAATAGAGGGTGACTGGGATGAAAGGAAAAAAAAAAAAGTTTTGCACATTCAATGAAATACTCACCATAAATGACCAGCTTTCCCATAGGTTTCAATAGGTTGTATGCTTTACAAGTATCGGATCCTCCCAAGGGGTCCAAGACAATGTCTACGCCTAAGATAACAAATGGAGTTGTGTGTTAGTTGATTGGGAGAACTATAGTGATACAGGTGTATAGAGCATGTGCTTTTGTGCAGAAAACAAGCTTTACTATACTTTCTACAGTTTGATGGCCTACAACCCAAACTACGTTCTTGCACAATAAACGGAGCAATGAAGAAATACAGAAACTGGAAGTTTACAGGCCAGTAAATGCTCTGGAGCAGCACTAGCAAAGTGTCTAGAACACCTCCACTATATAACCTAGTATTAATGCCACTTTAAGTGGAGGCATTCAACTGTATTTAGATCTAATATTGGCATTCAATTGGAATTACCAAATAGGATTACCAAAATGCAAATTATTAAATTCTACATGGAAATGAAGATTTAGAATAAACAGACTTTATGGTCAAGAAATTAAAGGGTGTACCTTTTGGTGAGATTTTCCGAAGTTCATCAACATAGTCACTTGTCTTGTAATCAATTGGATGAGTAACTCCATGCTCCTTAAGTGCTTCATGCTTAGATGCAGATGCAGTTCCAAATATTGTGACATCTTCCACTGTTTTACATAGCTGTACTGCTGCAGTGCCAACACCACCTGTGGAATGTGTATATGTATTAGAAAAAAAAAAAAAAAAAAAAAAAAAAAAATATTGCTGTTCAGACACTGCATGGAAGAAAAAAAATAAAAAAGTACCCAGGACTAGTTTCCAAAGTCCTCAGACAAATTAGCAGCATTTCCCAGATATTACTATATTATTAATCTACTCATCTAGGTTAGGCGGAGGACACCCCCCTTCCCCCACACACAATTGCAAAAATTGCATGCGACTGTCGGGAAATCTTCACTAAGTGCCTCTCTTCTGTATCCTCTCAGCAGTGAACTTACTCCCTCTGTGGGACAATTTATCCTTTCCACCCAGGCTCTGTACTCCACTACCAGACCAAAAAAATTAAAAATTTCAGATTTGAGGATATCATGGAGTAGGATACCTGTACAAGTCAGGGTGATTTGCATTATACATTTTTCCTTCACAGATTGGGGGTGGGACACTACAAAAACCACACCCCTATTTCCAGTTGAAATATTTTATTACCCTTTGCTGTCCCTTAAACTCCTTTCAATGACTCAGTAGTCCACTTAAAGGGGTTCACTACGATATGCCGGCGGCTGGGCTCCCGGCGACCAGCATACCGGCGCCGGGAGCCCGACCGCCGGCTTACCGACAGTGTGGCGAGCGCAAATGAGCCCCTTGCGCGCCACATTTTATTCTCCCTCCAGGGGGGTCGTGGCCCCCCCACGAGGGAGAATAAGTGTCGGTATGCCGGCTGTCGTGCTCCCGGCGCCGGTATGCTGGTCGCCGGGAGCCCGACCGCCGGCATACTGAAGACCACCCCACTTAAAGACATGATTTATACCTTATGCATACCACCTCCAAAATCGGAGTTACACTGGGAATCAAATTTGGGTGCAACCCTGCAGTAAGGCTCATGGCCTATAATGTTGATAGTTACTAGCTCATCTCTCCATATGCAAGATTAAGACGATGCCTATAAGCATTTCTATAGGTGTACTTGGTGCATGTTCATGTTGGGTACACTGGCTGATATATTGCCCATTCAACTGAACAGCTGTTGACATAGCGGCAGGTGTGTACCCCCCAGTATGTCAGAACATGGCAGATATCTGTGCATCGTGCTGACTGCCCATACATTTGCTGCAGGGTCTGCTGGTGACTGGCATGTAAATGCCCACCCAGTTGTGATGCTAGACACAAATCGGAACAATGAGCAGCAAGTGTGTTTGCACTTACTAATCAGATTGGTCAGCAGACTGCCGACCCTTTGAACCCAGCTTAAAAGGTAGAAGTTTAGTCTACATCTTTGTTGGTGCTCTGTCCCCAATGTTTAGTGGATTTGCCCCAGCCTTCAGGAGTTATAATACTATAGGATAAATATAATATAGGAGTTTTGCTTGCTTTAATGCTTATTTGATACCCACTGAAATAAGCTAGCCACTCCCTAGTTGACAATGTAGGGAAGTCAAAAGTTGAAGAGGCCATTAGTGGAATGGCAGATTTTAGTGCAGAACTATTTAGCCTGATTTTCCAAATAGGAATACTAGGTATTTTGGTTTTAACACTAGAAAATGAAAACTGGCTAGCTGGCAGCAGTCTTCCCTTTACAGAAGTTTTCATACAGCTTCCTACAGGCCGGGCACACATCAGGCAAGATATTGATCAATATAGCATTGCAACACAATCGCTGAATGATATCTATCTTGTTCCGTGTGTACCTGCAATTGCACTCTCCAGCAGTCATTATCAGGGTTGTCCCATCTGATGTGCTACATGTCACATGGGTCTACCCCACTGACTGTATGCAGGGTAATGCAGCAGGTAATGGTATATCATGTGGCCTTACACCAGACGGTCAGTGTACAGCTGTGTGATATACCATTGGTCCTCAGGTCAGCTGGGATACACATCCTGACCGAGGGGTACATTTACTAAGCAGTGATAACAGTGGAGAAGTGAGCCAATGGAGAAGTGCTCATGGCAACCAATCAGCACTAAACACCTATAATTTGCATACTATGAAATTATACAGAGCTGCCGATTGGTTGATGGGGCAACTTCTCCACTCTTTTCACTGCTTAGTAGAGGTCCCTTAGTCCAAAACAGAAAATGGGTAGCTTTCATGCTGTAAATGGTTATATGGGAGTGGTAAATGCTGTGACTAATTGACCTTTTAACTTCAAAACTGACAAGTCCTTCCCTAAATCCTGACCATTCTTTAAAAAAAAAAAAAAAAAGTGATATGGAGGGAAAGATCAGTTGTCTAACACAAGTGGTTGCTGTGTTTCTGCACAAGAACCACATTTATGTCATCTGTTCTATAAATTCCTGGAATTCACATTCCCTGTAAGTGTGGGAGGAAAATACATACATTGTGTGAAGCCAGAAAGAATGCAGATTATGTTTTCATCTGATACTTTTATCATACTTGCACTGTCCTTGTAAAAACAAGACTTCCAGCTTACTACAAAGCATGGTAATTTAAATCTCTGGCACCGCACTTGACTGAATACATTAGTAATTACCAATGTTCAGACAATATTGAACATGCAATGACCCCCTTTACACTACAAAAAATTCGTACACATGGCTGTATGTTTTAAAGAGCAGAGACTTTGCAAAAAATCTTTATTCAATCTATTAATTTGTGAATACCTGCAGCAGACATGGTCCGTGACTAGCAGTGGTGCAAAATAATTTTTTTCTTCTAGTGGTACTGTGTGCATGCCCCAAAAATGGGCGTGGGCAGTGAAAACGTGTGACATTACTTCAATAGCGCAGTGCCAGATACACATGCCTCCACAGTGCCAGGTACACATGCGGCCCCACTCAGCACAGTGCGCGCCTCTCATGTCCCTCCGGTGGAGTCTCAAAATGAGGCGCCGGTTCGTGAGCCAATCAGATCTCGGACCGGCAGCCAATCAGGAGCTGCAGCTGCCAGCTCCAATTAGCTCACGAACCGGCGCCTCATTTCAGACACACGCCACCAGAGACAGGCAGGGCGTGCGCTGCCCAGCGGCTGCAAGCATGAAGGTTGGGCCGGCAGTTTTGGGTACCGGCTGACAATTTACCAGTACGCAGTACTGCCATACTTGCAGCACTGGTGACCAGCAACACTAGCACTCCATGGCATTAGTCTACCAATGCTTTGCATTGGGGAGGCCATTCATCAAGTACTTGTGACAACCAGTCTATTAAAATAAGAATTTACTTACCGATAATTCTATTTCTCGTAGTCCGTAGTGGATGCTGGGGACTCCGTCAGGACCATGGGGTTTAGCGGCTCCGCAGGAGACAGGGCACAATAATAAAAACTTTAGGATCAGGTGGTGTGCACTGGCTCCTCCCCCTATGACCCTCCTCCAAGCCTCAGTTAGGATACTGTGCCCGGACGAGCGTGCATAATAAGGAAGGATATTGAATCCCGGGTAAGACTCATACCAGCCACACCAATCACACCGTACAACCTGTGATCTGAACCCAGTTAACAGTATGATAACAACGAAGGAGCCTCTGAAAAGATGGCTCACAACAAGAATAACCCGATTTTTGTAACAATAACTATGTACAAGTATTGCAGACAATCCGCACTTGGGATGGGCGCCCAGCATCCACTACGGACTACGAGAAATAGAATTATCGGTAAGTAAATTCTTATTTTCTCTGACGTCCTAAGTGGATGCTGGGACTCCGTCAGGACCATGGGGATTATACCAAAGCTCCCAAACGGGCGGGAGAGTGCGGATGACTCTGCAGCACCGAATGAGAGAACTCCAGGTCCTCCTCAGTCAGGGTGTGCCCCTGACCAAGTAGCAGCTCGGCAAAGTTGTAAAGCCGAGACCCCTCGGGCAGCCGCCCAAGATGAGCCCACTTCCTTGTGGAATGGGCTTTTACTGATTTTGGCTGTAGCAAGCCTGCCACAGAATGTGCAAGCTGAATTGTACTACAAATCCAGCGAGCAATCGTCTGCTTAGAAGCAGGAACACCCATCTTGTTGGGTGCATACAGGCTAAACAGCGAGTCAGATTTTCTGACTCCAGTCGTCCTG
This sequence comes from Pseudophryne corroboree, assembly GCF_028390025.1. Taxonomy (NCBI): domain Eukaryota; kingdom Metazoa; phylum Chordata; class Amphibia; order Anura; family Myobatrachidae; genus Pseudophryne; species Pseudophryne corroboree. Next base: position 393,461,471 of record NC_086446.1, on the reverse strand, counting down.
GGAACATATATTTTCAGGGCCCTGACAACGTCAAGTAACTTGGAGTCCTCCAAGTCCCTAGTAGCCGCAGGTACCACAATAGGTTGGTTCATGTGAAAAACAGAAAACACCTTAAGGAGAAATTGAGGACGAGTCCTCAATTCTGCCCTGTCGGAATGAAAAATTAAGTAAGGGCTTTTATATGATAAAGCCGCCCATTCTGACACACGCCTGGCTGAAGCCAGGGCTAATAGAATCTTTACCTTCCATGTGAAATATTTTAATTCCACAGTGGTGAGTGGATCAAACCAATGTGACTTTAGGAAACTCAAAACATTGAGATCCCAAGGTGCCACTGGGGGCACAAAGGAGGCTGTATATGCAGTACCCCTTTTATAAACGTCTGAACTTCAGGCACTGAAGCCAGTTCTTTCTGGAAGAAATTTGACAGGGTCGAAATTTGAACCTTAATGGACCCTAATTTTAGGCCCATAGACAGTCCTGTTTTCAGGAAATGTAGGAAACGACCCAGTTGGAATTCCTCTGTAGGGACCTTCTTGGCCTCACACCACGCAACATATTTTCGCCAAATGCGGTGAAAATGTTTTGCGGTTACATCCTTCCTGGCTTCGACCAGGGTAGGGATGACTTCATCTGGAATGCCCTTTCAGGATCCGGCGTTCAACTGCCATGCCGTCAAACGCAGCCGCGGTAAGTCTTGGAACAGACAAGGCCCCTGCTGGAGCAGGTCCTTTCTTAAAGGTAAAGGCCACGGTTCTTCCGTGAGCATCTCTTGAAGTTCCGGGTACCAAGTCCTTCTTGACCCATCCGGAACCACGAGTATCGTTCTTACTCATCTCCTTCTTATGATTCTCAGTACTTTTGGTATGAGATGCATAGGAGGGAACACATACCAGAGCGTCCACCGCTATTGCCTGAGGGTCCCTTGACCTGGCGCAATATTTGTCTAGTTTTTTGTTCAGGCGGGACGCCATCATGTCCACCTTTGGTTTTTCCCAACGGTTTACAATCATGTGGAAGACTTCCCGCTGAAGTCCCCACTCTCCCGGGTGGAGGTTATGCCTGCTGAGGAAGTTTGCTTCCCAGTTTTCCACTCCCGGAATTAACACTGCTGAGAGTGTTATCACATGATTTTTCGCCCAGCGAAGAATCCTTGCAGTTTCTGCCATTTCCCTCCTGCTTCATGTGCCGCCCTGTCTGTTTACGTGGGCGACTGCCGTGATGTTGTCCCACTGGATCAATACCGGCTGACCTTGAAGCAGAGGTCTTGCTAAGCTTAGAGCCTTGTAAATTGCCCTTAGCTCCAGTATATTTATGTGGAGAGAAGTCTCCAGACTTGATCACACTCCCTGGAAATTTTTTCCTTGTGTGACTGCTCCCCAGCCACTCAGGCTGGCATCCGTGGTCACCAGGACCCAGTCCTGAATGTCGAATCTGCGGCCCTTTCATAGATGAGCACTCTGCAGCCACCGCAGAAGAAAACACCCTTGTCCTTGGAGACAGGGTTATCCGCTGATGCATCTGAAGATGCGATCCGGACCATTTTCCCAGCAGATTCCACTGAAAGGTTCTTGCGTGAAATCTACCGAATGGGATCGTTTTGTAAGAAACCACCATTTTTCACAGGACCCTTGTGCAATGATGCACTGATACTTTTCCTGGTTTTAGGAGGTTCCTGACTAGCTCGGATAACTCCCTGGTCTTCTCCGGGAGAAAACATCCTTTTCTGGACTGTGTCCAGAATCATTCCTAGGAACATTAGACGTGTCGTCGGAAAAAGCTGCGATTTTGGAATATTTAGAATCCACTCGTGCTGTCGTAGAACTACTTGAGATAGTGCTACTCCGACCGCCAACTGTTCTCTGGACCTTGCCCTTATCAGGAAAGCGTCCATATTTCTTTTAGGAAGAATCATCATTTCGGCCATTACCATGGTAAAGACCCGGGGTGCCGTGGACAATCCAAACGGCAGCGTCTGAACTGATAGTGACAGTTCTGTACTACGAACCTGAGATACCCTTGGTGAGAAGGGCAAAATTTGGACATGTAGGTAAGCGTCCCTGATATCCAGTGACACCATATCGTCCTGGTTCGCTATCACTGCTCTGAGCGACTCCATCTTGATTTGAACCCTTGTATGTAATTGTTCAAATCTTTTAGATCTCACCGAGCCGTTTGGCTTCAGTACCACAATATAGTGTGGAATAATACCCCTTCCCTTGTTGTAGGAGGGGTACTTTGATTATCACCTGCTGGGAATACAGCCTGTGAATTTTTTTCCAATACTGCCTCCCTGTCGGAGGGAGACGTTGGTAAAGCAGACTTCAGGAACTTGTGAGGGGAAGACGTCTCGAATTTCCAATGTACACCTGGGATACTACGTGTAGGATCCAGGAGTCCACTTGCGAGTGAGCCCACTGCGTGCTGAAACTCTTGAGATGACCCCCCACCGCACCTGAGTCCGCTTGTATGGCCCCAGCGTCATGCTGCGGACTTGGCAGAAGCTGTGGAGGACTTCTGTTCCTGGGAATGGGCTGCCTGCTGCAGTCTTCTTCCCTTTCCTCTAACCCTGGGCAGATATGACTGGCCTTTTGCCCGCCTGCCTTTATGGGTACGAAAGGACTGAGACTGAAAAGACTGTCCTTTTCTGCCGAGATGTGACTTGGGGTAACAAAAGTGGATTTTCCAGCTGTTGCCATGGCCACCAGGTCCGATGGACCGCCCCTTTATACGGCAATACTTCCATGTGCCGTCTGGAATCTGCATCACCCGACCACTGTCGTGTCTATAAACATCGTCTGGCAGATATGGACATCACATCTACTCTTGATGCCAGAATGCAAATATCCCTCTGCGCATCTCACATATATAGAAATGCATCCTTAAAATGCTCTATAGTCAATAAAATATTGTTCCTGTCAAGGGTATCAATATTTTCAGTCAGGAAATCCGACCAAGCCCCCCCAGCGCTGCACATCCAGGCTGAGGCGATTGCTGGTCGTAGTATAACACCAGTATGTGTGTATATACTTTTTAGGATATTTTTCAGCTTCCTATCAGCTGGCTCTTTGAGGGCGGCCGTATCTGGAGACTGTAACGCCACTTGTTTTTATAAGCGTGTGAGCGCCTTATCCACCCTAAGGTGTGTTTCCCAACTCGCCCTCACTTCTGGCGGGAAAGGGTATACCTCCAATAATTTTCTCTCGGAGGAAACCCACGTATCACACTTTAATTTATCTGATTCAGGAAAAACTACAAGTAGATTATTCCCACCCTACATAATACCCTTATTTGTGGTACTTGTAGTATCAGAAATATGTAACACCTCCTTCATTGCCCTTAACATGTAACGTGTGGCCCTAAAGGAAAATACGTTTGTTTCTTCACCGTCGACACTGAAGTCAGTGTCCGTGTCTGTGTCGACCAACTGAGGTAAAAGGGCGTTTTTACAAGCCCCTGACGGTGTCTGAGACGCCTGGACAGGTACTAATTTGTTTGCCGGCCGTCTCATGTCGTCAACCGACCTTGTATCGTGTTGACATTATCACGTAATTCCTAAATAAGCCATCCATTCCGGTGTCGACTCCCTAGAGAGTGACATCACCAATACAGGCAATTTGCTCCGCCTCCTCACCAACATCGTCCTACATGTCGACACACACGTACCGACACAGCACACACACAGGGAATGCTCTGATAGAGGACAGGACCCCACTAGCCCTTTGGGGAGACAGAGGGAGAGTTTGCCAGCACACACCAAAAACGCTATAATTATACAGGGACAACCCCTTATACAAGTGTTTTCCCTTATAGCATTTTCACATATGTAATCATATCGCCAAATAAGTGCCCCCCCTCTCTGTTTTAACCCTGTTTCTGTAGTGCAGTGCAGGGGAGAGCCTGGGAGCCTTCCTCACAGCAGAGCTGAGCAGGAAAATGGCGCCGTGTGCTGAGGAGAATAGGCCCCGCCCCCTAAAACGGCGGGCTCTTCTCCCGGAGTTTGTGAGATCTGGCAGGGGTTAAATACATCCATATAGCCTCAAGGGCTATATGTGATGTATTTTAGCCATAAAAAAAGGTATAATACATTGCTGCCCAGGGCGCCCCCCCAGCGCCCTGCACCCTCAGTGACCGCTGGTATGAAGTGTGCTGACAACAATGGCGCACAGCTGCAGTGCTGTGCGCTACCTTATGAAGACTGAAAGTCTTCTGCCACCTGTTTCTGGACCTCTTCAACTTCGGCATCTGCAAGGGGGGTCGGCGGCACGGCTCCGGGACGAACCCCAGGGTGAGACCTGTGTTCCGACTCCCTCTGGAGCTAATGGTGTCCAGTAGCCTAAGAAGCCAATCCATCCTGCACGCAGGTGAGTTTACTTCTCTCCCCTAAGTCCCTTGTAGCAGTGAGCCTGTTGCCAGCAGGACTCACTGAAAATAAAAAACCTAACTTAAACTTTTATTCTAAGCAGCTCAGGAGAGCCACCTAGATTGCACCCTTCTCGGCCGGGCACAAAAATCTAACTGAGGCTTGGAGGAGGGTCATAGGGGGAGGAGCCAGTGCACACCACCTGATCCTAAAGTTATTATTGTGCCCTGTCTCCTGCGGAGCCGCTAAACCCCATGGTCCTGACGGAGTCCCCAGCATCCACTTAGGACGTTAGAGAAATAAAGGGTACAATGGAGAGTTAATTTACATAAGAGTTCTCACCCATAGCAGCCAATCAAAATCTTCCATCATCTGGTACATTGTAAAAAAAATAAATTGAATTTTGTTGCTTGCAATTGATACAATGCAACATTTGTAAACCTGCACTTTAGGAAATGCATACCCAAATGTTACAGTTCTAGATCTAACATACAAGACTACAAATTTAAATAAGACAAGATTGTCACATTCTATGTAGCACAATGGGACCTTAAGGGCTGTATATAAAACGATATCACGTCTAATCTTTCTAACATGATCCCCATGACCACGCATATTGCACCCATAGTAATCCGGTTTAGCTGCATAAAGGTTTGGGTGCCTCGCTACCCCAGGGGTAGCAAACTGAAATTATACCATACCAGTCTGCAGAAACAGAATGGGTGTGGAAGGGGGTGGAAAGAATTGAATACTGCTCTGTCAATACAAGTCAAGCAATTTTTATTGCAGATAAGTCAGCATAGGGTCATTCATTAATACTCAAATTAAAGTGTTACAGTTTAAAAACTTCCCTACTGTACTGCTTTTGGATGAGGCATTACAATTGTGGGGGGTTTTTGGGTTGGGGGAACCTCAAATAGGTCCATGTTTTGAGCCCATGTGGGTGTTTCAGAGCAAAGTTTGGTTTATATGGTCACAATTTCAATCGTTTGGTCCTCCTTTAGCCATTTAAAACACTGGATGAATAACTTTTTTTTTTAATAATTACCAAGCTACCAAGTCCTTTATAGGTAGGCTTACCATCCCTTTAAACTGTGACACTCAGGCAGCCACAAAATCTGTGTAATTCATGACTTCAACACTGAATTTCACCTGGTTTTTATAAGGCACCGAACCTGTGTAATCCATGAGGATCCCAGTTAAAAAGGAATGGTATGGTAAATCTATAAGCCACATAGCTAGATTGTATGGGAGTCAAAAATGGACATCCGTTTAGAAGATTCTAGCCTTAGTTTAAAGTGTACTTGTTGCCTACACTAATATTGTGAGTTGATCCTATAGTCACAATATGGCAGACTTAATTTAGTAGACTAGTGATAAGCAGTAGAAATGAGGACAAACTGCCATTAACATGATTAGAATGAATAGACACTTAATAGAATACTTTGAAGACTTTTTACCCTGTGTATGGTAGCAGCTGACCTCAAAGATTTACTACAGATTAAAAACCATTATTGGACTGCACAAGATAAATCAAGGGACCATTCACTTGTTTAAATACCTTCCTCATATTAGTCACAATACAATGCTTTAACCTAAACAGGAATTCTACTTCAGACAGGAAGAGATCATTGGACGCAGGAAAGAGAAAGGAAGCATGTTAACTGCTTGCTATTAAACAGCAGGAACTGATGTCAATTGTTGGAATGCTCCAATACATACTACTGAAGGATGTTACAAGATGCAATTCTAAACATTTTAATGGGTCAAAACCAGAAGCCATGTATGTCCATAGATGGAAATACTAGCTTTAGCAGGAAGTGGTGGTAACCCACATGTAATCTCAATATAACTACAGTTGAGGCATGGACATTTTTCCACCAACCAGGAAACCAGTGAAGTGAGTAGCTTTATTTAAAGTCCCATGATAGCTTGGCTGTCCTATCATTCACCACTGCAAGTACACACTCAAATCTTACCTGCTGCCATGTGGATGAGGACACTCTGTTTCGGTCTAAGATTGCCAAAGTTGAACAGTATCATGTAGGCAGTGATGTAGTTTACCAGCAAGGCCGCACCTTCCTGGAAGCTCATGCCTTCCGGCATTATAAATGTGTGGTTGACTTGTACAGTGACCAATTCTTGCCATAAACCAAACCGGCTGAACACCAACACATTATCTCCAACCTGGAAAAAAGCCAAAGATTAACGCGTCAGAATACAGTACTGTAGAGCAGTGGTTCCCAATTCTTAATCACTTGAGCATCAATATTTCTCAACACCCCCAGGCTAAAAAAAAACAAAAAACATTAAACTAAATAGTGTTTATAGGTCATCGTTCGCATCAATTATATAGTGAGGAACAGAATTAATTTGTTGACCGCATTTTCTAAATTGGAAGAAACAAGCACTGGTATTGGATATTAATAAATGGACCATAGATTTGAATTGGTCCTGGACCAGGGGTACTTGTGGAAAACCCTGGTGGGCCTCACTGCTGGGGAGAGGGGGTGGGGGGGGTTGGGAAGGTGACCTGATCCTCTAGGGATCAGGTCCCAGTCTGTGCACTTGCACTATGCATTTGTTACATTATACTGTAAAGGACTATGAAGTATTTTCAACCATGCATTTCTGGTGTTAATCCTGGTACATGAAGATCCATGTACTAGCAAGGGGCCCAGCTCATGCACTATACTGGTTAGGCAAACCAGTCAGCTGGCACTGTATTCCCCTGTAGGCCCTTAATGCCCTAGTCCTACACTGCACCCAGCTTGCAAACCACTGATGTAGAGACCTGGTGAAATACATTTTGTCCCAATTTAGTTAGATACACAGGTCTGTCAACTACCAAAACTACAAAAAAGAGAACCAGTTTAGAAAGGTCTGTTCATCGCAGTACTTGATGAGGTGAGTGGGAAGGCATTATGTAACAATTTTCACACAATGTCCGTAACAAATTAAATATTCATGTTCTTAAAACTAAAGGTGTGTGGATGAAGACTTTAAATGGATGAAGCCGTTATGACTTAGGTATCCTAGTAATGTTATTTTAAGTGTTTGTAGTCTATTAAAAAGATAGTTGGGAAGTGCCACGTCCAAAACTTAAATACTAATAATTTACCTTCAACTATCTAAATGCAGCACAATACCTTCATCAAGGTTTTCAATTTTTAGTATGCATGAACTTAAGTTGAAGATGTACATTTTCTCTAGACCATCTATATCAACATTTTCAAAGAAAGCATACAATAAAAACCCGCACAAGACATTTACTAACTCAAGTTTAAATGATTTTTAGCATCGTCTGTATTATACAGCAAAGTCTATTTCCCCTATGGAAGGCATTAGATATAAACTTCAAGTCAGCAAGACAAAGGTTAGTTTAAATTTGCAGATTTTATCACTTGATCAGGGGTATTCTAAAAAGTGTACTACAGTCAGAAATAAAGGAAAAAATGACAAGTGAATTATGTGCATCCCCCAGTAGCTTGGAAACCAGGTTTAGACTTAATTTAAAACTCCTTAATGCACACTGCTAAAAGGTTGTGATCCAGAAGCTACTGCGACATGCCTGCATCTGAGAAGCCACACCCATCACCATTCAGAAACGCAAATCCTGAAACACGCATAGTACATACAACTACAAAAAGGAGCTCATGTATCCACATCACCTCTGTGCTGCAATGCACAACTGTCCTATGAGCGGCTCTAACACAGCATTTGCCATAACTGCAAGTTAAGTGTAATGCAGTCAAGTATCAGAGTTAGGCTTTCATTTTAATGGACAAAGCCATTTTAAGACTGCTACCAGATAGCAAAACTAGTAACCAGCTAAAGTCAGCAAACCAAAACATTTCATCCTAACATTGTAATTGTGGGATATGAAGTAGAAAATCTTATCCTGCTGCAGTGCTGCAATGGTATAAGGATTGAAATTATGGACCAAGCATTGTGAAGCTTGATGGCCATAAGACAGTGCCATGACACTACCAGCAGGGTAAGAATAATGTACATTTTTTCCACTGGGGGTGTCCAAGTTAGTCAATATCTTAATCAACAGCACTTCTATAGGGGAATGCTAGAATTGTGACCTCCAATAGAAGTGGGTCTTTGTAGGTTGACAGCTAGGCACCAAATTGCTACTCCATATAAACCAAGTTGAATATAACCACCACAGAATGGTGGGAGAACACTGATAAACAATACTTCTTTACAGAACATGTGAAGGCCTCGTAGTCCACTGGCAGTTGGCCCTGATTTTAGCCCAAGTATAGGTACACTCCTGTAACAGATTGAGAAATTAGTCCATCAACTCCCTGTACTTCATTCTACCCACATTCAATGGTTGAATTCTGAACAGGTACAAGTAGATGAGATTTCTCCTAATATGGCTCAAGTACTTTACAGCACAAAAAACAAAACAAAAAAACACACATACTTAACAGATATGCATGAGTAAATAGGCAACTCTCAAGTTAGAATTCTAGAGTGGAGCTTCATGAATGGTGCATGGAAGAGCGTTGCATAGAGTGAGCCAGAAAGCTGACCCCCTACATGAATTCAGGGAGATTCTAGGTACTGTTAATAGTCCATCTACAGAGGATAATAATTGAGTGGGACAGTAAGGAACCAGATTCCAGTACCTTGAGTCCTAGTCCTTTAGGGCTTTGAAATTGAGTAAGCCAATCTTTAAAACTATTCGCTTTTACAGGTAAGCAGTGAAGGTAGTAGAAAAGGGAGTAGATAGAAATGAACCTCTGTTGCGCAGGAAAGGCACAGCTGAGAATATCGTCAGGTGCTATCACTACCTGGTAAAAGGAATATCGTATGTAACAATGTTATATCTGCGCTCCACAGATGAATATACAACATACTTGCCTACCTGACCCTCTCCATGAGGGAGAAAATGCTGTTCCTGGACTTTCCTGGTAATGTATGATTGCCATCACCTGTGGTGAAACACCTTTCTTATCAATTAACTAGCTCACCACAGGTGATGGCAATCATACAGTACCAGAAAAGTCCAGGAACAGCATTTTCTCCCTCATGGAGAGGGTCAGGTAGGCAAGTATGATATACAATGCAGGGTACAAACCATTTAATCTGTAAATCATAATCCCCTATTCAGATGAGTTCTGATACTCCTGTTATATGCGAAAATGGTATTGTTCTTCAAGAAATCATATCAAACATAGGCTAATTTTCTCAAAATACATGTAAAGAGATTTTACAAAAAAAAAAAAAAAAAAAAAAAAAAAAAAAGTGTAGGAAGTTTCTACCGATTTGCTAAACACATTTGCAACTCCCTAAACATGCAATATTTATGGGGTTGCGATTCTGACAAATGGTTTAGGGCAGAGGTTCTCAAACTCTGTCCTCAGGACCCCACACGGTGCATGTTTTGCAGGTAAACCAGCAAGTGCACAGGTGTATTACTCACTGACACATTGTAAAAGGTCCACAGGTGGAGCTAATTATTTCACTTGTGATTCTGTGAGGAGATCTGCAAAACATGCACTGTGTGGGGTCCTGAAGACAGAGGTTTGAGAACCTATGGTTTAGACTCTAAACCATAGGTTCTCAAACTCGGTCCTCAGGACCCCACACAGTGCATGTTTTGCAGGTAACCCAGCAGATGCACAGGTGAATTAATTACTCACTGACACATTTTAAAAGGTCCACAGGTGGAGCTAATTATTTCGCTTGCGATTCTGTGAGGAGACCTACAAAACATGCACCATGTGGGGTCCTGAGGACAGAGTTTGAGAACCTGTGGTTTAGAGAGTCACTGCACGTGATTCTATCAGAGTATGGCTTCTCACATGAAGAGGTGGTACATATAAAAGGTCTTATTTTAAAAATCGGGTCCTCACATGAAAGCTTACTACTTTTATCACATCAAGGTATCTATCGCCTTATATGATCCTCGTCCAATAATATTAGTGTAGATTTAAAAAACAAAAAAACAAACAAACCAACCATCCCACACTTATGCCAACATAAAGCTCTCCAGTTAAAAAAAAAAAAAAAAAAAAGGCAGACATCCAGTTCATTAACATCAGCACCAGCGGTGCATGTAGAGATGGACATAACAGTGACTCCCTCTAAATGAACTGGTTGTCTGCCTTTTTACTGGAGAATTTGTTTTATTCAAACATAAGTATTTTTTACCTACCTTGAATATTGGACGAGGATCATATCAGGTGATAAAGATACCTTGATGTGCGGGCACCCGATTTTTAAAAGGAGAGATACCTTCTATACAGGTACCACCTCTTTGTCATGTAAGAAAAGAGAAGCCACATTTGGATAGAATCGTTTGCTGACCCTCTAAACCAGTCATCAGAATCGCCACCCCATAAATATTGATACATGTTTAGGGAGTGGCAAATGTGTTGAGCTAAATCTGTAGAAAGTTCCTACACTGTGTGACTTTAATCTCTTTACATGTATTAAGTTGAGAATAGCCTGTCCGTGTGAGGCTTGCTTGAAGAATATAATTTTTGCATATAAGAGTATCCAAATTCACCTGAATGGCGGGGGGGGGGAGTTTGGGAGTTACAGATTGTGAATTGTTTGTACCCTGCATTGTATATACATCTGTGGAGCGCAGACATTTTTACATACAGTGCCTTGCTGAAGTATTCACCCTCATTTGCAGGTTTGTTTTGTTGCCTCAACCTGGAATTAAAAAGGATTGTTTGAGGGTTTGCATCATTTCAATTAACAGAACAAGCCTACAACTTTGAAGATTTTTTTTTAATTATGTGAAGCAAGCATAATAGAATAGAAAACTTCAGCGTGCATAGCTATTCACCCCCCTAACGTCAGTACTTTGTAGAGCCACCTTTTGTGGCAATTACAGCTGCAAGTCACTTTGGATAAGTCTCTATGAGCTTGCCACATCTTGCAACTGGGATTTTTTCCCATTCCTCACTGCAAAACTGCTCCAGGTCCTTCATGTTAGATAGTTTCCGCTTGCAAACAGCAATCTTCAAGTCTGACTACAGATCTGGATTGAGATCTGGGCTTTGACCAGTCAAACACATTTAAGTGTTTCCCCTTAAACCACTCGTGTCGCTTTAACAATATGCTTCGCAGACTGAAACAGGTTTTGCTCAATCCCTGTATTTAGCACCATCCATCTTTCCCTCAACTTGAAACAGTTTCCCAGTCCCTGCTGCTGAAAATATTCCCACAGCATGATGCTACCACCACGTTTCACTGTGGGGATGGTGTTCTTGGGGTGATGAGATGTGTTGGGTTTGTGCCAGACATCTTGTAGCTTTTTCCTTGGTGGCCAAAAAGTTCAATTTTAATCTCATCTGACCAGAGCACCTTCCTCCATACATTTGGAGAGTCGTCCACATGCCTTTTGGCAAACTCAAAGCCTTTATTTTTAACATTAAGTAATACCTTTTTTTCTGGCCACTCTTCCATAAAGCCCAGCTCTATGGAATGTACAGCTTATTGTGGTCACATGCGCAGATACACCAGTGTCTGCTGTGAAACTCTACAGCTCCTTCAGAGTTACCTTTGGTCTCTGTGCCGCCTCTGATTAATGCCCTCTTTGTCCGGTCTGAGTTTTGGTGGCTGGCTCTTTCTTGGCAGGTTTGTTGTGGTACCATTTTCTTTCCATTTGAAGATGATTGATTTGATGGTGCTCCGGGGGATCAAAGATTTGGATTTTTTTTTTTTTTTTTATAACCCAACCCTAACTTGTACTTAAACAACTTTGTCCCCGACTATTTGGAGAGCACCTTTGTGTTCATGGTGTGAAGCCTCTTGCTTAGTGGTGTTGCAGCCTCTGGGGCCTCTCAGAAAAGGTGCGTTTATACAGAGATCATGAGACCCTTATTTTGCACACAGGTGGACTTCATTTCACTAATTATGTGACTTCTGACGGTAATTGGTTGCACCAGAACTTGAGGGGCTTCATAGCAAAGGGGGTGAAAACATATGCACATGCCAATTCTCACATATTTACAAAAATATATAAATTTCTCATTTCACTTTACCAACTTAAACTATTTTGTGCAGATCCATCACATAAAACTTTAATTACCTACCAGTAAATCCTTTTCTCGTAGTCCGTAGAGGATACTGGGGTCCATATTAGTACCATGGGGTAGACTGATCCACTAGGAGCCGTAGGCACTTGGAGGAGCCAGCCCACACTATCAAGTGCCTACGGCTCCTAGTGGATCAGTCTACCCCATGGTACTAATATGGACCCCAGTATCCTCTACGGACTACGAGAAGGATTTACTGGTAGGTAATTAAAATCCTATTTTCTTACGTCCTAGAGGATACTGGGGTCCATATTCGTACCATGGGGGATGTACCAATGCTCCCAAATCAGGTGGGAGAGTGGTCAATCCGTTCTGCAGGAACCTCAGCAAACTGAAGGTCCTCAGAGGCCAAAGTATCGAACTTTGAAAACGTGTTCGAACCTGACCAAGTAGCTGCTCGGCAAAGCAGTAAAGCAAAGACACGCCGGGCAGCTGCCCAGGAAGAACCCACCGACCTAGTAGAGTGGGCCTGTGCAGATTTTGGACAAGGCAAACCTGCCGATAGAAAGCCTGATCCAGCGTGCAATTGTCTGCCTTGAAGCCAGAAACCCAATTTTATTGGGATCATAGAGAACAGTCAGATTTTCGGTGATGAGCCGTCTGCTTCACATAGATCTTCAAAGCCCTCACAACATCGAAGAACTTTGAAGTCACAGAAGTGTCGGTAGCCACAATAGGTTGGTCAATATGAAACGCAGACACCACTTTTGGAAGAAATTGCTGACGATTTCTGAGTTCAGCCCTGTCATGAAAAATCAAATAGGGGCTCTTGTGAGAAAACACCCCAAGCTCCAACACACGCCTCACAGAAGACAATGCCAACAGTGTGACGGCCTTCCACGTAAGAAACTTGAAGTCTACATCCTGTAAATGCTAAAACCAACCAGATTGCAGGAACTGCAACACCACGTTAAGATCCTAAAGGTGCTGTAGGAGGCACAAAGGGCGGTTGGATGTGCAGAACCCCCTTCAAAAAAAAAAAAGGTCTGATCGGAAGCATGGCTTCCTGACTTGACCATTTTCCTTGGAAATGTTCCCCTTGGGTGACTGCTACCCAACCTCTGAGGCTTGTGTGGTTAGCAGAAACCAATTTTGAATCCAACCTTTGGTCCTCGGTCAGGTGAGAAGTCTGAAGCCACCACAGAAGAGAAATCCTGGCTTTTGGGGACTGACGGACCCTCTGGTGCATGTATAGATGCAATCCGGACCACTTGTCAAACAGATCCAGTTGAAATAGGCAGCTGCAATCTTCCCCAGAAGGCAAATGCATAGGTGTACAGATATCCGGGTTGGTTTCAGAACATCCCGCACCATTGACTGGATCACCAATGCCTTTGCCAACAGAAGGAATACTTTGTGCCTCCGTATGCAGCATCATTCCCAGGAACGGAAGCCTCCGTGTTGATGCCAAAATCTCATCTGGAAGGTTCAGAATCCACCCGTGATCCTGGAGTAGTCAGGTTGAGAGCGCAATGTTGTCTAACAACCTCTCCCTGGATGGTGCTTTTATCAGCAGATCGTCCAGGTACGGAATGATGTTCATTCCCCATTTGCGGAGGAGAAACATCTCTGCCATAACCTTGATGAACACCCTCGGTGCCAGAGAGGCCAAATGGCAGGGCCTGGAACTGGTAGTGACAGTCTTGTAAGGCAAGCCTGATGAGGCAGCCAAATCAGAATATGAAGGTATGCATCCTTGATATTCAGAGACTCCAAGAATTCCCCCTCCTCCAGACCAGAGGCCACTCTCAGACTTCATCTTGAACTTGAATACCCATAAGTTCAACGACTTGAGATCTAAAATGGGCCTTACCGAACAATACAGTTTCGGTACTACAAACAGGTTGTAATAACCCCGGTTTTGCAGCTGAAGTGGAACAGGAAAAATGACAGTCTGTACCAGTTTAATTGCTTCCTGTAAAGTCATACTTGCTTCTTGAGAAGCTGGTAAGTCTGATTTGAAGAATCTGAGGTGGGGAGTTCCTGAAACTGCAGTCTGTAGCCCTGGGCTATAAGATCTTTGACCCAGGGATCCTGGCATGACGCTTCCCATACACGACTGAAGAATCTTAAAAGGACTCCCAACTGCCTGTCTTCCAGGCAGTGCGGTCCACCGTCATGCTGAAGGCTTAGCGGAAGAACTGGGGTTCTGTTCCTGTGAACCTGCAGTTGCTGGTTTTCAGGGTTTACCTCTATTGCCTTTGAAGGCTGTAGAAGAACCTTTGATTTTGTTTTTAAACTTCGCTGTCCGAAAGGACTGCAGAGTTAGATCAGTGTAGGATTTTCTAGCCAGGGGAGCTGCGGAAGGAGTGTAGACTTACCCACCGTAGCCTTGGATATCCACGTATCCAGTTAATCTTCAAAAAGGGCTTCACCTGTGAAAGGTAGGCTTTCCACACCTTTTCTGGAATCTGCAGTCCACTGGTGTAGCCACAAGCCCCTGTGTGCCGACACTGCCATAGCAGTGGTGCGTCCATTGGAGTAAACCAATTTCCTTTATGGTGAAGGCCATAAAGTTAGTAGAATCCTGTATACGCTGTAGGAGTAAAATTATCTCCCCACGGATAAGAAATCTAACCCCTCAATTAGATTACACTGACCATTTTGCAATAGCCCTAGAGATCCATGCACAAGCTATAGTGGGTCTCTGGGCCACTGCCATAGCCGTGTACAGAGATTTGAGTGGTCTCAATCTTACGGTCCGCAGCATCCTTCAAGGAAGCTGCCCCAGGAACAGGTAAAACTATCTTACGCGACGGCCTAGAAACTGATGCATTAATTATCGGTGGGTTCTCCTCCTCCCCCTCCCCCCCCATCGTCCTGAGGAAACGGGGAGGATGTGAGTAACCGTTTTTTGGGACCTGAAACCTCTTGTCAGGATTTACCCAAGTTGCTTCAAACAGGGAATTTAATTCCTTAGATGCAGGTAAATTAGCAGAGGATTCCCCCCCCCCCCCCCATATTAAAATAAGATTCCTCCTCGTCCTGACACCTTATCAGGAATGTGCAGGACATCTAGCAGCTTCTATCAGGGCCTGTATACCCCGTGGCAAAAGCTGCATCCCCCCTCCCGAGTCCACCTCTGGGTCTGATGCATCATCGGTATCAGGCTGCATGATTTGGGCCAGAGAACGCTTCTGTGGACAAATGGCAGGGGTCTGAGATGCTGGAATGACCACTGAATCTCTATTCATGATGTCATCAACAGATTGCCTTAAGTATTGCATCTCCTTTTCATTTTGGGATAATTTTAAATATTTGAAATCCCCTTTACTTTAACCATACTGGTTCAGAGCCACTAGCCTGAGATTGTGTACTATCCTGAGTACACTGCAGTGATCCCTCAGATTGAGAAAAACACTCTGCTGCGCATGATACACACTCCTTTGACATAGTAAATGTGAAAGAACACAGGAATATAGGTTAAAAGCACAGTTAACCCATACAGAGCCCTTCCAGGGCGATCGTATAACGGGGCCAGCCACAGTGCTCCTGTAGCTAAACAAGTTTAGCTGGGTCGCAAACTAAGTATCCTTAATAGTGCTTAGTACACCAAATATTGCTCCCCCTGCTGTGACCCCCTGGTACTGTTGAGGTGTTCTGGAGTTCTTGTGGAGGAGCTGCACTTCCCTGCTAATCTGGCTGTGTATAGCTGCAGCGGGAAAAATGGCACTGGTGAGCTGCTGGATCCGCTAATAGTGATGCTCTGCCCCCTTAATGGTGTGCAGTCTTCCCAGGTGTTTTATACTGGCTGAGGTAAATATTCTGTTCTATAGTGGGTTAAAAACCCCTGTAGTGTACTGCCAGTGTGGGTATCATTAGTGGCTCCCCCCTTACAGCGGTAACGGTGTCTCTGAAGCTCCTACCCTTGTGCCGCCATTACAGCCTGCGACCTGCTAACCAGGAAGCCGGCCACCTACTCACTCACTTCTGGCTCTGTTAGGGGAGGCGGCGTGCTGTAGGTCTGTATGCTTGCTTTGGTGGGGCTTGCAAATAGGACCCTCAGCAGCTCAGTGTCCTGTCAGCGGGAACAGGACCATTAACCCTAAGGAGGTTTGCCCAGTTGAACATTAGTAACCCAGTGGATACCGAACACTGGAATCAAGGTGACACTTTTACAGATAATTCACCATGTTTCATCTTCTGAAGTTTAATTCAGTCACTATATTTAATGTACAGTAAGCGTCTAAAAAGTAAACCATGTTGTAGACTCACTGAATAAAGTAAAAAAGCTAATCATTTAACGGATAACTAATTTTCTTCAAGTCAGTCCATGGCAGCCCTTAAAATGAGAGTGCTGGATCATTCTGCTTACTAACAGACCCTTGGCTGTAGAATTAGCAGTCAGTATGATAGGGTTGTGACCTGGAAACATGCATGATCACTGCTACACTACTGAAGACTGAGTGCCGTCTCCATCGGTCCAAATATGGTGTATATTCAATTACAGTCGAAACTGCCGTCTTCTCGGAAAGACTGCAGTTTGACTTCGGTCGGAAGGGGTTCCAGACTATTCAATATACCCCATTTTTTCTCGGAAGCCGGGCATTTTGAGTTGTCGGAAAGCATGTGGATTGGTGGAATTTAACGGGGCCAAATTAGACAGCTTTTCGCCCCATTTCAGACTGCCTTTTTTTTTTTTTAAAGTCTGATTGGAGGAGAAGATCGGGTGGCGGGGGCACAGGTATCTCTATAGCAGGGCATCCCCACTGCACTCCCTGGCCGGCACGGACAGCAAGCAGGACGGGATACCGGGAACTGCCAAATCAGACAGTCGTTCATTGAATAGGTTTGTGGGATCCATTAGTTTACTTTTTCCTCTGCATAGGAGTGTTCCATTTTGTGCAACCTCTCAATCTTGCCACCAAAAATAAAAAAAATTTAAATAAAAAAAAAGGGAGCAGACTGATCCAACAAAGCCTGAATTTTACCAGACAAAAAGTAAAACCGTTGTAGCTGAACACTGCATATGCAATCTAGCCCCAGGAACTAGCCTTATGTTTGCGGAAAATACTCACCAGTTAAAGCACTTAATATTTGATGGATCTGTACTTGACGCGCCAAGTGCCATTTTGAAACCGCTCCTCTAACGGAGTTACCTTACTCTAGTCCAGATTTGACAAGTCTTGGAGAGAGAAATTGCATGGTGATAAAGTACCAACCAAACAGCCTGTAACATGGTAGTTAGTAGCTGGTTGGTACTTTATCTCCATGCAATTTATCTCGCCAAAGCTTGATAAATCTGGGCCTCTATGGTATTTAACTTCAGAAATCATTTGCTATGAAGTTCTTTTGTTAACAATATTCCAAGTTTCTGCAATGAAGTTAACAGAATATGCTATGAATACCAAGACCATACAGTTGAGTCTATCACCAGGATGTCATCAAGGTACAGCTATGCCTTGGCAGCAATTCAAAATGAGGCCACCAGCACTTTTGTAGGGATGTAGTCAAAAGGTTGATAGTCAATGTCAAAGATATTAGTAATGCTGACCATCCATAATGGATAAATGTACAAGATAGTGTCCACCCCCCTTAGTGTGCTGTGAAAACTTGGTTTTGTAGCTGCAATCCCCAGAAAGGGAATAAGGGATATTTTGTTCCAATATGGATCTTTTCATAAGTCTGGATGCTTTCAGCTTTAGGTGTTTCTTCAACATCACCACACAACTACACATAAGATCAGTGGTTCTCAAATGCTATCCTCCGGACACCACACAGTTCATGTTTTCCATGTCACCTAGCTGGGCACAGGTACATGGTCAACCTGTGACATTTCAAAGACCCAATGGTGATTGGGAAACCACCACTGCACTAGAATACGCCAACCATAATAAAAAAGGTAGGTTTTTTTTTTAAATGCCATGTCTAACAAAATATCTTTAGTGATAGAGGGTTCCTTCAGCCATTCAGAAAGGTAGTGTTATCTGCCAAAAACTACAACCTTCAACTTGCTTTCCTTCTTTCCGATGGCTTGTACAAGGAAAGTGGGGGAAACTTTGCCAATTTAACTGCCTGCATCCATTGCACATTATTGTAGGGCCTTACCATGAGCAAGTGCTTTTTCAGCCTGTTTGGATTAGGTTCCATCTGGTTTTCAAATGGTTTCCTTCTATGCTATTGTAGACCGATTTACCAGCTTCCCCAACTTATTGGGCACATCTTCCATTTCAGATCCTATTAGAAATCCAGTTCTCCTGGAGGGAAGATATTTGTGTATCCTGGATAGCAGCACATTCCCAGCTTGCAATCAGCATGTGGTGCATCACACAGATAGCAATAACATAAAACCCCTGCACTGCAGAACCTTAGTAGCTAAAAAGGGTCCCATTAAAACGTGAGACAACACCTTTAGTAGTAGTTAGGTCCACCTTTCAGTATGCAAACTGTTCTAAAGTGGGTGTCTACACATGGTGAGATTTCTCTGTCCAATCTGCCTGGTGAGAACAAAAATCTGGTAATGGATGAGAGCAAATGACAATAGACCATTTGCTCCCAACCACTGGAATATAGACCATGGTTGTTCAAACAAATAGGTTAAATCCGTTTGTTTGGAAAAATGTGTTTAATCAATAGTTAATACATTTTCCAGTGTTTGGGAGAAAATGGTTGATTGTTATTTGCTCTCATCCATTGCAAGATTTTTGCTCTCACCAGACAGATTGGACAGATAAATCTCACCATGTGTACACGCCTTAAGAGCCAGTGTTTCTCACTGTCTGTTTTGCCATCAAGAGATAGCGATTGACATGGTCCCCATTGCAACCTTACTAGCTTCAGGCAAGTCTTCCAGTCACTGCCAGGTCCCTGTTGGCAAACAATGACACGACTAGTCATGTGTACACTGGCTAATGCGCATGACTCTGCAGCCTGTCTCTAGCAAGTAGTAGGCTGCCAGCAACAGCAAGGAAGAAGCTGCCAAAGAGGAAGCATTGTTGTACATTGAAGAGGTAACTAAAACTGCATATTTGTTATCACAGCAATAAATAAAAAAAACAATTTGTAAGAATCATTGTTAAATGGGCTCAGTCTTGTAAAGTCACACTGGAGGAGAGAGGTTATAACATCTGGGGAGTTTTTATACATTAGTTTCTATAAGTCAGAAAGAAATTAACCCACTGTAAGGGTTGCCTGAAGAATTTAGGTTTAGATTATCTTCGTTTAGTGGCCATTGAAATAATGCTATAAAAAGGTGATTACGTTATACCTATGTAGCAGACCAGGTATATGCTAGTTTCAGATGTTCAGCTCTGACATGCGTCACCAGGTTGATGGTGGGGGGCTACAAAACAGACTACATTGTATTGATAGGTAAGGTATTTTACTGTATGTACAATATTCAGTTGAGGTACAACCTCTGCTCACACAGTATTAGACAAACACCGTTCCATTGCTGATGCAGATACTTCAAAGATGATCATGGACAGAGGTCCTCAATCTCCTTGTGGATGCATGCCATACAAAGACCGCCCGATCAGTTATGGAATTTGCACAAAGCAGCATGTCAGAAATCAGAACCGCCGTTCCAGATCATTTTTTTGGTTGACGATCAAGGATTCAAACATTGGAATTTTCTGATCCAGGCATGGGTATAACGTGTAATGGCCTACCAAGCTCTAATTGGAGGCAGCTATAGTCTAAAAACATTTCTTCTACTTTGTTGTATAGAAGGTATAGAGAGCTAATATGGCACCAACTTCAGTGTAAAGCAGCTACCCCCTTTGCACCAAAAGGTAATCCCTATTACCAAGGTGTCTGTGTGAGTATTTATGGAATTAGTGCAATAGGGTGCGCTTCAGAGATCAATCTAAGACGTGGCAAATAGATTGCTTAAACGTGAGAATAAAAAACATACTTCCCTTAATACTTCATATATGCAAATTAGGATCCTCAGAGGAATTCCATATAAAAAAGAGCAGATAAATGAGCATATAGTGTAGTATATTTGAATAAGGAAGATTTATTATGACATCCAATTAAAAATTGACATAAAAGTTAGTAACATACACTTAAAAATTAATAATCCTTTTCTAAAAAAATGATTCCCAAATGGGGGTTATAAGGGTGGAGGATTACCAGAAGGAAGTGTATAGTGGGCGTTTCAGATGTAACCTTAGGGTAACTGGCTCCGGAACCTGGTTCCCTCGTCCACGTCACATACGTCTGGTCAGCCTTTCCCCTTTTCTGTGGTTCATCCAAATCTCCAAACTCCTGCTGCTACGCGTTTCGGGATCAACCCTTCATCAGGCAGTGAGTGTGGAGTGTACAGGTATCCTATTTATACCATTGATTTCATTTACTTCCGGGTCAGGGGTCATATCTGAGCATGCATCATAAATACATATTTTCACTAAACCGATCCCATCTACTTCACATATGACATAATTCTCTTATATAGCTTGTTCAAAACTTTAAATTTCGTCTGGTTATGTATTATAAAAGCCGCGTCCTGATCACCGGAAGTGACGTTTACGAAACTTCCGGTTGCGGCCATGAGGTTCATACATCTATAGTTTTTCTGCTTAGTTGTAAATCAATGTTGGAGGATAACACTGGGTCCTCCTTTACTTGTCAGTCCACTTAAAATTCGTGTATCTTCCATGGAAGGTTCCGTATTAACTTCCGTGCGGTGGAACGCATGTTGAACCGCATAGATACTTCCGGTGACGCACTTCCTTAGCAAGCACGTAATGGAGCACAGCGTCCCTGTTATTGATACCAGTGGGTAGTACACATTTCTAGTTCAGAGGTCATGCCTGTATCCCAGTAAATAATGCACATAATCTTGTTTGGAACGTTGTGAACAGACCGCAATAAACATAAAATTGAAAAATAAAATTGAAAAATAAAATATGGCAGCTTCAAGTTTAAATGTCTTAGAAGGTTATGTATACAGTTTTAATCGATCAGACTGCCATGGCATCCTGTTAAAGTCATGGTACTTTGTACATGGAAAGTCTTTTGGATCTATACTGGATGTGAGTTCAAATTGCATTCTTAAACGTAACAATATTTCCAGTGACTCATTCACTCGTTGATGGTTTCTTTTAGATGGTGGGCCACAATGTCCCTATTGTTAATTTAAAATAAAATCAAATTAGAGTCAAGACAAATATTCATCTAAATAGGTGTCATACCCAATATCTGCATAATATTTGAAAAATTTCTTATTATAAGGTGACGAGAATAGATGTGAACACTATGTATGTCTCTATGTCTATATATAGCCTATACATGGACAGAGGTGGGAGTGGTGATAATTGAAAAAGAGAGGAATATTACTGGAGGAACCATTTTATTTCAAAGTCTTCATTGAGTCCATGTGGAATAAGGCTTTTGGTTTTGTGTATCCATTTCATTTAGCTTTTGGCCAGCCGGGTTGCTTCGTCTCTGTATCTCCAATTGTTTTTTACATTTTCGATCGCTAGGAAACGGATAATGTTTTTAGTTGAACAATTGTGTTTTTCTTTAAAGTGATTTGATAATGAGTGTGTAGTTAGTCCTTTTTTGATGTTCCGGAGATGCTCACCAAGTCTGGTTTTTAAGGCTCTGCTGGTCCTGCCAATGTAGATAAGATTGCAGCTACATTCAATCATATATACTACATTGGTAGTATGACACGTCATGAATTGTTGTAACTTGTATTTGTTCTTTACTGTGAAATCTTCAAATTTGGATTGCTCCGATTTAATCTCTCGACATGCTTGACATGCTCCGCATCTGAAGAAACCTTTGTTTCTTATAGGGTGATTGTCATGGTATGGTAAGGCACTTCTGGTGAGTTTATCTTTAAGATTTGGTGCTTTCCTGTAGATGAATTTGGGTGCTTGTGGTAGAGCTTCTTTGAGAACCGGATCTTTTAATAAAAGATGCCAGTGCCTTCGTACAATGGATTCCATTTTTTTGTGTTGGTGATTATACTGAGTGATGAATGCAAACTGGGTTTTCTTATCTTCTATTTTTTCTTTCTTAGAATTTACTAGAAGATCTTTGCGGTCTTGTTGGAGAACTTCATTCTTGAATTTTTCTACGTTTTTTTCTTCATATCCTTTATCCAGGAAGCCTTTCTTCATGTTCTCAATTTGTTCCTCACATACTTTCTTGTCGCTACAATTCCGCCTTAGTCTCAAGAATTGGCTTTTTGGGACACTGGTCAGCCAGTTGACATGTTGGCTTGTCATATCGATATAATTGTTTGCATCTGTCGGTTTTTTGAAACATTTTGTTTCCAATCTTCCTTCTTCCGTGTATAATGTTAAGTCTAGAAAGTTAATTTCTGTTTGGCTGGTTGTGATACTCCATTTAATATTCAGGTCATTTTGGTTTAGATGTTCCGAGAAACTGTCAAGGGTGTTTTTGTTGCCTTTCCAGAAAAAAATTATATCATCGATATAACGATACCAAAAGGTGAGTTCCTTTCCGAACTCCTGGCTTGGCTTTATGTTCTTTTCTTCCCAATACGACATGAACAAGTTTGCAAAACTTGGTGCGAATTTCGTACCCATCGCAGTCCCGACTGATTGATTGTAATATGTTCCATCGAAGTAGTTGTTTGAGTATGAAGTTTATCCCTTCCAGTAGAAATTCTTTTTTATTTTCTGAATATTCCGTCTTGTCAAGGTAATATTTCACAGCTTCCAGTCCTTTTTCATGTGGTATGTTGGTGTATAGTGCTTCTACGTCAGCTGTTGCCATCCAGGTATTCGGAAGCCATTCGTGTACGTTGATCTTCTGTAATACATCAGTCGTATCTTTAAGGTGAAAATCTGTTTTGGATACTAAGGGTTGCAGGTGAGCATCGATGAATTCCGACAGATTTGCTGTTAAACTTCCTATTCCCGCGATGATCGGTCTACCCGGAGGTTTTTCAGGGTTCTTATGCACTTTGGGTAGCACGTATATGGTCGTTATAGCTGGATCTGTGACATTTATGTATTCAAATTCTTTCTCAGAGATTGTTTTATTATTTAAGTATGTCTTCAGAAGTTGATTTAGGCCATTTTTTATTCTGTTGGTAGGGTCACTCCTTAACTTCGCGTATGTGTTCCCATCATTCAATTGACGGTGGATCTCCTTTACATAGTCCTCCTTGTTCAGTATTGCCACCCCTCCTCCCTTATCACATGGTTTTAGGACTATGCTTTCATCTTTCTGTAGGATCTTTAGGGTTGTACGTTCCTTTTTTGATAGGTTCCACCTCTTTGTTCTTACTTTATCTAATTTCTCCAGGTCTTCTAGAACTGATCTGCTCTTTTTTATATGGAATTCCTCTGAGGATCCTAATTTGCATATATGAAGTATTAAGGGAAGTATGTTTTTTATTTCTACTTTGTTTATCATGCATGTCTATTTTGAAAGAAATTCCTTTGATAATCTTGAAGTATTTTTTTATGATCTACTGCTTTATATGACGTTCTAACAAGTAAAAAATATAATTTGTTCATATTCATTTAGAAATGCAATGAGATATTCTAGCTATCTAGTACATTCTATAGCACAGCTAGAATCTGATTGGTTGCTACAGTCACCACCTCCATTTCTTCCTCTTTAGAGGGGATGACAAATTTCCCCCATAATAGTGAGACAGGCAAACGAGCAGCAAATGCCAGACACTAGAGGCACATCTAAATAACTTACAGGCTGTATCTTCATAATTTTAGGAGTCTAAGTTTTTTTTTAATTAAAGTTGTATTTCCTTTTCACTTCCCCTCCTGTCAAAAGCTGGCTCTACTACTGCAGTCACAGTTTAAAATATACAGCAAGTGCACAGGTGCCAGGTATAGTTGGTCTCCAAGCATCCATGCAAGTCAGCTTTCCATATATAGATCTTTAGCAATTTATGCAGCTAGTGAATTACACAAGTTTGAAGGTGCAACTTAAACTAGACATGCAGTGTAAACTGGTTCTACATTTGTAGAACAGGGCTGTAAGACACTGACAAAATCAAATCAATTTCTCAAATCAAGTTTAGTCTCTATAGTAACCACTGTCAAGATAACGGACACGTGTTCAAATGCTAGATGTCAGACCCTACTTGCTACTGAACTGGGAAAACTGAATGGCTTTGAAAATAGAATGGGGGCTTCAAATGAGACATCAACACAACATGAATGGGCAGCTTGCAGTGTTGGCACCACCTCACCGCACGTCACTGTACTGTACTGTAATTAACGGTGTGCAGCCAGGCCCTGCAGCCATACCTAGTGGAACTTCTTGAATGGAATTCCCCCATAGATTAAGGAGAAGGTATGTGGTAATTTAATAATTCATCAAACTGCAACATGCCAAGTGAAATAAAACCTTCGGGAAAAAAATAAGATTCTACTCACCGGTAAATCTATTTCTCGTAGTCCGTAGTGGATGCTAGGAACTCCGTAAGGACCATGGGGAATAGACTGGCTCCGCAGGAGACTGGGCACTCTAAGAAAGATTTAGTACTACTGGTGTGCACTGGCTCCTCCCTCTATGCCCCTCCTCCAGACCTCAGTTAAGGAAACTGTGCCCGGAAGAGCTGACATTACAAGGAAAGAATTTTGGAATCCAGGGTAAGACTCATACCAGCCACACCAATCACACCGTATAACTTGTGATATTATACCCAGTTAACAGTATGAACAACAGAGCATCAAACAATGGATGCCAACGTAACATAACCCTTTATTAAGCGATAACTATATACACGTATTGCAGAAAGTCCGCACTTGGGACGGGCGCCCAGCATCCACTACGGACTACGAGAAATAGATTTACCGGTAAGTAAAATCTTATTTTCTCTAACATCCTAGTGGATGCTGGGGACTCCGTAAGGACCATGCAGAGCCGGCCTTAGGCATAGGCAAACTAGGCAAATGCCTAGGGCATTTGGTATACTTAGGGGCACCAGCAGCTTCTGCTGATTAAAATGATATGCGGCATGCCTATATTCTGTGTGTGGCTGCGGCTGTATCTGCATACGAAATGCTACGTTGGAGTGTATTCCTGGATATCACTGTAATGTAGCATTTCGTATGCAGATACAGCCATAGTCACACACAGAATATAGGCATGCCGCATATCATTTTAATCAGCAGAAGCTGCTTGTGCATCCTAGCCACATAGTGATGTAAATAAGATGCATTTTCATAACCAAAAGGCGCCCGACATTAGCAGAGCTGCCAGCTGACTCATGCCAGGCATCTCCTGCAGAACTAGCGGCGGTGCTAGGGGGCACCAGCCAAAATCTTGCCTAGGGCATCATATTGGTTAGGGCCGGCTCTGGGACCATGGGGATTATACCAAAGCTCCCAAACTGGTGGGAGAGTGCGGATGACTCTGCAGCACCGAATGGGCAAACACAAGGTCCTCAGCCAGGGTATCAAACTTGTAGAACTTAGCAAATGTGTTTGAACCCGACCAAGTAGCTGCTCGGCAAAGCTGTAATGCCGAGACCCCTCGGGCAGCCGCCCAAGAAGAGCCCACTTTCCTTGTGGAATGGGCTTTCACTGATTTTGGATGCGGCAATCCAGCCGCAGAATGAGCCTGCTGAATCGTGTTACAGATCCAGCGAGCAATGGTTTGCTTTGAAGCAGGAGCACCCAGCTTGTTGGATGCATACAGGATAAACAGCGAGTCAGTTTTCCCGACTCCAGCAGTCCTGGCTACATAGATCTTAAAAGCCATGACTACATCAAGCAACTTGGAATCCTCCAAGTCACGAGTAGCCGAAGGCACCACAATAGGTTGGTTCAAATGAAAAGATGACACCACCTTCGGCAGAAATTGCGGACGAGTCCGTAATTCTGCCCTGTCCATATGGAAAACCAGATAGGGCAGTGGTTTCCAAACTTTTTTGAATCATGGCACCCCAGAATATCAGAATTTGTTTCACGGCACCCCTAGGCCAAAAATTTCTTAGAGAAATTTAGAAAGAAATATTACATTAAGTAGATCACGTTTATATATGTCATCCTTAGGGTCAGTTGTGTGGTGAGGGACAAGATTTGCTTCTGTTTGGCCACATATTTTATGACTGGCAGCCACCAGCACTGGTTTTGCCTATTATATTGACCATGAATAATTTGAATTGGTCCTGGACCACCAACCCAGGGCACCCCTGCAAGTGTCCCGAGGCACCCCAGGGAGCCACGGCACACAGTTTGGGAACCTCTGAGATAGGGGCTTTTACATGACAAAGCCGCCAATTCTGACACACTCCTAGCCGAAGCCAAGGCCAATAGCATGACCACCTTCCACGTGAGATACTTTAGCTCCACGGTCTTAAGTGGCTCAAACCAGTGGGATTTCAGGAAACCCAACACCACGTTGAGATCCCAAGGTGCCACAAAAGAGGGCTGAATATGCAGCACTCCCTTAACAAACGTCTGAACTTCACGAAGAGAAGCCAGTTCCTTTTGAAAGAAAATGGATAGGGCCGAAATCTGGACCTTTATGGACACCAACTTCAAGCCCATAGTCACTCCAGACTGTAGGAAGTGCAGGAACTGGCCCAGCTGGAATTCCTCTGTAGGGGCCTTCCTGGCCTCACACCAGGCAACATATTTTTGCCATATACGGTGATAGTGTTTTGCTGTCACGTCCTTCCTAGCCTTTATCAGCGTAGGAATAACTTCATCCGGAATGCCTTTCCCCGCTAGGATCCCGTGTTCAACCGCCATGCCGTCAAACGCAGCCGCGGTAAGTCTTGGAACAGAAAGGGCCCCTGTTGCAACAGGTCCTGTCCGAGAGGCAGAGGCCATGGGTCCTCTGAGCATTCCTTGCAGTTCCGGGTACCAAGTCCTTCTTTGCCAATCCAGAACAATGAGTATTGTTCACTCCTCTTTTTCTTACGATTCTCAGCACCTTGGGTATGAGAGGAAGAGGAGGAAACACAAAGACCGACTGGAACACCCACGGTGTTACTAGTGCGTCCACAGCTATCGCCTGAGGGTCTCTTGACCTGGCGCAATACCTTTGTAGCTTTTTGTTGAGACGGGATGCCATCATGTCCACCTGTGGCAGTTCCCATCGATATGTAATCTGAGTGAAGACTTCGTGATGAAGTCCCCACTCTACCGGGTGGAGGTCATGCCAAGTCTGCTTCCCAGTTGTCCACTCCCGGAATGAACACTGCTGACAGTGCTTGCACGTGATTCTCCGCCCAACGAAGAATCCTGGTGGCATCCGCCATCGCCACTCTGCTTCTTGTGCCACCCTGGCGGTTTACATGAGCCACTGCGGTGATGTTGTCTGACTGAATCAGCACCGGTTGGTTGCGAAGCAGAGGCTCCGCTTGACTCAGGGCGTTGTATATGGCCCTTAGTTCCAGGATATTAATGTGCAGACAAGTCTCCTGACATGACCACAACCCTTGGAAGTTTCTTCCCTGAGTGAC
Organism: Pseudophryne corroboree; assembly: GCF_028390025.1. Classification (NCBI taxonomy): domain Eukaryota; kingdom Metazoa; phylum Chordata; class Amphibia; order Anura; family Myobatrachidae; genus Pseudophryne; species Pseudophryne corroboree. Next base: position 393,433,666 of record NC_086446.1, on the reverse strand, counting down.
TGCCCCCCATCCTCTGAGGCTCACATCCGTGGTCACCAGGACCCAGTCCTGTATGCCAAACCTGCGGCCCTCGAGAAGGTGAGCACTCTGCAGCCACCACAGAAGAGACACCCTTGCCCTCGGGGACAGGGTGATCAGCCGATGCATCTGAAGATGCGATCCGGACCACTTGTCCAACAGATCCCACTGAAAGATCCTCGCATGGAACCTGCCGAAGGGAATGGCTTCGTACGATGCCACCATCTTTCCCAGGACTCGCGTGCAGTAATGCACCGACCCCTGTGTCGGTTTTAAGAGGTCTCTGACTAGAGTCACGAGCTCCTGAGCCTTCTCCGCCGGGAGAAACACCTTCTTCTGGTCTGTGTCCAGAATCATGCCCAGAAAGGGCAGATGCGTCGTAGGAATCAGCTGCGACTTGGGATATTCAGAATCCAGCCATGCTGCTGCAACACTTCCTGAGAGTGTGCTACGCTGATCAGCAACTGCTCTCTGGACCCCGCCTTTATGAGGAGATCGTCCAAGTATGGGATAACTGACTCCTTGCTTTCTCAGGATCACCATCATTTCTGCCATTACCTTGGTAAATATTATCGGTGCCGTGGAGAGCCCAAACGGCAACGTCTGGAATTGGAAATGACAGTCCTGTACCACAAATCTGAGGTACTCCTGATGAGGTGGATAAATGGGGACATGCAAGTAAGCATCCTTGATGTCCAGAGACACCATAAAATCCCCCTCTTCCAGGCTTGCAATGACTGCTCTGAGCGATTCCATTTTGAACTTGAATCTTTTCAGATAAATGTTCAGGGACTTTAAATTCAATATGGGTCTGACCGAACCGTCCGGTTTCGGTACCACAAACAGTGTGTAATAGTATCTCCTTCCCTGTTGGAGGGGAACCTTTACCACTACCTGCTGGAGATATAACTTGTGAATTGCCGCTAACACTACTTCCCTTTCCATGGGGGAAGCTGGCAGGGCCGATTTTAGGTAACGGTGAGGGGGCATCACTTCGAATTCCAGCTTTTATCCCTGAGACAATCTGTATAGCCCAGGAATCCACCTGTGAGCAAACCCACTGGTGGCTGAAATTTCAGAGACGCGCCCCCACCGCTCCTGGCTCCACCTGTGGAGCCCCAGCGTCATGCGGTGGATTTAGTGGAAGCCGGGGAGGACTTCTGTTCCTGGGAACTAGCTGTATGGTGCAGCTTCTTTCCTCTACCCCTGCCTCTGGCAAGAAAGGATGCACCTCTGACTTTCTTGCTTCTTTGTGATCGAAAGGACTGTATTTGGTAATACGGTGCTTTCTTAGGCTGTGAGGGAATATATGGCAAAAAATTTGACTTCCCAGCCGTAGGTGTGGAAACTAAGTCCGAGATACCGTCCCCAAACAATTCCTCACCCTTGTAAGGTAAAACCTCCATGTGCTTTTTGGAGTCGGCATCACTAGTCCATTGCTGAGTCCACAGGACCCTTCTGGCAGAAATTGACATTGCATTTATTCTAGAGCCCAGTAGGCAAATGTCCCTCTGGGCATCCCTCATATATAGGACAGCGTCTTTTATATGCCCCAGGGTCAGTAAAATGGTATCCTTGTCTAAGGTATCCAGTTCCTCAGACAGATTATAGTATCTGTCCATGCTGCTACAGCACTACACATCCAGGCCGACGCAATTGCCGGCCTCAGTAGAGTACCTGAATGTGTATAAACAGACTTCAGGATACTTTCCTGCTTCCTATCGGCAGGATCCTTTAGGGAGGCCGTATCCTGTGACGGCAGGGCCACCTTCTTAAATAAGCGTGTCAGAGCTTTATCTACCCTAGGGGAGGATTCCCAGCGCACCCTGTCCGTTGGCAGGAAAGGGTACGCCATAAGTAACCTTTTGGAAATCAGCACTTTCCTATCGGGGGAATCCCACGCTTTTGCACATAATTCATTTAACTCATGTGAAGGGGAAAAAGTCACCTCTTGCTTTTTCTCCCCATACATATAAACCCTCTCGTCAGGGACAGGGTTTACCTCTGATACGTGCAATACATCCTTCATTGCTATAATCATGTAGCGGATGGCTTTAGCCATTTTAGGATGCAATTTTGCATCATAGTCATCGACACTGGAGTCAGAATCTGTGTCGATATCTGTGTCAACAATTTGATAGTGGGCGCTTCTGAGACCCTGACGGCCTCTGCGCTGTAGGATCAGGCATGGGCTGAGACCCCAACTGTCCCAAGGCATCAGCTTTATCCAACCTTTTATGCAAGGAGTTTACATCATCATTTAACACCTTCCACATATCCATCCAATCAGGTGTCGGCGCCGTCGGCGGAGACACGTCATTCATCTGCACCTGCTCTGCCTCCACATAGCCCTCCTCGTCAAACATGTCGACACATGCGTACCAACACACCACACACACAGGGGATGCTCTATATGAGGACAGGACCCCCACAAGGCCTTTTGGAGAGGAAGAGAGGGAGAGAGTATGCCAGCACACACCCCAGCGCTATATGACCCAGGAATCACACAGTAACTTAGTGTTTACCCAGTAGCTGCTGTATATATGATTAATGCGCTAAATTGATGTGCCCCCCCCTCTCTTTTTACCCTCTTTCTACTGTGAGTCTGCAGGGGAGAGCCTGGGGAGCTTCCACTCTGCGGAGAGAAAATGGCGCTGGTGAGTGCTGATGAAGGCCCCGCCCCCTCAGCGGCAGGCTTGTCCCGCGATTTTGTGTAAAATTAATGGCGGGGGCTCATGCATAATACAGTGCCCAGCTGTATATATGCTGCTTTTTTGCCAGGAGGTAATCAATTGCTGCCCAGGGCGCCCCCCCCCCGCACCCTACAGTGACCGGAGTGTGTGGGCGCAATGGCGCACAGCTGCAGTGCTGTGCGCTACCTCATATGAAGACCGGAGTCTTCTGCCGCCGATTTTGACATCTTCTTGCTTCAACCAGCCGGCTTCTGTCTTCTGGCTCTGCGAGGGGGAAGGCGGCGCGGCTCCGGGAACGGACGACCAAGGTTAGGTTCCTGTGTTCGATCCCTCTGGAGCTAATGGTGTCCAGTAGCCTAAGAAGCAAAACCTAGCCGCAGTTAGTAGGTTTGCTTCTCTCCCCTCAGTCCCACGTAGCAGAGAGTGTTGCCAGCAGAAGCTCTCTGAAAATAAAAAACCTAACTAAAACACTTCATTAGCAAGCTCAGGAGAGCTCACTAAAATGCACACAGCTCTGTCCGGGCACAGATTCTAACCGAGGTCTGGAGGAGGGGCATAGAGGGAGTCCGTAGAACATCTGGATGAGACACTTGTACTATGATGCGGGTGCCCAAAAGATTAGACTATGTGCCTAACAGACAAGAGATTTTAGAAGCGTACAACAGTCTTATGCAGCTTGCATCTGCATACACTCTTATGGGCCCTACACAGTGATGTGCTGCCGAGGTGCCTGACCCAGCAGGAAGGAAGGAGGGGGAGGGGAGATGGGCTCCATAGCACTGCATGCCAATATGGAAGAGATTGTCCATATTGGCTTGCATATTTAAACGAGCCGGTACCAACAATGAACGAGCGCAGGGCTGTACATACACTGAAAGATATGAACGATCTTGTTCATTAAGTAACAAGATCATTCATATCTTTTCAATGTTATCGGCCCGTGTGTAGGGCGTATAACAGTAAAGGCTGCAGTTTAAGGGGAAAATAGCAAACATTTTAAGGCGTAAAAACCTTTTTTTTAACAAAATGTGATTGCAGCAGCTATCTTTAGAAATGGTCTAGAAAATATAGCAAAGATTTGTTAGAGTTAATGCTGCAGCAGAGGAAATGAACACAATGTCAGGAGTTTTGGCCAGGAAATAGCAGTCCTATCACGTGCAGGCAACATCTAAACTGTAACCATGACGTGTCACATCTGCAGCATGCATTGTACAAGAACGCTGAGAAGGGGGGGGAAAAAAAGTTTTGTAACCTCTCATTCCCACAACTATTAAGGAGCTGCAAGACAAAGAAACCCCAACTATTCAGTTTGTATAGTCCCCCACATTTACGTGGGTTTGCACCTACAATTCAAAGATATACTTAGTAGGTCAATTTGACTAAACTTATGAACCCTAGTTTGTATGTGGTAGGGAATATAGATTGTAAGCTCTACTGAGGCAGGGTGACTGACGTGAAGGGCTATAGATTCTCTGTAAAGCAGTATGAAATGTACGCATTAAAAACAGCTTGGATAGGGTAACCGGTGGTCCAAACAACAGTCAGCATACAGATGCTGGGATTCTGGCAGCCAGAATTCCAGGGGGTGGGGGCAATGCAGCAGGCTCACCACAGGTTCTGTCAGAATTTCCAGAATATGTATACTGACCGGCAGGTTCCCAACCACTGGTACCTTGATTACATCCCACATAAAACAGTCAAATAAGTCTTAATGGAATCCTCTAATACCTGCAGTGAAGTAACCAGTGGTGTTTTCCCCTAAGAAACCCAGAAAGCTTCTAGCCAATGTTTACAAAGGAAACATGCCCTGGAAAGATAGACAGACGCATACATAGAAAATAATATCCACTTAGGTTGTAAGGGGTGCTATTTGAGCCTGTATATATTTTTTTGAAGTCTAAAGGGGGGTACACACTGAAATCTGTTCTTAAAATCTAAGCAATCTGACTAGATTGCTCAGATTTTAAGCACAGATCTCTAGTGTGTATGCCCCACAGCTGCATAGCTATTGCTGGTGCTAGCACATCGCTCATTTCACTTGCTTCATTTGAAATGAGCACCCCCTCTTCCCCGTATTGAGGGGAGAGGTGTGCCGAGTGGTTGGACAGATCACTCAGCACATGTCTCTGGTGTGCACTGGCCTTAAGGGGGGTACTCACGGAGCGATCGCTGCTTAAAATCTAAGCAATCTGACTAGATTGCTTAGATTTTAAGCACGATCGCTCCGTGTGTAGCCCCCTCAGCGATAGCGATGCGCAGCCCTGCGCATCGCTATCGCTGCTGCTAGATTGGCCTGCATGCAGGCCAATCTAGCGGGTCGCTCACTTCACCCGCTGGGTGAAGTGAGCGGCCCCCCCGTCTCCCCCCGCACAGATCGCGCTGTGCTGAGCGCCGGGAGAGATGTGTGCTGAGCGCACACATCTCTGACATCGGCCAGTGAGTACTGGCCATTAAGCTCCTTTTTGAAGTTAAGGAAGCAGCCTTGGTTGTTCACGTGGACAATTTTTCTCACGGGGCCTTGGAAAGTTGTTTGTCCAAGATAAAACAGATGAGCCAGATTGTTATTCCTTTTGATTTATTTGGGTTTGGTATAGAAGATCTACATAAATTAAGTCAACAGCCATAAAGTGAGCAGGGTGTAAAGGTAGACTAGTAAAAAAGGTAGACGTGGAATGGCCGACATTAGTTTTTTGGTGTCATCTTCTAGGTTTCACGATTTGTGTCCCAATAAGTTGACAGACTCGCTACACTTCGAGCAATGTGCCTTGTCAGTGCAGGTTACTCTAGTCCATGTGGATGGTAAAGCAAGCAAAAAAAAAAAACCACTTTGGTCAATGGTCATGTTGGCCTTTTGACCTACAAGCATTTATGTAGACCGTGTAGATATATTCTCTGGATAACAACCTGGGCTAGGTACACAGCCACGATTTTACTTTATTTCACTTCTGTTCGGAAGTCCTGACCAGAGTGCCGAAAAAGTGTATACACGTACACAATCTAACGTGATCTTCAGCCATCATCTGTCTATAAATGCTAAGATTGTAACACCATACACACTTCAGCCAATCTGCACTTCCCTTCATTTCTATGTAGTCACCCAGTCACATTTGTTGCAGCTCTGCTGAACACTAGAAAATGTTTGGCTTTTTTTAATTCTGACAAGTAGCATGCCTTATGCTACTTTAAAATGGAGAATATGAGCCATTTTGTAATAAACTGGTGAAAGATAGGTAGGTTTTTTTTTTTACATTAAACTACTATACTAATCAGTGTCTGCTCTACAAGTGCCATTATGCTGTGGAAGACTTGCTAGTACCTGTGTGTATATACCAGCAGCTGGCCTAGAAGTCTGCAAGTTTGTTCAAATGAATAGGTATTTGTGAGCACAGCGGCTAGAAGTTACAATTTATTGTCATCGTACATAGAACTCTACATTAGGACAGTGGTTCCCAGACTTTGAATCACGGCACCCTTGAGCATCCGAATTTTTCTTCATGACACCCCTATGCCAAAAGTTTCTTATTGAGACATTTAGAAATAATTACATTAAGTTGTTTATATGTCATCTTAGGGTCAGTTCTGTGGCAAGGGACAAGATTTGCTTCTGTTTGTCCACATATTTTATGACAGAGCCACCAGCACTGGTTTTGCCTATTACATTGACCAGAATTTGAATCGGTTCTTGACCACTAACCCAGGGCACCATGGCACACAGTTTGAAAACCACTGCATTAGGATAATGTGGGCATATGGGATGTTTCTATAAATATTTAATACGTGTAGTTTTAAATAGATTAGACTGTTGAACTGTCTCAATTAGACACAGCAGCTCTTTATTCTATAAGGATGGTGTGAAAACTGAATAAAGTGGATGTAATCTTGTAGAATGTAGTTCATTCCACTAGCAAGAAAGCTCTAAGGTTCAGAGAGGATGGCGAATGGCCTTCTAGCAACTTTGTGGCAACAGAGTTCACTCTTGAGCCTCAAATAATTCAGGTCTAAGATATCGGAGTAAAAATTTAATTTAACTTTAGGAAAATGTAAATTTAATTATGGTTCAGTCCTGGCAAATTAACTACAATGGATGTTTTTAATAAAAATCCGACAGCAACAATTAATTTGTATGATAAACTGGATCAGCTGGACTGGCATCTACCACAGGCTTTATTTTAAAGTCTGATTTAGTAGCACAGCTTGAATTACAATTTTTAGTGTATAATGTACAGGCAGTGATGTATTTATCAAGAGTAGAGTGCGCGCTGTGCACACAGGCCCGTGTCCAGAGGGAGCCCACACTGCACCCATTTCTTCTATACTTACCTTTTATGGCAGCGGCATATCTTGAGAAAGGTCCTGTGTGCAGTCTGTGTGGTCACCCCCTCTGTCCCGTAGCCGCCAGCGCTAGAGACTGGCATAGTGCCGAAGTTACAGGCGCAGCAGCCATTTTTTCGGAGACCTGCACATGCAATGTAGACAGGCACTATGCCAGAGCCTCTAGCGCTCAGAATGCTAATGGCTAGGGGACGGAGAGGAGGGGGCCCACACATGGAGACTCCACACAGGTCCCCTCTAGATATGCCACTGTGTACAGGTTTGCACACAGGGTGTATGTGCTCCGGGGGGGATGGAGGTGAGCAGGTGACTTACTTAAAGTAACATTCCAATTTGTTGCGCAATACATGGTGTATTAATGATTAACATAATATACTATATAGCTGCATTTTAATTATACACCGTTCATAGTGTTGGATTTCCCTTTTCTATAAAAACAGCTGTTTTTAGGGTTTATGCATACATTATAGAATTGATAAATAGAAAACCACCAATTAACTGCACTAAGCCCCCCACCCCACCCAAACCCTGTCTGTTCTTTAGTCCCCTCCACCCCAACTTCTCTCTGCCTCTACCCTCCGCTCTACCACAACTGCTGCTTACCCTTAACCCCCTCTATCCCAAGCTGCCACCTGACCCCACTATCCCAACTATGTATGCCCTCACCCCCTTCTATTATGGGACCCAGAAATTAGGACCCCAAAATTTCAAAGCAAGGGTTTCCTGGGACCCACATTTTTTTTTTTTTTTTTTTTCATCCTGCGCAATCACTGGAGGTCTGAGCCCTGAAACCAGAATCTTACACACCAACGGGACTGGTAAGCGCATAACAAGTAACTAGCATGGCCACTTTTCATATTAGTCACATTTTCTTCAAGCAGCACAACAAGGAGTTACTTCTGGCAATAGCACTACCACTAACACCAATCCCCATCTCCCCAGCTTGCTGTCCCATACACCCAGTTTTAGTCCCCCCTCCCCTCCCACACCATTCTACCACTTTCAGGATTGCAATAACAATTCTTATAAAGGCTGTATTCTTTGAATGGGATCCGGTCTGAAGGTTGACAATGTTTAGGTCGACAGGGTTGGAAGGTTGACATGTGCTAGGTCGACAGGTCAAGAGGTCGACATGAGTTTCACATTTTCTCTTTTTTTTTTTTTACCTTCATACTTAACGATCCACGTGGACTACAATTGGAACATTAATCTGTGCAGAGCAAAGCACCTTGCCCAAAGCATGGCGAGCGAAGAGAGCCATGCAAGGAGACATTGTGCACTAATTTGGGTTCCCGGTCACTACGCAGAGAAGAAGAAAAAAAAAAAAAAAAACACCACTTGACCTTTTAACCTGTCGACCTAGAAACCCTGTTAACCTTCCAACCCTGTCGACCTAGTGACTGTTGCCCTAGACACTGTCGATTTGATGATCCACACCCCCTTTGAATAATCTAGCCTGTTTAAGGGTTTCATAACTAAATATGAATTCATGGAAGAAATTATATGTCAGATTATGCATGCCGATCTCAGACATGCACAGTTAAGTGCTAGGTTTTCTAGTGCAGCCAAGCATTAACGCTGACACATGTCAAGTTAAGCACCACAGAATTGGAAAGAAAAATAAAAAATAAAAAAGTGGTCACCAACGCATTTTGAAACCGGCCCCTACACCTTAAGTCTCTTAAAGAGGACAGTTCATATTGTAACTTTACCTCACCTAGATTTTGCAGTGTTGAAAAGCAACATTTCACTTACAGCCTAGTGTATGAACGTTTGAAACCCAGTGTTAGGACCCTACACCCCATTCTGTTATTTAAGGGCTTACTAATAAAGGACCACTTCTAAAAGCACTCGTTTGTAGAGCCAGACAGCATGTTGAGGAGAGTGCTGGGAATTTGTCATTGGTCAGAGTTCATTTGGCCACACACAGACCGTTTCCATTTCCAGAACTGCTGTAAAGCCAAAGTGTGATGCAACATTCCAGCTCCCTTATAAACAGTGTACAGAGAATAGAATATGTGATTGAGGCACCCAGGTTACTTTGTGTTCAGATAATACTAAAAGTTGAATCTGCATCAGGCTAAGCATAGTAATCCGAGAAACACAATTCATTTAGGTTGTAACAATCACAAATAAGGTGCTGCAGAGGGGTATACTGCCAGCATCCTGTCTGCCATTAAACATGTAATCCTACTGCCTACTAGCAATACTCCATATGGCATAAGTAGTGGGGTCAAGAGAAATTGCAGTTTATGAGATACCTTGAAGAGGCACATAGGGTCTGCCTAACCAGAGTAAGCATACTCAAGCAGCAAGTTTATTGGCAGCTAGACTAACGTCCACGCCAAGTGGCAGGGATGTGAAATGGACTTCATGAACTAGCCAGTTTGCAGTTCATGGTTATGTCAAGCAAACAGCTTGTGTACAGAAGTCCTCCCAAGACAACTAAATTTGAGTAAAGGGCCCCATACACTTGAGACCACATGCTGCAGGCGATCACCCCGGCAGCCTCCCAGAGGGCAGGATTGCCCAAAACACATTGTATGCCGTCCTTTTGCATACGATCTATCTTGGGCGATCCCAGCCATGCCCCCAGGTCGGACCTGATTGAATGTGCAGCACATTCAATCTGGAGGATCCGATCTGATGCTCAGGGGAACACTCAACGAATCGGATACACCTCCAAAATGCCAGACTTCATCTGATTTTTGGGGCGAATGCCGAAATCGTATGAAAAGCGGGCATTATCACTCTAGTGTATGGGGCCCTTTAGACTTTGGCTCAGAGGCAAACTGGATTCAAGTTTAAGATTAGCCAGCATCAGGCAACATCTGACCTGTTAAACCTAGTATATATAACCCAGATCCGTAACTGTGTGTGCCTGGCACACAGCATAGATGCCCTGAGGGTGCAATGTCCAGCGGCTTGTATTAAGTCAAATCGACTCATTACAAGCTGCCTGTGCACGCCGTGCTGTAGGAGAGGAGCAGCTCCGGAGGTAGAGGATGGAGGGGGACTGGAGCCGCAGCAGCACTATGTAATTGGTAGTGGCGCCACTGCAGCAGTCCCTCTCCTTCCGCATTGGCTGCCCGACGCCGCTGTGAATGCTGGGATGAGGGAAGCGCTTCCCTCATCCCAGCATTCACAGCGGCGTCGGGCAGCCAATGCGGAAGGAGATGGACAGCTGCAGTGGCGCCACTACCAATTACATAGCGCTGCTGCAGCTCCAGTCCCCCTCCCGGGATCTGCTGCGTGAAGCCTGCATCAGCAAGGAGAGATGGTAATTATTGGTCAAAAAGGGGGACGCAGTCTGCTGTAATGTGCAAAAAGGAGGCTCTATCTGGTGTAGTGGCGCTACTGTGCTGTGTAATTTGAATAATGGAGATTACTGTGCACTGTAGTATGAATTGGCATTGTGGCCACACCCCTTCCCCATGAAGCCACACCCCTATGTATTTTTGGCATGCACTGCCCCTAACTTGCATGGGGGGGGCGCCAATGCAGTTTCTTGCACACAGCACTGAAATGCTTAGTTACGGCACAGATAACCAGAAGCGACACTTAAAACATTCAATTCCCAAGTAAATCTGTTTTTATTTGCAGGACTCGTACCAAATTTGTTTTACTAGGTTAGAGAACAGATTAGTAGGCCCAAGTTTTCTAAAACAAGTTCTGTTCCAGATATTGCAGATTAATATTTGGCAGAAAAACACATTTAAAGCTCAACCCAATCTGCAAATGAACAAGCTTCAAACAACTGCAGCTCGAGATATTCCAGTGTATAATTGTATAGTGTTTACAGAACAGCAGCAACCTTGAGATCAGCTTAACCTATAATAGCTCCGTATCACTTAACAGAATGATTCTGTACAGAATCAGCCCATCGGGAGTTACTAAATGCCCTCTAGGAAGATCTCAGGAGGGAAACTAAACTAGATAATGGCTGCTGCACTCCAGACATTTCAGAAAATAGGTAAAAAGTATACCATGAGTTTTAGGCAGGGGTGGAAAATGCTGTAAAGCAAGAATGCTTTCAAATAGAAGTATTAAGTATTTTTATGAATTAAGATGCAAAGTGAATGAACAGAAGAAAAACCCAAAAATAAAATGGGTGTGATCCTTTGACTTCAAATGAGCAATAATTTGAGGTACACTTTCGGAGTTTTCGAAGGAACTCAGCAGGGAGGTTGTTCTAAACATCTTTGAGAACTAACCACAGATCTTCTGTGGATGTAGGCTCTCTCAAAATCCTTCTGTATATTCACAGTCCCAGACAGACTATGGGCACAGTTCAATTCACAGAGTTAAATAGCACTGGAATGAGCACCTGGAGCTATTCAATACAGCGCAATGGTAAGTCAGAATGCATGTTCTCCCGGACTAAACCGGGCGAACCGGCATTCATACTTAAGTGCCTGGCGCAATGCAGTTACAGCTGCGCTAAGAGCAGAAATCAGCATTGCAACGGCACTTGTCAGATATCTGCTCACATCCCACCACGGGCAAGAGAAGAAATCCCATCGCTGGTGTCAAAGGGTACTGTATTGATTAGCCCTGGGACCCAATTCCCAGCGCTATTCAACTCTGAGTTGAATCGTGCCCTATGTTGCCGAGATTAGGGCTCTGTGGGGGCCATATCACTTCCAGGACTCCTCGTTCTATATGTGGAATATAGTTCTTTAGGACAATGGCTGGCTGTTTGGGGTCATTGGTTCCAAATGTATTCTACAGTAGGACAATCAGATGGAATAGTACCTGCCTGTATTTCTCAGCTTTGAGGACACCAATCCCAAACTCAATTTGCTGAAATGCAGCCCCAACCTTGCAGGGAATCTCCACAATGCTTCACCGTCATAAACTGCCTTCTGTCACACCAAATATTGATTTAAAGGTGGGTATACACTTGGTGATAAACAAAACCACATCAATCATTTTTAACCCTTCCTGAGCAATGTCGCTCACTTTAATCACCAAGTGTGTATGCCGCTGCCGAGCAATGTGCGGAACGACCCTCGCCGTCAGCTGTGCATGCAGTTAAATTTGGACCGTTGTCCAAAAACTGCATGCATGGCCATGGCATGACATCACTGAGCGATATCGTCTGCATATCGCAGTGTGGACGCACTGCCGCCAACCTCACCTGCAATGGAGAACACACTAGGCAACTCAATTCTAGTGAGGATGGGGCGGGTATTCAGAATTTACCATAGGGGTGGGCAACATTCGGCCCGCGAACCGATCCTGCCAGGCCCGTCCCCCACCAGTGTGCAATGACAAGCAGCCTGACTGGCTGAGACGCTTGTCATTGTGCTACACAGCTCCCAGAAAAAAGTAAAAAGGGATCTGTGCTTAGGGGAAAGGGTATTGACTGCTATTCATGTTCGGGGGGGGGGGGGGGGGAGAGAGAGAGAGAGAGAGAGAGAGAGAGAGAGAGAGAGAGAGAGAGAGAGAGAGAGAGAGAGAGAGAGAGAGAGAGAGAGAGAGAGAGAGAGAGAGAGAGATTACACAGGATGCCGTTTGTTTTCAGAACTGTATTTCTTTATATTACTGGATTACTGTGGGGGTTTGACATTTGTATTTTGCCTGTAAACAAAAAAAAGTATGTACTGTATATTGACTGACATACACTATCTATACACATACACATTACACACTACATTTTCTAGTTATGTACATAACTATGGGCCTAATTCAGACCTGATTGCAGCTGTGCAAAAATAGCCTGCTAGCGATCAGGTAGTCACCGCCTACAGGGGGAGGGGGTATTTGCTGTGCAGGTGTGATCGCAAGTGCAGAGAGCTGCACAAAACAAGTTTGTTCAGTCTCTGCACAGTCCAGAACTTACTCTTCCAGTGCGATGATTGGGGCCGTAGCAAACATCAGAAACCCTCCCTCCAAACGCCTGGTCCCGCCTGCGTTTTTTCCAGACACTACTCTAAAACGGTCAGTTGCCACCCACAAACGGTCTCTTCCTGTCAATCACCTTGCGATTGCCCGTGCAATTGCTTTGTTTGCACCATCCTGTTGCTGCAGACCAATGCACCTGAGCATTGCGGTGCATACAGTTCAGACCCGATCGATATTGCATATACAAGATAGTGTGTGGCCCTCGAATACTCACTGGAAGTGTTAAGTGGCCCTCCAGCTGAAATAATTGCCCACCGCTTGTTTAACACACTGGATCAAATTGCCAACTTAACTGCTAAACAGGTCAATAAAGTAAAAACAAAGTCAGGGAAAGTGTTAAGCGGTCTGCAAGAGTCTCTTCTTCTCCTCCTCCCCCACCCCAAAAAAAAAAAAAAAAAACCCACACACCTATAAGAAACAATCCTCTGCCAACACACTTCCTGTATAAATTTGCCAAGAGATCATTTTTGTAGGCTGGAGTTAGACAAAGCCATTCCTTACTTTCCAAATACTTTCTTCCACTGACAAGTACGTAATGAGATCAGTGTAGCAGAAAATTCCATTAGCTTAGGGTGTCTACTTATTCAGCTATGACCAATTGGGTCATAGAATAGTGCAGAGCTTGGAGTAGTTCACTTACTGCACTTTGCAATCTGTAACACATGTACCATGGGAAATCTAACTAGGAGCAAGACATTAGCTTTCAAAGAGATACACTTCTATGTATTACACTAGCACATGCTCTTACCATAGGATCCAGATAACACCCATTTTTTTTCCTCTTTAATATGTAAAGTTTGTGTTGAGTTGTGTATATTTCATTGGTCAACAAGTATTACACTATAGTTTATACCAGTGTTTCATAAGAGATGTTAGTCACACAGCCTGTACATTAACCGTACAGCAGTGATGTCATGGGTTGGATTCCCAACACAGGCCCTAAGTTGAGTTTGTATATTCTCCCCACACTTGTGCGAGTTTCCACAAACAATCCAAAAATTACACTGATAGGGTAATTGGCTTAATGACAAAAGTTAACCCTGTAGATGTGTACACGTGTTTAGGGCAGACTGTATTCTTACCTGCAGTCAAATTCTATATATGTATTGTAAAACAGGTACTGGAAATATGGACTCGTGAGGCAGGTCTTCCCAGTGACCGTGTCTTTACTGGCATTAGACGCTTTGCAAAGCATACACAGGCTTAACCCTGGTCACAGGTATATAACTGAAAATGAGCAAACATAAAAAAGTACTAGCACTCCTTGTACTCAATAGTTAAGTCAGGTGCAGTGGCTTTCAGCCACACATGCCATGCTCTCCTGGAATGGCCAATGTCCACAGTACCTGGCACTGCAAACTGTTCCCTACTCATTTCCTCTAACAGGCCACAGTACCTGTGCATTGGGTGAACAGGACTTAAGCTTCTCTCCTGACTCTGACATCCTGCAGTCTCTGGGTGAGCTGGAAAACCCAGACCCGTTTCTCCAGTTGCAGCTGTGCAATTCAGAAAGCCCCAAGAACGTGCAGGTCTTGTTTTCTACTCCCTTGGAGGGAGCCGATATCACCAGAATGTGGGCAATTGTGGTGACAAGCCCTTGCACCACACTATGTTTAGGTTTATTTGCTCATCTTGTTAGGCAGAAGCCATATTGGTACAGTGCTTATTTTAGAATTTCCAGGCCAGATTTGGCACATTGGATAGAAGACAAGGTAGAAACAGACCGACAGCAGATAAGAGCCACTTGGCCCATCTAGTCTGAACCGTAAGGTGGTATGAGAACTGTAGTTATACTCGCCATTTCCTAATATTTTCACCTTAGAAGATTAAAGTACCCAAGTAGTTTCCATTAGTTACAGTACTTGATTAACTATGACGTAGTTTTCAGTAGTGTTCCAGCTAAAAAAAAAAAAAAAAAAACACAACACATTTTAAAATTTGATATTCAGGCCAGTACCGCTTAAAATACACCATAGTGGGTTCTAGGCAGTGGTGCAGAGAGAGGGGGTACAAATTACACTCCCCTTGCCTGGGAGCTGCAGCTCTTCTCTTCCACCAGCACAGCTGTAGTGTGGCCATGGAGGCACTTAATACCTTTTCTTCTGCATTTTTTCTAAGGGTGCATGACCACGCCTCCTGTGATTAGGCCACACTCCTGAAGAGTACCCGGACCCAGCCAGGCTCTCAACTGCCCTGGTTCTAAGTTACTGGTTTTGAAGCTTAATTCACCCCCAGATTGAGTTCCTAAATCTCCAATTACTCTTTTCCCTGTTCTCAACAATTGTGTGCAGCCCCCAGCTAGAATCATGTATGGTCCCATACAGCTGCAGGTTCAAAGATATACCCATCAGACCTGCTTAAAAAAGGGACCTCTACTCACCAAAAATACAAGATACCACTTTCATGGGGTAATGAATACCTTACAGCTGCCTTCCAATTACCCCTGAAAAGTACTTTGCACAGATCTGTTGACATTATTACAGCTCAACAGATGGATCATGCCTTAATAAAGCAAATAGAAGTGGGCGAGCTCTAATCAGATATCAAGCAAACAGATAGCTTAATTAGGACTACACAATAGTATAAATAAAGCTCCAATTTTCTTATTGTGTTGGCTCTGTAGGACAAGCTACTGAACTATTTCGAACACTGTTTGTGGCACAAATTTAAAGCCTGCTTGCAGTGTCAGTTATCATGCAGAGATCTGGTCTGGTCCACAAATGCTATATGATGGCAGACCTCGTATGAAAGTGAGAAATTAGAGCTTTCACTTCTGAATAGCTGTGTAGTAGGGTCGACTTGGGGCTTCATTTATAGTTTGAAATAGCTGTCTCCAATATATTTTAGTATCACTGCATTGATCATGAATAAGAGTACCACTTACCTGTTCAGCAAGAGCCTAACTACAGTCAGGTTACAGTCACATTTACATGAGACCGAAGTCTATGCATGTGCATACCACTTCAACCCTGCAGGGATTGGAGATATCGGAAATGGGGACTTTAAAGCCAAATCCATCTATTGCTGGATATAGGTTAACTAAAATGGATGTGGTATGTTAGTGGTCAACCTAAGTCTATTCTATTGGTCAACAGTAAGTAGGTTGACATGGTGACTAGGTAGACCTGAAAAAAAAAAAAAAAGGTTGACACGAGTTACATTTTTTGGTGTTTTCTTCATAGTGTGATGGGGAACCCCAATAAGTGCACCATGTCCCCTCGCATAGGGCAAAGTGCCTCGCTCCATTCCCAATTACAGTCCGTGGATTGTAAAGTATGAAAGTAAAAAATAATGAGAAAAACCTCATGTCAACCTTTTGTCATGTCAACCTAGAGTCCCTGTTGACCAATAGTGGTTGACCTAGACACTGTCGACCCAAGTCTTGGCGACCTAGAGACCAGATCCCAACTAAAACAGTGGTAAGATCTCTTGCTACTGTGTTATTTAACAGGACTACAGTCCCTGTACCAGAGTATGAAAGAGCAAGTAGAGAACCACCTTATAGTTTAAAAGTCTGTGATAACCTCTATGTGGAAAACTGTATAAATATGGGCTATAGTTCACTGTTCGAGCCTTAACCTGTACAGTATACACACTATAAAGATCAGGAGCGATCTATGATACTCCTGAAACAGCTGAAATGATCCAGAGAACATAAGATTTCCTGTATGACACTTTACATAATCATCCCAGCCAAGAGATTTGTGTCTGGATCTACACCAGTTACTGCAAATCTGGCAATATCAAATGTGCTTTTTGGTCCATTTTCACAGCCCCTTAACCATGGATAGTGTTTTAAGCTCTTCAATAGAAAATTAAAGGTTAAGCAGAAGTATAGACTTCAAAAGACCACAATTTAAACAGTTGTGGGCACTTTGGGGCCAATTCAATTGTTAGTCTCCCTGGCCACCTCTAGATGGCATCCAATAGAGCAATTCAATTGTTGCTCTATTCAGGGAAACGTTTGAGCTCGCAGCCTTCTGAAGTGCAAGCTGAAATCTGCTTAGTCATGGTTTTGGTGCTCGAGCGACCAAAGCTGTACTTGGGATGGGTTTGGCCGCTTTGCATAGATAAACCTGGTACTAATGGGCATGAATATGGGTGCCCAACACGTTTGGATGGCCACATAACAATTAAATCGGCCCCTTTGTATATGAAGTGCACTAGTAGGCATGTAATTTATTCAGAATCTCAGAATTGCACCAAGACTACGGTCAGAGTCTAACACCACGACTGGCACTACACTAGCATTAGGACTGATGGCACAGAGCCAGAGTCCTGATTTAGTGAGGGCAGAGTAATATAATACCCACTGAATATGCCATCACTCTACCCATTACACCTCTTTCCTGCTACCAACTGTGGAAAACAAAGGGCCACATGTACCCGTACACATAATAGTGCAGGTTCCTGGATACACTTGGCCTCCCCTTGTTTCTAGCAATAATCCTGGCATAACTTTGGTATTGGGGGGGGTTACCTTTTGGGGAAAAAATAAAATAAACCACCCCCCAAATGCCATCACCAAGTTCCTGATGACTAGCTGGCTTGTCAATTAACCCAGGTTCCACTTCCACCTACAAAACGTAATCTCCATTTAAATAACTGTACATGATTTTCCCAGGGTAATAGCCACTGAAATGTGAAACATTCACATCAATTAAGCTGTATGAGTGTAAGAAAGACTGTTTTGTGCAATTGGCTAGATACCCAATTTACCTGAAGTCAGCCTTTATTATTTAATTTACTTAGTCTTCTATAGCGCAGCAAATTCCATTGCGCTTTACAATTGGGCCTTAAGCTGGGTACACATTAGACAAGTGATGTGATGGTCGTCCGATTTCCCTTGAACTCCTGGAAAAAGGATATAGTGCATACACTGTGCAATCTGTCAAATGACAGAAAGATATATTGTGTTTTGTTCGGAAGGTCATTAATGATATGAGGTGTATATGTAGGAAGTGCGTACACTGCACAATTTGAATAAAAGTTGATTATAGTCAGATTGGCCTGCACTGCAGGCAGATGAGAAGATTCAACAAAACATACAGGAGAGCAACAGTGCATACACACTGAACAGTGGATTTGTAGTTCCGATTTGTCCCAAAGCAACAAATAATCCATTCTGTGTACCCAGCATAAGTAACTCAAATCACATCAGACCCGTGTACAGACTTCACATTCCTATGATTGGAGTACTTGCCCCTGCTGTGTTTGGAGCCAGCTATACATCTCCAAGAAATCTAAATGCAAGTGTTGACAATAGGCTATGCTTAACATTTCAAGCCAGGCAATTGCCTTTCCTGCTCACAGGACATCAGGGATGTACATTGCAATTGAAACTAAACAGGACCACCTCTGGGCTTCCTTGTGCTCTACATCCACTCGGGAAGTTTTTTTTCCCCCCCATTAGACTTCATCTCAGTCACCTTGGATATCCCAACAAAACCTAACAAAGGGCATTCAGATTACCCACCCTCAATAGCCTTACATTTACAAAAGCCTGTACATATATTCAACGATTGGATCAACAGTTGAATTAGTGAAGATTTTCATCTCTACAATGCCCTGTCACAGAGGGGCATCGTGTTTGAACAGAGACAGCATTAGGCTACCATCTTGTTAAATGAAGTGTTAGACTAATCCTTATTCCAACTTCATTTAATTTCTTCCGCTGGAAAAAAAAAAAAAAAAAAAAACCCACTATAGGCAGCAATGGAGAAGCCCAGCTGTTAAATGCAAATACAAAATCTGAACACCTCTAGCAAAGAGCCAGCAACACTTATTTGCCCATGTACCAGTTATTCATTTTAAGAACTAAATAAAAATGGTGTTCACTTTATTAGTATAGGAACTACATACAGTTCATATGGAAAGTATTCATAGCGCTTCACTTTTTCCACATTATGTTATAGCCTTATTCCAAAAATGGAATAAATTAATTTTTCCCCCTCCAAATTCTACACAATACCCCATAATGACAACGTGAAGTCAGATTTCTGCAATAAAAATACATTTAAATTTTATTTACATAAGTATTCACAGCCTCTGCCATGAAGCACAAAATTGAGGTCAGGTGCATCCTGTTTCCACTAATCATCCTCAAGATGTTGCTACAGCTTAATTTGAGTCCACCTGTGGAAAATTCAGTTGATTGGACACTTGGAAAGGCACACTTAACAGTGCATGTCTGACTTCATGCTTGGTTTGTGCTCAAAGGAATTGTCTGTAGACCTCAGACAGGATTGTCTCGAGGCACAAATCTGGGGAAGGGTACAGAAAAATATCTGCTGCTTTGAAGGTCCCAATGAGCACAGTGGCCTCAATCATCTGTAAATGGAAGGTCGGAACCACCAGGACTCTTCCTAGTGCTGGCCATCCATCCAAACTGAGCAATCGGGAGGGAAGGGGGGGGGGGGGGCAAATGGGCCCTAGTCAGGGAGGTGACCAAGAACCTGATGGCCACTGTCAGAGCTACAGCATTCCTCTGTGGCGAGAGAAGAACCTTCTAGAAGGACAACCATCTCTGCAGCAATCCAATCAGGCCTGTATGGTAGAGTGGACAGACGGAAACCACTTAGTTAAAAAATACATGGCAGCCCACCTGGAGTTTCCCCAAAATGAACCTGAAGGACTGACCAGAAGACAGGTATCTGATCTGATGAGCCAAAGATTGAACTCTTTGGCGTGAATGCCAGGCATGTTTGGAGGAAACCAGGCACTGCTCACCAAGCCAATACCATCCCTACAGTGAAGCATGGTGGTGGCAGCATCATGCTGTGGGGTTGTTTTTCAGTGGCAGGAACTGGGAGACTAGTCAGGATAGATGGAAGGATAAATGCAGCAATCTACAGAGACATCCTGGATGAAAGCCTGCTCCAGAGCGCTCTTGACCTCAGACTGGGGCAACTGTTCCTAGCCAAACGGCAAAGATATCAAAAGGAGTGGCTTCAGGACAACTCTGAATGTCCTTGAATGGCTTAGACTTGAATCCAAATGATCTCTGTAGAGATCTGAAAACGGCTGTGCACCAACGCTTCCCATCCAACCTGATCGAGCTAGAGAGGTGCTGCAGAGAGGAATGGGTAAAACTGCCCAAAGATAGGTGTGCCAAGCTTGTGGCATCATATTCAAAAACACTTGAGGCTGTAATTGCTGCCAAAGGTGTATCAAAGTATTGAGCAAAGGCTGTGAATACTTATGTACATAAGATTAGTTTTAATAAAGTTACAAAAATCTCATAGTAATTTTACATGTTGTCATTATGGGGTATTGTGTGTAGAATTTTGAGGGGAAAAAAATTATTCCAGTTTGGAATAAGGCTGTAATGTAACATGGGAAAAGGGAAGGGTTGTGAATACTTTCCCTACGCACTGTATAACATTATGAAAAAGTTGATCTCACATCAGACCCTGTCCAAGCCCCTAAACTGTATTCCCTACCCCACATGGTTTAGTTTGTCAGAAGCCAGTTAACCTACCAATAGTCCTCCGAAGCGTGGGAAGAACATTCAATCGTTAGACACCCATTCAAAACAATCTAACAGTCTGTAACGATAACTACTGTACTGCCAAGTATCTACTAATCCAAAATTGCTTCCAGTCAAGTGACTATTAGAGTAGTAAATAATTAGGAGCCAAGAGTATGGACATGTTCTTGTTTAACCTTTTCGCCATGGCAGGAGAAGAACACATTACACCCTCCTCCCCCATTTTGCTGCTGTTCATTTCTTCACATTTTACTCATCCAGAGACCACAACAGGGCTTGTGGTACAGAAGTATCCCATGACTGCAGCTTCACCACTTAAACATTTGCATGTGATCTGTGTTGATCAAGACAAGCCAGTCACGCAAACATCAGCGTAGTTAAACTCAAGGTCTTATTTCTGGTGTTTTGTTGCATATGTGTGCAGAAGATTCATCAGTATAGTACAATACATGCATTTAACCAAAGAATATTTGCAATAATGTTCTTTTACAATAGAAAGTTATCACAAACTACAACAGTGACGTTTCATCTGGGTATGCTCCAAATCACAATGCTTTATTAACAGTCTGGGAGCAGTCTGTATTCCATCATGTTTCAGCCGCTTAAGGGCTTTGCTTGCCATCATGGGTAGTCTGGGAGGGGAAAAAAGCATAGGGGATAATTCAGACCTGATCTCTGGGTTGCCATTTTTGCTGCCCTGCGATCAGAAAGTCGCCGTCTACAGAGGGGAGGGTGAATTCACTGTGCGTACGGATGTATAGCAGAGCTGCACAAACAGATTTTGTGCAGTTTCTGCTCAGCCCAGGACTTACTCAGCTGCTGTGATTGCTTCTTGCGGATCGGGGCTGGTGCCTACGTCAGACACCAACACTCCTGCGTTTGTCTGGACACTCCCTGGAAACTGTCAGTTACAGATGGAGCCACAGTTATCTAGGCTTCTGCGCTGTGCCTAGGTACACCATGGTTTATTAACATAAGCCCTTCATCTATTGTTCTCAGCTGCAATACAATACAGATAGAATACATCAGGGGATTAAGTAATTACAGCAGAGGATTAAGTCAGACTGCCCTGGCTCAGTTAATTCTATTAAAGGCCAAGATAAAGGTGGCTCCATCTGTACCACCCACAAACCTCCTCCTCCTGTCAATCACCTTGCAAACGCCTGTGCGATCGAATTTATTGCACCATCCTGTCGCTGACCAGCAATCCCCGTTGCTGTGGTCAGTCACGCCTGCGCATTGCATATGCAGTTCAGACCCGATTGCACACAGCAGCGATCAGGTCTGAATTACCCCCATAGCCAGTTACCAGTTTAAAACTAATATAATAGGGAGCGAAATTATGTCATTTATGGGAAAATAACTACATGCAACACTAGCATCTTGTGACCCAAGACCCCAGAGTATTGGTGTGAACACGTGGTACGTAGCATAGATTGTAAAACCCCCTGGGGCAGGGACCGATATGGAGGATTAAATATTCTGTTATGTGCTGGGATATGGAGTTAAAATATTGCTGACCAAGCTCAGATTCCATACATTCCAAGTTGTCTTAACAATTTGAGAGGGTGGGGTTCAATTGCTGGTCTTCCTGG
This sequence comes from Pseudophryne corroboree, assembly GCF_028390025.1. Classification (NCBI taxonomy): domain Eukaryota; kingdom Metazoa; phylum Chordata; class Amphibia; order Anura; family Myobatrachidae; genus Pseudophryne; species Pseudophryne corroboree. Next base: position 393,411,632 of record NC_086446.1, on the reverse strand, counting down.
CCATCACTAGATGGCACCAAACCAAGCAATTGGATGGTTACTCCGTTTGAGCACATATGCAGCAGGGAGACATTCATTTCAGCTTGCAGCCTCCTGAGGCGCAAGCTGAGACTATGTGAACTGCAACGTATTGGTACCCTAACCTGTACTTTAAAATAAGAATTTACTTACCGATAATTCTATTTCTCGTAGTCCGTAGTGGATGCTGGGAACTCCGTAAGGACCATGGGGAATAGCGGCTCCGCAGGAGACTGGGCACAAAAGTAAAGCTTTAGGACTACCTGGTGTGCACTGGCTCCTCCCCCCATGACCCTCCTCCAAGCCTCAGTTAGGACACTGTGCCCGGACGAGCGTACACAATAAGGAAGGATTTTGAATCCAGGGTAAGACTCATACCAGCCACACCAATCACACCGTACAACTTGTGATCTAAACCCAGTTAACAGCATGATAACAGAGGAGCCTCTGGAAAGATGGCTCACAACAACAATAACCCGATTTAGTTAACAATAAATATGTACAAGTATTGCAGACAATCCGCACTTGGGATGGGCACCCAGCATCCACTACGGACTACGAGAAATAGAATCATCGGTAAGTAAATTCTTATTTTCTGACGTCCTAGTGGATGCTGGGAACTCTGTAAGGACCATGGGGATTATACCAAAGCTCCCAAACGGGCGGGAGAGTGCGGATGACTCTGCAGCACCGAATGAGAGAACTCCAGGTCCTCCTCAGCCAGGGTATCAAATTTGTAGAATTTAGCAAACGTGTTTGCCCCTGACCAAGTAGCTGCTCGGCAAAGTTGTAAAGCCGAGACCCCTCGGGCAGCCGCCCAAGATGAGCCCACCTTCCTTGTGGAATGGGCTTTTACAGATTTTGGCTGTGGCAGGTCTGCCACAGAATGTGCAAGCTGAATTGTACTACAAATCCAACGAGCAATAGTCTGCTTAGAAGCAGGAGCACCCAGCTTGTTGGGTGCATACAGGATAAACAGGGAGTCAGATTTTCTGACTCCAGCCGTCCTGGAAACATATTTTCAGGGCCCTGACAACGTCCAGCAACTTTGAGTCCTCCAAGTCCCTAGTAGCCGCAGGTACCACAATAGGCTGGTTCAGGTGAAACGCTGAAACCACCTTAGGGAGAAATTGTGGATGAGTCATCAATTCTGCCCTGTCCGTATGAAAAATCAGGCAAGGGCTTTTATAAGATAAAGCCGCCAATTCTGACACGCGCCTGGCCGAAGCCAGGGCCAACAGCATGACCACTTTCCATGCGAGATATTTCAAATCCACAGATTTAAGCGGTTCAAACCAATGTGATTTTAGGAACCCCAAAACTACATTGAGATCCCAAGGTGCCACTGGAGGCACAAAAGGAGGCTGTATATGCAGCACCCCCTTGACAACGTCTGAACTTCAGGAACTGAAGCCAGTTCTTTCTGGAAGAAAAATCGACAGGGCCGAAATCTGAACCTTAATGGATCCTAATTTTTAGGCCCATAGACACTCCTGTTTGCAGGAAATGCAGGAATCGACCCAGTTGAAATTCCTCCGTTGGGGCCTTCCTGGCCTCGCACCACGCAACATATTTCCGCCAAAAGCAGTGAGAATGCTTTGCGGTCACATCCTTCCTGGCTTTGATCAGGGTAGGAATGACTTCTTCCGGAATGCCTTTTTCCTTCAGGATCCGGCGTTCAACCGCCATGCCGTCAAACGCAGCCGCAGTAAGTCTTGGAACAGACAGGGTCCTTGCTGGAGCTGGTCCCTTCTTAGAGGTAGAGGCCACGGGTCCTCTGTGAGCATCTCTTGAAGTTCCGGGTACCAAGTCCTTCTTGGCCAATCCGGAGCCACGAGTATAGTTCTTACTCCTCTCCGTCTTATAATTCTCAGTACCTTGGGTATGAGAGGCAGAGGAGTGAAACACATACACTGACTGGTACACCCATGGTGTTACCAGAGCGTCCACAGCTATTGCCTGAGGGTCCCTTGACCTGGCGCAATACCTGTCCAATTTTTTGTTGAGGCGGGACGCCATCATGTCCACCTTTGGTTATTTCCAACCGTTTACAATCATGTGGAAGACTTCTGGGTGAAGTCCCCACTCTCCCGGGTGGAGGTCGTGCCTGCTGAGGAAGTCTGCTTCCCAGTTGTCCACTCCCGGAATGAACACTGCTGACAGTGCTATCACATGATTTTCCGCCCAGCGAAGAATCCTTGCAGCTTCTGCCATTGCCCTCCTGCTTCTTGTGCCGCCCGGTCTGTTCACGTGGGCGACTGCCGTGATGTTGTCCGACTGGATCAGCACCGGCTGACCTTGAAGCAGAGGTCTTGCTTGGCTTAGGGCATTGTAAATGGCCCTCAGCTCCAGGATATTTATGTGAAGTGATGTCTCCAGGCTTGACCACAAGCCCTGGAAATTTCTTCCCTGTGTGACTGCTCCCCAGCCTCGCAGGCTGGCATCCGTGGTCACCAGGACCCAGTCCTGAATGCTGAATCTGCAGCCCTCTAGAAGATGAGCACTCTGCAACCACCACAGGAGAGACACCATTGTCTTTGGTAACGGGGTTATCCGCTGATGCATCTGAAGATGCGATCCGGACCATTTGTCCAGCAGGTCCCACTGGAAAGTTCTTGCGTGGAATCTGCCGAAAGGGATTGCTTCGTAGGAAGCCACCATTTTTCCCAGGACCCTTCTGCATTGATGCACTGACACTTGGCCTGGTTTTAGGAGGTTTCTGACTAGTTTGGATAACTCCCTGGCTTTCTCCTCCGGGAGAAACACCTTTTTCTGGACTGTGTCCAGGATCATCCCTAGGAATAGAAGATGTGTCGTCGGGATCAGCTGCGATTTTAGAATATTGAGAATCCAACCGTGCTGCCGCAACACTACTTGAGATAGTGCTACCCCGACTACCAATTGTTCCCTGGATCTTGCCCTTATCAGGAGATCATCCAAGTACGGGATAACAAACTCCCTTCCTTCGAAGGAGTATCATCATTTCGGCCATTACCTTGGTAAAGACCCGGGGTGCCGTGGACAAACCAAACGGCAGCGTCTGAAACCGATAGGGACAGTTCTGTACCACAAACCTGAGGTATCCTTGGTGAGAAGGGTAAATTGGGACATGGAGGTAAGCCTCCTTGATGTCCAAAGACACCATATAATCCCCTTCTTCCAAGTTCGCAATCACCGCTCTGAGTGACTCCATCTTGAATTTGAACCTGTGTATGTATTCAAGGATTTCAGATTTAAAATAGGTCTCACCGAGCCGTCCGGCTTCGGTACCACAAACAGCGTGGAATAATACCCCTGTCCCTGTTGCAGGAGGGGTATCTTGATTATCACCTGCTGGGAATACAGCTTGTGAATGGCTTCCAATACCGCCTCCCTGTCGGAGGGAGACGTCGGTAAAGCAGACTTTAGGGGAGTGCCTGAGTCCGCTTGTAAAGCCCCAGCGTCATGCTGAGGACTTGGCAGAAAACGGGAGAGGGCTTCTGTTCCTGGGAACTGGCTGTTTGCTGCAGCCTTTTTCCTCTCCCTCTGCCACGGGGCAGAAATGAGGAGCCTTTTGCCCGCTTGCCCTTATGGGGCCGAAAGGACTGCGCCTGATAATACGGCGTCTTCTTATGTCGAGAGGCTACCTGGGGTAAAAATGTGGATTTCCCAGCAGTTGCCGTGGTCACCAGGTCTGATAGACCTACCCCAAATAACGCCTCCCCTTTGTAAGGCAATACTTCCATATGCCTTTTGGAATCAGCATCACCTGACCACTGCCTCGTCCATAACCCTCTTCTGGCAGAAATTGACAGCGCACTTACTCTTGATGCCAGTCGGGAAATATCCCTCTGTGCATCACGCATATATAGAAATGCATCTTTCAAATGCTCTATAGTCAGTAATATACTGTCCCTATCTAGGGTATCAATATTGTCAGTCAGGGAATCCGACCAAGCCACCCCAGCACTGCACATCCAGGCTGAGGCGATTGCTGGTCGCAGTATAACACCCGTGTGAGTGTATATACATTTTAGGATATTCTCCTGCTTTCTGTCAGCAGGTTCCTTAAGGGCGGCCCTATCAGGAGACGGTAGTGCCACCTGTTTTGACAAACGTGTGAGCGCTTTATCCACCTTAGGGGGTGTTTCCCAACGTGCCCTATCCTCTGGCGGGAAGGGGTATGATGCTAATAACCTTTTAGGAATTATCAGTTTTTTATCGGGGGAAACCCACGCTTCATCACACACTTCATTTAATTCCTCAGATGCAGGAAAAACTACAGGCAGTTTTTTTTCTCACCAAACATAATACCCTTTTTAGTGGTACTTGTATTATCAGAAATGTAAAACATTTTTCATAGCATCAATCATGCAACGTGTGGCCCTACTGGAAGTCACATTCGTCTCTTCGTCGACACTGGAGTCAGTATCCGTGTCGGCGTCTGTATCTGCCATCTGAGGTAACGGGCGTTTTAGAGCCCCTGATGGCTTTTGAGACGCCTAGACAGGCACGAGCTGAGTAGCCGGCTGTCTCATGTCATCAACAGTCTTTTGTAAAGAGCTGACACGGTCACGTAATTCCTTCCATAAGCTCAGCCACTCAGGTGTCTACTCCCTAGGGGGTGACATCTCCATTACAGGCAATTGCTCCGCCTCCACACCATTTTCCTCCTCATACATGTCGACACAATCGTACCGACACAGCACACACACACAGGGAATGCTCTGATAGACAGGACCCCACTAGCCCTTTGGGGAGACAGAGGGAGAGTATGCCAGCACACACCAGAGCGCTATATACATACACATACACACACAGGGATAACCTTATAGAAGTGTTTTTCCCCTTATAGCTGCTGTTTTATTTATACTGCGCCTAATTAGTGCCCCCCTCTCTTGTTTTACCCTTTTCTGTAGTGCAGGACTGCAGGGGAGAGTCAGGGAGACGTCCTTCCAGCGAAGCGGTGAGGGAAAATGGCGCCCGTGTGCTGAGGAGATAGGCTCCGCCCCCTTCTCGGCGGCCTTTTCTCCCGCTTTTTGCTGTATTCTGGCAGGGGTTAAAATACATCCATATAGCCCTGGGGGTTATATGTGATGTATTTTCGCCAGCCAAGGTGTTTCTATTGCTGCTCAGGGCGCCCCCCCCCCCCCAGCGCCCTGCACCCTCAGTGACCGGAGTGTGAAGTGTGCCTGAGGAGCAATGGCGCACAGCTGCAGTGCTGTGCGCTACCTTGGTGAAGACTGATGTCTTCTGCCGCCGATTTTCCGGACCTCTTCTTGCTTCTGGCTCTGTAAGGGGGCCGGCGGCGCGGCTCTGGGACCGGACTCCGAGGCTGGGCCTGTGTTCGGTCCCTCTGGAGCGAATGGTGTCCAGTAGCCAAGAAGCCCAAGCTGGCTGCAAGCAGGCAGGTTCGCATCTTCTCCCCTTAGTCCCTCGATGCAGTGAGCCTGTTGCCAGCAGGTCTCACTGAAAATAAAAAACCTAAAACTAAACTTTCACTAAGAAACTCAGGAGAGCCTCCTAGAATGCACCCTTCTCGGCCGGGCACAAAAATCTAACTGAGGCTTGGAGGAGGGTCATGGGGGGAGGAGCCAGTGCACACCAGGTAGTCCTAAAGCTTTACTTTTGTGCCCAGTCTCCTGCGGAGCCGCTATTCCCCATGGTCCTTACGGAGTTCCCAGCATCCACTAGGACGTCAGAGAAAATGGGGTGCCCACAAAACCATTGAATCAGCTGGTTGGCAAGACCAATCCATCCCATTAGTGGCTGAGCCATTCAAAAAATGAATAATGCATTGTTTCTGAAGCAGCAGTTATGCTTATTTATCATTAACTGATTAGACAGGATGGCACTACAACCCCACCAGTAATTCTCCTCTACCTCCAGGCTAAACACTACATTGTTTATAGAGTCCATATAGAGTCCAATACTCTAAGAAATGCAGATGTGTCCTCATACATCTGGTCTTAATACACCATGCAAAATGCCTGGTGAGAATGAACCACCAGGTCCCTCGCAAGCACCACTAGCATCAGGAAACTTTGCCAAAAATGAATTTCAAGATGCATAGACCGCGATTTTCCTTGGGATATGGCCTATATAGTCCATATTGCAGGAAAATATAGTGCATATAGCTTGCAATGCAGATAAGCGTTCCTGAGAGAGAAAAAAAAAACCACAAGCCAATCTTGACCATCTGTGGTGCCAGGCTCTGACAACATCACATAAGCAATGTTGGGCATTTCCTGCATCGCACTGTGTACGCACCTTTAGTAGCGACACGATGCAACTAGTACCCCTTTCACATTGCAAATGCCAGGACCCACCTGGTAATTGTAAACTGGTCCTTACCAGGTGGGACCTGACACTGGACCCTAACAACTGGCTCCCTGACCTGGCAATATGCCAGGTCTGGTTACCATAGCGGCAGGGGGTGGAGCCAGGCGCGGAGGCTGCGCTGGGATGCGCTCATCTCCACGCTGCCTCTCCCTATGTAGTGGACGGGTCCTGGGTCGAATAGACCCGGCAACCCATTCACACTGCCCCTGAACCCAAGAATAACTACTTTATTATGAAGCTGAATTACCGGGTCAGGTGACCTGGGAATTCACCATGGGCCCTTTCACATCGCACAGTGGCCCAGCAATATACTGGGTCGATACCAGGTTATTTGTGCTGTGTGAAAGGGGGTATAGGAAGCACAAGGAGATTATGCCTATTAATTTGATACGAGACACGTTTGTGTGCAAAATTCTGTATAAAGCCCAACAGAACTTGGCATGGGAAAATGCAGTTACTGCAGCAGCATAGCACTTTGTATACAGACTTGGAGTCTTCGTTGCTCAGATACAGCCTCCTCGTGTGTATCCTAATCCCACTGCATATTCATAAACAACCATGGTATAAAATAAAAATAAAAAGGTTCAGTTCATAAATTTAGGGTAGTTATCCTACGTAAGAAAGATCTATGGGGAAAACTGATGTGAGAGCTAGAGTTCTCAGAAGCAGGAGGAGATATCCTACTCTTTAAAGTACATTTTATGGATACCTAACTCAAACACAAGGATACAGCATGTTACACAATGTTAGTGACTTAATTTATTAACAGGCCCATAAGGAATACTCACAGCTGCAGTTTTCTGGAGAGAAGGTTAGGTAAAACAGCACCAAGAGGATATTTGTTCTAGTGTCCTCAGGAATAGCAGTTAATGGCTGAAGGCCTTTGGCAAATGGGAGCAGAGAACTAAAAAGGTGTACATGCTACATTAAAAAGGCCAAGCAGCAGCACACCTCAGAGGCACACTAAAGAAATTTTAATCATAACATTTTCCAGCAACAGGAGTCAAAATTACCTTCTACATACACTTGTGCATAAAAATGCAAACCCCACCCTCCCTTCCCACGCACTGCAGCATAGGCTTTTACTATTCATTTATTTTACTATCCAATTACACATGTAAGCAGATATTAGCGATAAGACCACAATAGCAACAGTTTTGGTGGATGAAGCCTCTCTGCAGAATACCTTATTTAAGAGCTACAGTGGCCAGAGTATATCAAGAGCATTATTCAAACATAACGACCAATCTCCTTTCTCAGATTATCCCCGTTGTTGCACATATCACACCCATAGCAAATAAGATTTTAAACCTACCGGTAAATCTTTTTCTCGTAGTCTGTAGAGGATGCTGGGGACTCCGTAAGGACCATGGGGATAGACGGGCTCTGCAGGAGACATGGGCACTAAGAAAGAACTTTAGGTATGGGTGTGCACTGGCTCCTCCCTCTATGCCCCTCCTCCAGACCTCCGTTAGAGAAACTGTGCCGAGGAGACCGACAGTACGAGGAAAGGATTTTTGTTAATCCAAGGGCAAGATTCATACCAGCCCACACCATTCACACCGTATAACTTGTGATATACTAACCAGTTAACAGTATGAAAACACAACGCATCAGTCCGAGACAGATGAAACTATAACAAACCTTTAGTAAGCAAAACTATATACAAGTCTTGCAGAAGTAGTCCGCACTTGGGACGGGCGCCCAGCATCCTCTACGGACTACGAGAAAAGGATTTACCGGTAGGTTTAAAATCTTATTTTCTCTTACGTCCTAGAGGATGCTGGGGACTCCGCAAGGACCATGGGGATTATACCAAAGCTCCCAAACGGGCGGGAGAGTGCAGATGACTCCGCAGCACCGATTGAGCAAACAGGAGGTCCTCCTCAGCTAGGGTATCAAACTTATAGAATTTTGCAAAGGTTTTTGAACCCGACCAAGTAGCAGCTCGGCACAGCTGTAGTGCAGAGACCCCTCAGGCAGCCGCCCAAGACCAGCCCACCTTCCTAGTGGAATGGGCCTTGACAGATTTTGGTAACGGCAATCCAGCCGTAGAATGAGCCTGCTGAATCGTGTTACAGATCCAGCGAGCAATAGTCTGCTTTGAAGCAGGAGCGCCAACTTTGTTGGCTGCATACAGGACAAACAGTGCTTCTGTTTTTATGACTAGCTGTTCTGGCCACGTAAATTTTCAAAGCCCTGACCACATCAAGGGACTCTGAATCCTCCAAGTCTCGCGTAGTCACAGGCACCACAATAGGTTGGTTCATATGAAAAGAGGACACCACCTTAGGCAAAAATTGACGGGTCCGCAATTCCGCTTTATCCATATGGAAAACCAGATAGGGGCTTTTATGAAACAAAGCCGCCAACTCAGACACTCGCCTAGCCAAAGCCAAGGCTAACATGACCACCTTCCAAGTGAGATATTTTAACTCATCCGTTTTAAGTGGTTCAAACCAGTGCGACTTAAGGAAACACCACCACATTCAGGTCCCAAGGCGCCACTGGAGGTACAAAAGGAGGCTGAATATGTAGCACTCCCTTCACAAGTCTGTACTTCTGGAAGAGAAGCTAATTCTTTCTGAAAGAAAATGGATAAGGCCGAAATCTGAACCTTAATGGAGCCTAATTGTAGGCCCAAATTCACTCCAGTTTGTAGGAAGTGAAGGAAACGGCCCAGATGGAATTCTTCCGTAGGAGCATTCCTGGCCTCACACCAAGAAACATACTTTCGCAATATACAGTGATAATGTTTAGCCGTCATGTCCTTCCTAGCCTTTATCAGAGTAGGAATGACCTCATCCGGAATGCCCTTTTCCGCTAGGATCTGGAGTTCAACCGCCATGCTGTCAAACGCAGCCGCGGTAAGTCTTGGAACAAACACGGCCCCTGTTGCAACAGGTCCTGCCTTAGAGGAAGAGGCCACGGATCTTCTGTGAGCATCTCCTGCAGATCCGGATACCCGGCCCTTCGCGGCCAATCTGGAACAATGAGAATTGTCTGTACTCCTTTTTTTCTTATTAGTCTCAACACCTTTGGGATGAGAGGAAGAGGAAATATAGACCGACTGGAACACCCACGGTGTCACTAAGGCGTCCACAGCCACAACCTGAGGGTCTCTTGACCTGGCGCAATACCTCTAGCTTTTTGTTGAGGCGGGACGCCATCATGTCTATCTGGGGCAGTCCCCACTGAATTGCAATCTGTGCAAAGACTTCCTGATGAAGTCCCCACTCTCCTGGATGCAGGTCGTGCCTGCTGAGGAAGTCTGCTTCCCAGTTGTCCACTCCCGGAATGAACACTGCTGACAGTGCACTTACATGATTTTCCGCCCAGCACAGAATCCTGGTGGCTTCCGCCATCGCCACTCTGCTCCTTGTGCCGCCTTGGCGGTTTACATGAGCCACCCCGGTGATGTCTGACTGAATCAGAACTGGTAGGTTGCGAAGTAAGGTCTCCGCTTGACGAAGGGCGTTTTATATGGCCCTCAGCTCCAGGACGTTGATGTGAAGACAAGCCTCTTGACTTGACCAAAGACCTTGGAAGTTTCTTCCCTGTGTGACTGCTCCCCAACCTTGGAGGCTCACGTCCGTGGTCACCAGAACCCAGTCCTGAATGCTGACCCTGCGGCCCTCTAGAAGATGAGCACTCTGTAGCCACCACAGGAAAGATACCCTGGCTCTGGGGGACAGGGCGATCAACTGATGAATTTGTAGATGTGACCCGGACCACTTGTCCAGTAGGTCCCATTGGAAGGTCCTCGCATGGAACCTGCCGAAGGGAATGGCCTCGTACGATGCCACCATCTTTCCCAGGACACGAGTGCAGTGATGCACTGACACCTCTTTTTGGCTTCAATAGGTTCCTGACCAGGGTCATGAGTTTGAGCCTTTTCTATCGGAAGAAACCCTTTTCTGTTCCGTATCCAGAATCATGCCCAAGAAGGTCAGACGAGTCGTAGGAACCAGCTGCGACTTTGAGATATTGAGAATCCAGCCGTGTTGCTGTAACACTTTCAGTGAAAGTGACACGCTGCTCAGCAACTGCTCTCTTGATCTCGCCTTTGAGGAGATCGTCCAAGTACGGGATAATTGTGACACCCTGCTTGCGCAGGAGCACCATCATTTCCGCCATTACCTTGGTGAAAATCCTCGGGGCCGTGGAAAACCCAAACGGCAACGTCTGAAATTGGTAATGACAATCCTGTACCGCAAATCTCAGGTATGCCTGATGAGGTGGATATATGGGAACATGAAGGTAAGCATCCTTTATGTCCAGGGATACCATAAAATCCCCCCTTCCAGGCTGGCGATGACCGCTCTGAGCGATTCCATCTTGAACCTTTTCAAGTATAGGTTCAGGGATTTTAAATTTAAAATGGGTCTGACAGACTACAAACAGGGTTGAGTAATAACCCCTCCCTTGTTGAAGTAGGGGAACCTTGGCCACCACCTGTTGAAGAAACAATTTGTGAAGTGCATTTAGCACTAACTTGCTTTCTGGGGGAGAAGCTGGCAGGGCCGATTTGAAAAACCGGCGAGGAGGCACCTCTTCAAATTCCAGCTTGTAACCCCTGAGAAACAATTTCTATTGCCCAGGGATCTACCTGTGAGTGAACCCAGATGTGGCTGAAAAGTCGAAGACGTGCCCCCACTGGGTAGACTCCCGTAGCAGAGCCCCAGCATCATGCGGTGGATTTTGTAGAGACCGGGGAGGACTTCTGTTCCTGGGAACTAGCTGTGTTGTGCAGCTTCTTTCCTCTGCCCTTACCTCTGGCAAGAAAGGACGCACCTCGTACTTTGTTTCTCTGTGACCGAAAGGACTGCATCTGATAATGTGGCGCTTTCTTAGGCTGTGAGGGAATACAAGACAAAAAAATTGGATTTACCAGCTGTAGCTGTGGAGACCAGGTCCGAGAGACCTTCTCCAAACAATTCCTCACCCTTGTAAGGTAAAACCTCTATATGCCTTTTTGAGTCGGCATCACCTGTCCACTGCTGGGTCCATAGGACTCGTTTAGTAGAAATTGACATAGCGTTGACTCTAGAACCCAGCAAAGCAATGTCTGAGCATCTCATATATAAGACAGCATCTTATATATGTCCTAGGGTCAATAAGATGGTATCCTTATCCAGGGTCTCAATCTTCCCTGATAAGGTATCTGTCCACGCTGCTACCGCGCTACAAACCCAAGCTGACGCAATAGCCGGTCTGAGTAAAGTACCAGAATGTGTGTAGATGGACTTCAAAATAACCTCCTGCTTGTGATCAGCAGGATCGCTTAGGGTAGCCATATCTTGGGATGGCAACGCTACCTTTTTGGATAAGTGTGTCAACGCTTTGTCCACCCTAGGGGAGGATTCCCACCGTATCCTGTCATTAGCCGGGAAAGGATACGCCATAAGAATCCTTTTGGGAATCTGCAGTTTGTCTGGAGATTCCCACGCCTTTTCACACAACTCGTTCAGCTCATAAGGGGGAAAGGTTACCTCAGGTTTCTGTCCCTTATACATATGTACCCTCGTGTCAGGGACAGGGGGTTCCTCTGATATGCAAAACATTTTATTGCAATAATCATATCAAATACATTTAGCCAGTTTTGGCTGTAACTTTGCATCATCGTAGTAGACCCGGGAGTCAGAATCTGTGTCAGTATCAGTGTCTACTATTTGGGATAGTGGGCGCTTTTGAGACCCCAAAGGTCCCTGCGACATAGGGACAGACATGGGTTGACTCCCTGGCTGTTCCCTAGCCTCAGCTTTGTCTAATCTTTTGTGCAATAAATTCACATTAGCACTTAAAACATTCCACATATCCATCCAATCAGGTGTCGGCATTGTCAACAGAGACACCACATTCATTTGCTCCATCTCCTCCCTAGGAGAGCCTTCTACCTCAGACATGTACCTCAGACATACTGACACCACACTCAGGGAATCCTCTTATCTGAAGACAGTTCCCCCCACAAGGGGGAGGAGGGAGAGAGAGGGAGAGAATGCCAGCACACACCCAGCACCAATGACCCAGGAAAAAACACACGATATGTTTACCCAGATAGCGCTGTAATCTGTATATTGCGCCAATTATGTGCCCCCCCCCCTTATTTAAAACCCTTTCACTGTGGATAAGCAGGGGAGAGTCCGGGGAGCTTCCTCTCAGCGCTGTGCTGAAAATGGCGCTGGTGAGTGCTGAGGAAGAAGCCCCGCCCCCTCGGCGGCAGGCTTCTGTCCTGCTCAGATATCGAAAAAACCTGGCTGGGGATACATACACACGCCAGAAAAAGGTTTTATTGCTGCCCAGGGCGCCCCCCCTTACAGTGACCGCCGTTTGTGTGTGCTGTGTGGGAGCAATGGCACACAGCTTTACTGCTGTGCATTACCTCAGTGAAGATCTGAAGTCTTCTGCTGCCTCTGAAGTCTTCTTTCTTATCATACTCACCAGGCTTCCATCTTCCGGCTCTGCGAGGAGGACGTCGGCGCGGCTCTGGGACGGACGGCGAGGGGGAGACCTGCATACCGATCCCTCTGGAGCTAATGGTGTCCAGTAGCCCAAGAAGCAGAGCCTTGAAACTCGCAGACGTAGGTCTGCTTCTCCCTCTCCTCAGTCCCTCGATGCTGTTGCCAGCAGGCTCCCTGAAAATAAAAAAAAAAAACGAAAATACTTTCAGGAAACTCAGGAGAGCTCCCTGTAATGCACCCAGTCTCCTCTGGGCACAATAGTAAACTGAGGTCTGGAGGAGGGGCATAGAGGGAGGAGCCAGTGCACACCCATACCTAAAGTTCTTTCTTAAAGTGCCCATGTCTCCTGCGGAGCCCATCTATCCCCATGGTCCTTAAGGAGTCCCCAGCATCCTCTAGGACGCAAGAGAAATCAGGTTTAGCTGCTAACGGGTTGTGTGCCTTGCTACCCCAGGGGTAGCCAGCTGAAATGATACCATGCCCCAGAGAGCAGAAACAGAATGTGTGTGGAAGGGGGTGAAGAGAATTGAATACCACCTCAAAGCTGAAAATGTGTGAAAGACTCGAACAAGTAAAGGAGTCTATGAAACAGGGCTTGCAGGAATTCTAGCAACAAAGTTAAGGGTTACAGTTTCTGCATTCTAGGCATTAACTACTGAAAGACCAGTCCGACTCATTAGTGAGACACCACATAATGACAGTTCCGAGTCCTACATGAAAACACAAGTTAAGTACAGTCAAGGGTGACAGAAGTGCTCACATGAGAATGCAGAGGGTCTTGCTCGAGACCTTACAGGATACCCAACATACTTTCCAAAACAGGGGACATTTCAGTGCATTAAACGATATTTCAGAAGTTTAAAATGAGTCATGTAGCAAGAGGTAAACTTTTAATCAGTTAAACACAATCACTGGCATAACGTACTAGACCCAAAAACAATCTTAATGCAGTATTTAGCACCCCCCACTGAATTATTCTATATAAAAGGTTTTCAAGCCTGTGAGGATTTGTGGGAAGCTGCCGCAGCTTTTTTTCCTTTGTTATGGTCAACGTGACCGAGCCCAATAATGGTGTTAGTCAGGGAGAGATCCTCCAACTGTGACCAATGTATTTCTCTGGAATACGTGGACTTTCCAAGTTATTTTGTGAAAAATAAGTTCTGAGTAGCACATTGATCACTACGAATTAAGACCCTATTCAGTAAGTATTGCAAAGCCTGCTTTTTAGCAGAATTTGCAAACCTTTTGGTTGCTTGCTGGGGGCCACCCATCGTAGGAAAAGGCCTCCCAGCGTGATTGCAGAAATTGTGGATGCCTGCGCGGCACGCAACCACATCACCCATTTCCCTGATGCCGCCCCCGCAGTGCTCTGCGTTGCCACCCCCTCCCTCCACTGCCTGATTGACAGGCAGAGGCATTTGCTGCAGGGTGGGTACAGGCACAGGACAGGCCCTGCGCATGCATCATTGTATTTTTTTGCAGTTGGCTTGTGAGTTGCAATCCAGCCTGAATATGCTCCTAAAACCGTTCCATTTAGAGACATCAAGCCAGTTCCAAAGACCTGCAATATAGTCCTTTATTACAGATTTAAGTTACATTTTGTTTAAATGAAAATATCCCATAAAGGAAGAATCTACAAAACAATCAGATCCACATGCAGACATCACTGAATAAATCACATTTCATCATCCCATCTAAAATTACCTTTTATGTTTACTGCCAAGATGACAGCTTGCCAAGGTAATTGGTTTCAGTCACCGTGGAAACCAGTTTCCCAGAATGCCCCACCAATACGAGACTCCACATACTAGATAAGGAGGCAGCCAAGCTAGCACATTACATCGTCATATTTGTGATGTATTTATTTTCCCATAAGTCATTCTGAACATAAACCCTTATAGCATTTTTTTTTTATTTAAATGAAAGCTTAGCTGTACCCCTCACACCTACCTCATCTATAGATCTATTTGTCAATTACAGGGTACAGAGCAACCCAGAGGCTGCATCTTAAAGATCACAGCTAGCCCTTGTAACAGTCACAGAAAGACACTACAATAATTGAGTAAGGACATTGGTTGGAAGTTTTGATCTTTTAAATAAGAAAAAAAAAAGAAAAAAAAAAAAGAATAAATCAATCCTTTGGTTGTATTCTACCTAGCTGTTCTGCCATTTATGTTACTAGCTACTCTGAGAAACTGTTGAACGTACGAGTCCTTGCAATAACTATAAGGGATACATAGATAAGGGAATTCACAGGGGGGGTGGGGGATAATTTCTGCAGGACATCACCAATACCAGACTGCACATACTGGTCGTATGTGACGCAACATTCCAGATTGTTACCATGTCATACTTGAACTGTTAGTAACTAACAAATATTTGACCACAGATGAATACCTGATCATGAGACAGATTGGCACTTCTGTTTTTGTATTCCCATATTTATAAAGGTGCTCTTTATCAATCTTCTGCACATAAAATGACTTTACAAACTCTTTTTCTCTATCGTCCTAGAGGATGCTGGGGTTCCTGAAAGGACCATGGGGAATAGCGGCTCCGCAGGAGACAGGGCACAAAAAGTAAAGCTTTAGGATCAGGTGGTGTGCACTGGCTCCTCCCCCTATGACCCTCCTCCAAGCCTCAGTTAGATTTTTGTGCCCGGCCGAGAAGGGTGCAATCTAGGTGGCTCTCCTAAAGAGCTGCTTAGAAAAGTTTAGCTTAGGTTTTTTATTTTACAGTGAGTCCTGCTGGCAACAGGATCACTGCAACGAGGGACTTAGGGGAGAAGAAGTGAACTCACCTGCGTGCAGGATGGATTGGCTTCTTGGCTACTGGACATTAGCTCCAGAGGGACGATCACAGGTACAGCCTGGATGGTCACCGGAGCCTCGCCGCCGGCCCCCTTGCAGATGCTGAAACGAGAAGAGGTCCAGAATCGGCGGCAGAAGACTCCTCAGTCTTCTTAAGGTAGCGCACAGCACTGCAGCTGTGCGCCATTTTCCTCTCAGCACACTTCACACGGCAGTCACTGAGGGTGCAGGGCGCTGGGAGGGGGGCGCCCTGGGAGGCAAATGAAAACCTTTTTTGGCTAAAAATACCTCACATATAGCCTCCGGGGGCTATATGGAGATATTTAACCCCTGCCAGAATCCGTTAAGAGCGGGAGACGAGGCCGCCGAAAAAGGGGCGGGGCCTATCTCCTCAGCACACAGCGCCATTTTCCCTCACAGAAAGGCTGGAGGGAAGGCTCCCAGGCTCTCCCCTGCACTGCACTACAGAAACAGGGTTAAAACAGAGAGGGGGGGCACTAATTTGGCGTTAGAAATATATAAAAAAAGATGCTATAAGGGAAAACACTTATATAAGGTTGTCCCTATATAATTATAGCGTTTTTGGTGTGTGCTGGCAAACTCTCCCTCTGTCTCTCCAAAGGGCTAGTGGGTCCTGTCCTCTATCAGAGCATTCCCTGTGTGTGTGCTGTGTGTCGGTACGTGTGTGTCGACATGTATGAGGACGATGTTGGTGAGGAGGCGGAGCAATTGCCTGAAATGGTGATGTCACTCTCTAGGGAGTCGACACCGGAATGGATGGCTTATTTAGGGAATTACGTGATAATGTCAACACGCGCCAAGGTCGGTTGACGACATGAGACGGCCGACAAACAATTAGTACCGGTCCAGACGTCTCAAAAACACCGTCAGGGGTTTTAAAACGCCCGTTTACTTTAGTCGGTCGACACAGACACAGACAGGGACACTGAATCCAGTGTCGACGGTGAATAAACAAACGTATTCCTTATTAGGGCCACACGTTAAGGGCAATGAAGGAGGTGTTACATATTTCTGATACTACAAGTACCACAAAAGAGGGTATTATGTGGGATGTGAAAAAACTACCGTAGTTTTTCCTGAATCAGATAAATTAAATGAAGTGTGTGATGATGCGTGGGTTCCCCCCGATAGAAAATATGGGCGGTATACCCTTTCCCGCCAGAAGTTAGGGCGCGTTGGGAAACACCCCTTAGGGTGGATAAGGCGCTCACACGCTTATCAGAACAAGTGGCGGTACAGTCTATAGATAGGGCCGTCCTCAAGGAGCCAGCTGACAGGAGGCTGGAAAAATATCATAAAAAGTATATACACACATACTGGTGTTATACTGCGACCAGCGATCGCCTCAGCCTGGATGTGCAGAGCTGGGGTGGCTTGGTCGGATTCCCTGACTAAAAATATTGATACCCTTGACAGGGACAGTATTTTATTGACTATAGAGCATTAAAGGATGTATTTCTATATATGCGAGATGCACAGAGGGATATTTGCACTCTGGCATCAAGAGTAAGTGCGATGTCCATATCTGCCAGAAGATGTTTATGGACACGACAGTGGTCAGGTGATGCAGATTCCAAACGGCACAAAGGTGTATTGCCGTATAAAGGAAGAGGAGTTATTTGGGGTCGGTCCATCGGACCTGGTGGCCACGGCAACTGCTGGAAAATCCACCGTTTTTACCCTAAGTCACATCTCTGCAGAAAAAGACACCGTCTTTTCAGCTTCAGTCCTTTCGTCCCTATAAGAGTCATATCTGCCCAGGGATAGAGGAAAGGGAAGAAGACTGCAGCAGGCAGCCCATTCCCAGGAACAGAAGCGTTCCACCGCTTCGGACAAGCTCTCAGCATGACGCTGAGACCGTACAGGACCCCTGGATCCTACAAGTAGTATCCCAGGGGTACAGTTTGGAATGTCGAGACGTTTCCCCTGCGCAGGCTCCTGAAGGCTGCTTTACCAAGGTCTCCCTCCGACAAGGAGGCAGTATGGGGAAAAAGTCACGAGCTGCATTCCCAGCAGGTGATAATTAAATTACCCCTCCTACAACAAGAAAAGGGGGTATTATTCCACACTATATTGTGGTACTGAAGCCAGAAGGCTAGGTGAGACCTATTCTAAATCTAAAAAAATTTGAACACTTACAAAGGTTCAAATCAAGATGGAGTCACTCAGAGCAGTGATAACGAACCGGGAAGAAGGGGACTATCTGGTGTCCCGAGACATCAGGGATGCTTACCTCCATGTCCCAAATTTGCCCTCATCACTAAGGGTACCTCAGGTTCGTGGTACAGAACTGTCACTATCAGTTTCAGACGCTGCCGTTTGGATTGTCTACGGCACCCCGGGTCTTTACCAAGGTAATGGCCGAAATGATGGTTCTTCTTCGAAGAAAAGGCGTCTTAATTATCCCTTACTTGGACGATCTCCTAATAAGGGCAAAGTCCAGGGAACAGTTGGAGGTCGGAGTAGCACTATCTCGGATACTGTTACAACAGCAGGGGTGGATTCTAAATATTCCAAAATCGCAGCTGATCCCGACAAGTCTCCTGTGCTTAGGGATGATTCTGGACACAGTCCAGAAAAAGGTGTTTCTCCCGGAAGAGAAAGCCAGGGAGTTATCCGAGCTAGTCAGGAACCTCCTAAAATCAGTGCATCATTGCACAAGGGCCATGGTAAAAAAAATGGTGACTTCCTTCGAAGCAATTCCAGTCGGCAGATTTCATGCAAGAACTTTTCAGTGGGATCTGCTGGACAAATGGTCCGGATCGCATCTTCAGATGCATCAGCGGATAACCCTATATCCAAGGACAAGGGTGTCTCTCCTGTGGTGGTTACAGAGTGCTCATCTTCTAGAGGGCCGCAGATTCGGCATTCAGTTTTGGATGTTGGTGACCACGGAGGCCAGCCCGAGAGGCTGGGGAGCAGTCACACAAGGAAAAAATTTCCAGGGAGTGTGATCAAGTCTGGAGATTTTTCTCCACATAAATATAGCTAAGGGTAAATTTATAATGCTCTAAGCTTAGCAAGACCTCTGCTTCAAGGTCAGCCGGTATTGATCCAGTGGGATAAAACATCACGGCAGTCGCCCACGTAAATAGACAGGGCGGCACAAGAAGCAGGAGGGCAGTGGCAAAAACTGCAAGGACTTTTCGCTGGGCGGAAAATCATGTGATAGCACTGTCAGCAGTGTTTCATTCCGGGAATGGAAACTGGGAAGCAGACTTCCTCAGTAGGCACGACCTCCACCCGGCAGAGTGGGAACTTCATGGGGAAGTTTTCCACATAATTGTAAACCGTTGGGAATTACCAAAGGTGGACATGATGGCGTCCCGTCTGAACAAAAAACGGGACAGGTATTGCGCCAGGTCAAGAGACCCTCAGGCAATAGCTGTGGACGTTCTGGTAACACCGTGGGTGTACCAGTCGGTGTATGTGTTCCATCCTCTGCTTTTCATACCTAAGGTACTGAGAATTATAAGACGTAGAGGAGTAAGAACTATACTCATGGCTCCGGATTGGCCAAGAAGGACTTGGTACCCGGAACTTCAAGAGATGCTCAGAGGACTTATGGCCTCTGCCGCTAAGAAGGGACTTGTTTCAGCAAGTACCATGTCTGTTCCAAGACTTACCGCAGCTGCGTTTGACGGCATGGCGGTGGAACGCCGGATCCTAAGGGAAAAGGCATTCAGGAAGAGGTCATTCCTACCCTGGTCAAAGCCAGAAAGGAGGTGACCGCACAACATTATCACCACATGTGGCGAAAATATGTTGCGTGGTGTGAGGCCAGGAAGGCCCCACGAAGAAATTTCAACTCGGTCGATTCCTGCATTTCTTGCAAACAGGAGTGTCTATGGGCCTCAAATTGGGGTCCATTAAGGTTCAAATTTCGGCCCTGTCGATTTTTCTTCCAGAAAGAATTGGCTTCAGTTCCTGAAGTCCAGAAGTTTGTCAAGGGAGTATTGCATATACAACCCCCTTTTGTGCCTCCAGTGGCACTGTGGGATCTCAACGTAGTTCTGGGATTCCTCAAAACACATTGGTTTAAAACCAGTCAAATCTGTGGATTTGAAGCATCTCACATGAAAAGTGAACATGCTCTTGGACCTGGCCTGGACCAGGCGAGTGTCAAATTGGTGGTTTTTTTCTCAAAAAAGCCCATATCTGTTTGTCCATTCGGACAGGGCAGAGCTGCGGACTCGTCCCCAGTTCTCTCCCTAAGGTGGTGTCAGTGTTTCACCTGAACCAGCTTATTGTGGTGTCTTGCGCCTACTAGGGACTTGGAGGACTCCAAGTTGCTAGATGTGGTCAGGGCCCTGAAAATATAGGTTCCAGGACGGCTGGAGTCAGGAAAACTGACTTGCTGTTATCCTGTATGCACCCAACAAACTGGGTGCTCTTGCTTTTAAGCAGACTTTTGCTAGTTGGATGTGTAATACAATTCAGCTTGCACATTCTGTGGCAGGCCTGCCACAGCCAAAATATGTAAATGCCCATTCCACAAGGAAGGTGGGCTCATCTTGGGCGGCTGCCCGAGGGGTCTCGGCTTTACAACTTTGCCGAGCGGCTATTTAGTCAGGGGCAAACACGTTTGTAAAATCCTACAAATTTGATACCCTGGCTAAGGAGGACCTGGAGTTCTCTCATTCGGTGCTGCAGAGTCATCCGCACTCTCCCGCCCGTTTGGGAGCTTTGGTATAATCCCCATGGTCCTTTCAGGAACCCCAGCATCCACTAGGACGATAGAGAAAATAAGAATTTACTTACCGATAATTCTATTTCTCGGAGTCCGTAGTGGATGCTGGGCGCCCATCCCAAGTGCGGATTATCTGCATTACTTGTACATAGTTACAAAAATCGGGTTATTATTGTTGTGAGCCATCTTTTCAGAGGCTCCGCTGTTATCATACTGTTAACTGGGTTCAGATCACAGGTTGTACAGTGTGATTGGTGTGGCTGGTATGAGTCTTACCCGGGATTCATAAATCCTTCCTTATTGTGTACGCTCGTCCGGGCACAGTACCTAACTGAGGCTTGGAGGAGGGTCATAGGGGGAGGAGCCAGTGCACACCACCTGATCCTAAAGCTTTACTTTTTGTGCCCTGTCTCCTGCGGAGCCGCTATTCCCCATGGTCCTTTCAGGAACCCCAGCATCCACTACGGACTCCGAGAAATAGAATCATCGGTAAGTAAATTCTTATTGAAAGAACCTTAATCTAATTGCTACACATGCTTAAGCATTACCTGTATTGTATGGTTTCCTAGCTCGCCCACCAACTGAAAGACTTCCACATGTTCTAAGTGTCACTAAGCACACTCACTGCTCATGTGAGAAGTTCTTACCCTCCATTTTTTACACCATCTGAATCACTGAAGACAAACCTACAGGCTCCTTTTCTGGACCTTTCACCCTGCAGTGAAAGCACATCTGTGACTCATTCTGTAGTAACTTTTCCACTTTAAACAGTTCCTAGGCAGCACATCATCCACCCATAGATACTATTAACTCCATATAGTTATATGACTGCCATGTAATCCATGGTCTCCCTTCCTGAGAAACCATTAGATTTGCCAAGCTGCAGCAACAGATACATTGTCATTACCAAGACCCCGTGGTCACTCATCTCCTAGCCAGCTGGGGGGGGGGAATGGGAAGTAATAAGGTGCTCTATATTGAGAGAGCAGAAAATCTGAGTACAACCACCATTGTTTAATAGTCCCCCTTATGAGCAGTGTTACATAAGCTCTGTAAGAGAAAACATATCAGATAGACAGCCAACATTAAAACAAAGCCGAGGCATCAGTTGACCAGCAGGTTGTGCTGGGTAACTGCTGTATGATCGTGCATTACACGGTTTTTGTCTGTAGTAATTCTCAAATATGGGCAACTTCCTAATTTAGGATTGCATAATTAAGTGTATTAAGTTTTCTCTGACGTCCTAGTGGATGCTGGGAACTCCGTAAGGACCATGGGGAATAGCGGCTCCGCAGGAGACAGGGCACATCTAAAGAAAGCTTTAGGATCACCTGGTGTGCACTGGCTCCTCCCCCTATGACCCTCCTCCAAGCCTCAGTTAGATTTTCTGTGCCCGACGAGAAGGGTGCACACTAGGGGCTCTCCTGAGCTCTTTGTGAAAGTTTTAGTTTAGGTTTATTATTTTCAGTGAGACCTGCTGGCAACAGGCTCACTGCATCGAGGGACTAAGGGGAGAAGAAGCGAACTCACCTGCGTGCAGAGTGGATTGGGCTTCTTAGGCTACTGGACATTAGCTCCAGAGGGACGATCACAGGTTCAGCCTGGATGGGTCACCGGAGCCGCGCCGCCGGCCCCCTTACAGAGCCAGAAGAGCGAAGAGGTCCGGAAAAATCGGCGGCAGAAGACTTTCCTGTCTTCAGATAAAGGTAGGCGCACAGCACCGCAGCTGTGCGCCATTGCTCTCAGCACACTTCACACTCCGGTCACTGAGGGTGCAGGGCGCTGGGGGGGCAGTACCCTGAGACACAATAAATCGATAGAAAACCTTTTATGGCTAAAATAAATGCATCACATATAACTCCTGGGCTATATGGATGCATTTAACCCCTGCCAAAACATACAAGAAAACGGATGATAAGGACGCCGAGAAAGGGGCGGAGCCTATCTCCTCAGCACACTGGCGCCATTTTCCCTCACAGCTCAGTTGGAGGGAAGCTCCCTGGCTCTCCCCTGCAGTCACTACACTACAGAAAGGGGTTAAAAAAGAGAGGGGGGCACAAATTAGGCGCAGTATAAACAATACAGCAGCTATAAAGGGAAAAACACTTATATAAGGTTATCCCTGTATATATATATAGCGCTCTGGTGTGTGCTGGCAAACTCTCCCTCTGTCTCCCCAAAGGGCTAGTGGGGTCCTGTCCTCTATCAGAGCATTCCCTGTGTGTGTGCTGTGTGTCGGTACGTTTGTGTCGACATGTATGAGGAGAAAAATGATGTGGAGACGGAGTAGAGTGTCTGTAATAGTGTTGTCACCCCCTAGGGGGTCGACACCTGAGTGGATGTACTGTTGAAATTGCGTGACAGTGTCAGCTTTGTATAAAAGACAGTGGTTGACATGACAGCCGGCTACTCAGCTTGTGCATGTCCAGACGTCTCATACAGGGGCTCTAAAGCGCCCGTTACCTCAGATACAGACGCCGACACGGATACTGACTCCTGTGTCGACGGTGAAGAGACAACAGTGATTTCCAATAGGGCCACACATTGCATGATTGAGGCAATGGAAAAAGTTTACACTCTTCTGATAATATAAATACCACCAAAAAAAAAAAAAAGGGGTATTATGTTTGGTGAGGAAAAACTTCCTGTAGTTTTCCTGAATCTGAGAAATAAAATGAGGTGTGTGATGATGCGTGGGTTTCCCCCCGATAACAATTGATAATTTCTAAAAAGTTATTGGCAGTATACCTTTTCCCGCCAGAGGTTAGGGTGCGTTGGGAAACACCCCCTAGGGGGGATAAGGCGCTCACACGCTTGTAAGAACAAGGGCTCTACCCTCTCTGGAGATGGCCGCCCTTAGGGATCCTGCTGATAGAAAGCAGGAGGGTATCCTAAAATGTATTTACACACATACTGGTGTTATACTGCGACCAGCAATCGCCTCAGCCTGGATGTGCAGTGCTGGGTTGGCGTGGTCGGATTCCCTGACTGGAAATTTGATATCCTAGATAAGGACAGTATATTATTGCCTATAGAGCAATTAAAAGATGCATTTCTATATATGCATGATGCACAGCGGAATATTTGCCGACTGGCATCAAGTATAAGTGCATTGTCCAATTATACCAGTAAAGTGGTCAGGTGATGCGGATTCCAAACGGCATTTGGAAGTATTGCCTTAACAAAAAAGGGGATGTACCCCAGGTCGCCTCTCAAAATAAGACGCCGTATTATCAGGCGCAGTCCTGGTTGGCAAGCGGACAAAAGGGTTCCTCTTTTCTGCTCGTGACAGAGGGAGAGAAAAATGGCTGCAGAGATCAGCCAGTTCCAAGGAACAGAAATTCTTTTCCGCCTCTGCCAAGCCCTCAGTATGACGCTAGGGCTTTACAAGTTCAGGCATGGTGGGGTCCCGTTCTCAATGAATTTCAGTGCGCAGTGGGCTCACTCGCAAGTAGACCCCTGGATCCTTCAGGTAATATTTCAGGGGTACAAATTGGAATTCGAGACGTATCCCCCTCGCCGTTTCCAAAGGTCTGTTTTACCGACGTCTCCCGCTGACAGGGAGGCAGTTTTGGAAACCATTCACAAGCTGTATTCCCAGCAGGTGATAATCAAGATACCCCTCCTGCAACAGGGAACGGGGTATTATTCCACACTATTGTGGTACCGAAGCCAGACGGCTCGGTGAGACCGATTTTAAAATCTAAAATCTTTGAACACTTGCATACAGAGGTTCAAATTCAAAATTGAGTCACTCAGAGCAGTGATTGCAAACCTGGAAGAAGGGGACTACATGATGTCTCGGGACATCAAGGATGCTTACCTTCATGTCAAAATTTACCCTTCTCACCAAGGGTATTTCAGGTTATGGTACAGAACTGTCACTATCAGTTCGGACGCTGCCGTAGGGATGGTCCACGGCACCCCGGGTCTTTACCAAGGTAATGGCCGAAATGATATCCCTTCGAAGGAAGGAAATTTTAGTTATCCCTTACTTGGACGATTCCCTGATAAGGGTAAGATCCAGGGAACACTTGGAAGTCGGTGTAGCACTCTCTCAGGTAGTGTTGCGGCAGCACGATTGGATTCTCAATATTCCAAAATCGCAGCTGGTTCCGACGACTTGTCTTCTGTTCCTAGGGATGATCCTGGACACAGTCCAGAAAGAAGGAAGGTGTTTCTCCCGGAGGAGAAAGCCAGGGAGTTATCCGAGCTAATCAGGAACCTCCTAAAACCGAACCAAGTCTCAGTGCATCAATGCACAAGGGTTCTGGGTAAAAATGGTGGCTTCCTACGACGCAATCCCATTCGGCAGATTCCACGCAAGACTTTCCAGTGGAACCTACTGGACAAATGGTCCGGGTCGCATCTTCAGATGCTTCAGCGGATAACCCTGTCACCGGGGACAAGGGTATCCCTCCTGTGGTGGTTGCAGAGTGCTCATCTTCTAGAGGGCCGCAGATTCGGCATTCGGGACTGGGTCCTGGTGGCCACGGATGCCAGCCTGCGAGGCTGGGGAGCAGTCACACAGGGAAGGAATTTCCAGGGCTTATGGTCAAGCCTGGAGACATCTCTTCATATAAACATTCTGGAACTAAGGGCCATTTACAATGCCCTAAGTCAAGCGAAACCCCTGCTTCAGGGTCAGGCGGTATTGATCCAATCGGACAACATCACGTCAGTCGCCCACGTAAACAGACAGGGCGGCACGGGAAGCAGGGGGGCAATGGCAGAAGCTGCAAGGATTCTTCGCTGGGCGGAAGATCATGTGATAGCACTGTCAGCAGTGTTCATTCCGGGAGTGGACAACTGGGAAGCAGACTTCCTCAGCAGACATGATCTACACCCGGAAGAGTGGGGACTTCATCCAGAAGTCTTCCACATGATTGTGAACCGTTGGGAAAAACCAAAGGTGGATATGATGGCGTCCCGCCTCAACAAAAAACTGGACAGGTATTGCGCCAGGTCAAGAGATCCTCAGGCAATAGCTGTGGACGCTCTGGTAACACCGTGGGTGTTCCAGTCAGTGTATGTGTTCCCTCCTCTGCCTCTCATACCAAAAGTACTGAGAATTATACGGCAAAGGGGAGTAAGAACGATACTCGTGGCTCCGGATTGGCCAAGAAGAACTTGGTATCCGGAACTTCAAGAGATGCTCACGGACGAACCGTGGCCTCTACCTCTAAGAAAGGACCTGCTACAGCAGGGGCCTTGTTTGTTCCAAGACTTACCGCGGCTGCGTTTGACGGCTTGGTGGTTGAACGCCGGATCCTGAAGGAAAAAGGCATTCCAGATGAAGTCATCCCTACCCTGGTCAAGGCCAGGAAGGACGTAACCGCAAAACATTATCACCGCATTTGGCGAAAATATGTTGCGTGGTGGGAGGCCAAGAAGGCCCCTACAGAGGAATTTCAACTGGGTCGTTTCCTCCATTTCCTGCAAACAGGACTGTCTATGGGCCCAAAATTAGGGTCCATTAAGGTTCAATTTTCGGCCCGGTCGATTTTCTTCCAAAAGGAACTGGCTTCAGTGCCTGAAGTTCAGACATTTGTAAAAGGGGTACTGCATATACAGCCTCCTTTTGTGCCTCCAGTGGCACCTTGGGATCTCAATGTTGTGTTGAGTTTCCTAAAGTCACATTGGTTTGAACCACTCACCACTGTGGACTTAAAATATCTCACAT
Source organism: Pseudophryne corroboree (assembly GCF_028390025.1). Lineage (NCBI taxonomy): Eukaryota > Metazoa > Chordata > Amphibia > Anura > Myobatrachidae > Pseudophryne > Pseudophryne corroboree. The sequence goes on along the minus strand of NC_086446.1, from coordinate 393,385,628 downwards.
GGAAGGTGACGATGCTGTTAGCCCTGGCTTCAGCCAGGCGTGTGTCAGAATTGGCGGCTTTATCATATAAAAGCCCTTATTTAATATTTCATTCTGACAGGGCAGAATTGAGGACTTGTCCTCAATTTCTACCTAAGGTGGTTTCTGCATTTCACATGAAGCAACCTATTGTGGTACCTGCGGCTACTAAGGACTTGGAGGATTCCAAGTTGCTTGACGTGGTCAGGGCCCTGTAAATATATGTTTCCAGGACGGCTGGAGTCAGAAAATCTGACTCGCTGTTTATCCTGTATGCACCCAACAAACTGGGTGCTCCTGCTTCTAAGCAGACGATTGCTCGTTGGATTTGTAGTACAATTCAGCTTGCACATTCGGTGGCAGGCCTGCCACAGCCAAAAATCTTAAAATGCCCACTCCACAAGGAAGGTGGGCTCATCTTGGGCAGCTGCCCGAGGGGTCTCTGCTTTACAACTTTGCCGAGCAGTTACTTGGTCAGGAGCAAATACGTTTGTAAAATTCTACAAATTTGATACCCTGGCTGAGGAGGACCTGGAGTTCTCTCATTCGGTGCTGCAGAGTCATCCGCACTCTCCCGCCCGTTTGGGAGCTTTGGTATAATCCCCATGGTCCTTACGGAGTTCCCAGCATCCACTAGGACGTCAGAGAAAATAAGAATTTACTTACCGATAATTCTATTTCTCGTAGTCCGTAGTGGATGCTGGGCGCCCATCCCAAGTGCGGATTGTCTGCAATACTGGTACATAATTATTGTTACCAAAAAATTCGGGTTATTGTTGTAGTGAGCCATCTTTTATAGAGGCTTCTCTATTATCATGCTGTTAACTGGGTTCAGATCACAAGTTGTACAGTGTGATTGGTGTGGCTGGTATGAGTCTTACCCGGGATTCAAAATCCTTCCTTATTGTGTACGCTCGTCCGGGCACAGTATCCTAACTGAGGCTTGGAGGAGGGTCATAGGGGGAGGAGCCAGTGCACACCAGGTGATCCTAAAGCTTTCTTTAGATGTGCCCTGTCTCCTGCGGAGCCGCTATTCCCCATGGTCCTTACGGAGTTCCCAGCATCCACTACGGACTACGAGAAATAGAATTATCGGTAAGTAAATTCTTATTTTAAAGAGACAAGATGGCACCATTGCCACTTTGAGACTGCTTGCCATCTGTTAAGATATGGTTGGCAGACAAGTGGCAAGAAAACTGTAGACCTAATGGTTCATCATAGGATGATAGATACTGAGGATTCAAATCCAGAACATTTAAAGGGGAGGGGGATCGTTCTAATTGAAGAATGGTAGGGACAGCGACTGAAGAGACTATGCAGTGCTTGTAAGCCAGTCACAGAACCAAAGCAAACAGAGTAAAGGGCCCCATACACTAATGCGACATGTCGGACCCTCATGTTGCAGGCAATCACCCTGGCAACCTCCCGGGTGGCAAGATCGCATAATATGCGGTCTTTTTGCTTACGATGCATCTTGCGCGAGCCCAGCCATGTCTGCAGGGCCCAACATGTCGCTAGTGCAGCACAGTCAATCTAGGGGATCCGATGCTCACGGGACCACGCATTGGATCGGATGTAAACCACATCCAAAATGACAAATTTCATCCGATATATCGGCCTGAATGGCTGAAATCTTGTATTATCGTTCTAGTGTATGGGGCCCTTTAAACAACGCCATGGATCAGTCCTGCTGCTTTTGTTTTTCCCTATAAACCCAGAGGAGCTCTACACTTTTCTACGGAGGCTCAGGAATAATGCTGTGTTTTACATGTATTATGGTACCCACTTGCCAGCTTGTGTTTGTTTATTGCACTCATTAGCAATATGAGTTTTGGGAGTTCATATACCAACAAGGTCAAAACCCCAACATGATCAAAATACCAACATTTAAAATAAGGTAAAAAAAAAAAAACAAAAAAAAAACAAAAAAAAAAAAAAAACAGTTTCATGATTTTTTTTTTTTTTTTTTTCATTGAAGCCAACTTGCTCATACTTTACCATCCCAGTGGACCTGGAGGGGTACTATAGTGTATTGAGCACAGCAAGGCACCGTGCCCAAAGCTGCAAGACATGCAAGGAGACGCAGTACACTTACTGTGTCCATGTCGACACGCAGAAAGAAAAAAAAAGTGTCGACTTTGCACTGTCAACGTTTTAAATGTTGGGATTCTGACCATCAGTCAATTGTTGGTAGTTTGACCGCTGGGATTTTGATCGTAGGTATACTAAACCTGTAACAGACTTTCAATAGCAAGGGTCTATATGCAAACTAAGAAAGAAAGAAAGAAAAAAGAAAGATATGCAAAACACTTGAAGCACCTGAATTGCATTTGCCAGGCTGTTACACAGAACAGTTATGAAAGTGCACACAGACAGCCTTCCTACACAGCAATACATGGGGGTGGAGTGTAGGTGCCGACATGCTTAAACCTGTGTCCTGTGCCTTGAAAGACTGCTCAGTTGTTGCTAACAGTTATCTTGATACAAGTTATTTGGCAAGTGATAAAACAAAACCCTGGTGTATAAGGAGACTAAGGGGGGGGGGGGGGGGGTATCCAATTAACCACAGTTAATTACTGTGGCTAACTGTCCCGCCTGGGGTTACTCAATTAGCCCCATAAAGCCACAGCGCGACAGCTTGCCTCAGGCAGCCGAAACCAAATCCCTGGAAACAGCCCCGTTTTTGGTTGTTTCTAGCTAAAAACAGATTTCACTGAACCTGTGTGTCCAGGAGACAATAGGGTATATGCAATTGCGTTTTTTTAATTCGACAGTCAGACACCCTGCCGCTGGGACCCAAATTTGACATTCAATAAAAAACGGATTCGACAGTCCCGCTGTCGAAAAACGGACCAATTGACGGATATGTGCGTCCTGGATTTGACTTTTTGGACGTCACAAAAGGGTTTAAAAAACCCCAGAAAAAAAAAAAAAATTGCGTGGGGTCCCCCTCCTAAGCATAACCAGCCCCGGGCTCTTTGAAACTGTCCTGGTTATAAAAATAGGGGGGGAATTGACATGGGATCCCCCGTATTTTTACAACCAGCACCGGGCTCTGCGTCTGGTCCAAAAAATATAGGGGACAAAAAGCATAGGTGTCCCCTGTATTTTTAACACCAGCACTGGGATCCACTAGTCAGAGATAATGCCACAGCCGGGGAACACTTATATCGGTCCCTGCGGCCCTGGCATTAAATCACTAACTAGTCACCCCGGGGGTCCCCCTCCAGCCACCCAAGGGCCAGGGGTGAAGCCTGAGGCTGTCCTGACCCCCCCTTCCCCATCCAAGGGCTGCGGATGGGGGGCTGATAGCCTTGTGTCAAATAAAAGTATTGGTTTTTGTAGCAGAACTACAAGTCCCAGCAAGCCTCCCCCGCAAGCTGGTACTTGGAGAACCACAAGTACCAGCATGCGGGGGGGAAACAGGCCCACTGGTACCTGTAGTTCTACTGCAAAAAAATACCCAAATAAAAACAGTACACGCACACCGTGAAAGTAAAACTTTATTACATACATGCATACTGCCACACACATACTTACCTATGTTGACACTAGGTTCGGTCCACTTCTCCAAGTAGAATCCACGGTGTACCTGAAAATAAAATTATACTCCCCAAAATCCTGTGTAGATCTATCCTCTTCCGTTTTGTAATCCACGTACTTGCCAAAAAAACAAACCGCATTACCCGACCACGCACTGAAAGGGGTCCCATGTTTACACATGGGACACCTTTCCCCAAAAGCCAGGACCCTCCGTGACTGTCACAGAGGGTCCCTTCAGCCAATCAGGGAGCACCAGCCGCTGACCGCGAGTGACCTCACCGCTGACCACAAATTTCCCACCATTGAAGATAATGGAGCGGCTGTGCGGTCTGACAGCTCAGACGCGCACAGCCAGTCAGGACAGTGCCACGGTGTGGCGCTCCCCGATTGGCTGAAGGGACCCTCTGTGACAGGAGTCATGGCATTCGGGGAAAGGGGTCCCATGTGTAAACATGGGACCCATTTCAGTGCGTGGTCCGGGTAATGCGGTTTGTTTTTTTGCCAAGTACGTGGATTACAAAACAGAAAAGGACCGATCTACACAGGATTTTGGCGAGTATAATTTTATTTTCAGGTACACTGTGGATTCTACTTTGAGAAGTGGACCGAACCTAGTGTCAACATAGGTATGTGTCGGTATGCATGTATTAAAGTTTCTTTCACGGGGTGTGTGTACGGTTTTTATTTGGGTATTTTTTACAGTAGAACTACAGGTACCAGTGGGCCAGTTTCCCCCCGCATGCTAGTACTTGTGGTTCTCCAAGTACCAGCTTGCGGGGGAGGCTTGCTGGGACTTAGTTCTGCTACAAAATACAATATTTTATTTGACACAAGGCTATCAGCCCCCCATCTGCAGCCCTTGGATGGGGGGGCAGCCTCAGGCTTCACCCCCAGCCCTTGGGTGGCTGGAGGGGGGACCCCTTAATTTAAGGGGCCCCCACTCCTCCAGGGTACCCCGGCTAGGGGTGACTAGTTGGGGATTTAATGCCACGGCCGCAGGGACCAGTATAAAAAAAAAAGGAGAAAAAAAAATAGAAAAAAAAAATAGTGTCCCCCTGGCTGTGGCATTCTCTCCAGCTAGTGGAGCCCGATGCTGATGTTAAAATATGGGGGACCCCTACGCTTTTTGTCCCATGTATTTTTTGCACCAGGACTGGACGCAGAGCCTGGTGCTGGTTGTAAAAATACGGGGGATCCCCTGTCAATTTCCCCCCCCCCCTATTTTTACAACCAGGACCGGCTCAAAGAGCCCGAGGCTGGTTATGCTTAGGAGGGGGGACCCCACGCATTTGTGATTTTTAACCCATTCCCACTAAAAAAACATGCTCTGATCTCTCCATATTATTTTAGTCAGCAAAAAAAAATATATATATATTTTAATAATTATATATAAATACTTGTGGCTCCTAATAGACAAACCAAGTAGATAATCCCTTCTAATATAAATAGATATGCTATTAGCAACAAAAACAAACATGTTTTTAAACATTTTTATTAGATTCCGCCAGCAAAATGAGGCGGACTGAAATTGACGAAATGACTGTCGAAAAGCAATGTTGTCGAATCGACATTTTCAATTGAATATACTTTTGTCAAAAAAACGCATTTTTACGATTGCAGACATGTTGAATTTAACAACGGTCGAATTTCAAAAAGTCGAATCTGAAACGTCCATTTTTTTGTCGAAAAGTACTGTATTGCATTGTCGAATTTTTTGTGTAGAAAATGCCGTTTTTCGACATTTGCGGCAATTCGACCGCAATTGCATATACCCCAATGTATTTTTTACCAAATAAGATATCCTGTAAAAAATTAAACACACAGTTGTGCTCATAAGTTTACATACCCTAGCAGAATGTGATTTTCTGGCCATTTGTCAGAGAATATGAATGATAACTCAAACTTTTCTTTCACTCATGGTTAGTGGTTGGGTGAAGCCATTTATTGTCAAACAACTGTGTTTACTCTTTTTAAATCATAATGACAACAGAAACTACCCAAATGACCCTGATCAAAAGTTTACATACCCTGGAGATTTTGGCCTGATAACATGCACACAAGTTGACACAAATGGGTTTGAATGGATACTAAAGGTAACCATCCTCACCTGTGATCTGTTTGCTTGTAATCAGTGTGTGTATATAAAAGGTCAGTGAGTTTCTGGACACCTGAAAGACCCTTGCATCTTTCATCCAGTGCTGCACTGACGTGTCTGGATTCTGAGTTATGGGGAAAGCAAAAGAATTGTCAAAGGATCTGTGGGAAAAGGTAATTGAACCGTATAAAACAGGAAAGGGATATAAAAAGATATCCAAGCAATTGAGAATGCCAATCAGCAGTGTTCAAACTCTAATTAAGAAGTGGAAAATGAGGGATTCTGTGGAAACCAAATCACGGTCAGGTAGACCAACAAAAATTTCAGCCACAACTGCCAGGAAAATTGTTCAGGATGCAGAGAAAAATCCACAAATCACTTCAGCTGAAATACAAGACAAAAAAAAAAAAAGTAGTGTGGTTGTTTCAAGATGCACAATAAGGAGGCATTTGAAGAAAAATGGGCTGCATGGTCGAGTCGCCAGAAGAAAGCCATTACTACGCAAATGCCACAAAGCAACCAACTTACAATACTCCAAACAGCACAGAGAAGCCTCAAAACGTCTGGAACAAAGTCATTTGGAGTGATGAGACCAAAATTGAACTTTTTGGCCACAACCATAAACGTTACATTCAGAGAGGAGTCAACAAGGCCTATGATGAAAGGTACACCATTCCTACTGTGAAACACGGAGGTGGATCGCTGATGTTTTGGGGATGTGTGAGCTACAAAGGCACTGGAAACTTGGCCAAAATTGATGGCAAGATGAATGCAGCATGTTATCAGAAAATACTGGAGGAAAATTTGCACTCATCAGCCCGGAAGCTGCACATGGGACGTACTTGGACGTTCCAACATGACAATGATCCAAAACACAAGGCCAAGTCGACCTGTCATTGGCTACAGCAGAATAAAGTGAAGGTTCTGGAGTGGCCATCTCAGTCTCCTGACGTCAATATCATTGAGCCACTCTAGGGAGATCTCAAACGTGCAGTTCATGCAAGACAGCCCAAGAACTTAAAGGAACTGGAGGCTTTTTGCCAAGAAGAATGGGCAGCTTTACAATCTGAGAAAATAAAGAGCCTCATCCACAACTACCACAAAAGACTTCAAGCTGTCATTGATGTTAAAGGGGGGCAAATACACGTTATTAAGAACTGGGGTATGTAAACTTTTGATCAGAGTCATTTGAGTAGTTTGTCGTCATTATGATTTAAAAAGAGTAAACACCATTGTTTGACAATAAATGGCTTCACCCAACCACTAACCATGAGTGAAAGAAAAGTTTGTGAGTTATTCATATTCTGACAAATGGCCTGAAAATCAAACTCTGCTAGGGTATGTAAACTTATGACCACAACTGTATGGGTGAAACAGACTTTGCGTCCGATGTTTCACATGTAATAGAGTACTACCCCCCCCCCCCAAAAAAAAAAAGCATTTTCAACAAGAATTACACATTCCTCTTAAAAATGGAGGAAGCCTCCCAGGTGGACAATTCCTGTCAAGAACCAAGAATGCGCACCTTAGCTGTTCCTGGACACTACAATGTAGTCATGATCTAGAAACTCTTTGAGAGCCACCAACTTTTTCCACCCCAACTCCAAAGACTAGCATTACCAGAACTTCTCCAGTTCTCTAAACAAGTCACTTCTAATAATGAAATAAAGACATAGCCCTAATCTAGACAAGTTATAAATCGTTGTCTGTTCCTATAAAGTATTTATATTTGTTATAATTACTTTAAGAGGACCGGTACCCATATGGTGGGAACAGATCAGCATGCACATTATTCCCACACATTACAACAATTGAAGCGCATTATTAGAGATGTGCACTTGAAATTTTTCGGGTTTTGTGTTTTGGGTTCGGTTCCGCGGCCGTGTTTTGGGTTCGACCGCGTTTTGGCAAAACCTCACAGAATTTTTTTTGTCGGATTCGGGTGTGTTTTGGATTCGGGTGTTTTTTTCAAAAACACTAAAAAACAGCTTAAATCATAGAATTTGGGGGTCATTTTGATCCCAAAGTATTAACCTCAAAAACCATAATTTCCACTCATTTTCAGTCTATTCTGAATACCTCACAATATTATTTTTAGTCCTAAAATTTGCACCGAGGTCGCTGGATGACAGCTAAGCGACCCTAGTGGCCGACACAAACACCTGGCCCATCTAGGAGTGGCACTGCAGTGTCACGCAGGATGGCCCTTCCAAAAAACACTCCCCAAACAGCACATGACGCAAATAAAAATGAAAGAAAAAAAGAGGTGCAAGATGGAATTGTCCTTGGGCCCTCCCACCCACATGTTGTATAAACAGGACATGCACACTTTAACCAACCCATCATTTCAGTGACAGGGTCTGCCACACGACTGACTGAAATGACGGGTTGGTTTGGACCCCCACCGAAAAAGAAGCAATTAATCTCTCCTTGCACAAACTGGCTCTACAGAGGCAAGATGTCCACCTCATCATCATCCTCCGATATATCACCGTGTACATCCCGCTCCTCAGATTATCAATTCGTCCCCACTGGAATCCACCATCTCAGCTCACTGTGTACTTTGTGGAGGCAATTGCTGCTGGTCAATGTCTCCACGGAGGAATTGATTATAATTCATTTTAATGAACATCATCTTCTCCACATTTTCTGGAAGTAACCTCGTACGCCGATTGCTGACAAGGTGAGCGGCGGCACTAAACACTCTTTCGGAGTACACACTTGTGGGAGGGCAACTTAGGTAGAATAAAGCCAGTTTGTGCAAGGGCCTCCAAATTGCCCCTTTTTCCTGCCAGTATAAGTACGGACTGTCTGACGTGCCTACTTTGATGCGGTCCCTCATATAATCCTCCACCATTCTTTCAATGGGGAGAGAATCATATGCAGTGACAGTAGACGACATGTCCGTAATCGTTGTCAGGTCCTTCAGTCCGGACCAGATGTCAGCATCAGCAGTCGCTCCAGACTGCCCTACATCACCGCCAGCGGGTGGGCTCGGAATTCTGAGCCTTTTCCTCGCACCCCCAGTTGTGGGAGAATGTGAAGGAGGAGATGTTGACAGGTCGCGTTCCGCTTGACTTGACAATTTTCTCACCAGCAGGTCTTTGAACCCCAGCAGACTTGTGTCTGCCGGAAAGAGAGATCCAAGGTAGGTTTTAAATCTAGGATCGAGCACGGTGGCCAAAATGTAGTGCTCTGATTTCAACAGATTGACCACCCGTGAATCCTTGTTAAGCGAATTAAGGGCTCCATCCACAGGTCCCACATGCCTAGCGGAATCGCTCCCTTTTAGCTCCTCCTTCAATGTCTCCAGCTTCTTCTGCAAAAGCCTGATGAGGGGAATGACCTGACTCAGGCTGGTAGTGTCTGAACTGACTTCACGTGTGGCAAGTTCAAAAGGTTGCAGAACCTTGCACAACGTTGAAATCATTCTCCACTGCGCTTGAGACAGGTACATTCCACCTCCTATATCGTGCTCAATTGTTATAGGCTTGAATGGCCTTTTGCTGCTCCTCCAACCTCTGAAGCATATATAGGGTTGAATTCCACCTCGTTACCACTTCTTGCTTCAGATGATGGCAGGGCAGGTTCAGGCGTTTTTGGTGGTGCTCCAGTCTTCTGTACGTGGTGCCTGTACGCCGAAAGTGTCCCACAATTCTTCTGGCCACCGACAGCATCTCTTGCACGCCCCTGTCGTTTTTTAAAAAATTCTGCACCACCAAATTCAAGGTATGTGCAAAACATGGGACGTGCTGGAATTTGCCCATATTTAATGCACACACAATATTGCTGGCGTTGTCCGATGCCACAAATCCACAGGAGAGTCCAATTGGGGTAAGCCATTCTGCGATGATCTTTCTCAGTTGCCGTAAGAGGTTTTCAGCTGTGTGCGTATTCTGGAAACCGGTGATACAAGGCGTAGCCTGCCTAGGAAAGAGTTGGCATTTGCGAGATGCTGCTACTGGTGCCGCCGCTGCTGTTCTTGCGGCGGGAGTCCATACATCTACCCAGTGGGCTGTCACAGTCATATAGTCCTGACCCTGCCCTGCTCCACATGTCCGTGTTTAAGTGGACATTGGGTACAGCTGCATTTTTTAGGACACTGGTGACTTTTTCTGAGGTCTGTGTACATTTTCGGTATCGCCTGCCTAGAGAAATGGAACCTAGATGGTATTTGGTACCGGGGACACAGTACCTCCAACAAGTCTCTAGTTGGCTCTGCAGTAATGATGGATACCGGAACCACGTTTCTCACCGCCCAGGATGCCAAGGCCTCAGTTATCCGCTTTGCAGCAGGATGACTGCTGTGATATTTCATCTTCCTCGCAAAGGACTGTTAGACAGTCAATTGCTTGGTGGAAGTAGTAAAAGTGGGCTTCCGACTTCCCCTCTGGGATGACCATCGACTCCCAGCAGCAACAGCAGCGCCAGCAGCAGTAGGCGTTACACGCAAGGATGCATCGGAGGAATCCCAGGCAGGAGAGGACTCGTCAGAATTGCCAGTGACATGGCCTGCAGGACTATTGGCATTCCTGGGGAAGGAGGAAATTGACACTGAGGGAGTTGGTTGGGTGGTTTGCGTGAGCTTGGTTACAAGAGGAAGGGATTTACTGGTCAGTGGACTGCTTCCGCTGTCGCCCAAAGTTTTTGAACTGGTCACTGACTTATTATGAATGCGCTGCAGGTGACGTATAAGGGAGGATGTTCTGGAGGTGGTTAACGTCCTTACCCCTACTTATTACAGCTTGACAAAGGCAACACACGGCTTGACAAATGTTGTCCGCATTTCTGGTGAAATACTTCCACACCGAAGAGCTGATTTTTTTGGTATTTTCACCAGGCATGTCAACGGCCCTATTCCTCCCACGGACAACAGGTGTCTCCCCGGGTGCCTGACTTAAACAAACCACCTCACCATCAGAATCCTCCTTGTCAATTTCCTCCCCAGCGCCAGCAACACCCATATCCTCCTCATCCTGGTGTACTTCAACACTGACATCTTCAATCTGACTATCAGGAACTGGACTGCGGGTGCTCCTTCCAGCACTTGCAGGGGGCGTGCAAATGGTGGAAGGCGCATGCTCTTCACGTCCAGTGTTGGGAAGGTCAGGCATCGCAACCGATACAATTGGACTCTCCTTGTGGATTTGGAAGAACGCACAGTTCTTTGTGGTGCTTTTGCCAGCTTGAGTCTTTTCATTTTTCTAGCGAGAGGCTGAGTGCTTCCATCCTCATGTGAAGCTGAACCACTAGCCATGAACATAGGCCAGGGCCTCAGCCGTTCCTTGCCACTCCGTGTGGTAAATGGCATATTGGCAAGTTTACGCCAGTGATCGCGCTGAGGCCAAAAAAAAGTGGGTCCCAGGGACCCCTCACTTTTACAAATTGGGGTCCTACCGGTCCTTTTCTGGGTCCCATCGGAATGAAGGTTTTTATTAATCTTAATCTTGTTGTAAGGTGGTGGGATGGGGGTGACTGCTGCTGGGCTGTGTAGCATGCAGGACACCCTGCACCAGAGCTGTAACTAGACATTTTGGTGCCCCTTGGCAGAAAGTGAAAAGGTTCTGGGAGATGGAGAACCGAAAGTATAGGCAGTGCGCGCCGAAGGTGCGCGAAAAAAATTAGGGGCATTGCTTAATGGAGAAGGGGCGTGGCCACATAATAGTACCAATTCACATTATACCACACAGTAGAGCCGCTTATACACACTGCACCAGGTAGAACCTCCTATACACACACTGCACCAGGTAGAGCACGTTATACATATTGCTCCAGGCACAGCACGTTATTAGCGCCAGGCAGAGCACGTTATATACTTAGCGCCAGGCAGAGCACGTTATATACTTAGCGCCAGGCAGAGCATATTATACATATTGCACCAGGCAGAGCACAATATGCACACTGCACCAGGCAGAGCACAATATGCACACTGCACCAGGCAGAGCACGTTATACACACTGCGCCAGGCAGAGCACGTTATACACACTGCGCCAGGCAGAGCACGTTATACACACTGCGCCAGGCAGAGCACGTTATACACACTGCGCCAGGCAGAGCACGTTATACACACTGCGCCAGGCAGAGCACGTTATACACACTGCGCCAGGCAGAGCACGTTATACACACTGCGCCAGGCAGAGCACGTTATACACACTGCGCCAGGCAGAGCAGGTTATACACACTGCGCCAGGCACAGCAGGTTATACACACTGCGCCAGGCACAGCAGGTTATACACACTGCGCCAGGCACAGCAGGTTATACACATTGCGCCAGGCACAGCACGTTATACACATTGCACTGGGTACAGCGCGTTATACACATTGCACCAGGTGACCATTTAGACACATTGTAGCCACAATCTCTGATCCCCCCCATTGTCATCCCCAGACACAGTGATCGTGAGTGTCAGCGGTGGAGGGTGGTGTCCACTGATTGTGAGTGTCAGCGGTGGAGGGTGGTGTCCACTGATTGTGAGTGTCAGCGGTGGAGGGTGGTGTCCACTGATTGTGAGTGTCAGCGGTGGAGGGTGGTGTCCACTGATTGTGGGCGTCAGCGGTGGAGGGTGGTGTCCACTGATTGTGGGCGTCAGCGGTGGAGGGTGGTGTCCACTGTGCTTGTGGGTGTCAGCGGTGGAGGGTGGTGTCCACTGTGCTTGTGGGTGTCAGCGGTGGAGGGTGGTGTCCACTGTGCTTGTGGGTGTCAGCGGTGGAGGGTGGTGTCCACTGTGATTGTGGGTGTCAGCGGTGGAGGGTGGTGTCCACTGTGATTGTGGGTGTCAGCGGTGGAGGGTGGTGTCCACTGTGATTGTGGGTGTCAGCGGTGGAGGGTGGTGTCCACTGTGATTGTGGGTGTCAGCGGTGGAGGGTGGTGTCCACTGTGATTGTGGGTGTCAGCGGTGGAGGGTGGTGTCCACTGATTGTGGGTGTCAGCGGTGGAGGGTGGTGTCCACTGTGATTGTGGGTGTCAGCGGTGGAGGGTGGTGTCCACTGATTGTGGGTGTCAGCGGTGGAGGGTGGTGTCCACTGATTGTGGGTGTCAGCGGTGGAGGGTGGTGTCCACTGTGATTGTGGGTGTCAGCGGTGGAGGGTGGTGTCCACTGTGATTGCGCGGGAAGGGGCGTGTCCATAGTCATCACGGGTGTCAGTGGGGGTGCCGAGGGGAGGAGTGATGACTGACATGTAGTGCAGCAGCTCTGGTCCTCTTCCTGCGCTGGTGCTGCAGCGAAGGCCACTGAGCCCTGTGTGACATATGTAGGAGCCTGCTCTAAACCTCCCACCCAGCACATATAAAGCAACCAGCTCTCACCTCTGCCCCCGCACAACACACAAACAGTCACCGGCGCTCACTCCCCCCCTTCCCCGCAGCACATACATAGGCACCAGCTCTCAGCCCTGACATCCCCTGCCAGAGAGCACATATAGTCTGCTGCGCTCCGCTGCCCGCCCGCCCCCCCCCCCCCCTATAGTCTGCTGTACTCCGCTCCTCCGCCGCCCCCCCCAGCACATTGTCACCGGCGCTCCCCCACAGCACACACAATCACTAGTGCCCCTACCCCCTGCAGCGCTCCCATCTTACCATGCAGGGGCACAGTCTATAGGTAGGAGAAGCATGCCGGCCGGGACAGTGCAAAAGCACAGAGTATCATGCTGTCTCTCAGCATGGACACAGCACAGCATGGAGCAGTGACAGACTCGAGCGGCACTCACCGTTGCAGAGGAGGAGGGCGCTGGTGACACTGCTGGGTGAGCGGGGCCAGTCTCTGCCAGTGCTGCAGCACAGATACATGCCGGCAGCGGTGCCTAGGATCAGCGCGCAGCGGGAGGAGGATTCAAAGCTGCAACAGCGTGCCGGACTGGCGGCCAATGAGGAGGAGACACCGCAGGCTCTGGAGACTACAGGAGGTGACTGGCTGGGGAAGCAGCCAGTCACCTCCTGTGTGCCGCTGATTGGCTAGGGCGCTGACACACAGATCTTTACAATGAGCGCGTCTTATGGGACCCGCTCATTTTCTAAAAGTGGGTCCCAAGTGACAGTTTCAGGGTAAAATATGCGCTATAGCGCGTTTTTGCGATCACTGTACGCTTCTCCTCCGACAATTTTATTTTAGATTTTGGAGTCCTTTTTTTACTGATATTTGGTGTTTTGGATTTTACATGCTCTGTACTATTACATTGGGCATCGGCCTTGGCAGACGACGTTGCTGGCATTTCATCGTCTCGGCCATGACTAGTGGCAGCAGCTTCAGCACGAGGTGGAAGTGGATCTTGATCTTTCCCTAATTTTGGAACCTCAACATTTTTGTTCTCCATATTTTAATAGGCACAACTAAAAGGCACCTCAGGTAAACAATGGAGATGGATGGATACTAGTATACTTATGGATGGACCAGCGACTGCCGACAGAGGTAGCTACAGCCGTGGACTACCGTACTGTGTCTGCTGCTAATATAGACTGGATGATAATGAGATGAAATTAATATATATGTATATATAATATCACTAGTACTGCAGCCGGACAGGTATATATATTTATTATGTAATGACTGATGACGGACCTGCTGGACACTGTCAGCTCAGCAGCACCGCAGACTGCTACTATAGTAGTATGTATCAAGAAGAAAAAAAAAACACGGGTAGGTGATATATATATATATATATATATATTTTTATTAAACTGGTGGTGATTAATTAAACTGGTGGTCAGGTCACTGGTCACACTATCAGCAACTTGCAAGTAGTACTCCTAAGCAGACAATCACAATATATACTGGTGGTCAGTGTGGTCACAATGGCAGTGTGGCACTCTGGCAGCAGAGTGCCAGCAAAAGTGTGCACTGTACGTTAAAATATGTACTCCTGCTCTCAGACTCCAACTGCTCCCCACTGTCTCCCCCACAAGTCAGATATACAGTCACACTATCACTTCAGCAAGTAGTAGTACTCCTCCTAATGCTCCCCAAAATTACTAAAGTAAATACTGTGTCTCTCGCTACTCTAGTAGTCTCACTCTATAAACGGAGAGGACGCCAGCCACGTCCTCTCCCTATCAATCTCAATGCACGTGTGAAAATGGCGGCGACGCGCGGCTCCTTATATAGAATCCGAGCCTCGCGAGAATCCGACAGCGGGATGATGACGTTCGGGCGCGCTCGGGTTAACCGAGCAAGGCGGGAAGATCCGAGTCGCTCGGACCTGTGTAAAAAAACTGAAGTTCGGGCAGGTTCGGTTTCCGAGGAACCGAACCCGCTCATCTCTACGCATTATACAATGTTGCTGCAGTCAAGATAGTGGAGTGGGAGGAAGGCTTGTATATACATATAGGACAATTGTGCCTTTGCCATGTTAGAGAAACCACTTCAGAGATATGAAAGGTACAGTATGTGTGAATCCCCTAGTTTGTTACATTTTCAGCTCTTACCGCTGCACAGAATGATCAGGACAGATCAGTACTTCCTGTGAATACCAGATTGCTGCAGACCATGAACTACTTTGGATAACCAGTTACATTGTTAATCCCTAGAATAATTTAAAGACTATATAAAATGTAGATAGACCCATAAACCAGTTCTGCTGCAGTGTATAAAGCAAGACGACCCCAAAGAAAACTATAGTACAAGGGATAGTTGATGTTCCAATATCTGGTCTAAAACCAGCAACTGCTACATAGTTTAACAGAATATGGAATATTTACCAGTTATTTATATAGCACACACATTCCACAGCACTTTACAGAGAATCAGTCCCTTCCCCAGTGGAGCTTACAATCAATATTCTACACGCACACATTCACACTAGGGTTAATTTTTTTGTTGGGATCCAATTAACCTATTAAGTATATTTTTGGAGTGTGGGAGGAAACCCACGCAAGTATGGAAAGAATATACAGACTCCACACAGTTAGGGCCATGGTGGAAATCAAACCCATGACCTCCGTGATGAGAGGCAGTAATGCTGACCATTACACCATCCATACTCCAGAGTTTAAAATTAGCTACTAAAAGCCATCAATGGTTTAGACAAAATTGCCACAGAGTATAATGAATTCATGTATATAGTGTAATTAAGCCACTTTGGGCGGGATGTGTTAACATACATCACAGCGATATTAATCGCATATGTACTAATATACGATTAACATCGCAATGCAGTGATGGAGGCCCCTCGCAATACCTGTGAGGTGGTGTGCGGGGGGTCTCCGTCACACCCCTGGGCTCTCCACACTCCTCCAAGGCTGGGAAACAGCAGCAGGCTGTCCTGGGCACCTCCTCCCTGCAGCCACAAGGATGTCCAGCTGTGCTGCTAGGGGGGAGGAGGATTTTTACTTCTGGGTCCAGGCTGCTTAGATGGAGGAGGGGGGGGGGGGGGGGGGGGTCAGCGGTGGCAAGAAGCCCAGAGGCTTCTATACTGTGCAGTGAAGATGCAGTGGCCGGGGGTTAGTACATATGAAGATGCGGTCAAACTCCTGAGAAAGGGGGTTTTACCGCATTTTCCCGTTAGTACATCCTGCCCTTTATGTTAGTATATACATTTAAGCCTTTGTTTATTGGGTGCCAGCAATTCACAGTACTGCTTCATCAATAAACCACAACTATGAAAAACACTACAGCAATTGGCAAAGGAAGTAGTTATGACTACCCGTAGAAACTGAGGCATCTGTAAGCCACAGAATGCCACAAGTTACATCAATTATGCTTTTAGGTTACAAACCACAGCCTCTCCTATTCATACACTGAGTATTTTTAAACATAGAAGCCCTACTGCAGAGCCCAGTTGTGTTTTCAGAAGAGGTGTGGTTATGGGAAGCAAGCATCTGATCTAGCTACAAGGCTCCTGGAATCCCACGTTTTAAACACACTTTACTGTGGTGAGAAAAACAAATTATAGCCCTTCGTGCACAATTACAAACTAATCCATGGACCAAAGAGCTTTTACAAAGACAAAAATGAGCTTGAAACGTTTTAACACACCATCGGCAGCCACACCCACCAAGTCACTACTGCGTGCCCTAAAGTTCCATGGGATAGCAAATTAGACATATATAGCAAAATACTGCCAGGAAGAGGCCTGTATGGAGATCCAGTATTTCAGCTGTTGTAGCGCACCTAGCGTAAAAATGTAGGCTGTTAGGAGAATGCCATACTGTTAGCCATAACACTGCATTTTACACTTAGGGCATATGAACTAAGCTTTGGAAAGAGAAAAACACCAGTCACCTCCAACTGCCATGTTTGTAAGTTTACAGTTACAAAGTAATTGGTACTCTATCGCTCTCTAAGGCTTGGTACATCTGCCCTCTATAGTGATGCAACTAGTTCTATAAAATAGAACATGCACCTCATCTTCTGCCAAAATGGAACCTGCAGTTTTAGAACTCCATGCTACACCCTGGGAACATGTATTAAAAATAAAGAAAAATACTGTAGAATCCACTGGGAGCCATCCACAAACATTGTGAAGTGGCCTACATTAACAAGGTTCTACGTGTCCCTTTACTGGCTAATTGGGCTCACAAGGAGGACAGGTTCCTTATTCAACAAGTTTTTGCTGCAAGCACAATTTTTATTAGTGTACCAAGGTTTGTACCATAATCCCAAAGGGTTGTCACAAATTTAATAAATAAACCGCCTCCAAGGATCTGTTTTATTTGGTTGTAGTGCAAGCATTACAGACAGACTTACACCACTTTACATTACTAGAGGGGGGGGGGGGGGGGGGGGGGGGGGGGGGGAACAAGTACATTTTTACAGGTTTATAGCACAGCTTCTGAAACACTTTCAGACCCGATGTATGTGCACTAAAAACCTTACTAGGCTGGAAGTGTCCTCCTTGGCTTATCCTACAGTGCAGAGCAATAAGGCACCCATACAGAGACAATGCAAGATACTAGGGTGTGGTCGCCAGACAAAGGCATCATCACAGGATGAAGGCATGAAGCTGAAAGCAGCAATAGGCACCGGACTGGCTCAGTAACCAATTACTGGTCATCTATTCTAGACCTGGACATAAAGCGGGAGGGTCACACAGCGACTGTAGGCAGAATACAAATAAATAAAAAAGGGGGAAGAATTTGCCAGTACTAACAGCCAAGCAAAGGGCCATGCTGTGCGGTACCGTTACTACGGGAGCACCAGCGCCCCCTCGTGGGGCTACACAGGGACAGCGCCAGCACACCTCAGCTGCAAGAACTCACTTCTCATTTGCATTACACACAGATACCATGTAGTAGCGTCACTTGAAGATCAGCGCCAGTTACTGCGGCAATTATTACCACCTTCCGAAAATGTGACGCTACATCAAATCACATCAGACTGTATCCCCACAGTGATCATTCCCCGTACCGACACACCCTCCTTAGCTCCATTTGGTAGGTAAAGTGTTACTATAGATGCTGGCAGTGCCAATGTATTGCAGCCCTGTGGCAGGTTGTGATGCATTGCACAGTACCTGATTACACCACATGATTCATCATACATACAGCAGCAGAACACTGGATGCCAGCCATGCAGTACATGTACATCAGGGCAGCGCCACTCCTACAGCCCATGTATACAGCGATGCTGCCACTCACCTGCCTGTCGGTCACCCCCTCTCCCAGCTCCTCCACGATGCCAGCGCACTCCATGCCCAGAGTGGTTGGCAGGGACGGCAGGCGGTCGTACACTCCCTGTCTGGCAAACAGGTCGGAGAAGTTCAACCCGCAGGCTTTCACCCGTATGAGCAGCTCCCCAGCTTTGGGCTTGGGGGTTCCCTTCTTAATCTGCAGCTTGACTTTGTCATAGCCCCCGTGCGCTGAGAGGACCAGGGACTTGTATGTGACTTCAGGCTGCTGGGGCGCTGCTGGCTCTGCCGCCGCCTCGGCTGCTGCTGCCTCCTCTGCCGGCTTCTGCTCCTCCTGCACCGGCGACTCTTCCTTCTTCTGCTCTGCAGCCTGACTCTGCTGCTGCTCCTCCGCCGGCGGCTGCTGCTGCTCTGGCTGGGCTGGTGCCGCTTCTTCTCCTGCAGACATGGTCGCTGGGATGCGGGGAGCGCAGTGTTATCCCGGAGACAGGCTCAGTACAATGATTAGAACAGCAGCAGCCCAGTGGGGAGTGACCGGCTCTCAGCTGAGACAGGGAGACAGAGGAGGAGTCTGGGAGCTGCCAGCTGACTGCCTTTTATTCCGCCCGATTAAAGAGACATGATACAGTGCATTATACTTACATACTATATATACATATATACACACATACTATACATACATACATACATACATACATACATACATACATACATACATACATACAGTGATCCCCTTATACAGCTGGCACAGGGACACAATTATACTGACAGGTCAGCAGTCACACACCAAGGCTAATTTCATAGTTTCCTCCCATACAGTACCTGCCAATCTGAGCCATGACTACAGTATGTATTTCCATATATATTAATGTGTATGGAGTTAAATATTATGTGAAAATTGTTTTATTAAACCAATTATTTGAGCAGAGGACCGGATTACTGCTACTGTGTATAGGTGTGATGAATAGAATGGCCAAAGATTATTCCATTGGGTCAGACTAGAATAAATCAGTTAAATGTTCCATTGTGTTGTATTCTGGTATCTTTTATACATTTTCTATTTCTAAAATCAGTGGGCGAACTAAAGATTCTTTAAATTCAGAATATTGTAGAATGGTGATTTGTAAAAGAAAAATAAAGTGTATTCAAATGTTTAGGGGTTAGGTATTTACTAAGAGATTAGTAAGGTTGTTACAGTAAATTGTATTTGATTTTACCAAGTTTGATTAGTTTTTTTTTATTATGTGACAATGTATCTGTTTCCCCAATCAAGATACATTTACTAAGGAGGATAAGACATCATACTTATTAATAAAAGCTTATGCATGAAGTGTCTTACACCTTCATTTATGTTTATGTTCAATTTCTATGTTATTTTATATTTTGTTATATTTTGTCTCCAGCTAGAAAATATGGAACACACAGATTCCTACTATTATGCCAGTACACATTCAGGCCTAATTCAGAAATGTACGTAAATCCAATGTCTCTGATGTCTTTGGCTCTCCACATGTGCAGATTCGGAGCTGCGATGTCACTCACAGTGACCCAAAGCCACAGCAAGATTGGCATGCTGCTGATATTTGGGTGTGAAGTGAGGGCTGCAACAGGCTGCATTACAGAACTGAGGGCCCTGTTTTCTGGGCATGCTGGCACCAGTGTTAAGGACACAGCTTCACTGGCTTCAGCAGCATGAATTCACCTGCCATCTGGAGTAAATGAGGGTAAATCTGGGCATAGACTGGCAGATAAAATGTTGTCAGACCGATAAGCATTTTTTCTGCTTCTGCAGATATCACAGGCATACATTGTGAGATCTTTCACAGTGTAATGGCCATGATATTGGTGCTCCGCCTCCGGGGAGGAGACATTTCTCTATTCCTTCCCATGTGGAGGAACAGAGGAAATGTCTGTTGGTCGGCCATGGCAAGCCACACACTGCCCGATGTAGCCAACTTGAAACTTTCAAAATATTGATGCAGAGGGACAAGCTGGACGATCTGGCATGTCCCTCCAATTGATATTACCGGATCAGTTGTCCACATACACACTGCAATTATCTGGCCGATCCACTGATATCGGGCAGATTGGCCAGATAATTGTAACGTGTATGCCCAGCATTATTCAGATGACGGATGTTTAGGCGGATGATCTGATGTGGATCAGAGAAGACGACAGGAGGCATCTATTTACCCAAGATGCCTCCTGGAGCATTGGCATATTATCACACAGCCACTGTGTACAAAGCTGCATACAAAGGCACTGTGTACAAAGTCACAGATCTCAAATATATAGAAAGATAGATAGATAGATAGATAGATAGATAGATAGATAGATAGATGCCACCCAGAACATTTATATGTGGCTTGATTGTAATGACTTAGTTAGCCAATACAAAAAAATATTGTACAAGCAACAGGGATAGCAGTTCATTACACTAAAAACAGTCCTAATAGCATTTATGTACCTCCCTACTTAATGTTAATATGTAAGTTAGGTCTTGGTATTGTTTTTACAAAATCTTTTGTATTATGATTCAGTAGAATAATACAATACAGGTTTGGGGCATACTGTGCTTCATTTGCTTCAATACAAGTGTACATACACATACACTGATTCAGGTTCCACTCACATAGTTATAGTCATAAGTATACAGTGATTGCCAACCATTATCATGGTGTATCACATATATTTAGAGGTGATATAGCAAATGTCTTGCAAAATAGTTGAGGGATAATAAGTGAACATCCAGAGCTGGGTAGGAGGTGGTGAACATCCAGAGCTGGGTAGGAGGTAATGGACATCCAGTGCTGGGCAGGAGGTGGTGAACATCCAGAGCTGGGCAGGAGGTGGTAAACATCCAGAGCTGGGTAGGAGATGGTGAACATCCAGAGCTGGGTAGGAGGTAATGAACATCCAGAGCTGGGTAGGAGGTAATGAACATCCAGTGCTGGGCAGGAGGTGGTGAATATCCAGAGCTGGGCAGGAGGTGGTGAACAACCAGAGCTGAACAGGAGGTGGTGAACATCCAGAGCTGGGCAGGAGGTGGTGAACATCCAGTGCTGGGCAGGAGGTGGTGAATATCCAGAGCTGGGCAGGAGGTGGTGAACAACCAGAGCTGAACAGGAGGTGGTGAACATCCAGAGCTGGGTAAGAGGTGGTGAACATCCAGAGCTGGGTAGGAGGTGGTGAACATCCAGAGCTGGGTAAGAGGTGGTGAACATCTAGAGCTTGGTAGGAGGTGGTGAGCATCCAGAGCTGGGTAGGAAGTGGTGAGCATCTAAAGCTGGGTAAAAGAAGCGGGCAACTTGTAATGGTGGTGGAAACCAGAATTCTGCAGGCTACGAGTCAGAGGAAAAGATTCAGGTAATCAGGTAAGATGATGAGCACTACATAGGTGAGCACTATTTTAGTTAATTTTGTAAAGTCACATTGTGGGTTTAAATGTACTTAGTTTTCAGTCATTCAAATTGTACTAACATTGGTGGTTAAAATTTTTATAACATAGCAGGTGTGTTTGTAGCTGTGTTATAACACCAAAAAGGTTAACATCATGCATATAAACAAACAAACAAACAAACAAACAAACAAACAGATATTGATACAATAAAAACATGCAAGGCACACAAACACTATGAGCAGATTTATACATCGGGTCAGACAGACACAATTATAACACAATGCTAAAATTCTAATGCTACAACTTCATGGTTCACACAAATGTCACTTCTATTATACAGTAGTTGCTACTTCTGTATATGTTGTGAATGCCAAATTGTTTCCTCACAAATATTTAAAATGCCCGCTCTAATATATATTGTAAACGCCTGCACCTCTTATTACCATGTGCCATGAATGTGCATTATACATAGCAAAACACTGCATCCCATAAGAGAAAACAATACACCCAGAGGCAGAACTCTGGGAGGCAACGGAGTCAGCTGCCGCCGGGCTCCTGCTTTGAAGGGGGGCACTTCTCCTCCTGTTCCGTTTGTTCAGCGACATTCATCAATTAAGTTAATTGACAGCAGCCGGTATCTCTTCCGTAGCCGACTTCCCCACTAGTCACTGCACCTTACAAATCACACCCTCTTTATTATAGATACACTGGAAGCAGACAACTTACTGATGAAGCTATTTGCTCCTATAAAGGAAACATGAGAAATCTAACTGTATGAAGTTATTTCTCTGACAATTACAGTAACTTCATATAGTTAGAATTCTCATACTTCATATGCAAGAGCAAATATCTCCACCAGTAAGATGCATGCTTCCAGTGTAAAAGATTGTGGGTTCTAATACTGGGTATGACACTTGCAAATTAATTGTCAGAGAAATAATCAGCATTGTGAGTGACTGAGCAGATCTATGTAGTTGTGTGGTTGGACCCCTACATAGATCTGCCTAGTTGCAATGGGTTTTGTAGTAGATTTATATAGTTAGAATTAGAGATGAGCGGGTTCGGTTTTACTCGGATCTCAAAACGGCATCTTATTGGATTACGGATGATATATGGGGGGGGGGACACCAATATTTTTCTTGCCTCCGGGCAACTGGGACAAACTTACGCCACTGAATACACCCACACATTATCTGAGTCCCAAAGCTCATTGATGTATATATTTGTTAATAAAAGGATATGGATTCAATATATTACACAGTACAGTATACCTATAGTTACATGGTTACACTCACACAGTAAGCAGTTAAAACATACAGTTACATACAGTTACACACAGTTACAGTTACATGCCAGCATACAATACCATTCCCTCAATGTATCTTATATCTCTCTCTCTCTCTGTAAAGTAATGCTGACTATCCATCTTCCTCTGAGACCAAAACAGGAACTGCCCTCCTGTGTGATCAGCAAGTGTTATCTAGTTTTTTGGGGGAAGGATTCATGATGAGTTACTAGTCTCTTTGTATATGCTAATCAGGTTCAGCCTTGAAGACATCCAAAGGGCTGGCCTGAGTTTCCTGTCCACCACCTGTTTGGAATATCTATTGTTCTAATAAAAGTGATTTTAGCTTTTATACGTTTAATCATAATTATCCGCTGCAATGTCCCACAACTTCATAAAAAGCAGCAAATGAATCTACACATCAATCTGGTTGCTTCAATAGTAAACATGACCGGTCTATCTGGTTTCGTTCAAATAATACACATACATGACATTACTTCATTATATATAATTTTAAATCATAATGATGTCTGGCGCTTGATATTATTATAGTTATTTACTGTATGAAATAAGTGTTGAATCCAATTCTGTGGCATGTCCGTGTAAATGCGTGTGTTACCATATATTGCTGTGCTCGCTGCGCGTATTTGCAAGTATAGCGACTTTTATGTGTGTAGTTTGTATGTTCTCTTTACGTAATATTTTTTACTTTGGCAGCAAACAATAACTGCCATCAATTATTAACATAAGAAAAAAATATTTCATACAATAATCGGTGACCCAGACACAAGTATGTATGCATTTCGCAAATCAGACACTTGACTATATTTGGGGAAGACAGGGAGGAGGACGAGACATCCTCTATATGCACTCGGCGGTCACGGGACCACTGGTTAGATGTGGGACAACATTCAACCTATAGAGTATGCTAGGATAGTGCTTTGGCCTATAATGTCTGATTTGCGACGAACATTTCACACATACATGTACCTACGTCTTTGTACACTGATGTTTGGATTCGATTGAGGTTCTGCTGAGTAGATGAAGAAGACACAAACAAATCGTGACAGTGACATATAAAATTTTCATGATCTACATATTCCTATCATTTTCTGAACATTGTTTCCATTTCTGGAACGTATGCTAGGTCTGTTTAATCATTGAACAAGGGTTATAAGTAGTGTCCTTCCTAAATAACATAAACCTTCGGAGTTTGGGGAGAGCCACTCATAAACCTTTCTTCCACATATATTAATGAGTTCTTTATCTGCAATGTGTGAATAGCCATTGTTTGATTGTTCCTGATTACCTCCGAACTCCATAACTACTAGAACTTTGATTTTTCTCTGATTTTAACAAACTGATCGGCTAATCCTGGGATCCTATAAGGAGATCACTCCTTCCTACAGAACCAGTTCCAGTCCCACACCCTACTCCTCATAGAAAAACCTCGCAAAAATAGAATATCCTGAAAGAAAATGTTTGTCAGCGGGAAAGAGAGAAAAGAGAAATAGAACAAAACAACTCTTGTTCATAACAAATCAATTACAATGACTGGTCTTTCTGCAGTCCCTTAGTATGCTCAGGTAGTGTTCAACAGTTCCGCATCTCAGTCTTCACGGAACAGAGTCTCTGGTGATACTTTTGCGATCTCTTTGCCTTGCTCTTTGAACACACAGTTCACTTGGAACACACAGTTCACTTTGCTCTCCACCTTGCTCTTTGAACACACAGTTCACTTGGAACACACAGTTCACTTCGAACACACAGTTACCAAACTACACAAACTCGATGAATGTGAGCAATAAACTACTTTGTCACGAGTTCTCTCCGGGTCAGCGACCTTCTTGCAGTGGGACGAGTGGACCCAAGTCTCTCTTTCGGCTACATTCACTGGGCTAGTGCTGTCACCAAAACTTGGTATGGTCCTTCCCACCTGTCTATTAGGCAACCTGAGCGTAAGAACAATCACACAGTCTCTTAGTTCACAATCAAGACAGTTAGTATTTGGCATACAGCAATCAACAGTTTCAAGTTCTTTTGTCAAGTTCTCAAATGCTGGCTCATCTCAATAAGGTACTGTACTGTCACCTCATTGGTGTTGTTGAAGTAAAAAATATTACATAAAGAGAACATACAAACTACACACATATTAGTCGCTATACTTGCAAATACGTGCAGCGAGCACAGCAATATATGGTAACACACGCATTCACACGGACATGCCACAGTGATGGATTCAACACTTATTTCATACAGTACATAACTATAATAATATCAAGCGCCAGACATCATGATGATTTAAAATTATATATAATGAAGTAATGTCATGTATGTGTATTATTTGAACGAAACCAGATAGACCTGTCATATTTACTATTAAAGCAAACCTGATTAGCACATACAAAGAAACTAGTGACTCATCATGAATGAGAGAGAGTCCCCTCCCCCAAACTAGATAACACATTGCTGATCACACAGGAAGGTAGTTCCTGTTTTGGTCTCAGAGGAAGATGGAGTCCCAGCATTACTTTACAGAGAGAGAGAGAGTGATATGGAAAGACGAATTTATATAACTTAAGGATAATGGTATTGTATGCTGTCATGTAACTGTATGTAACTGTATGTAACTGTATGTATTAACTGCTTACTGTGTGAGTTGTAATCATGTAATTATAGGTATACTGTACATTGTAATATATATAGAATCCATATCCTTTTAATAACAAATATATACATCAATGAGCTTTGGAACTCAGATAATGTGTGGGTGTATTGTTTTCTCTTATGGGATGCAGTGTTTTGCTATGTATAGTGCACATTCATGGCACAGGGTAATAAGATGTGCAGGCGTTTACAATATATATTAGAGCGGGCATTTTAAATATTTGTGAGGAAACAATTTGGCATTCACAGTGTATTTCTGATCATTGTGCGGATCAATCATGAGATGAGGTTGTCTTCCAAAAACAACCAAAAAGACACAAATACCAAAACAAAAACAAATTTCGAGGAGGGTGATTTATTGAGTGAAGATCTGGGAGTGGTTCCGAAGCTACATAGTACTCGTGGCAGTATCTATGATCACAATAGTACAATTTCAAACTTTGCTCCTACTTCTTGGGGTACCATTATTTACGCACAAATTTCGGCGCAATTTTTCTTTGCGGTAACCACAGCAGCATCCGTGGTGGCAGTAAATGCCTCTACCAAGTTTGAGAAAACATCAGTGCACACCAATACATAACAATAATTCCTAAAGGGTGTTAACTGTACGAAGTCGACTTGTATTTCCTGAAAAGATCCGTCTGCAGGAGGGATATGGGATGGCTCTCTTGGTATTGCTTTACCAATATTCTTCCTCAAGCAAGCAAGACAGGTCATTGCTCTCTTACCTGCATGAGAATAGAATCCTGGCGCACACCAGTAGGCTCTCATCAGCCTGCACCTATCCTCTTTGCCTAGATGAGTCAGACCGTGTGCCACCTCAGCTAGACTTGGAAGGTATGCTCTGGGGGCTAATGGCTTACCGTGTCCACCTGCCCACAGTCCTGAGGACTCCTGGCCATACCCCTTTGTCCTCCAGACTGCCTTTTCCTGTAGGGAACACACATTTTTGTATCTTAATTTACTATCGTGTGTTTGCAATGTAGAGTACCATGAGCATAACTAAAAAAAAAAAAAAAAAGAAACATCTCTAGAGGAGAGAAAGAAAAAGAAAATGGAAATGAAAATGTCAGGTTTGCCATTCACCAACAGGCATATCAGTGTCTATACAAAATTTCCCTTCACCAGTATTCCCATTCTCCACCCTTTGTGCATGACAAGCACACTGCAGTAATACTGGTGTCATCGTGCTGTTGAGATATACTGGGTTTGGGCAGAACTCTGAAAGACCTAGGCATGTGGAGTTTGAACTGTACTTGGGTCCATGTATTGTACCACCCTGTGTGAACGCAAAAGATGAAGAGGAAACTGTAGAGAAACAGAATAGAGGCTGGTGACAGATGAGGTTGGAGAGGTGAAGAAGATTTTATAAAAATTTGACAACTGGATTGGGCACTACAGGGAAGTGATTCTCTACTTGGTCTATACCCATAAAAAAAAATTGTGTGTCTTATCTCTACTGGGACTATCCCAGCCATCAATCCAGTGTCCTGTCAATCCCAAATTCATAGGGAACCCGGTATCTGTGAGTTAATTTTCTCTACCTGTGATGGACATGCATCTAGAACAGTAGAATGTGACATTAGTCTTCAAGTTTTGTCAAAGGGTAATGTTGCATTTATTTTGTTCTTCCCATTAGCTGAATCTGTGTTTTCTATATGGCTTATGATTCCTTACTATATGTCCCTTGGTCCCGTCTATGTGTTTAATAATGTGGCTTGTGTTTTCTGTCTAGGGGATCTATATTGACTATGTGTCCTACTACTCCTACAATCTCTGGCAAAATGCCCTTCCTTCCTACAAGTGTAACATATTATTGACCATTAGGGATCTGGGGTTTGGACTGATGGGTCTTTCCTGTATGTGCCAGTATACTTACCGTCCTCAACCTTTCCACCTGTTGTTCTCTGCGCCTAGCACTATTCTTGTGATGTTCAATAGCACACTATCTAAGATTAGCTACTGTGACCCCTTTCCAATTTTGTAAAGAAGTCTGCACCCTGACACTCAATGCCTTATTGAGCCCGTCCATTTGCACAGAGACAGCCACCTCCCATTTGCCGAATTAGTGTTTACCAGTGGTCTTATCCAGATGGAGAGTTTTCTATTACTGCAAGAGACAAAAACAAAAAAAAACTTTAACAAGCTTCTAGGTCATGCGAAGTATTCATTCAATCCTTCTCATCCTGTACTAAGGGTCTGTACATGGTCCAACAAACATTTCCAAGCTCATCTTGACTAGGGGCATTACTAGGAATAAATACTTCTTATATGGTAACTGAAAGAAATACCCTGGGGTTACCTTGTCTCTGTCCGCTTTCCTACTGGCAAATACTAATGTGCGGACAGGTTTTTCTCCATTTCTGACGTTACTTTCTTGATTTTTTGTTTTATTTTTGGGTTTTACTATATATGTACACGAATGATACCATACTTACCTGTTCCACTGGTCTCAGCCACTTCCCCCACAGGCTACACTCTTCTTTTACCGGTTGGATACTCCTCTGGGTGCATGAGAAATGGCTGAAAACGATCAGGTCACCTTCTCCTCCTAAATAAAACTTCAACATTCATTAGTACATATATAGGTTACAGTCATATTTTTCATATTTTTATTATTTTCTATAGTTTGTATGCCAGCCGTAACTGCTTCCACATCTACATATGGCGGTGTACTTGCATTCTCTCTTTTTTTTTTCTACTTGTTTATTGTTGCTACAAGTTCAAACAGTTCTTATATTTCCATTCTTGTCTTATATGACTTTGGTTAGACATACCACCTGCAATACCTTAGGATCAAACTCACCAACCCCTCTTGCTGCCACAGGTTTAAACACTTTGTATGTCTGACCCTTTGTTTTTTTGGGGATTTTATCAGACATATCCTTATCCTTAAGTTCTGCTATACCTCTGGTTCAAAGCTGCTCACCTTATGGAATGGTACCCTATCTTTGTTAGTCATACATACCCATTCAGACAAAAAGTCTTCAGTGTGTGAACCATATTTTCCACACATAACAAACCTCGCTGACCCCTTGGGCCGCGGCACTTCAACCTGAACCCTGGCTACAAAACGTCCACCGCTTGTGCAATTGGATCCCATCGCGGACTTTTTCCCCTTTTTACGCAATCCCCGATGCACAATACAAATAGACGGTGAAAGTTCTTAGAGCGCTTTCACCCACTCCTTCTCCGCTGAGTACCATGACTCACTCCAATAGTGACCACCGCGTACCCAGTGAGGTCCCTAATTGGTTTCTATTCACTGGAAGTGTTAGGAGTGACTTACTTTTTCCAGTGAATATACACCACTGGAGATTTTCCTGAGAGAGACCAGCGAAAACTCCCTATACACTTATACACAAATCACGCTTGCGTATGCTCTACACAGCACTACTGATACCGCGGTTCTACGCAAAAGCTCATAAAAGGGGTATCAAGTTGCGCTGTATATATCACACCCACAAACACGCGGTCCAATCGCACAGCGTATAGGTACTTGTTACCTAACTGCCGTACGACCACGGGTCGATGTACAAACTGCGACCCTCAGCCCGGAGCGTAATACAAAAACCTTTTTTTACTTCAATACTTCGCAATACTATGCACTATCATGCTCCTCTGCAAATCACCTCACGATTTGCGTATTAAACCTTATACTAACGTGAGTTAGCCGCCTCACGCCACCAAGCCTCCACTTACTTGATGTACCACACGACGGGATCCCGAATTCCCTGGGTTCGAATATCCACTTACTCCTACGTTCGCTCACTCAAATACACTTTGTTTGTTTTTTTCTGTACAGAAAATTTCAATTCATTCAGATAGGCAGCATTACCCCCAGAGGCAATACAGTTTTTAAACTAAATTTAGAGTAAATGGTACTAGGAAAGAAGAACAAGCGCCTTATGGTGCAGTAATTTTGTTAATAGTGTATTTACAAACACAAATAATGGAGAGATCCGTACCAGATAGCAACTTGTGTCAAGGCCTATCAATTCCTTATCCAGTGGCTGTTCTCCACCTATATATCAGGAGACATAGAACATCGCCATATAGTGTACTATCTTAGTGTATCAACCAGGGGTCCCAGCCCTATAAATCATGCGTACCAAATCAAATCTTTAACCTGCACGTGTCAAATAAACCTTTATCCAATCCGTATCAAACAATGGAAGACTCCCTTGTATTAAAATAAGAATAACATTTTTAATACATAGAAATAAAACATAAAAGGCTTAGCTTAGTGATACAGGTAGGTAGGCTGAATGTTCAGTCAGGTCTCTCAATTTCAACGCGTTTCACCCTTCAGGCTTCCTCAGGAGAATACAATGTCAAGCAACATGCACATATTTATAGCTGTTGTCTATCTGTTACTGTAATCACTTCCGGTTCGCGTCATTTCCGGAACCGGAAGTGGACTAGACGGACATAAATCTTTAAAATACACTATTTAATGAACAAAAACATTGGTAGCTCCGTGGGTGGATCAGTTGGGTAACATCCCTTTGATCCTTTCACACTAGCAGTGTTAAAAAGCACTGCATTGTATACTTCCGTATACCGGAAGTGACGCTGACCGTCCCGATCGCGGGCGCATCACTTGTTTACCGGAAGTGACGCGAACCGACCCGATCACGGCCGCGTCACTTCCGCCCGCACTCTGCAGAATCGCTCATGGTCTGCCCTTACAGGATGTGACGTCTCCCCAGTGCATTACTTCCACAGGCGAGGAGTAAATTTAGAGTAACCTGCTTTTGAAATCTGATAGTTTTGTGCTATTGTAGCATGGCTACTGTCCCACCTTTTAGTTAAACGACACTATTGTGTAATTTGTACTTAGCACCCGTACTCTTACGCACTTTGCGTAAACACGCAACCGTGCGTGTCTCTTACGCTGCATGCGCAGTCCTGTACTTTGTCTGAGACACGTGTACAAAACCGTACGTCCGCAATAAAACAAATCACACAGCTCTAAGTATAAATGTGAACAATACTAATTACTATTGCCCACTAGACACAACTTGTTCTGTATAAACTTTTATGCAGACCTGCATTTGTGTCTTTACGCTTACTTCCTTAAAATACTGTTATTTCAAATTTACCTATATAGCAACAAATGTATCCGGTTTCACACAGATCTATAATGACTGCAATAATCTATAATTTAAATGATCTGAGTCAGATTGGATAGCTATCTTGCAGAACATACACTGATATAAACACACACATAATTATAATAATATTATATATATGTACCATTCACTGGTCTCCTATGAGACTCATTTACCCATTCAGTGCTTCTAATTTGCATATCAAAGCTATGTGCTTTTGCCTGCCTGTAAAAGTGGTTTTTCACTGCTAAGAAAAAGCAGTTACACAGGTTAATTTGCATTTCAATGGCTATCTTATAGCAAGCAGATTTAACTAAATCCTGGAGGAAAAAGAAAAAAAACTTTGTTTATATCTGTGTGTAATTCTTACATCAAGTATTCATCTCACTATTAACTCTCACTAGGCCCAATTGAAACTATTTGTAATTGACTATGGCATGGGTTAAATAAATGCATTGGTAACTCATAAATGGTGTTTGATGTGACCAAGGAAAGCTGATTGTTCTGAGCAGAACTGAAAATCAGCTATTTTGAAAATGACCTTCCCAAAATGGGCACTGCTCCTCCCCCTTCCACATCCGTGAGGGTTACACAAAATGGTGGACAGGCCATGTGGTTAGTCCAAAATGGAGGACAGACCATGCGGCTTCCTTTGTCACAAAGAAATCACACACCATACAAGCACCAGAAGTTATTTTAGGCCTGAGTTAAAAAAAAAACTATATCAAGGCTATGCAGCAACTTTTAAGTGTACTTTTAACCCTACTTAACAGATAAACAATCCAATCTGAATCAAACACAATATGACTTATTTGAACTTTGTTTTGCAACAATAAAAATAAATTTTAGCATCTTAAATATTATGAGAAACGCATTGTCCCTTGAAATTTCATATAATTGGTTTACTGATAACACAACAATACACGTGAATGTTATTTTCATCAGCTTCGTGATGCGTCCATCGGAGCCGGTCGATTACAGCCGCGTTTGTAATGTACAGTGCATCATTAAGACCCTGATATCCCGTAAGAGCCCCCATCTGTGAATGCCAAATTGTTTCCTCACAAATATTTAAAATACCCGCTCTAATATATATTGTAAATGTCTGCACCTCTTATTACCATGTGCCATGAATGTGCACTATACATAGCAAAACACTGCATCCCATAAGAGAAAACAATACACCCACACATTATCTGAGTTCCAAAGCTCATTGATGTATATATTTGTTATTAAAAGGATATGGATTCAATATATTACAAAGTACAGTATACCTATAATTACATGGTTACACTCACACAGTAAGCAGTTAAAACATACAGTTACAGTTACATACAGTTACAGTTACATACAGTTACATACAGTTACAGTTACATGCCAGCATACAATACCATTCCCTCAATGTATCTTATATCTCTCTGTCACGAGTTCAATGTTAGTACCAGATGAATATTTGAGGTGGGAGATTGGAGGGTGCAGTAAACTAGAAATGTAGCAAAACCTGGCAATAAAAGACATAAATACCACCACCAATCTGAACATTTAGGGCTTCATTTATGAAATGCCGAACAGTTGAGTTGCCGGGCAAAATCTTCTTTTGTGACTACTTTATCCATTGTTTTGCAGTGGTAAACTTCGATTTCTGTCAAACTGCATAATAGTATTAACAGGGAGGTAGGAGTTTACATGTGACAAACGGTAGGGTTGGTTGGAAAACGCTTGTGCTAAGAAGCTGTACACAGTATGTGCTCCAAGTCCTGGCAAAGACAATATTTCATTTTGTGGCAGGAGATTCTTACAAATGAAATAAAGGTGGGCACTGGTCAGAGAGTGCTTTTGTTTTTTAGGGTCATTCCTTGGTATTCAGAAGGGAGTTTAGCCAAAGTCACTCTGCAACTACACTTGAACTTTGTACCAGCTCAGATTGCATCTCATCCTATACGTTTAATGGAATGCATTTTGCATTTCACAAAAGAATATTACTGTGCCCATTATAAAATATTCCAATATGCAAAAATCAAACATGTATATCAGTCCCAATATGCGCTCGTTGATTCTCATGATTAATTTAAACCATAAATTATGCATTTTTATTTACTGAAAGAGGCAACACTAACTTTCTTAGACTTTAATGTGATGTTTATATTTTTTTTTTTACAAGGAACACCTCTGTAGTGGCACAAGATATCACCTATAGTATATTATGTGGATATTTTCCTTAATCTGAGCAAAGCTATTTTATTTAGGTAGGTCTTGGCACGTTGTTGTCCAATTCTTGTGGTTTAGGGTGACTGCAGTCTCCTGTTGCCAATTGGTATCATAGGATAATTTCCCCAGGGTAGGTGAAACAATCCATACTTTATACATACTGGAGGACAAGTCCTTAGTAGTTCAGTGGAAGAAAGATAGGGCCTCCAAAGTCAAGCAGGGATTGTATGACATCATTTCATCTAGCTGTCGCTGCGGTTTCTTGGCCCAACATACCCATCTGTACAGTAGTGGTGCATAGTTGGGCCAGGCGATAGGGATATGTGCAGTGTCCAAGAAATTGTGTTTCCAGGCTGTTATTGGTGGATTTATCTAACATGCACTTTTCTGTACACAAATACCCATGTAAAAAAATTATTCAAACACAAAGAAGTGATACTTTTATAAAGTTCCAATGTTCCCTCAAACTTAGCAGTATTTTATGTGGGCAAAATGCAAATTGTAGAGGCCGGACATATCTACAATTTTTTCTACACACGTTTCTTTTGGACATGCAAGAGTACATGCAGGTGAAAATTTATTTCCATGGGCAATTCCAAAATAATAATATAAATATGCACCACTATATATGTAAGGCAAATATAAAGATGTATTTGCACAAGTAAAATGTAATGATGGGTACAAATGTGAATTTGTGAAACTTGCCTTTTGTCTTTTATCTGGAACACACAGTGAAGCAGTTGTGGTAATCAGAAATAGTTAGATTATCATGCCTAAAGCTGGATACACACTTGTCAAATCCTTCAGGAATCCAACTCCTGACCAGATGTTTATAAAATCCTACTAGAGGCCTAGTCACAGATACTACATCCAATCTTTTCCTATTTTGTGCAAGATCTTCAATTTGCATCTGCAAAAACAATCTGTAGAAAGGATTGTATCTCACGTACACACTCTTTCAATCTTTGGCAGACCAGCTGAATGAATGAATTAGGAGAAGAATTGGACAAACCAGTCTCAGAAACATATACACTAATCTAAATAGGTTTGATGATTGGCGATTTGGTCACCTGATATTTCATCAGGTTTAAAAATCTTTTGACAAGACCAGACGACCAAGCTGAAACCAGAGGTTGTGTGAGCGTACACACTCTACCAATGGGCCTAATTCAGACCTGATCGTAGCATAACACAGGGCTAGTCTGCCCCGCATGTCAGGCCCGCCCCCCCCCCCCTCTGCAGAAGTACAAAAGCATCGCACAGCGGCGCTGCTTTTGCACTTCAGGAAAAGCTCCCGGCCAGCGCAGCTTTTGCGTGCTGGCCGGGAGCTACTCGTCGCTGCACGTGTCACAGCAGCTGCGTGTGATGTCAAGCAGCCGCTGCAGCCTGCCCCCGCATGGTTTGGCCACGCCTGCATTGGCCGGACCATGCCCATAAAACCGCAGCCGAATGCCTCCGCGCCGCCCCCCTCTAGCCCAGCGACCGCCTATGCCTGTCAATCAGGCAGAGGTGATCGTTAGACAATGACAGCCGTCGGCTGTCAGCCATGCGCTGGCGCACTGCGGCACATGCGCACTTCTGACCTGATCGCAGCGTGCGATTAGGTCAGAATGACCCCCCAATGTCTGACTGTTTGGTCTGAGGTTGGATTGGATGAGAGTTGGACAATTGTATACCCAGCTCAAATCCCAGTTATGTGGGAAGAATTTGCAAGGGTACAGTAAGTATACTAATACCCACTGACACAATTAGGTGTAATTTAAAGAAAAACTGTTAATATAATGAATACTTTTGTTTGGGGAAAGACAATGAGAGTTTTACTCACTTATGCAAGTGCTAGCCATTGTATACCAACAATGGCTGCCTGTTGCTTTATCTGACCTTCGTCGGGTAATGTACAAAAGGTGTAACCCCAGCTTTCATATTTCACTTTCAGACTTAACGACAATAGTTTTTGCACCTGGCACAATAACAGAAAGCTAAAGAAACACATATGAAGCTTTTTATGCTTCCTTCTGAAGGATTGGGATCGGGTGACCGGCGGTTAGAAACCCGGTGGTCAACATACCGATGACGGGATCCCGGTCGCCAGATCACTGGCGGGAAGGGTGTGGGGGGGGGGGGGGGAGGGAGTGCACCGATCAGGATTCCAGGGTCGGTATACTGACCGGCGGGATCCCAACCACCAGTAACATGATTACATCCCCTTCTGAACAATTGTGCCCTAGCACACTGCCTCATAGATTTATATGGTAAATAGACATTGATTCTAGTACCTTAGATTAACTATTTATTTTGGCTTCCTTAAATGCATTCCAAATGTACACCAATGACTTGACACGTCAACAACACTGACATTGTGTAATAGAAATTAGCAGCTTGTACATTATACCTTTGTGCTAGTCTCACTTTTGTTAACTTTCATATACTAATATTATTATCATATCCAAGTTTTTATCTCTATCATTTTAAAGATTTTATGTATATCTTTTCCTCGTCTCAATTTTCATCGTGTTCAGCTCAGTATAATCATGATCCACCCAAAGCTCATGTAACAGTCTCTAGACACCAGACCCTCCTTAATTCTTGGCACTGTCTTACTAGTTCCGCTCCTCCCAGTAACAAATCTGGTATCCAGATCTCAGCAAGTCACTTACTCACTGAATCATTTGTAAAGTAATTCAGAAAATAAGGCAATTGTTATTGTGTAGTGTAACCCAAGTGGTTCCTAGAATCGCTTTCTGCAGACCCTCTATATGTACATACTGTACCCCTGATGTCAGGGCCGGATGAAAGGTTTCCCAGCACCCTAGGTAAAACTTCAGACTAGTCTACTACCCCCAACCAATACCAATTCCCACTTCCCAGCCCTTCAGAGGAAAGTGCGACTAATAATTTTCACAGCCACGGCCACCACTTGCATTAAGTACAAGGAAGTTTCTTCCAGAGACATCCTTAATTTTGTGATAGGCAGACTCAGTGGTGTCCCACAGATACAGGCACCCTGGGCAGCTGCCTAAAGCTGCCTAATGGTTGAGCCGGCCCTGCCTGATGCTTGTTGTGTCTAAAAGTCAAGCATTGGAGAAACGTTGGTTCACTTTAGTCATTAATGATCTCTATTTTGAGAGATGTTGCAGTGACCTCAGCTCTGGCTGAGCGGTGGCGCACGCAGGGGGGGTTTCCGAGTACCTGCAAACCCCTCCTGATGACCCCCAAAAATGTTTTGAGATGGAGACACAGCTGTCTCCATCTCAACAAAAGCAAAAGCCGCGACCGCGATCGTGGACAGAGCTGAAGCAAGAGCAGAGAGCTATGCAGCTCTCTGCTTAGAGAATGTCCCGGGTGCCGGGGGAGCTGCTGACTGCGCATGCTCAGCCACAGCAGCTTCCTCTGTCCTCACACTGCCGCGGCTGCCCCTCTGTATGTAAGTTTTAAATAATTGTTTAAGTGTGTTTTTGTATGATATGTATGTATGTATGTATGTATGTATGTATGTATGTGGGTTTGTGTGTGTGCTTGTGTATGTACAGTATGTGTGTATGTGTGTTTACATGTGTGAGTGTATGTATGTGTGTTTACATGTGTGATTTTGTGAATATATATATAAATGTGTGATGTATATGTATATATAAAACCGGTAATCCTCCTTGGGTCCTGTGATAGGACCTCTATTGAAGAAAAATAGGTGGCACTCCAGGGACTTAAATAAAGTCAAGCTGTATTCAAAAAATAAATTTCATGGTGCAAAAAACGTTTCAAGGCTCTACAGCCTTTTCATCTGGTTATGCATTATAGGTGAGGTCAAAAACAATAAACAAAATACCTCTGTTTTTTTTCACCTCACCTATAATGCATAACCAGATGGAAAGGCTGTTGAGCCTTGAAACGTTGTTATTTTGCGCCATAATTTTTTTTTTTTTTAATACAGTTTGACTTTATTTAAGTCCTTGGAGTGCCCTCCTATTTTTCTTCAATAGAGGTCCTATCACAGGACCCAAGGAGGGGTGGTCTTCTGTTTGCCGGCGGTCGGGCTCCCGGCGCTCAGTATACCGGCGCCGGGAGCCCGACAGCCGGCATACCGACAATTATTTTCCCTCGTGGGGGTCCACGACCCCCATAGAGGGAGAATAAAATAGTGTGGCGCGCGTAGCGCGCCACCGTGCCCGTAGCGTGGCGAGCGCAGCGAGCCCGCAAGGGGCTCATTTGCGCTCGCCAAGCTGTCGGTAAGCCGGCGGTCGGGCTCCCGGCGCCGGGATGCTGGTCACCGGGAGCCCGACCGCCGGCCAGCCGTAGTGAACCCCCCAAGGAGGATTACCGGTTATATTAATTTCAGGAGGGCACCCTGGCATCTTTGCTTTTTATCATCCAGAGTGCCAGACAACCACACAAATATATACATATATACATATATATATATATCTGCAAATGATGAATGGCACTCCTTACTAGTACCGCACAACATGCTCCGGAGCCCGTCAGAATCAGATAATATGTATGGAAGCAGGACTGCACTCATAGAGACTGGTAAACCATAGAAAATCAGCACAGAACGCTGTAGCTGTATGTCAACGTTTCAGAGTTAGACTCTTTTAAAGGAGTCTAACTCTGAAACATTGACAAACAGCTTCAGCATCCTGTGCTGATTTTCTATGGTTTACCAGTCTCAATGAGTGCCGTCCTGCCTCCGTACATACATATATATGTATGTTTGTGTGTATATATCTATATATATATTTATTACACATACCTGCACATATACATACACACCCACCTACCCACCCACCCACGGAAACCCCCCTCACTAAATCCTGTGTTTGCCACTGCTGAACATATCATGCCTATATATACACACCATAGGTCTGATTCAGATTAGGAAGCAAAGCAAAAAGAAGGCGCAATTTTGCACTATGATAGAATCATGATGCACTCCAGGCAGGTGCGGAACTCCCAGAGGCAACAGAGTCAGTTGCCGCCGGGCTCCAGACCTGAAGGGGGCACGTGACTCCTTCATGTACACCACACGCAAGCGTGGGTATGCTAATGTTAAGGCTGGGGCCAGTGGTTAAAGTTCAGCCCCGCTGCACACTGCAAGGCCCACCGCCTTACCGCTGCTTCCCCTAGTCTTACCATGCCATGCTGCCGTTAGATGGGGGCGCGGCGCCGCATTACATCACAGCCACACATGATCCTTGCCCTATCTGATCTTGTCGAGAAGATGTGGTGGCTGCCCTCACTGTGTGTCTGCTGGCTCACTGGTGAGAGAGAGAGAGGTGAGATGCAGGCTGAAAGACAGAGGGGAGCGAGGGAGGAGAGGCTGCAGGCTGAGAGATAGAGGTAGCAGGCTGAGAGGAACAAACTGAATGGGTAAGACTGAGAGGTACACAGTGAGGGAGAGGGCAGGCTGAGAGGTACAGAGTGGAGCGGGGCAGGCTGAGAGGCACATAGGGAAGGGGGCAGGCTGTGAGGCACAGAGTCAAGGGGGATAGGCTGAGAGGCACAGAGTGAGGGTGAGGTCAGGCTGAGAGACACAGAGTGAAGGTTTGCAGGCTAAAAGGTACAGAGTGAAGGGGGCAGGCACAGAGTGAATGGGGAGCAGGATTTGTGCTGAGAGATGACTCGGAGGATAAGATGGTGTTGCTGAGAAGCGGGGGGGGGGGATTATGGTGTGGCTGAGAGATGCTGGGAGGAGATGATGGTGCGGTTGAGAGATGCAGGCGGGAGATGATGCTGTGGCTGTGAGGCACAAGGAGGAGATCATGGTGTGGCTGAGAGGTGCAGGGTGTAACTGAGAGACACAGGCAGGAATGGGGTCATGACTCACAGAGGGGCCAGGGGAAGGGGCATAAAGAAAAAGGTTAAGTAAAAGCATGTTTACAGCTCTTTTAAGAGGTTTTGAGAAAAGTCCACATGAAGACAGGGGGTTCCAATTGAAAGCCTTTGATAGACAAGCAGGTACTGGTTATTTCTACCTCTCCCTAACTTTTGTACCTGTGCGGCGGTTAGCTGATGCTAGCCGCTTTGTACTGTGAGCTGTTCCCCCGCTGGCGGCTTCTCCCGGATGTCAGATGACGGCTCGTGCTAGCCGTCTCCAGCGGGCTAAAATGGCCACTGCTGCAGCCAAAATACAAACAGCTATTATTTGGTGAAGTTTAGTACAAGACACCCTGCAAGGACACCCTAACTTGGCCGGGGAACGCCTCCTCTTCACACTGATTGGTTAGCTCTGTGGCAGGCATGAACGAACAAAGCTCAAAAATTATCGGTGCCAATGTGTGTGTGTTTTTTCCCTCCTAGCAGCGTCACTGTATGTGTTTTTACCTACAGTACAATGGGGTCAGTAATGCAGTGTAGGGTATAGAGGGGTCTGTAATGTATGGGGTCAGTAATGCAGTGTAGAGTACAGAGGGGTCAGTTATTTAGTGTATGGTATAAATGGATCAATAGTTTAGTTTAGTGTAGGGTATAGAGGTGTCAGTCATTTAGTGTAGGGTAACAGAGGGGTCAGTTATGTAGTGGCAGGGTTTGAAGGGTCAGTTATTTAGTGGCAGGTATTGAGGGCTCAGTGATGTAGTACTTTTTTCCCCCTATCAGCACCAATGTGTTGGTTATTTTTCATGTGAAGTTAATGTGTTTTATTATTTTTATTGTGGCAGCCTATGTGCTGTATTAGGTTCCGGTGGGGGGCTATATGCTGTACTATTTTCCTACAGTGGCCTATGTGATGTGTTATGTTCCTACTGGGGCCTATGTACTGTATAATTTTCCAGCGGTGGCCTATGTGCTATGTTATGTTCCAGCGGTGGCCTATGTGCTATGTTATGTTTCTGTGGTGGCCTATGTGCTGTATTATTTTCCTGTGGTGGTCTATGTACTGTATTATTTTTCTGGCAGTGCCAATGTGTTTTATTATTTTCCTGTTGGGGCATATGTGTTTTATTATTTTTCTGTCAGTGCCAATGGGTGTGTGTGTTATTTTTTTCCTATCTGTGCCAATTTGTGTGCATTCTTACCTACAGTGGGTTCAGCAATTCAATGTAGGGTATAGAGGAGTCTGTAATGTAGCGTCGGGTATAATGGGGGAAAGTAGTGTAGGGTACAGAGGTGTCGGCAATTTAGTGTAGGAGGTGATTTTTTTGTAGATTACAGAGGGATCAGTAATGTAGTGGCGGGTATTGAGGGGTCAGTAATATAGTGGCGGGTGTAGAGGAGTCAGTTAAAATACTAATAATTTTTAATACTAATAAAATGTATCTTGCCTCCGGGCAACTAGGATGAAGTTACGCCACCGACTCCAGGTATGGCAGATTTCAAATGTGCAGAGAGGGGTCTATGTACTAAGCCTTGGAGAGAGATAAAGTGGATGGAGATAAAGTACCAGCCAACCAGCTACTGTGAAATATCAAAGCACAGAACTGTATATAAGCAGCACTGCACACCAAAGAAGTCAGCATATTCACTACCTTCACAAACTTATTAGGGAGCTCAACAGAGGCCACTGGATCTTCTACGAATACAAGAGTGGTCTGTGACAGCAGGTGTGTTTTGACTGACTGTGAGCTGCTTTTGGGGAGTAAGTACTCTGGGCCTAATTCAGACCCGATCGCTGCAATGGCAGAGGCAGTCGCGGGATGGGAGGGGGACGTGACAACGGCATTAGAACGCCGTTAGTGGGGCATGGTACGGACAACACCGGCGTGTCCGGACCGCAGTGGGTGCGGGCCATGGTGGCTGCGCGACGTCACACACAGCCGCTGTGACCCAGAATACAGTGGATAGCCGCCTGCCAACGCAGCTAGGCTATGCAGCTAGGGAGCTACTTGGTGGGTGTGTGTAATGCTTTCGCACCCGTGTGGGAGGAGCTAGGGCCTGACATGTGGGGTGCACTAGCCCTGTGCTGGGCGTCCCCCTGCATGTCAGAGAAACTGATCGTAGATGGGCTAAATTTAGCACATCTACGATCAGCTCTGAATCACCCCCTGTGTTTGAGTGATTTACAGAATTTTTGCGCAGGAGGTGGTTCCTGGAAAATGAAGAACGATGCAGCTGACCTGTGTCCATCATCACCGAGGACAACGTTACTGCCATGCGGACCATAGTGGAGGTGGATGACCATGTTAGAAAAGGAGATAAGCATCTCACCGGGATCCATCCGCTTGACACTATGAAAATCTTGACCTGAGCAAGGTTTCTACACGCTCCATCAGCTGAGAACAGAGAAGGAGGCTCGGGTGACTTGGTGACGCAACATGTTGGCCAGGTTTGTTTGCAGTTGTTCAAAGTCTGCCTGGGAGATCATCAGTGGTGATGAATCCTGGAACTACAGTTTTGACCCCGAGACCAAAGGTTGGCTCAGTGGAAACCATTTGGGGGTGCTTCACCACAGAAGTTCTGACGTGAACAGCGTGGCCAAACAGATGGTGGCTAGTTTTGAGCTAAGACTGGTCATACAGCAACCGTACCACTAGTGAAGCAGTGCACTGTCACTGGGGACTGATACTCAAACCAATGCCAGCTGCAAGTGCTGGAAGACATTTCCAGGTGCCGTCCAAGAACTGTGCACCTGCCCACAAGTCCAGGAAAGTGGTGGATTGTGTAGCCCATGAATGCATCCAGGAGCTTGGTCATCTGCCTTACAGTCCAGATCTGACCCCCTGTGACTTCTTCATGTTTTTACAAATCAAGCTCAAGATGCATGGGATTGGTATTGAGTCACCAGAAGCTGCAGTGGAGACCTTCATCCGGCATATAAAAGACATACCTGCTTTGGACTGTTCCAGCAGCTTCACCATGTGGTTTGAGCGCATGCAACTTTGTATAGACTCCTTTATGAATACTTTGAAAAAATGTAATGTAATACTTAGAAAAAATGAAAATACTTTTAGTGCATCCAGAAACTTATTGCACGCCCCTCGTATGCCTCTGTTTCATACCATGAATTGTTTTAAGGCATTATCTTTTGTTTTATACAGTATATTGCTCTGTGGATACTTTACCCAACTAAGGGCCTGATTTGTATTTGTAACAAGCCCGGTGGTTTACATACAAAGCTGATGGTTTGAGATCTGTGCATCCGTGCAGAACGGGTCTTGTATGATTGCTTGCAGTACCCTCTAGAAGCAGCATGACTGACATTCTGTGGTGTTTGGGGGGTGGCATCCGGGAGTGTTCTACAGTACTGTGGTTGTTAGATATAGACTTCCTGGACCTGGCAGAGGGGTTCTAATAGTGATCCGATGCTGCATATTCAGACGCACCACTCGGATAACAATTGCAAATGCACAGGAGGCATCTGTAGGAAATAGATGCCACCTGCTACACTTACATTTTCTGCTTCCCTACGGCTGTGCAATACCATACAAATCTGAGTCAGGCCCAAAGTCTGGTTTGCAATACCATACATACAGAGCTAATCCTACCATTGGGGGTTCACCTCCTCTCTCCTCCTGATGTGTGGTGCTTCGCTGATATATAGTCAAGTGCCACAATCCCTGTGTAATGTTGACACAGAGGAGCAGAAGGCAGCAGCTTCACAGATAGGAAGCTGCTGCCTATTTCTCCTTTATGTCAGCATCTGCCTCTCTGTGTGGTGGTAGTGTTGCAGGGACATTAAAAACACTTTGGGCCTTTTCCAGAGGTTCTTTTGACACAGCGCTATTGCATCTTTATGCTAATGCTGCTGCCAGTGGGCATACTACTGAGACACCACATCAGGCTGCTCTAATCTACCATGCCCATGCCTTGTACGCCCCATCAGGCTGCTCTAATTCACCATCCCCATGCCTTGTACACCCTATCAGGCTGCTCTAGTCCACCATGCCCATGCCTTGTACGCCCCATTAGGCTGCTCTAATCCACCATGCCCATGCCTTGTACGCCCCATCAGGCTGCTCTAATCCACCATGCCTTGTATGCCCCATCAGGCTGTTCTAATCCACCATGCCCATGTCTTGTATGCCCCATCAGGCTGCTCTAGTCCACCATGCCCATGCCTTGTATGCCCCATCAGGCTGCTCTAGTCCACCATGCCCATGCTTTGTACACCTCATCAGGCTGCTCTAGTCCACCATGCCCATGCCTTGTATGCCCCATCAGGCTGCTCTAGTCCACCATGCCCATGCCTTGTATGCCCCATCAGGCTGCTCTAGTCCACCATGCCCATGCCTTGTACGCCCCATCAGGCTGCTCTAGTCCACCATGCCCATGCCTTGTACGCCTCATCAGGCTGCTCTAGTCCACCATGCCCATGCCTTGTACGCCCCATCAGGCTGCTCTAGTCCACCATGCCCATGCCTTGTACACCCCATCAGGCTGCTCTAGTCCACCATGCCCATACCTTGTACGCCCCATCAGGCTGCTCTAGTCCACCATGCCCATGCCTTGTACACCCCATCAGGCTGCTCTAGTCCACCATGCGCATACCTTGTATGCCCCATCAGGCTGCTCTAGTCCACCATGCCCATGCCTTACACACCCCATCAGGCTGCTCTAGTCCACCATGCCCATGCCTTGTACACCCCACCAGGCTGCTCTAGTCCACCATGCCCATGCCTTGTACACTATCCCTCAGTTACCACCCAGAAATTGCATGGATCTGTATGCAATTGCGATCTGTGTCTCAGAGCACTAACTATTGGGACACATGCACAGTGTGGCTTGGATGCATGTGCAGACTGAAACATCAGCCTTTAAGCAGACACAGCATCCCACTTTGAATCAGGCTCTTTATGAGTGACAATATGACATTATTTTATCACTCATTTAGTGTTTTTTGTGATACCTAAATATTGGCTTCCCAGGTAGACTTACCATACTATCTCTTTAAACTGGAATGCTCATGGATTACTAAAATATGATTAAAGGTAAAATCCTGCGCACTCTAATTGCAGCCTTTAGTGGTGCCCTACCCTGATGTGTCACCACACACACCTAAAGGGAATATACACAAAAAAACGATGGGATGGGAACCTACTTGCGGCGCAGAAAAACAAATCATGTGGTTACCTAGGCACAGCCGAAACAGTCAATTGTCCTTTACAAACAGTGGTCGAGAGTCCAGGAACTTCTTATGAGTGGTTCTCATGAATATCCAAAGTCATAAGGTTATATGCAAAAAAACACAAATAGTATACACCAGTTCAGAAAGCAATCCCAGATTGATATTTCTATTAATAGTAGCTTCTTCCAGGGTTCCTTGTATTATAGTGTCTATGGGAGGTGTTGTTCTA
The DNA here is from genome assembly GCF_028390025.1 of Pseudophryne corroboree. Classification (NCBI taxonomy): domain Eukaryota; kingdom Metazoa; phylum Chordata; class Amphibia; order Anura; family Myobatrachidae; genus Pseudophryne; species Pseudophryne corroboree. Next base: position 393,341,515 of record NC_086446.1, on the reverse strand, counting down.
ACTGTACAGGTTCACCTCGGTGTGGAAGGTAATAGGAGCTCCTCACATGTATGCTTACTTTCACATACCCCCAACAAAACCTATAAAGGTTTCTTTAGAGCCTTTAAGTGAAAACTTCTTATGCCTAGTAGCAGATGTTATCATAAAATCCTTAAAAGTGAATGCTCACATTCGTGCTTACTTTGAAAGACGCCGTTCTTCCATGTAACGGTTTCTTTATAGGCAAGCCATCCTGTCGTCCTCATATACTTCCTCGCTTCGTATTAGGCTCGGTAATAAGCATACAAACGAAGGGACGTATGAGGATTCATATAAATTTATTATAAAAATGATTTAAAAATTGTTAAAAAAACAAACAAATAGGTAGAATTACCACAATCAAGAAACCAGTGATACAGATCTTATACCACTGTTACCAGTTTTTCCAGCTAGAAAGCGGTGAGATTTCCCGGGGTAACATCTTTTTTTCACTGTCGGACTGTGCTGTATAAGATCTGTATCACTGGTTTCTTGATTGTGGTAATTCTACCTATTTGTTTGTTTTTTTAACAATTTTTAAATAATTTTTATAATAAATTTATACGAATCCTCATACGTCCCTTCGTTTGTATGCTTATTACCGAGCCTAATACGAAGCGAGGAAGTATATGAGTACGACAGGATGGCTTGCCTATAAAGAAACCGTTACATGGAAGAACGGCGTCTTTCAAAGTAAGCACGAATGTGAGCATTCACTTTTAAGGATTTTATGATAACATCTGCTACTAGGCATAATAAGTTTTCACTTAAAGGCTCTATAGAAACCTTTATAGGTTTTGTTGGGGGTATGTGAAAGTAAGCATACATGTGAGGAGCTCCTATTACCTTCCACACCGAGGTGAACCTGTACAGTTAGAACAACACCTCCCTTAGACACCATAATACAAGGAACCCTGGAAGAAGCTACTATTATTAGAAATATCAATCTGGGATTGCTTTCTGAACTGGTGTATACTATTTGTGTTTTTTTGCATATAACCTTATGACTTTGGATATTCATGAGAACCACTCATAAGAAGTTCCTGGATTCTCCACCACTGTTTGTAAAGGACAATTGACTGTTTCGGCTGTGCCTAGGTAACCACACAATTTGTTTTTTTGCGCCGCAAGTAGGTTCCCATCCCATCGTTTTTTTGTGTATGCTCATGGATTACACAGGTTCTGTGGCTGATTAAAACCAGGTGAAATGCAGTCTTGTAGTCAGCCAACCACAGAACCTGTGCAAGCCTATTCCTACGCAGCATACATAGCCTATTTTTATTATGGACATGAAAAATTTGAGTTGGGTCTCCCTTGACTAATCGTAATCTTTATATTATCATTCACATACAGAGGTGTTTTGAACGGGCTGGATTTGGGTGACCGGGGTGACGCCAGGATGCCAGCAGGGGGGCGAGCGCAACAAAGCCCCTTGCGGGCTTGCTGCAGGCTTAGTGGCTTGCTGCGCCCCCCGACACAGGTCCTATGAAACATTCTATGGGTGTCGTGGACACCCACGAGTGGGAATAGCCCTGGGCCCCCTGCCCGTATCCTGGTGGCGGGATCCCGGCATTGGTATGCTGACTACATCCCATTTTGAACAGTACATATTTGTGTAGTCCATTGCGCAAATTCTATGTAACAAACTACATTTCTACAGTATAATGCAAGTAAGTGGAAAGCATTATGCTGGAAGATCAGGCGTTGGGAAGCTTTTTCCATTTTTTAAAACAAGAGGGAATTCTATACAGGACAAGTCTCCCCTAGGGTATCCGGTCTCTAGGTCGACCACACTTAGGTCGACAGTCATTAGGTTGACCACTATTGGTCGACATGCATTAGGACGACAGGGTTTCTAGGTCGACATGGTCACTAGGTTGACATGTACTAGGTTGACATGACAAAAGGTCGACAAGAGTATTTCACAATTTTATACATTTTTTTTACTTTTTTATACTTTACGATCCACGTGGACTACAATTGGTAACGGTAACCTGTGCCGAGCGCAGTGGTAGTGGAGCGAGGCACCTTGCCCAAAGCTCGCTCGCCATGCGAGGGGACACGGTGCACTAATTGGGGTTCCAGGTCACTCTACGGAGAAAACAACACAATTTTTTTTTTCAAAACTCATTTTGACCTTTTGTCAAGTCGACATTGCTAATTTCGACCTAATACTTCTGTTGACCCTTTTTTGGTGCCGACTTAGTCACTGTTGACCAATAGTGGTCAACCTATACATTGTCGACCTATTTGTGGTCAACCCTATGAACCACACCCCTCCCCTAGTATCCTATAGAGTTGGGTAGGAAAACCAGCAATGCCAGGGCTACCATAATTTTCCAATATGTGTGCAGTCCAGGAACACGCTGCGCTGAACTGAAAGAAAAGAAAAAAGTGCTTTCCCCTCACTGTCACCAAAAAAGGAAAACCAAGCTATAGTGCTGCTAGCCTGCTGTAGGCTGGTATTAGCAACATTGGGGAGATGGAAAGTGTGTGGGTCGGCCCCCACAGAATTACTGGTACCTGCACTAGACTATGATAGTTATGGTCCACATTGGCTCTATTCCCTAGGGAATCTGGCCTACTAAATAAATACAGGACCCCCAGGACAAACCTGGGGGCTTCTGTATATCTCTGTAAAGGAATGATTATATTCAGATTGCTGTGACGTGCCTTCAGAATGGTTGGGCACAGGCAATTTGTGACCGGTAATATCACTGATTTTTCCTTTACCCCATATACTTGTGTAAGATGTCTGGCTACCATATTATTATTGACTACCATATTAAGCTGAAATGTGTGCAGACGACCATAATGGTGGCACATCGCACTGAACTGAGGGGCAGATTTATTAAGCCTGGTGAAGTGATAAAGTGGAAGGTGATAACGCTGCAGCCAGTCAGCTCCTGTCATTTTTCAAATCCAGCCTGTAACCTGGAAGTTAGGAGCTGATTGGCTGGTGCTTTATCACCTTCCAGTTTATCACTTCACCAGGCTTAAGAAATCTACTTCTGAATTCTTATTGAAGAATACAGAAATTCCTGTTGATGTTGTTCCCGGGTGGTCTTCAGTAAGGCGAATGTCGGGATCCCAGCGCACAGTATACCGGCGCCGGGATCCCGACACCCGGCATACCGACAGCTATTCTCCCTCGTGGGGTTCCACGACCCCCCTGGAGGGAGAATAAAATAGCGTGGCGCGCGTAGCGCGGCACCGTGCCCGCAGCGTGGCGAGTGCAGCGAGCCCGCAAGGGGCTCCTTTGCGCTCGCCACACTGTCGGTATGCCGGCGGTCGGGCTCCCGGCGCCGGTATGCTGGTCGCCGGGAGCCCGGCCGCCGGCATACCATACTACACCCGTTGTTCCCTGCAGTATGTAATAGGTTCAGCCCTGTTTATTAGTGTGCTTTACATATCTGTGTGCAGTTAGGTGCCGTGTCTCTTATGATCATGTGCATCTAAAATCTTGTCCACATGTGTATTAAGTCAGGGGAATGTTTTTTGTTTTATAAGAGCATGTCTGTGACTGTTTGTAAACGTGTAGAGAAACACAAGACTGTTACATTGTAACAGATCCTCTTTACTGACAATAGTACACAGTTATGGACATAGAATTAGTTTACTGACTGTAATATAATAAAGATGACATTAGGAAATGATAGATGACTGAATCACTATGGAAAAAACGACATGGGAAATTCAAAATAATCAAATACATCTGGTAAAGAGTGTAACTAAGCTTATATACAGCATAATAAATTCTTTGATTTTTACTATTGCAATAATGGTTAATGCCACAGCTGAAGAAATCTTATATTTAATAAATTGTTTTCATCATAAGAATGAATTTTCCATTGTGCTCTTACTGCATTTTTTCCTTTCTAAAAAAAAATAAAAAAGATATTCTAGAATGTGAACTGTCCTCTTGCGTATATTTTCTTTAACCCAAGTCTTCAAGATATGATCAGGATGCAAATCAAATGGATATGCAGGATAGTCGCTGATTCACCAGACACGGGTTAGAAAGGGCCAGCTGCAGGCTATGTGGCGAGGTCTTAGATGTTTTCTCTATATCAACCTGTTTATTATTTATTCTCTTACATTGTCCTTGTGTTGGACAGCATGAGGGAGATGACAGCTTCCCTGCTGTTTAGCCCCTGACAAATGTCTCCTGCCAGCTTCAAGCAGAGAGACAGTGCCCCTCTGGATGCCTCCTCTATCAAGGCCGCAGGCGTTGTCCCTGCTTGCGATGCTGTGTTACCATGGAGACAGTTGGCGCATCCCAATGTTACTGTCATGGCTAATAATGAGTGACCAGCTTATTTAACCCATTTACTGCCCTGTATACTGCACAATGTGTATGGAGGAGATAATATTTTCATACAATTATATATATATATATATATATATATATATATATACATACACTGTGTGTGTGTATATATATATATATATATATATAATATATATATATTATTATTTTTTATTTAATTTTATTTTTTTTCTCCTTTTTTACATGTGTCTATGAAGTATAATTTATTGCAGCATGGTAACATCCTTGCAGCCTGTTAATGTATAGGTCTTTGAGTATCAGTGTGTTAGTGAGTTCCAATTGTTAAGTGTAATGGGATTTGCTGCGCCATATAAGAAACTGTTAATAAAATAAATGTATGTGTATGATGTGTTACATGTAAGGAAAATGGTAAATAATTTGGCATTATTAGTGTATATTCTCAGCCATCAAAACTTCTATGTATAGCTGAGATTATATTCTATTAGGGTTGTGGGAAAATACTGGTTTTCTTTTACCAATGAACTAGCAACTAGTGTGCCAGTCTGAACTATGGCCCAGATTTATCAAGCCTTGATAAATTGCACGGTGATAAAGTATCAGCCAATCAGCTCCCAACTGCCATGTTACAGGCTGGGTTTGAAAAAAAAAAATGACAAAGACCATTAGGAGCTGGTTGGTTGGCAAGTTATCACCATGCAATTTATCACTGAACAAGGCTTGATAAATCTGGGCTTAAGTTTTTATAATAAATGAAACAAATAATCTGGAAATCAAATCACTCATATCTATTCACAATTCTGGTTTTATATATATATATATATATATATATATATATATATATATATATATAAAACAAAATGTTCATTATAGATGAATCATGTGACATCTGTGTCAGCAGGTGTGATGTAACACCAGAGGGGTAGCTGGATGAAAGGACTAGGAATGCTGAGGGACCGCCTGCAAAGCTCTTCTGTCTCTCCTGCACCTTGCCCATTGAGCGGATTTACCACTTCAGTCTCCCCTGGGTCTTCTATTCAGTGCAGTTTCTTTATAATAGTTTTGTACACAGCTGCACTAGCATTATGTTGGAAGAATTACCCTTCAAACGTGTATCTGTATTATTAGATAAACTGTTAATAAACATTGTTATGTATCAAAAGGGTAATGTTGTAACTAGCTAGGTGGAGAATTAAATTACCTCAGACCCGCAAAATTCCCAAATTAACCCCTATCAGACATAGGGCCTAATTCAGCTTGAGTTATAGTTTTGCGAAAAAATCGTAAAACTACAACTCGCTTCTCTAACATGCGGGGGGCTGCCCAGCACAGCACAGGGCAATGCCACCCCCCATGCCGTGTCCTGCACCCCTGCTAACATTCGAGCTCTCATGATTAAGATAACCCCCTGCCTATGAGCAGTCAGAGGGCCGCCATCTTTTGGGTCGCAGCAGCTGCATGTGACGTCAGCCATCGAGGTCTGTCCTAGCAAATGGTCCGGACAAGCCTACGTTGTTCGGACTGCGCCCATTAAATGGAGCATCGACGCCCACAAAATGTGGCATCGATTCCACGTTCCCGCCATCTCCAGGTTTTAGACTGTGATCGCCTGTGATCCCAGTTTAAGACCTTGCACATGTGCGCACCTGTGTGCGTGCATGCGCAGAAGTGCTGAAATCGCCTAATAGCGATTTCAGCACTTATGCAGGCCTTACTGAATTAGGCCCATACTGTAAGTCGGGTCTGCCCTGCTTTTTTAGTGTTTTGTCATTTAAAGGGTACACTTTTTTGGCTCACAATACTGTTTCTATAAAATACTGTTTTGTTAATGATTTCTTTAATGATCTTTAATGATTTATTGATTTGCACTGTTTCTTTAATGATTTCAGCTCAGTGGCGGAACTGTGGGAGGCAATGGAGTCGGCTGCAGCCGGGCTCCTGCCCTGAAGGGGGCACATCTCCTTCATTGTCTCCCGCTGCCCGCTGTTCCATCGCCTCAACTTATTTTTGTCTAATAATTTTTTTTCAAATGGAGGAAAAAAAGCAGTTGCCTCCTCGTTTCCAGCGGTTGGCGCAGGGGGTTTGTCGGGCACCCCCTCATGCCAGCTGGGCCACCTTGCCTGTACACATTCTGTGCAGAACTTTCAGATGGAAGGAAACTGCCTGGCTGGCCAGCTGGGCGCCGATCCGCGTGTCACTGCAGTGCACACCCCCCTGCCTGTCACTTCACCTACCCGCCAATCACTGTATTTCCCCATGTGTCACTGCACCTCCCCGCCTGTCACTTCACCTCCACGCCTGGCGTCATTGCACTTCCCCGCACCTCACCTTCAAATACTGACCATAGCCTGCCTGCCTCCCCAGTCTCACTCTATTAACGCTGGTGCCAGGATTGAGAGCACACAGTGACATCGTCTGTCTCTCCTGCTGCCCACTGAGGTGTCTCACGGTCCCTGAGAGGAGTGAGGACTGACACAGGACCCTCATGTGGTGGAGGAGGAGGAGGAGGAGGAGGAGGAGTACTGAGCAGGACGCAGAGCCCAAGATTGGTAGGAAAACGCTGCATGGATCAGAATGCAGCATTTCCTACTAATTACATGTTAGAAACAAAACTGTCCTAGAGAATAAGTGGGTAAGTCACCAATCCCATGCATCCATTTTATTAGGCACAACTTTGTTTTTATGTAATTATTCCAATATTTGCATAAACTACTGATTGCATTGACCTATTTTATTCCAGTTCTGGATGATAGAAGTGTGAGGGGGTAATAGCCATATAAGATGTATGAGTGGTAAGAGTCGTATCAGGTATAAGATGTGTGAATGGAAAGAGGCATATCAGGTATAAGATGTGTGAAGGGAAAGAGCCGTATCAGGTATAAGATGTGTGAGTGGTAAGAGCCGTATCAGGTATAAGATGTGTGAGGGGTAAGAGCCGTATCAGGTATAAGATGTGTGAGGGGTAAGAGCCGTATCAGGTATAAGATGTGTGAGTGGTAAGAGCCGTATCAGGTATAAGATGTGTGAGGGGTAAGAGCCGTATCAGGTATAAGATGTGTGAGTGGTAAGAGCCGTATCAGGTATAAGATGTGTGAGGGGTAAGAGCCGTATCAGATATAAGATGTGTGAGGGGTAAGAGCCGTATTAGGTATAAGATGTGTGAGGGGTAAGAGCTGTATTAGGTATAAGATGTGTGAGGGGTAAGAGCCGTATTAGGTATAAGATGTGTGAATGGAAAGAGGCATATCAGGTATAAGATGTGTGAAGGGAAAGAGCCGTATCAGGTATAAGATGTGTGAGTGGTAAGAGCCGTATCAGGTATAAGATGTGTGAGGGGTAAGAGCCGTATCAGGTATAAGATGTGTGAGTGGTAAGAGCCGTATCAGGTATAAGATGTGTGAGGGGTAAGAGCCGTGTCAGGTATAAGATGTGTGAGGGGTAAGAGCCGTATCAGGTATAAGATGTGTGAGGGGTAAGAGCCGTATTAGGTATAAGATGTGTGAGGGGTAAGAGCCGTATTAGGTATAAGATGTTTGAGGGGAAAGAGCCGTGTCAGGTATAAGATGTGTGAGGGGTAGAGCTGTGTCAGGGGGTAAAGCAGTGACAGGGATAAGAGCCATGTCAGGTATAGGATGTATCCAGGTAAGTTCCGTGTCAGGGAATAGAGCTGTGTGATAGTGGATTGATGACTCCAGTGTTGCACACAGTAATGTAATATACTGCGCACGCCTATTCTCATATCCACAGAGAGCTGACAGCTGGCTGCAGCTAGGGGAAGTACCGGATATCTACATATGGTGTTAGTGTGTGTGTATATATATATATATATATATATATAGGTGGGCACCAACATTTATCTTGCCTCCGGGCAAAAGGGGCAAACTTACGCCACTGTTTCAGCTTACTAACTACTTGGATCTTCTTCACCCCTCAGCTACACAGGATCTTTGAAATGATACCATACACCACAGCATCCTTCAAAGTGCTTGTTATTTACGCTTTTATCTCCTCCTCTTCCTGCACATTAAGCAGCTCCAAGTCCTCTTCTTCCTTCCAATACTTCATACCAAGAAGTCACAATCGAAACAGTCTCAGCTGTTTAGAGAGTTTGAGAACAAATGCACACTGTAGATAAATGATAGTGATAATCTGATTACTTGCTACAGGCAAGTTTTTCCACGAGGATTGATACATTGCCTCCATAGTTATGATGTTGACCCAAGCAGTATTATCATACTGGCAAACCATTTTACCATACCTTTTGGAAAGTGTTCTGTGCATAAAAACTAATAGAAATATTTCATAAAGGTTTTTCGTAGCATAATTGATGCACATTATATATTATGTAATTTAAGCTCTTCTGCTTCCAAAACACATCTTGAGCATGACCTTGCATTATGCAAAATAAACTTGTCAGTGTTTTGATTTATGTGATGGCTGATGAGAGACTTGGGGTATGTAAAGTCTAAGGATATATCTATGGTTTATTCCAGAACAGCAAACTCTATTTCACTTTAGCTCAAAGTGGCAGAAAGTAGTTAGATCTGTGTTATATCATGTTGCTGTCCTCATGCCCAGAATCCAATGTAAATATTACACTCTTCATCCCAAGCAACAGACAGTTTAAGCACGGGCAGAGAATGCAATAAAGAGCATTGCTCTACAGTCCTTAAACCCAAGTCATTATTCATTTCAAACCTATGCAGATTTTTTTTTCAATTATTTGGTCTGTCTTTGATAGAATTGCCAAAATATCTGCATTTTTTTTTAAACAATTTGTATGGTCAGACATCACAGATCGATGAAAGATAATTTTGAGTATTTTTGATACTAATATACCAATGTGACTGTTACCACAATTTAAACAACTTTTGTTCTCCTGAATATGTGTGCTTGCTTAAAACAGATAAGCCATTACTGCCTACTGGAAAAATAATATCCCTGAAATCAATAAAACCATATTACTGAAGTCATTAGAGAAAGAAAAATTACTAAAGTCAAGAAACCAACACTTTAGTTTTGTATATATACATATATATATATATGTATATAAAGCTTTTGCAGAACTTGGCAGTTGTATTTTGCTTGGTGTACACCGTCAAGAAAATAACTATACGTTTGATGTAGTCAGCGACTATTAACACCTTCAGGTCTGTAGGCAGAGCCCTTCTGCCTCCATGCAGTAAGGGTCACCCCTACCTTTGCTGGTGCCATCTTCCATGATATTTTCAGGAAAAGGTGCATGAACAGTGGATATAAAAGGCTCTGGCACAGTATCAGAGTATTTACTACCACATACACTGGCACCAACTTTTCTGAAAGTATCAAGCAGGCATAACCATTTTAGTGCAGGGTTATCTGTTCTTGACCCAGGGGCCTGGGTGCACTGCACAACAAGTGCCCATTATAGGTATGCCAGAGGATGCAGTCGAATCATTGGTTTACATTAGAGATGTGTGCCAGCCCAAATCTTAGGATTTGGGTTTTGGCTTTGGATCTGTATCTTCTTCGTGTTTTGGATGTGTATTGATTTTGCCAAAACTGCCCTTGCAGGTTTTTGTTTTAGATTTGTATTAAAAAAAAAAATCATAAAAACAGCTAAAATCACAGAATTTGAGGCTGTTTTTGTTGCTACAGTATCATTAACCTCAATAACATTTATTTTCAATTCCAGTCAGTTCCTCTCTATTCTGACCATTTTGCAGCTCACAATACTAATTTAATCCAGTTTAAGCCAAAAGGTTGCACCAAACTTGCTGGCTTCCTAAACTCCTTTGAGCAAAATGCATTAGAAGACATGTTTCTGCGATACATATTCACTGCGGATCTCCTCTGGGAATCTGCTACACAAGGTGAAATACACGTGCGGCTTCACATTCACACACAGACACGGACGGTCATTTGGTCCGGACATTCGAGCCGCGTGAAAACTATACAGTAAGCCCTGGAGCCCTTTTTGTGTCCTCTATAGGGGGAAATGGAACCGATGGTACTGGTGGGAGCCCCTTCCCTCACTACATAGAGAAGAGGGAGACTTGAAGCAGCTCTTCTATACATTATGAATTGAACCGGTTTTAGTATTTTTTCAGCCATAGTGGTACAACTTCTATTAACGCAGCTCTATCTTTCATTTTGACTAAGCTAAGCAACAGCAGTGGGCAGCAAACACATGGCAGTTAACAATATGGGGGAGATTCAAATGTTTGAAAGTCAGTTGGGAGTCTGTTTTTTCCTATCTCACAGACAGGAAAAAACAGACACCAAACCAACTTTTCAAACATTTGAATTTCACCCTATATGTTTAAATGCTGTAATCATCTGTTAAAATTATTTTCAACTTTAAGTAGGCTCAACTTCTTCTGTTCCTGAAAGACATCTTTGACCAGGAAAAGATTCGCTAATCATCCATTAAAATTATTTTTTTCAACCTCAATGTAGGATTAAGGTCTTCTGTTCCTGAAAGACATCTTTGACCTGGAGAAAGTTCGCTAATCATCCATTAAAATTATTTTTTCAATGTCAATGTAGGATTAAGTTCTTCTGTTCCTGAAAGACATCTTTGACCTGGAGAAGGTTCGCTATTCGAGTGTGGAAAGTTTGTCAGAAGATAACATGCATTGTTTGACTTGTTTGTACCTTGTTTGGCGTATATTGGAGCAGGCTCACTGAAGCCAATTTGTGTCCAATCCTGTGTTAACCAAGTTCAACCAACCATCTGAAACCTGACCATCTACAGAGCACCTGTTGCTAACATACAGTATGTGCAGCCATTTTGTGCCACTTCCTCATGAATGTTGATAACCACAGTGAGCAGACCATAAATGGCTGCTGCCAGTGTGAATGAGTGACAGCTATGCTATATATTTTTTGTACATCTAATAGAAAGGTGTGGCCTTGTTTGTGGAGGTGCTAATAGTAAACACTGTAAACAGATGTTTATTTTGTGCTCAGGGTGGTTGTCGGGGATAATGGGACCAAGATTTGCTGTTCTACATCAGAAAAAAACAGCCTGTGGCTCTCCAGCTGAACTATAACTTCCAAGATCCATGCTGTTTGCCAGGCCTGCTGGAAATTGTTTGTCAACAATGGATGGACTGCCTTAGGTTGCCTCAGCCAGCTTTACACACAGTATGTACCATTTTGTAAATATGTATGTTTTTGACCAATATTCACAACTAATTTTTGTATGAATTAATTAATTAATTAATTAACTATATCAGGGCCCAAGGGAGGTAGAATATTTATGTAGTGGAAGGAAGGATTGATTAGTAATTTTATTTAATTTGTTAGATTCTAAAAAATTAAATGAATCATTGGGAGCATTGGTGATGGTCTTTATTGTACAGACATCAATTTTATTGTTTATTGCACTGATCCGAATTTTACTGATTTGACTTTTACTTTTTCTCTGACTTTACATCTCCTAACTTAAGCGGTCTATACCCTTAGGCATCTGCCTTAGTAGATGACGTTGATGGACTTCTATCATCATGACTGGTGGCAGCACCTGCAGCACTAGTATGTGCTTCTTGCTCTCCTGTCAATTGTTCATCCTCTATATCTATCAACAAGCACAAACCAAGTGGGGTACAGCACACACCACAATTTGTACAAAAAAAGTACCACCTACAGTGTCACATTATGTGTATGAGTACAAAATAAAATATATTACTGTGGTACCACTTTCACCCACAGTGTCGCACAATATGTGTATGAGAACTAAATAATAATATTCTGCAGTCTGACTGGCAGTGTCACAGCACTTATGAAAATAAAATAAAAATTGGATAGTACACTGGGGTACAGCACAAACAAAAAAAAATATTATTTTTTAAATAATTATATTTTAGGCTTTTTAGCTTTTATTATTTTAATTTTACACTGGGGCGGAGCAGCTGAATGGACAGACAGAGTACCCCTGTACAGACACAGCAGCCCCTGGATGTATACTGGGGTGTAGCACAAAAAAAATTAATAAAACATTAGTTTTATTATTTTAACACTGGGGCAGAGCACCTGGATGGATGGACAGAGTACCCCTCTACAGACACAGCAGCCCCTGGATGTATACTGGGGTACAGCACAAAATTAAATATATTTTCTTTTTTAAATTAATAAAATATACATTTTATTTTTTTAACACTGGAACAGAGCCCCTGGATGTATGGGCAGATCACCCCTATGTGGAGAGAGCACCCCTGGGGGAGACAGCAGCCCCTTGTCAGATATAGCAGAGGACAGACCGAGCACCCCTGGACTGATACTGATAGGACACACCAGCCCCTAGATGTACACAGATGACCCACACCTCACACCACACAACCCAGCACTGAGATGGATACGTCCATTTAGTACACTCTCCTCAGCCGGAGTGAAAATTGCGCCGAATACCGGGACCTTTATAGAATCCAAAACACTGCAAGAATCTGATGATAATGTTTTGCCTCGTTTTGAGCTTTGACTCTGGTGGGAAACCCCGAGCTGAACTCGGATCCGTACCCCACAGTTCGGGTGGGTCCGGTTCTCCAAGAACTGGACCTGCGTATCTCTAGTTTATAGAAATATCCAGTGAGTAGTTTAGACATTTCAACGGACTATGTAATTTGTAGTTTCAAAGCTTTTTATAAAAAGCAAATGAGGTTGGATACAGGCGTGGGCAAAGGCTAACAGAATTTCAAACACTTAAATATGGGAAGCAGTTACAATACCGCCAGTTGGGATCGGGAGGTCAAAATACTGCTGCCGGAATCCCGACGGGGTGAAATGCCACCGCCGGAATACCGGCGAGACAGGCTATTCTCCCTCTGTGGGTGTCCACGACACCCATACAGGGAGAAAATAACCTGTGGCGAGTGCAGCGACCCACCATGTCAGCAGCATGGTGAGCGCAGCGAGCCCGCAAGGGGCTTTCTAGCACTCACCCTGCTGCCGGCATTCTGGCGGATGGGATCCCACTGTCGGGATCATAACAGCCGGGATGCCGTCTGCCGGCAAATAGTATGTATCCCTTAAATAGACTCTTTATCTCTAAGAAAAGCTGTGGTGGTAAATTTTTTGGGATACTAAAACTCAAAGTGACACTAATTTCAGGAACAATGCATGACCAAGGGTGTTCGCAGGACACACCCCAACCCTCATTGCTTTTATCTTAGCTGAGCTGTGACATCATAGCCAAGCACTACACTCACAGAATAATGATGACATTCACAAGTAAGAAAATGCCATTATTTATTTATTACCAGTTATTTATATAGCGCACACATATTCTGCAGCACTTTACGGAGAATATTTGGCCAGTCACATCAGTCCCTGCCCCAGTGGAGCTTACAATCTATAGGCCATCTACTTTTTCTCCATATCAGTGACCAGTGTTTCATGTAGCGGTACTCTGGGGGGCATGAAAAGACTGGATGAGTGATGTTATACCTAGGTAGCCATCAGTGGCGTGCGGTGAGGTCAGTGGCTGGTGAGGCACTACAGCCATAATGTCTGCCACATCCTGCCGATGACCCCTACCGCCGTCGAGCCAATGCCCGCTACTGCCTCTGAGCCGATGCCCGCTGCCACCGCCAATGGCTTACAAACTCGCCCACCATCAACTGACCCAGGCCTCCTCCACTAATTTGCATCTCAGTCCGATGCCGCCAATGCCTTTTGCCTGCCTGCTCATCATACTTGTTGTATATTGTACATTTTTATAGAAAAAAAAAAAATTGGCAATTTTGTTGTCCAGGGCTTCCATTAACTTAATGGAGAAGGGTCTGAATTGGTTTAAAAAATGTAAAAAAAAATGCGTGAGGTCCCCCCTCCTAAGTATAACCAGCCTCGGGCTCTTTGAGCTGGTCCTGGTTGTTTAAATACTGGTAAAAAACTTGGACAGGGGTTCCCCGTATTTTGACAACCAGCACCAGGCTCTTAGTCCGGTCCTGGTTCCAAAAATATGGGGGGCAAAAGATGTAGGGGTCCCCCGTATTTTTGAAACCAACACCGGGCTCCACTAGCCAGGGACATAATGCCACAGCCGGGGGACACATTTATGTAGGTCCCTGCGGACGTGACATTACCCCCCAAACTAGTCACCCCTGGCTGGGGTTCCCTGGAGGAGTGGGGACCCCTTAAATCAAGGAGTCACCCCCCCCCTCTCCAGGCACCCAAGGGCCAGAGGTGAAGCCCGAGGCTGTCCCCAGCACCCCTGGGCGGTGGGTGCCGGGCTGATAGCCATGTGTGTAAAAAAAAGAATATTGTTTTTTTGTTGTGGAACTACAAGGCCCAGCAAGCCTCCCCCGCTTGCTGGTACTTGGAGAACCTCGAGTACCAGCATGCGGGGAAATAACGGGCCCGCAGATACCTGTAGTTCTACAACAACAAAAAATACCCAAATAAAAACACAACTCACACACCGTGAAAGTAAAAATTTATTAAAACACACACACTCACACATACTTACCTACATCCCACGCCAATCATGTCCACTTGTCCTGTAGAATCCAATAGGGGTACCTGTAAAAATGAAAGAGAGATTACTTACCTACATCCCACGCCGATCACGTCCACTTGTCCAGTAGAATCCAATAGGGTAAGGGTACCTGTAAAAATGAACATTATACTTACAAACTGAAAGAGAGAGAGAGAGAGTGTGAGGGCAGGATGTACTAAGCAGTAATATAGTGGTAAAACCTGTTAACGGCCCGATGTCTTTTCCCCGTATGTTCTATTAATCCTCAGCCTACTGCGCTGTCAGTTGCTTCCGCATCGCCTGTTACACGTGACTTCTTCGTCACGGTACCTGCTGTCATAGGTAGCCTATTATTCCACCACGGTCACTGTATGTACGAACGTACAGGACCCGTCACCTCCAGGCATATGTGCCATTGTTTAATGATCGGAGGTGATGGGTCCTGTACGTTCGTACATACGGTGCCCGCAGTGGACCAATAGGCTACCTATGAGAGCAGGTATCATGCATAAGTCACGTGTAACAGGTGCAAGTGACAGCGTGGCAGGCTGGGGGTTAATTAAATACGGGGAAAAGATATTGAGCTGGAAAGACACACACACACAAAGGCTAACACAGCAATAAACCAGCACTTTAGCACCTTGTAATAGATGCAGCAAGTGGCGGTTCTCCATGACGGCTGCCAGCTCCTCTTCTTAGGTGGCCCAGGTCGCAGCAGCAGGAAAAAGCAGACAAGGGCTGGTGCAGAGTCATGCGCAATGACTTTGCAATGTAATTCAACAACAACGCAGCAAGGACCGCCAGGGGTTTGGATCATGCCAAATGACAGGGATATGCAGGAAGGTGTGTGTGTGTGTGTGTGTGTGTGTGTGGGGGGGGGGGGGGGGGGGTGCAGCTTGAAAAATGTGTTTTTCCGTTGGCAGCATAGTTCATTTGTGTGCGGGCAGCTGAGTTACTTAAAATAAAAAAAAATAGTATCAGGCAACGCATGTAGGGGTGCGCTGCCGGAGGAGAGGGAGAGTAGCTCCGGTCAGCGGGAGGGGGAGAGCCGCACACCACCACTCGAGTCAGCGGGAGCACGGAGGAGAACCGCACACACTCCAGGGCCACTGCTCCCTCCCGGCTACCTCCAGCGATACTCACCGCCGGGACCCGCCGACTCCAGCGCCGCATGTGTGTGATTGGATGGCGGATCTAGCACTGGATCCGCTGTCCAATCACAGGTGCCTCGCTGACATGGGGGTGGTGTCCCTGTCAGCGAGGCACTTGTTTAAGTGCCGCTTTCCATATATATTTTTTTATGGGCTTTTACAGCCCCGTGCTTGGCCCCGCCCCCCCCCGCTCTATCCCATTCCCATTATCCACGGGAGGCACTGCTATCAGTGCCTCCCAAAGTACTTGAAGGACCTACAATTATTAGAATAAAATAAAGAAGATACTTATGACACAGAATATGTGTCATAAGTATCTTCTTTATATAATTTTAATAATTAATCACAGGGGAGGCACTGCCTCCCCTGCGTGCACGTCCCTGGTAGCCATCTAAGTTCACCATAGAGTAACCCCAGTCCCATATAATGTTTACAAATTATGCTTAGAAACAGGGCTAACAACAGAAATCTTAGGGCCCGGCACACTGATATCTCTGAAAGAGAACACCGTGACTGGACAGCCTAAGGACCGAGTGACAGCTGCTGGGACTTGCTTGAGGGTCCTCTCTCCGCCATCATTTGGGTAGCTAATTTAAGTCACTGCTATGAGCGGTGCACATGACATACTAAAGAGAAAAACAGGCAAAAAGGTCCGTGGCTTCCATTTAGACAAGATTTAATCTTTTTCGATTCAAGTTCTCCAGTGCCAGGAACCATAGGGATTGCCACTACCTCACTGGACCAGGTTCCACTAGGATCCAGTGGCCTCTCTCAGGCAAATTACTGTTAGAATGGATCTTTCTCCCGAGGACCCTCCGGCAGTGACTTCAGGGAAATGCCAGTGACGTGCGGTGAGGTGAAGCAGGTGAGGCCAAGCCTTTACTGTCATACTAACGTTTAAACCAGAATTCTGACTATATAAAGTATATGTAAAATAGGCACCTATCATTTCTGCACATCTCTGATCAAAACTCACCAAAATTCCAGCTGTATATACTGCTGAATCTTTACATAATGCCCACATGATCCCTTTGGCTTATATATTGTATGTAAATTGGCTCTGTTACTAGTCAGTGCCTCCTGAGCCATTTACCTCACCGCACGTCCCTGGTGAATGCATGTTCTTCTTGGTGGCTTTCACAGCAGCTTTCATTGGGGAAAACTCCTCTTATGTAACCTGTTCACTGGTGAGCAGGAGGTTAAGTTAAAGGTTAAATCCAACCAAAACTTTACTTTTGAATGAAAAAAGAAATAAAAATATTTGTAGTGTATGAGATAGTGAACAGTCCCAGACTACAGTATATTCCTGTCTCTTCTTACCACTCTACCTGTTTCCTATAAGGCTAATGCGAAATTTAGATTAAGTGACGGCTATTCCTCACTGCATTCCTCTTAATGCTAATCCATATGAAACAGACAAAGCAGTTATTGAAGTAACTCCCCAGTGTTTTTTCAATGTGTGCGATTGGTCTAATTTTCCAACACAGTCACACTCATGTTGTGCGAGTAAGGCCAACTTTTTCTCAGAAAGGGTTGGTGGCTCAAAAATACCCCTATCAAACCAAGAGCCCAGGTCCAGCCTGGGTCACTGAGGATGGGTCACTGAAGACGGGTTTTAAGTAAAGATGAGCGGGTTCGGTTCCTCGGGATCCGAACCCCCCGAACTTCACCCATTTTACACGGTTCCGAGGCAGCCTCGGATCTTCCCGCCTTGCTCGGTTAACCCGAACGCGGCCGAACATCATCATCCCTCTGTCGGATTCTCGCAAGTATAAGGAGCCGCGCGTCGCCGCCATTTTCACTCGTGCTTTGGAGATTGAACGGAGAGGACGTGGCAGCATTCTCTCCCTGAAAAGCTCCATAATCTGTGCTCAGTGTGCTGAAAATATCTGTGCTCAGTGTGCTGCAAATAATCTGTGCTCAGTGTGCTGAAAATATCTACGTTCTCTGCCTGAAAACGCTCCATATCTGTGCTTAGTGTGCTGCAAATATCCGATCAGTGTGCTGCATTGTGGGGACTTGGGACCACCAGTATATAATATATACTTTTCTATAGCTTCTATACTGCTTGTCAGGACACACATGGGTCACAGTTACACCGCTCTGTACTGATATACAGTAATATTATATATACTTTTCTATAGCTTCTATACTGCTTGTCAGGACACATCTGTCACAGTTACACCGCTCTGTACTGATATACAGTAATATTATATATACTTTTCTATAGCTTCTATACTGCTTGTCAGGACACATGGGTCACAGTTACACTGCTCTGTACTGATATGCAGTAATATTATATATACTTTTCTATAGCTTCTATACTGCTTGTCAGGACACATGTGTCACAGTTACACCGCTCTGTACTGATATACAGTAATATTATATATACTTTTCTATAGTGTCGAAGTCAAAAATATTACATAGAAAGAACATACAAACTCTACACACATATAAGTCACTATACTTGCAAATACGCGCAGCGAGCACAGCAATATATGGTAACAAATGCATTTACATGGACATGCCACAGAGATGGATTCAACACTTATTTCATACAGTACATAATTATAATAATATCAAGCGCCAGACATCATAATGATTTAATATTACATAATGAAGTAATGTCATGTATGTGTATTATTTGAACAAAGCAAGATAGACCTGTCATATTTACTATTAAAGCAACCAGATTAATGTGTAGATTCATTTGATACTTGTTATTAAGTTGTAGGACATTGCAACAAGGAGTTATGATTAAATGTATAAAAGCTAAAATCACTCTTATTAGGATGGTGGACAGGAAGCTCAGGCCAGCCCCTTTTGATGTCTTCAAGGTTGAACCTGTTTAGGATACAAATAAACTAGTGACTCATCATGACTGAGAAAGTTCCCTCCCCCAAAACTAGATAACACATTGCAGAGACACAGTTCTCAGTTGCTGTTTTGTCTCAGACGATGATGGAGATGCTGTCTGCCCAGCTCCTGCATGATTTTACAGAGAGAGAGAGAGAGAGAGAGAGAGTGATATGGAGAGACGAATTTATATGAGAAAGGAATGGTATTGTATGCTGTAACTGTAACTGTAACTGTATGTATTAACTGATTACTGTATGAGTTGTAACCATGTAACTATAGGTATACTGTACATTGTAATATATTGAATCCATATCCTTTTAATAACAAATATATACATCAATGAGCTTTGGAACTCAGATAATGTGTGGGTGTATTGTTTTCTCTTATGGGATGTAGTGTTTTGCGATGTACAGCACACTTTTATCGTATATGGTAATAAGATGCGCCTGGTGTCTGCAATATATATTAGAGTGGGCATTTAAATATTTGTTAGAAAGCAATTTGGTATTTACAGATGGGTGCTCGTCCGGGATATCATGGTCTTAATGATGCACTGTACATTATAAACGCAACGCTGTGGTCGATCAGCTTGTGGTGGACACATCGTGAAACTGAGAAAATCATATCCGTGTGTTCTGTTGTGTTATCAGTAAGCCAATGATATGAAAATTCAAGGGAGAATGTGTTTCTCATAATATTTAAGATGCTAAAATGTATTTTTATTGTTGCAAAATAAAGTTCAAATAAGTCATATTGTGTTTGATTCAGATTGGATTGTTTATCTGTTAAGTAGGTTTAAAAGTATATTTAAAAGTTGCTGCATAGCCTTGATATAGTTTTTTTTAACTCAGGCCTAAAATAACATCTGGTGCTTGTATAATGTGTGATTTCTTTGTGACAAAGGAAGCCGCATGGTCTGTCCTCCATTTTGGACTAACCACATGGCCTGTCCACCATTTTGTGTAAACCTCATGGATGTGGAAGGGGGAGGAGCAGTGGCCAGTTTAGGAAAGTCACTTTCTAAATAGCTGATTTTCAGTCTGCTCAGAACAATCAGTTTCCCTACGTCACATCAAGCACAATTTATGAGTTACCAGTGCATTTATTTAACCCATGCCATAGTCAATTACAAATAGTTTCAATTGGGCCTAGTGAGAGTAAATGGTGAGATAAATGCTTGGCTTGGTGTAAGAAATTGCACACAAAAAAAAACAAAAAGAAAAATACTTTTTTTTTCTTCTTCTTCTTTCCCAGGATTTAGTTAACTCTCTGTTTGCTATAGGATAGCCATTGAAATGCAAATTACCCTGTGTAACTGCTCTTTTTAGCAGTGAAAAGCAAATAGCTTTGATATGCAAATAAGAGGTAAGGTGTCTCATAGGAGACCAGTGAATGGTACATATATATAATATTATTATAATAATTATGTGTATATTTATATCAGTGTATGTTCTGCAGGATAGCTATCCAATCTGAATCATATCATTTAAATTATTGATTATTGCTAGATTCATTTAGATCTGTGTGAAACCGGATACATTTGTTGCTATATAGTTAAAACTGAAATAACAGTGTTTAAGGAAGTAAATATAAAGCACAACATGCAAGTCTGGCCCGGTCGTTAAAGGTTTATACAGGAAAAAACTGGGTGTTGTGTTAAGTGAGCGATTATAGTTAGTATTGCTCACATTTAAAGAGACTGTGTTGTTTGTTGAATTGCATACGCACATTGGTACACGTGGTATGGAACATGAGGACAGCGTACAAAAACGTGCATGTGGCGCAAGGCCGCACACGTGGCATAGGGGTACGCACGGTTGCGTAATTACGCAAGCTTGTGTAGGGTTGTGTGCGCATAATAAAACCACACGATATTTGTTCAATTAAGGTGGTATAGTAGCCATGCTACAATAGCACAAAACTACCCGGTTTCTAAAGCAGATTAGTATAAAACTTTTGATTAAACTGTATTGCCTCTGGGGGTAAAGCTGCCAATCAGAACGAGTGAAAATTTTCTGTACAGAAAAACAAAGCGTATTTGAGTGAGTGAAAGCGGAGTGAGTGGAGCTGAACCCAGGAACTAAGTGGTCTAAGTGGCTGGAGTGGTAACACTGGGTTAGTAGAGGCCCGGTGGCGTAGGGTTCGCTACCTTGCGTGATTAGAACTAAGTGGTCTTAGTGGTCTTAGTGATCCCATACAACTAAGTGGTCTGGAGTGGTCTAGGCTAAGTGGTCTACAGCAATCGTAGGGCATATAGATAACTAGTATCTATAGGCTGTGCTATTGCATCGCATGTCCGTGTGTTCTGCACAGCACAACGTGATACCATTGTGTCATATGCGCTGTGGAAAAGCATACGCAGACATGATTTTATAGACAAAGGTTTTTTTTTATAACATCGGGAAATCTCCCTGGTGGGCTTCACTGGAAAGGGTGAAGGATAGTTATCTAATTTCTCTGTTTTTCACCCTACAAACAATTCCAGTTGAAAGATACCGAAAAGGAATTTTTTGCTGCCTCTCTCAGGAAAATATTCCAACAGAGCTTCCACCGAAAGAAATTACGGTGCTGTAAGGTCTGATAGGAGCCCTAAGTTGGGTACATCGCCTTCGCTATTGACAGTGTCTGGTAGTACCAGCCAACGTGGGCGAGAGTGGGTGGAAGCGCTCGGAGAGCTTTCACCGTCGCCTTATATTGAGTATTTTGGTATTTGTGGGAATAGCCGAGAAGGCAAGACCCACAAATTATGGGAGCCAGTTGCTCAACTAAGGGACGTATGGTAGGCAGGGTTCAGGCAGAAGAGTTAGGACCAAGAAGGTCAGAATTGCGGCCGAAAGGGTCAGCAAGGTTTATCATGTGTGAAAAATATGGTTCACACACGGAAGTTTTATGATGAATGGGTATGTATGACTGACAACGATAGGGTACCATTCCCTAGGGTGGGCAGCTTTGAACCAGAGGTACTGCAGAATTTAAGGATAAGGATATGTCTGATAAAATCCTGAAAACAAAGGGTCAGACATACAAATTGTTTAAACCTGTGGCAGCAAGAGGGGTTGGCAGCAAGAGGGGTATTGTATGCTGTAACTGTAACTGTAGCTGTAGCTGTAACTGTATGTATTAACTGATTACTGTATGAGTTGTAACCATGTAACTATAGGTATACTGTACATTGTAATATATTGAATCCATATCCTTTTAATAACAAATATATACATCAATGAGCTTTGGAACTCAGATAATGTGTGGGTGTATTGTTTCTCTTATGGGATGCAGTGTTTTGCGATGTACAGCGCACTTTTATCGTATATGGTAATAAGATGCGCCTATAGCTTCTATACTGCTTGTCAGGATACATGTGTCAGTTACACTGCTCTGTACTGATATACAGTAATATTATATATACTTTTCTATAGCTTCTATACTGCTTGTCAGGACACATGGGTCACAGTTACACCGCTCTGTCTGTACTGATATATACAATAATATATATACTTTTCTATAGCTTCTAGTATTACAGTGCAGCATTTTGGTGACTAACAGTATATAGTTGTACAGTAGGCCATTGCTGTATCTTGCAGCTCTGTGTCACTGCAAGTATCCATCTATTCCATTTTCTTCCAGTGATTTGGACCAATAATACCATTGATTAGAACGAATAATTCCAGTGATTTTGTCATTTTCTTCCAGTGATTTAGACCAATGATACCATTGATTAAAATGAATAATTCCAGTGATTTTGTCATTTTCTTCCAGTGATTTGGACCAATAATACCATTGATTAGAACAAATAATTCCAGTGATTTTGTCATTTTCTTCCAGTGATTTGGACCAATAATACCATTGATTAGAATGAATAATTCCAGTGATTTTATCATTTTCTTCCAGTGATTTGGACCAATAATACCATTGATTAGAATTAATAATTCCAGTGATTTTGTCATTTTCTTCCAGTGATTTGGACCAGTAATACCTGTTATGCACACCAGTGCCTGCAGGAATGTACTGGTGTTTGAACTGTTATACACACCAGTGCCTGCAGGAATGTACTGGTGTCTGAACAGAGAGGGATACAAAACAAATGAACTCACAGACAGACTGGGAAATATGACATAACATACACAGAAGGTGATAGGGTAACAAAACCAACACAGAGTGAACAGAGAAGCCCAGAGGCTAAGAAACTGGGTGTCTCCCTAGTATTAGAAATGCTCAGATGGAAAAAGCAAGATGTTGTGTTTTAATACGTAGAGAACCCGAAATGCTGTTGCTAAGGGCAACAGCAAAACCCTAAAGGGTTACCAACGGGTGTGGCAGTAAACTCCTTGGTCAGAGATGGAATAATAGACACAAGGAGAGTCTCCACAATCCTAATTCTCACTTGCAGGGCCCAGGTTCAGCTTACTGCCACTAAACTGACACATGGACGCCCTGCACAGTGAGAGAGGATTATGCAGGCAGGTCTGAAAGTACAGCCACAAACCTGCTGGGTTGCTATTGGGTTATCAGTGCCCAGAGCAAAGGACAAGTACAGTTGTGTATCATCTGCATAGCAGTGGTAGACCAGGCCATGGCGCCTGATTATTTCGCCCAATGGGAGCATGTATACTGCAAAAAGCATGGGGGATAGTATAGAACCTTGTGGGACACCACATGGCAATGGCACTGGTGGTGATGAGTATAATCCAGATGATACTCTCTGTGACCTGCCTGTGAGAAATGATTTGAACCAGCTTAGGACTGTGCCATCCAGACCACAGAAATGTATCAGTCGCTCAATCAGAAGCCCATGGTCCACGGTATCAAATGCTGCCGAGAGATCCAGAAGGATTAATATTGAACAGTCACCTCTGTCTTTTGCCATCAGAAGATCATTTAACACACACACCAGGGCTGTTTCAGTGCTATGTCTTCTCCTGAATCCTGATTGAAATGGATCATAAATATCATGGGTTGTCAGGCGGGTTTCCAGTTGATTTGCAACGACTTTCTCAATAACCTTTCCTAGGAAAGGAAGGTTTGATACTGGTCTGTAGTTGGTCATGCAGTCGGGATCTAAATTAGGTTTTTTAAGAAGCGGTCTAACAATTGCTTCCTTTAGGGGTCCAGGAAAAATGCCTGTCTGCAAAGAGCATTGAACAATTTTTGTAAAGACAGGACCAATTATATCCATACAACCTATTAGAAGCTTGGTTGAGGCTGGGTCCAGATCACAGGTGGTGGGACGCAAAATTCGAGCAATTTCAGCACACAAGGAGAGTCTCCACAATCCTAATTCTCACTTGCAGAGCCCAGGTTCAGCTTACTGCCACTAAACTGACACATGGATGCCCTGCACAGTGAGAGAGGATTATGCAGGCAGGTCTGAAAGTACAGCCACAAACCTGCTGGGTTCACAGGATAGCAAAAGAACCTCAGCAGGCTAAACGACTGACTCCAGTCTTACTGCTAGGTCTGGATTGGCAGAGTGTAGTACCAAATGCCCAGGCCTATTTGCAGTAAGCAACAACAAAATACAAAGCTACACAGTACTGGCTAACTTTCAGGAACTGACTAACCAACAAAGATTCAGCAGCATCTGCTTAACCTGAGAAGAGGCCTTATAAAGCAGGTGCTGTCCACGCCCCCCTCAGACCTCACAGACTGTGAGCACAAAAACCAGCACCGGATCCCATGCCTGTAACCACTGCACAGCAAAAGACCCGAACCGGAGTATCAGCTGCGCTCAGGTTACTCCGCTAGCACTTGTCTCCCGGTTGCCATGACGACGTGGCAGCACAGGGCAGGAGACCCTAACAGTACCCCCCCTCTGACGAGGGGTCAAAGAACCCCTACCACCGGGTTTATCGGGGAACTGCGAGAAGAAAGAGCGTATCAGTCTGGGGGCATGAAGATCACAACTGCGCACCCACGACCGCTCCTCCGGGCCATACCCCTTCCAGTGCACCAAAAATGACAGCCGACCCCGAACCATCTTGGAGTCAAGAATCCTTTCAACAACAAACTCCCTCTGGCCACGTATCAGAAGAGGGGAAGGTCTTCCTCTGGAAGAAGGATTACTAATCACCCGTTTTAAAAGGGAACAATGAAATGTTTTATTGATACCCAAAGAACGGGGCAGATCTAACTGAAATGCCACCGGATTGATAACCCTGGTGATCTTATAAGGGCCGATGAACCGGGGGCCTAACTTATGAGATGGCTGTTTCAACTTCAAATTCTTGGTAGACAACCAGACGAAGTCTCCTAATTTGAAGCTGCAGGGTCTTTTCCGCTTATCAAAAACCCTTTTGGTCACTAATGACACAGACACAAGGGCTTTCTTCACTTTCCTCCAAATACCTCTAAGGACCGAAACGACAGAGGAACCACCAGGCGTGGAGTCCAGGGGGTCAAAAGAATTGGCCTTAGGATGATGCCCATACACACAAAGGAAGGGAGAGATCCCTGTAGCAGAGTGAGCCGCGTTGTTATAGGCAAACTCCGCCATTGACAGATGAGCAACCCAGTCAGTCTGACGCTTGGAGACATAACACCTGAGGAACTGCTCCAAGGTCTGGTTCACCCTTTCAGTCTGCCCATTAGACTGCGGATGGTAGCCTGACGACAAGCTGACAGAAATCTGGAGATCGGAACAAAATGCCCTCCAGAATTTGGCCACAAACTGGGATCCGCGGTCAGAGACCACATCAAGTGGCAACCCGTGGAGGCGCACAACATGCAGCATAAATAATTAAGACAGGCGTCTGGCCGATGGATGCCCAACCAGTGGAACGAAGTGCGCCATCTTCGAAAACCTGTCAACGACAACCCAGATGGCTGTCATCCCAGAGGATTTGGGCAAGTCCACAACAAAATCCATTGAAATGTGGGTCCATGGCTTAGATGGAATAGAGAGTGGATGTAATGGGCCAACAGGAACCCCTCTAGGAGTCTTATTTCGGGCACAGATGTCACATGCCCGAACCCACTGATCCACATCCTTAGCCACCGAGGGCCACCACACCGCCCTAGATAGCAACTCCCGAGTTCTGGCAATACCCGGGTGACCTGCCGACTTCTTGGCATGGAATTCCAGGAACACTCGCTGTCTTAACCTAGGAGGCACAAACAAAAGACCTACCGGAAGGCCTGGAGGAGCCTGCTCCTGTGCTCTAAGGACTAATGACAAGAGGTCCTGGGTAATGCCCACTTTAATACATGATGGGGACACAATGGGCAACGGCTCCTCGGTGGTCTCCTGGATTGGAGCAAAACTCCGCGAGAGCGCATCAGCCTTGATGTTTTTTGACCCAGGGCGATATGTTATCAAAAAATTAAAGCGAGCAAAAAACAAAGCCCATCGTGCCTGCCTGGCATTGAGACGCTTCGCTGACTCTAAATATGTCAAATTCTTATGGTCGGTGAGAATTGAGACCACAAACTTAGCCCCCTCAAGCCAGTGTCTCCACTCCTCGAGTGCATCCTTAATAGCCAACAATTCCCGGTTACCCACGTCATAATTCATCTCGGCAGGCGAAAATTTACGGGAAAAGTAAGCACAGGGATGAAGGCGATTATCAGACACTCCCATCTGAGAGAGCACTGCCCCAATACCCATCTCAGAGGCATCCACCTCCACCACAAAAGGACGCTCTGGATCTGGGTGTCGCAGCACCTTGGCCGAGACAAATGCCCTTTTGAGACGGGCAAAAGCCGCTTTGGCCTCACGAGACCAGTGAGCAACATCCGCCCCTTTCTTAGTGAGTGCCACCAAGGGCGCCACTATAGACGAAAATCCAGAGATAAATCGTCTATAAAAATTTGCAAAGCCCAGGAAACGCTGAAGCGCCTTCAAACTAGTGGGCTGCACCCAATCCAGGACTGCCTGTACCTTGGAACCTTCCATTTGGAAACCTTCTGGGGAGATAATATATCCTAGAAATGCGATTTGCTGAACTTCAAATTCGCACTTCTCCAGCTTCGCCCCAAGCCGGTGGTCTCTGAGTTTCTGGAGGACTAAGCGTACATGCTTCCGATGTTCCTCCAGGGAATGGGAGAAGATTAGGATGTCATCTAAGTATACAACTAAGAATCTATCCAAATATTCCCTGAGCACATCGTTCATGAAATCCTGGAAGACTGCCGGGCATTACAGAGCCCAAAAGGCATCACCAAATATTCATAATGCCCTGAGTGGGTATTAAAGGCAGTCTTCCATTCATCCCCCTCTCTTATTCGGATTAGATTGTACGCACCGCGTAGGTCAATCTTAGAAAAAATGGTGGCAGTACGAAGCTGGTCAAACAAGACCGAAATGAGAGGCAGTGGGTATGAGTTTTTAATCGTGATACGGTTCAATTCCCTGAAGTCGATGCAGGGTCGCAATGAACCGTCCTTTTTACCCACGAAGAAGAACCCCGACCCAACTGGAGACTGTGAAGGTCTGATAAATCCTTTAGCCAAGTTCTCCTGAATGTACTCTGCCATAGCCTGAGTCTCAGGACGTGACAGGGAGTACAACCTGCTCTTGGGAAGCTTAGCATTCGGCAACAAATCAATGGCACAGTCATAGGGGCGATGGGGAGGTAGTACCTCTGCAACTTTTTTGGAGAACACGTCCGCAAAATCTGCATAACACCCTGGCAATCCTGGCAAACTTAGCTGCGAGAGCCTGACTGGAAGGCTCAAGCAACTCCTGAAACAATCAGTACCCCAACTAAGAATCTCCCCAGAGACCCAGTCAAATTGAGGATTGTGGGCCCTTAACCAGGGTAACCCCAACACCAATGGGGCAAAAGTACAGACAGTCACATAAAAGGACAATTTTTCAGAGTGTGTGGCTCCAATAAACAAAGAAATCTGGCTAGTGCAAGAGGTAATTTTACCCTGGGATAATGGTTCCCCGTTTAACCCACAAATCTCAATTTCCGACGCCAAGGGTACTAAGGAAACAGAGTGTTTCAGGGCGAATTGGCGGTCCATAAAAACACCGTCGGCCCCACTGTCCACAAAGGCCTCAGTCTTGACAGTTTGACCGAGGATCTTCAAGGTCACCGAAATGATAAAAGTCTTCTTGGGAAATTCTGACTTCTGGCCTGACAGGATATTTCCCATCACCCTCAGGCCCTGAAGTTTTCCGGCTTTTCTGGGCATGATACTACCACATAACCCTTATTCCCACAGTACAAACACAACCCCTGCTGTCTCCTCCGCGTCTTCTCACGCGAGGAGAGGCGGGTAGCCCCAATCTGCATAGGCTCCTCGGAAAATTCCTCAGAGTCTGAGGTTCCCTTGGGAAAGAAGGAAACCTCGGTCTCCCTTTCAAGCCTACGCTCTCTCAGCCGTCTATCCACCCGGATGGATAACTGCATGAGCTGATCCAAGCTATCAGGCAAGGGATATTGTACCAGTTGGTCTTTTATCTGGTTAGAAAGACCTCTTCGGTACTGGTGTCTCAGGGCTGGGTCATTCCACTGGGTATCATGGGCCAACCTCCGAAACTCCGTACAGTAAACCTCAACTGGCCTTCGCCCTTGCTTAAGGATCGAAATCTGAGCCTCGGCTGAGGCCGTCTTGTCAGGGTCATCATACAACATATAAAGGATGTTGGGTTGTCCTAATGTGCGCTTATTGTTAGCAGCCCGTCTCTAATTGCAAATAGGGGAATCCCTCCAAAACCCCTGGTTCTAGATTTGTATGTGTGTTAAGCAATAGATGTGTAGGCGCTAACTCTAGAGAATAAATGTGGGATGGAAACTTCCCTTAATTGCGGTATAACAAGGCGATGTACAGTTCCTCCAAGGTCCTATCTCAAGGCTATCTTCTACCGGATTCAACTCGAATGGTCCCCGAATTCATATGGAGAGGAAAAAAAACCATATAGTGTAGTACATACAGGTAACCAGTGATATATAAACTGTGAAAGGTCTCTTCCCAAAGTGACACCTGACCAGTGGTGTACGGAACAGAGACACTAGCCCAATTACCAGATATGTGAATTCAATCAGGCGTGTAACACTATCCCTTTCAATCGATCCAGATGTTAACTCCGCAGAGCCCAAACCCAGTACTTCTCAGAATTTCAGACCTCTTCCCCAAATAGCTCTATACACAATAGCACACTGATAGTGTAAAATGGCTCAATTACCAGACTCAAATGTATATTCAGCATGTGTCAACGTCCTTTGTGATGTTCATGGATGACAATTTCAACAAACAAACCGGCCCGGAACCAGCATCAATTCATATAAATATAAAAAAAAAAACGCATAGCATAATACGTTTTTTTATTTCTTAAAAAGGGGTTAAAACAACTGCTGGACTGATTCCCAATTGGAATCCGAATTTATGGTATATACAATTACCAAATAGAATGTGTGTATCAAACAATTAAAAACTGTATCCTCCGCTCCTTATCCCAAGCTCATCAGATGACATAGGTGACAATAGGATTGAATCAATTACCAGAAGCCACGAGTATATAGGTATGTATACTCTGGATGGTGTGGGGAGAAGATGTCTTCCCAGTTCGCGTTCCGGATCGCTCTCTGGACCCCTCACCTGTCCTGGTTATAAGAAACAAACACCGTGCCACCGTAGCCGTCCCTCCACCAACGCGTTTCAACCCGCACTCGGGTCTTTCTCAAGGTGATGAGCATGTCCCCTCCTTGTCCTGTATTTAAATTCCCTTTATCCAATCAGGGGCCTTCCCTATCCCCCGGTAACTACGCTCAGCTGAACACCCTCCTAGCTCCCCAATCCGTTGTCATGGATACCGGCCTCAACTTCCGGTCAGTCAGATCCGTTGCCATGGATACCGGCCTCAAACTTCCGGTCACCCAAATCCCCGTAATGGCTTCCGGCTGCTTCCCGTGACCGCGGGTCCACGTTGTTCTGAATGTCCCGTCATCTGAAGCTGTCCCTCCCCCTCCTGTTTTCAGACGGCGGTAATCCTTGAATATCCATACATCTTTAAACTTCTTTCTTCATTCGGCATGGTCTCCGTTTACACCGCTTCCGGTTTGGCGTGATCTCCGTCTACGTCACTTCCGGTTCGGTGGTTTCCATGGTGACCGCTCCGTGTATGGTAGAGAGTCCTCCTCCTTTCCTTTCAGTTTCCATGGTGATAACCTTCTCTACTATTATCAGCTTTGCAGTGTGTTGCTGTCGACTTAGATATCTTCAAAATATACGGGGAATCGTGAATACAGAAATCCTATTCCCTTCTTGCTCGTTTTAACTTGATTTTCCTTTCATCAAAGGCTTATCCTCGAGGCAAGCAAAGATGGAAATAGTGATTAGTGACAGGTATGGTGTTGAGGAAATCTGACAATAAAAACCTATTCTAATATGAAGTATGTATGATGTATGTGTATTATGGTCAAGATGGGTAAAGCTATACAGATGAAGTTTTGTAAAGTCACAGAAACCACTTCAGTTCAAAATCTAAATTGAGTCCATGTGGTTTCAATGTGTTCAGTTCATAAATGAGTTTCATCTCCGCCTTGGCCAATTGTGTACCTATGCCTTTTTGCCGGATATGTCCCTCAATAAGTTTGATCCCCACAAATTGTTTGATATGGTTAGTGGAACAATTGTGAGTGTTTTTAAAATGACTTGATAGGGAATGTGTCTCCAATCCCTTCTTGATGTTACGGAGGTGTTCCCCCATGTGAGTTTTAAATGGCCTGGTGGTCCTACCTACATAAAACAAATTACATGAGCACTCTATTGCATACACTATATTACAGCTGTTACATGTAATAAATTCATCTATTCGATGTTGGATCCCGTTAATTCTGATATCCTCTACTTTCCTCTGGTCGCTTTTTATATTTCTGCACCCTAAACACATCCCGCATCGGTGGAACCCTTTGGTGCGGATGCTTCTTTTAATTTGAGGACCCGTGTGGAGGCTTCTCACCAATTTGGAGCCCAGATTTGCTGCTCTTTTGTAAATGAAGACGGGCTTCTCCGGTATTACTCCTCCCAATACTGGATCTTTTTTTAAGATACCCCAGTGCTTCCGGAAGGCTTTTTCCACTACTTTATGTTGTGCTGTGTAATTTGTAATGAATGCCCATCGGAATTGGGTCTGTTCTTGTTGTTCATTTCCGGTTCGTTCTTCCAGTAGTGTGTTCCTATCGATTGTTTTGACTTGATCTAATGCTTTTTCTATGACACTTGGAGCATATCCACTTTTAGAAAATTTCTGTGTTAATGTTTCTGCTTGTTGGTGATAAACACTGTCGTCTGTACAATTGCGTCTGATGCGTTTCAATTGCCCTCCTGGTATGGAGCTAAGCCAATTATTATGATGACAGCTGGTGGAGTGGATATATGCTTGTGAGTCCGTTGGTTTCGTAAACGTTTTAGTTTTTATCTCGCCCCTGTCAATATAGATCGTAAGATCTAAAAAGTTTACAGATGATGAACTGGTGTCAAAAGTGAATTGTATATTGAGCACATTGGTATTCAAGTATTCGAGGAATTCATCCAGTAGATCCTTGCCGCCTCTCCAAATGAAGAGCACATCATCTATATAGCGGACCCAGGTCACCAGGTTCGCCCCAAATGGGTTGTTATTCCATACATGGTCCAGTTCCCACTGGCCCATGAAGATATTGGCATAGCTTGGGGCGAACCTGGTGCCCATCGCTGTGCCCACCTTCTGCAAGAAGAAGTCTCCCATAAACATGAAATAATTGTTATTAAGGATGAAGGAGATCCCTTCAATGATAAGTTCTTGTAGTCCCTTCTCGATGTTACTGGACTCTAAAAATGTTTTAACTGCAGCCACTCCCGCTACGTGGTCTATTATTGTATAAAGGGATTTGACATCTCCTGTAACCAAGATGAGCTCTTCTTCCCATAGAACTTTAGATAGTATCTGAAGTGTATCCCTCGTATCCTTTATATGAGACTTGTTCATGAGTACTAGTGGTTGGAGATGGTGATCTATGTACTCAGAAAGGTTAGCAGAAATGGAATTAACACCTGCCACTATCGGTCTCCCTGGTGGCTGTAGAGGATTTTTGTGTACTTTTGGGAGAACATAAATCACTGGTATTGTGGGTTCCGGGTTCCATAGAAATTTTGCCTCTCCTTCCTTGAGTATCCCTTTCTGCTGGTAATTATGGATCAGGCTTTGTAGTTCCCCCATGATCTTCTTTGTGGGATCATTCCTCAGTTTTTGATACGTGATCCCGTCGTTTAGTTGCCTGAGCACCTCCCCCTCATACCAACTTTTATCCATCAAGACTACTCCACCCCCCTTGTCTGCCGGCTTAATTACTATGTCCGTATTGGATTGAAGTTCTTTGAGGGCTTTTCGTTCTTTATTGGTTAGATTCTGTTTTACCCCTTTACTTTCAATTTTCTTAATGTCATCATGCACCATGGTATAAAAGGTGTCAATCTGACTTCCCTTTATGTGGGAAGGATAGAATATGGACTTTGGCTTGAAAGTACTGACCTCCCTAATATCCGTATCGACTTGCTCACCCTCTTTGGATAGGAAGAATTTTCTTATGCATAATTTTCTTATGTACTTGTTGATGTCTATAAACAACGTAAATTTGTTTATAGTGGCAGTGGGCGCATATTTGAGTCCCTTCCCTAGTAGACTGGTCTCTACCCCTGTTAACACATGCTTACTGATGTTGAAAATTTTGACACTTTCCAGTTGTCCTTTGTTGAGGGACTCTTGTGTTTTGTCATGCTCTGTTGAGGCGATATTCC
Source organism: Pseudophryne corroboree (assembly GCF_028390025.1). Taxonomy (NCBI): domain Eukaryota; kingdom Metazoa; phylum Chordata; class Amphibia; order Anura; family Myobatrachidae; genus Pseudophryne; species Pseudophryne corroboree. The sequence continues at coordinate 393,309,021 of NC_086446.1, read as the reverse complement.
CTTTAGTTCTTTTATGATGTTTCCTTCTCTCTTTTTGTTTGATCCTTTTAGTCTCAGCTCCTCCCCTTTTCCCTCTCTTAGTTTTGTTCTTTGATGTCATTAAACCCTGTAAGGGGGTCTCCTGTCTCTCAACCCTAAAAAAGGGGACCTTTCCCTATAGTTGACTAGGGGAGCAAATCTATTGTTCGAATTTCTTTCATTGTAATTGATGTAGGGGTCTTCCATTCTAGTCCTTATTATTCTATCGTCCCTCCAGGATGGTCTATCTCTCCAGTGCATGTTTTCTCTTTGGTTGAACCTCCCTGTTTCGATTTCTGCGGGATGCCTGCGTTGATGGTATGCTGAGGTCTCTTCCCACCTTCTTCTCTGTTGGTATGGGGGTGTTCTCCTTCTTCCTCTCATATTCCTCATGGCGTTCCGTTCCACATTGGATGACTCCCAGTGTACACTAGTTCTTCTTTTCTTTAGCGGAGTGACGTCCCGTTTGTTATCCTGTCTTATCGGTGATGAGGTAATCTCCTCATCTTCCGATACGGAGTCATAGGGATCTATCCCCACTCGTTCTTGTTTGGTTGTCTCTTTCTTGTCCCTGATGAATTTTCTAACTTTCCTGTCTATCAGTGATTTTTCATTTTTCTTGATAGTGTAGTCAATTCTGTCTTCTAGTTCTTTATATTCACTCATATCTTTATAGGGGATAACGAGGTCTCTGTATATTAAAATTTGTTCGTCTAATTTGGCCAATTCCTTTTTTCTTTCTTCCACTATAAGACCCATCAATGAAATCGAGCATTCCTTTATGACCCTATTCCATTCCTCTTTGAAGTGCTCAGATGACGTTTCGAATGATGCTTTTTTGTGGATCTGTAGGCCCCTTGGTATAATTTGGTTAGAAATATATTTCTCAAGGGTAACTGTCTCCCACCATATTTTATTTTCTTTAAGGAGGGTCTTTTCCAATTTTCCCATGATATCCACAAGACTCTCATCTAGGAGTTCAATATGGTTTCCTTCATTGACAAATAATTTCTCTAATACTGTTTTTCTATGTTCCCTATATTTGAACATCCTAGCTGCACGTCTGGACAACCCTGATGGAGGATTATGAAGTTTAGTGTATATAAAGGATGTTGGGTTGTCCTAATGTGCGCTTATTGTTAGCAGCCCGTCTCTAATTGCAAATAGGGGAATCCCTCCAAAACCCCTGGTTCTAGATTTGTATGTGTGTTAAGCAATAGATGTGTAGGCGCTAACTCTAGAGAATAAATGTGGGATGGAAACTTCCCTTAATTGCGGTATAACAAGGCGATGTACAGTTCCTCCAAGGTCCTATCTCAAGGCTATCTTCTACCGGATTCAACTCGAATGGTCCCCGAATTCATATGGAGAGGAAAAAAAACCATATAGTGTAGTACATACAGGTAACCAGTGATATATAAACTGTGAAAGGTCTCTTCCCAAAGTGACACCTGACCAGTGGTGTACGGAACAGAGACACTAGCCCAATTACCAGATATGTGAATTCAATCAGGCGTGTAACACTATCCCTTTCAATCGATCCAGATGTTAACTCCGCAGAGCCCAAACCCAGTACTTCTCAGAATTTCAGACCTCTTCCCCAAATAGCTCTATACACAATAGCACACTGATAGTGTAAAATGGCTCAATTACCAGACTCAAATGTATATTCAGCATGTGTCAACGTCCTTTGTGATGTTCATGGACGACAATTTCAACAAACAAACCGGCCCGGAACCAGCATCAATTCATATAAATAAAAAATATTTAAAAAAAAACGCATAGCATAATACGTTTTTTTATTTCTTAAAAAGGGGTTAAAACAACTGCTGGACTGATTCCCAATTGGAATCCGAATTTATGGTATATACAATTACCAAATAGAATGTGTGTATCAAACAATTAAAAACTGTATCCTCCGCTCCTTATCCCAAGCTCATCAGATGACATAGGTGACAATAGGATTGAATCAATTACCAGAAGCCACGAGTATATAGGTATGTGTACTCTGGATGGTGTGGGGAGAAGATGTCTTCCCAGTTCGCGTTCCGGATCGCTCTCTGGACCCCTCACCTGTCCTGGTTATAAGAAACAAACACCGTGCCACCGTAGCCGTCCCTCCACCAACGCGTTTCAACCCGCACTCGGGTCTTTCTCAAGGTGATGAGCATGTCCCCTCCTTGTCCTGTATTTAAATTCCCTTTATCCAATCAGGGGCCTTCCCTATCCCCCGGTAACTACGCTCAGCTGAACACCCTCCTAGCTCCCCAATCCGTTGTCATGGATACCGGCCTCAACTTCCGGTCAGTCAGATCCGTTGCCATGGATACCGGCCTCAAACTTCCGGTCACCCAAATCCCCGTAATGGCTTCCGGCTGCTTCCCGTGACCGCGGGTCCACGTTGTTCTGAATGTCCCGTCATCTGAAGCTGTCCCTCCCCCTCCTGTTTTCAGACGGCGGTAATCCTTGAATATCCATACATCTTTAAACTTCTTTCTTCATTCGGCATGGTCTCCGTTTACACCGCTTCCGGTTTGGCGTGATCTCCGTCTACGTCACTTCCGGTTCGGTGGTTTCCATGGTGACCGCTCCGTGTATGGTAGAGAGTCCTCCTCCTTTCCTTTCAGTTTCCATGGTGATAACCTTCTCTACTATTATCAGCTTTGCAGTGTGTTGCTGTCGACTTAGATATCTTCAAAATATACGGGGAATCGTGAATACAGAAATCCTATTCCCTTCTTGCTCGTTTTAACTTGATTTTCCTTTCATCAAAGGCTTATCCTCGAGGCAAGCAAAGATGGAAATAGTGATTAGTGACAGGTATGGTGTTGAGGAAATCTGACAATAAAAACCTATTCTAATATGAAGTATGTATGATGTATGTGTATTATGGTCAAGATGGGTAAAGCTATACAGATGAAGTTTTGTAAAGTCACAGAAACCACTTCAGTTCAAAATCTAAATTGAGTCCATGTGGTTTCAATGTGTTCAGTTCATAAATGAGTTTCATCTCCGCCTTGGCCAATTGTGTACCTATGCCTTTTTGCCGGATATGTCCCTCAATAAGTTTGATCCCCACAAATTGTTTGATATGGTTAGTGGAACAATTGTGAGTGTTTTTAAAATGACTTGATAGGGAATGTGTCTCCAATCCCTTCTTGATGTTACGGAGGTGTTCCCCCATGCGAGTTTTAAATGGCCTGGTGGTCCTACCTACATAAAACAAATTACATGAGCACTCTATTGCATACACTATATTACAGCTGTTACATGTAATAAATTCATCTATTCGATGTTGGATCCCGTTAATTCTGATATCCTCTACTTTCCTCTGGTCGCTTTTTATATTTCTGCACCCTAAACACATCCCGCATCGGTGGAACCCTTTGGTGCGGATGCTTCTTTTAATTTGAGGACCCGTGTGGAGGCTTCTCACCAATTTGGAGCCCAGATTTGCTGCTCTTTTGTAAATGAAGACGGGCTTCTCCGGTATTACTCCTCCCAATACTGGATCTTTTTTTAAGATACCCCAGTGCTTCCGGAAGGCTTTTTCCACTACTTTATGTTGTGCTGTGTAATTTGTAATGAATGCCCATCGGAATTGGGTCTGTTCTTGTTGTTCATTTCCGGTTCGTTCTTCCAGTAGTGTGTTCCTATCGATTGTTTTGACTTGATCTAATGCTTTTTCTATGACACTTGGAGCATATCCACTTTTAGAAAATTTCTGTGTTAATGTTTCTGCTTGTTGGTGATAAACACTGTCGTCTGTACAATTGCGTCTGATGCGTTTCAATTGCCCTCCTGGTATGGAGCTAAGCCAATTATTATGATGACAGCTGGTGGAGTGGATATATGCTTGTGAGTCCGTTGGTTTCGTAAACGTTTTAGTTTTTATCTCGCCCCTGTCAATATAGATCGTAAGATCTAAAAAGTTTACAGATGATGAACTGGTGTCAAAAGTGAATTGTATATTGAGCACATTGGTATTCAAGTATTCGAGGAATTCATCCAGTAGATCCTTGCCGCCTCTCCAAATGAAGAGCACATCATCTATATAGCGGACCCAGGTCACCAGGTTCGCCCCAAATGGGTTGTTATTCCATACATGGTCCAGTTCCCACTGGCCCATGAAGATATTGGCATAGCTTGGGGCGAACCTGGTGCCCATCGCTGTGCCCACCTTCTGCAAGAAGAAGTCTCCCATAAACATGAAATAATTGTTATTAAGGATGAAGGAGATCCCTTCAATGATAAGTTCTTGTAGTCCCTTCTCGATGTTACTGGACTCTAAAAAATTTTTAACTGCAGCCACTCCAGCTACGTGGTCTATTATTGTATAAAGGGATTTGACATCTCCTGTAACCAAGATGAGCTCTTCTTCCCATAGAACTTTAGATAGTATCTGAAGTGTATCCCTCGTATCCTTTATATGGGACTTGTTCATGAGTACTAGTGGTTGGAGATGGTGATCTATGTACTCAGAAAGGTTAGCAGAAATGGAATTAACACCTGCCACTATCGGTCTCCCTGGTGGCTGTAGAGGATTTTTGTGTACTTTTGGGAGAACATAAATCACTGGTATTGTGGGTTCCGGGTTCCATAGAAATTTTGCCTCACCTTCCTTGAGTATCCCTTTCTGCTGGTAATTATGGATCAGGCTTTGTAGTTCCCCCATGATCTTCTTTGTGGGATCATTCCTCAGTTTTTGATACGTGATCCCGTCGTTTAGTTGCCTGAGCACCTCCCCCTCATACCAACTTTTATCCATCAAGACTACTCCACCCCCCTTGTCTGCCGGCTTAATTACTATGTCCGTATTGGATTGAAGTTCTTTGAGGGCTTTTCGTTCTTTATTGGTTAGATTCTGTTTTACCCCTTTACTTTCAATTTTCTTAATGTCATCATGCACCATGGTATAAAAGGTGTCAATCTGACTTCCCTTTATGTGGGAAGGATAGAATATGGACTTTGGCTTGAAAGTACTGACCTCCCTAATATCCGTATCGACTTGCTCACCCTCTTTGGATAGGAAGAATTTTCTTATGCATAATTTTCTTATGTACTTGTTGATGTCTATAAACAACGTAAATTTGTTTATAGTGGCAGTGGGCGCATATTTGAGTCCCTTCCCTAGTAGACTGGTCTCTACCCCTGTTAACACATGCTTACTGATGTTGAAAATTTTGACACTTTCCAGTTGTCCTTTGTTGAGGGACTCTTGTGTTTTGTCCTGCTCTGTTGAGGCGATATTCCCTTTAGTTCTTTTATGATGTTTCCTTCTCTCTTTTTGTTTGATCCTTTTAGTCTCAGCTCCTCCCCTTTTCCCTCTCTTAGTTTTGTTCTTTGATGTCATTAAACCCTGTAAGGGGGTCTCCTGTCTCTCAACCCTAAAAAAGGGGACCTTTCCCTATAGTTGACTAGGGGAGCAAATCTATTGTTCGAATTTCTTTCATTGTAATTGATGTAGGGGTCTTCCATTCTAGTCCTTATTATTCTATCGTCCCTCCAGGATGGTCTATCTCTCCAGTGCATGTTTTCTCTTTGGTTGAACCTCCCTGTTTCGATTTCTGCGGGATGCCTGCGTTGATGGTATGCTGAGGTCTCTTCCCACCTTCTTCTCTGTTGGTATGGGGGTGTTCTCCTTCTTCCTCTCATATTCCTCATGGCGTTCCGTTCCACATTGGATGACTCCCAGTGTACACTAGTTCTTCTTTTCTTTAGCGGAGTGACGTCCCGTTTGTTATCCTGTCTTATCGGTGATGAGGTAATCTCCTCATCTTCCGATACGGAGTCATAGGGATCTATCCCCACTCGTTCTTGTTTGGTTGTCTCTTTCTTGTCCCTGATGAATTTTCTAACTTTCCTGTCTATCAGTGATTTTTCATTTTTCTTGATAGTGTAGTCAATTCTGTCTTCTAGTTCTTTATATTCACTCATATCTTTATAGGGGATAACGAGGTCTCTGTATATTAAAATTTGTTCGTCTAATTTGGCCAATTCCTTTTTTCTTTCTTCCACTATAAGACCCATCAATGAAATCGAGCATTCCTTTATGACCCTATTCCATTCCTCTTTGAAGTGCTCAGATGACGTTTCGAATGATGCTTTTTTGTGGATCTGTAGGCCCCTTGGTATAATTTGGTTAGAAATATATTTCTCAAGGGTAACTGTCTCCCACCATATTTTATTTTCTTTAAGGAGGGTCTTTTCCAATTTTCCCATGATATCCACAAGACTCTCATCTAGGAGTTCAATATGGTTTCCTTCATTGACAAATAATTTCTCTAATACTGTTTTTCTATGTTCCCTATATTTGAACATCCTAGCTGCACGTCTGGACAACCCTGATGGAGGATTATGAAGTTTAGTGTATATAAAGGATGTTGGGTTGTCCTAATGTGCGCTTATTGTTAGCAGCCCGTCTCTAATTGCAAATAGGGGAATCCCTCCAAAACCCCTGGTTCTAGATTTGTATGTGTGTTAAGCAATAGATGTGTAGGCGCTAACTCTAGAGAATAAATGTGGGATGGAAACTTCCCTTAATTGCGGTATAACAAGGCGATGTACAGTTCCTATGACTCCGTATCGGAAGATGAGGAGATTACCTCATCACCGATAAGACAGGATAACAAACGGGACGTCACTCCGCTAAAGAAAAGAAGAACTAGTGTACACTGGGAGTCATCCAATGTGGAACGGAACGCCATGAGGAATATGAGAGGAAGAAGGAGAACACCCCCATACCAACAGAGAAGAAGGTGGGAAGAGACCACAGCATACCATCAACGCAGGCATCCCACAGAAATCGAAACAGGGAGGTTCAACCAAAGAGAAAACATGCACTGGAGAGATAGACCATCCTGGAGGGACGATAGAATAATAAGGACTAGAATGGAAGACCCCTACATCAATTACAATGAAAGAAATTCGAACAATAGATTTGCTCCCCTAGTCAACTATAGGGAAAGGTCCCCTTTTTTAGGGTTGAGAGACAGGAGACCCCCTTACAGGGTTTAATGACATCAAAGAACAAAACTAAGAGAGGGAAAAGGGGAGGAGCTGAGACTAAAAGGATCAAACAAAAAGAGAGAAGGAAACATCATAAAAGAACTAAAGGGAATATCGCCTCAACAGAGCAGGACAAAACACAAGAGTCCCTCAACAAAGGACAACTGGAAAGTGTCAAAATTTTCAACATCAGTAAGCATGTGTTAACAGGGGTAGAGACCAGTCTACTAGGGAAGGGACTCAAATATGCGCCCACTGCCACTATAAACAAATTTACGTTGTTTATAGACATCAACAAGTACATAAGAAAATTATGCATAAGAAAATTCTTCCTATCCAAAGAGAGTGAGCAAGTCGATACGGATATTAGGGAGGTCAGTACTTTCAAGCCAAAGTCCATATTCTATCCTTCCCACATAAAGGGAAGTCAGATTGACACCTTTTATACCATGGTGCATGATGACATTAAGAAAATTGAAAGTAAAGGGGTAAAACAGAATCTAACCAATAAAGAACGAAAAGCCCTCAAAGAACTTCAATCCAATACGGACATAGTAATTAAGCCGGCAGACAAGGGGGGTGGAGTAGTCTTGATGGATAAAAGTTGGTATGAGGGGGAGGTGCTCAGGCAACTAAACGACGGGATCACGTATCAAAAACTGAGGAATGATCCCACAAAGAAGATCATGGGGGAACTACAAAGCCTGATCCATAATTACCAGCAGAAAGGGATACTCAAGGAAGGAGAGACAAAATTTCTATGGAACCCGGAACCCACAATACCAGTGATTTATGTTCTCCCAAAAGTACACAAAAATCCTCTACAGCCACCAGGGAGACCGATAGTGGCAGGTGTTAATTCCATTTCTGCTAACCTTTCTGAGTACATAGATCACCATCTCCAACCACTAGTACTCATGAACAAGTCTCATATAAAGGATACGAGGGATACACTTCAGATACTATCTAAAGTTCTATGGGAAGAAGAGCTCATCTTGGTTACAGGAGATGTCAAATCCCTTTATACAATAATAGACCACGTAGCGGGAGTGGCTGCAGTTAAAAATTTTTTAGAGTCCAGTAACATCGAGAAGGGACTACAAGAACTTATCATTGAAGGGATCTCCTTCATCCTTAATAACAATTATTTCATGTTTATGGGAGACTTCTTCTTGCAGAAGGTGGGCACAGCGATGGGCACCAGGTTCGCCCCAAGCTATGCCAATATCTTCATGGGCCAGTGGGAACTGGACCATGTATGGAATAACAACCCATTTGGGGCGAACCTGGTGACCTGGGTCCGCTATATAGATGATGTGCTCTTCATTTGGAGAGGCGGCAAGGATCTACTGGATGAATTCCTCGAATACTTGAATACCAATGTGCTCAATATACAATTCACTTTTGACACCAGTTCATCATCTGTAAACTTTTTAGATCTTACGATCTATATTGACAGGGGCGAGATAAAAACTAAAACGTTTACGAAACCAACGGACTCACAAGCATATATCCACTCCACCAGCTGTCATCATAATAATTGGCTTAGCTCCATACCAGGAGGGCAATTGAAACGCATCAGACGCAATTGTACAGACGACAGTGTTTATCACCAACAAGCAGAAACATTAACACAGAAATTTTCTAAAAGTGGATATGCTCCAAGTGTCATAGAAAAAGCATTAGATCAAGTCAAAACAATCGATAGGAACACACTACTGGAAGAACGAACCGGAAATGAACAACAAGAACAGACCCAATTCCGATGGGCATTCATTACAAATTACACAGCACAACATAAAGTAGTGGAAAAAGCCTTCCGGAAGCACTGGGGTATCTTAAAAAAAGATCCAGTATTGGGAGGAGTAATACCGGAGAAGCCCGTCTTCATTTACAAAAGAGCAGCAAATCTGGGCTCCAAATTGGTGAGAAGCCTCCACACGGGTCCTCAAATTAAAAGAAGCATCCGCACCAAAGGATTCCACCGATGCGGGATGTGTTTAGGGTGCAGAAATATAAAAAGCGACCAGAGGAAAGTAGAGGATATCAGAATTAACGGGATCCAACATCGAATAGATGAATTTATTACATGTAACAGCTGTAATATAGTGTATGCAATAGAGTGCTCATGTAATTTGTTTTATGTAGGTAGGACCACCAGGCCATTTAAAACTCGCATGGGGGAACACCTCCGTAACATCAAGAAGGGATTGGAGACACATTCCCTATCAAGTCATTTTAAAAACACTCACAATTGTTCCACTAACCATATCAAACAATTTGTGGGGATCAAACTTATTGAGGGACATATCCGGCAAAAAGGCATAGGTACACAATTGGCCAAGGCGGAGATGAAACTCATTTATGAACTGAACACATTGAAACCACATGGACTCAATTTAGATTTTGAACTGAAGTGGTTTCTGTGACTTTACAAAACTTCATCTGTATAGCTTTACCCATCTTGACCATAATACACATACATCATACATACTTCATATTAGAATAGGTTTTTATTGTCAGATTTCCTCAACACCATACCTGTCACTAATCACTATTTCCATCTTTGCTTGCCTCGAGGATAAGCCTTTGATGAAAGGAAAATCAAGTTAAAACGAGCAAGAAGGGAATAGGATTTCTGTATTCACGATTCCCCGTATATTTTGAAGATATCTAAGTCGACAGCAACACACTGCAAAGCTGATAATAGTAGAGAAGGTTATCACCATGGAAACTGAAAGGAAAGGAGGAGGACTCTCTACCATACACGGAGCGGTCACCATGGAAACCACCGAACCGGAAGTGACGTAGACGGAGATCACGCCAAACCGGAAGCGGTGTAAACGGAGACCATGCCGAATGAAGAAAGAAGTTTAAAGATGTATGGATATTCAAGGATTACCGCTGTCTGAAAACAGGAGGGGGAGGGACAGCTTCAGATGACGGGACATTCAGAACAACGTGGACCCGCGGTCACGGGAAGCAGCCGGAAGCCATTACGGGGATTTGGGTGACCGGAAGTTTGAGGCCGGTATCCATGGCAACGGATCTGACTGACCGGAAGTTGAGGCCGGTATCCATGACAACGGATTGGGGAGCTAGGAGGGTGTTCAGCTGAGCGTAGTTACCGGGGGATAGGGAAGGCCCCTGATTGGATAAAGGGAATTTAAATACAGGACAAGGAGGGGACATGCTCATCACCTTGAGAAAGACCCGAGTGCGGGTTGAAACGCGTTGGTGGAGGGACGGCTACGGTGGCACGGTGTTTGTTTCTTATAACCAGGACAGGTGAGGGGTCCAGAGAGCGATCCGGAACGCGAACTGGGAAGACATCTTCTCCCCACACCATCCAGAGTATACATACCTATATACTCGTGGCTTCTGGTAATTGATTCAATCCTATTGTCACCTATGTCATCTGATGAGCTTGGGATAAGGAGCGGAGGATACAGTTTTTAATTGTTTGATACACACATTCTATTTGGTAATTGTATATACCATAAATTCGGATTCCAATTGGGAATCAGTCCAGCAGTTGTTTTAACCCCTTTTTAAGAAATAAAAAAACGTATTATGCTATGCGTTTTTTTTTAAATATTTTTTATTTATATGAATTGATGCTGGTTCCGGGCCGGTTTGTTTGTTGAAATTGTCGTCCATGAACATCACAAAGGACGTTGACACATGCTGAATATACATTTGAGTCTGGTAATTGAGCCATTTTACACTATCAGTGTGCTATTGTGTATAGAGCTATTTGGGGAAGAGGTCTGAAATTCTGAGAAGTACTGGGTTTGGGCTCTGCGGAGTTAACATCTGGATCGATTGAAAGGGATAGTGTTACACGCCTGATTGAATTCACATATCTGGTAATTGGGCTAGTGTCTCTGTTCCGTACACCACTGGTCAGGTGTCACTTTGGGAAGAGACCTTTCACAGTTTATATATCACTGGTTACCTGTATGTACTACACTATATGGTTTTTTTTCCTCTCCATATGAATTCGGGGACCATTCGAGTTGAATCCGGTAGAAGATAGCCTTGAGATAGGACCTTGGAGGAACTGTACATCGCCTCATCATACAACATGCCCAGTGCCGTAAAAAAAGCATCAACACTTTTAAGCGACGGACAGTCAGGCTGCAACCCATATGCCCAGACCTGTGGGTCTCCTTGTAGCAAGGAAATCACTATGCCCACCCGCTGAATCTCTGACCCAGAAGACTGAGGCCTAAGCTGGAAATATAACTTGCAGCTCTCCTTGAAACAAAAGAACTGCGAGCGATCTCCAGAAAAACGATCCGGAAGATTTACTTTCGGCTCCTTAACCCCTGAAGGTGCTGCTGCTGCGGGAGCTCCGCCAGCGGCCTGGGAGGTGTGCATTTTAATGGACAAATCATTAAATTGACGAGTCAGGACCTGCACCTGATCGACCACCTGTTGCAACGTATTTTGAGGGGTATGCTCCATATTCCCACAAAATTTCAACAGAAGTATTGGGCTGCTGAATATGTTATGCACACCAGTGCCTGCAGGAATGTACTGGTGTTTGAACTGTTATACACACCAGTGCCTGCAGGAATGTACTGGTGTCTGAACAGAGAGGGATGCAAAACAAATGAACTCACAGACAGACTGGGAAATATGACATAACGTACACAGAAGGTGATAGGGTAACAAAACCAACACAGAGTGAACAGAGATGCCCAGAGGCTAAGAAACTGGGTGTCTCCCTAGTATTAGAAATGCTCAGATGGAAAAAGCAAGATGTTGTGTTTTAATACGTAGAGAACCCGAAATGCTGTTGCTAAGGGCAACAGCAAAACCCTAAAGGGTTACCAACGGGTGTGGCAGTAAACTCCTTGGTCAGAGATGGAATAATAATAATAATAATAATAATAATAATTTTATTTATATAGCGCTCTTTCTCCAATAGGACTCAAGGCGCTTAACAGATACATAGCATAATATAGTACAGAAAATAATGAAGTACATTTTCATAAAATACAGAAGCATGAAGATACTAAAAGGGACACTATGGAAATGCTTGAGTAAACAGGAAAGTCTTGAGTCTACTTTTGAAGGATTCTATAGTTGGGGCCTCTCGCACTGTGCGGGGAAATGAGTTCCATAGAGTCGGAGCCGCATGACTAAAAGCTCGACCCCCAGATGAATTACGGTAGATTCTAGGTACTGCTAAAAGTACTTCATCTACAGATCGCAGTAATCGAGTGGGGCAGTATGGGGTCAGAAGCTGTTTCAGGTACCTTGGGCCTTGGTCATGTAATGCTTTGAAACTCAGTAAGCCAATCTTGAAGATGATTCGCCATCTTACAGGCAGCCAGTGAAGGGAGTAGAGGATGGGTGTTATGTGGCTAGAACGGGGCTGGTTAGTTAATAGCCTGGCAGCAATTCTTTTGCTGGTAGACCAAGGTAGAGGGCATTACAGTAGTCTAAACGAGATGATACAAATGCATGTATGACTTTTGGCATGTCATCTGAGGGAATTAAGTGCTTGATTCTGGCTATGTTCCTCAGGTGAAAGAATGAGGATTTGATTGTGGCTGATATCTGATGTTTAAGTGTCAAGCCACCATCCAGGACAACGCCAAGATTCCGCACACGATCACTGGTCTGTAATTCTGAATCCCCCAGTGTAAGTCCAGTTGGTTGGCTATGCTGCAGTCTTGTCCTTTGATGTTGCGGTCGTATCAAAAGGACCTCTGTTTTATCCGGGTTCAGTCGCAGCCAACTGGCGCTCATCCACTCCTGTAGTTCAGCTAGACAGCCATTTAGGGTTGCTATTGGGTTATCAGTGCCCAGAGCAAAGGACAAGTACAGTTGTGTATCATCTGCATAGCAGTGGTAGACCAGGCCATGGCGCCTGATTATTTCGCCCAATGGGAGCATGTATACTGCAAAAAGCATGGGGGATAGTATAGAACCTTGTGGGACACCACATGGCAATGGCACTGGTGGTGATGAGTATAATCCAGATGATACTCTCTGTGACCTGCCTGTGAGAAATGATTTGAACCAGCTTAGGACTGTGCCATCCAGACCACAGAAATGTATCAGTCGCTCAATCAGAAGCCCATGGTCCACGGTATCAAATGCTGCCGAGAGATCCAGAAGGATTAATATTGAACAGTCACCTCTGTCTTTTGCCATCAGAAGATCATTTAACACACACACCAGGGCTGTTTCAGTGCTATGTCTTCTCCTGAATCCTGATTGAAATGGATCATAAATATCATGGGTTGTCAGGCGGGTTTCCAGTTGATTTGCAACGACTTTCTCAATAACCTTTCCTAGGAAAGGAAGGTTTGATACTGGTCTGTAGTTGGTCATGCAGTCGGGATCTAAATTAGGTTTTTTAAGAAGCGGTCTAACAATTGCTTCCTTTAGGGGTCCAGGAAAAATGCCTGTCTGCAAAGAGCATTGAACAATTTTTGTAAAGACAGGACCAATTATATCCATACAACCTATTAGAAGCTTGGTTGAGGCTGGGTCCAGATCACAGGTGGTGGGACGCAAAATTCGAGCAATTTCAGCACACAAGGAGAGTCTCCACAATCCTAATTCTCACTTGCAGAGCCCAGGTTCAGCTTACTGCCACTAAACTGACACATGGATGCCCTGCACAGTGAGAGAGGATTATGCAGGCAGGTCTGAAAGTACAGCCACAAACCTGCTGGGTTCACAGGATAGCAAAAGAACCTCAGCAGGCTAAACGACTGACTCCAGTCTTACTGCTAGGTCTGGATTGGCAGAGTGTAGTACCAAATGCCCAGGCCTATTTGCAGTAAGCAACAACAAAATACAAAGCTACACAGTACTGGCTAACTTTCAGGAACTGACTAACCAACAAAGATTCAGCAGCATCTGCTTAACCTGAGAAGAGGCCTTATAAAGCAGGTGCTGTCCACGCCCCCCTCAGACCTCACAGACTGTGAGCACAAAAACCAGCACCGGATCCCATGCCTGTAACCACTGCACAGCAAAAGACCCGAACCGGAGTATCAGCTGCGCTCAGGTTACTCCGCTAGCACTTGTCTCCCGGTTGCCATGACGACGTGGCAGCACAGGGCAGGAGACCCTAACAATACCATTGATTAGAACGAATAGTTCCAGTGATTTTGTCATTTTCTTCTAGTGATTTGGACCAATAATACCATTGATTAGAACGAATAATTCCTGTGATATTGAGGTGTTTGTGTCGCTTAGCTTAGCTGTCCAGTGACCACAGTGCACCTCTTTTTCTCTTTTCTTTGCATCATGTGCTGTTTGGGGCCAATTTTTTTTAAGTGCCATCCTGTCTGACACTGCAGTGCCACTCCTAGATGGGCCAGGTGTTTGTGTCGCCCTCTTGGGTCGCTTTTCTTAGTCATCCAGCGACCTCGGTGCAAATTTTAGGACTAAAAATAGTATTGTGAGGTGTGAGGTGTTCAGAATAGACTGGAAATGAGTGGAAATTGTGGTTATTGAGGTTAATAATACTATAGGATCAAAATTACCCCCAAATTCTATGATTTAAGCTGTTTTTAGGGGTTTTTGAAGAAAAAATACCCGAATCCAAAACACACCCGAATCCGACAAAAAATTTTCAGGGAGGTTTTGGCAAAACGCGTCCGAATCCAAAACACAGCCACGGAACCGAATCCAAAACCAAAACACAAAACCCAAAAAATGTCCGGTGCACATCTCTAGTTTTAAGCTGTGTCACAGCAGTTACCCATTCACTCTGCAGGCTGGACTCGGGTTATTGTCGGTTCTTCTCAATTGCTGGCACTTAGAGATGACACCATCTCAAGCGCCAGAGAGCTGGCTCTTCATAGAGTTTTAAAGGGGCCCGGGTCAATTGACTCGGGTTATCCGTTCACACTGCACCATGTCCTGGGTTGGATTCCTGGGTCGAAGCAGCGGTGTAAAAAGGGGGTGTGATACAGAAGATAGACATTAAAAAGATAGGCAGTCATTAGGTCTACACCATAGGGTCGACATCCAAAGGTCGACTGGGTCCAAAGGTCAACAGTCCAAAGCCCGACAGGGTCAAAAGGTCGACACACACACAAAAATTGGATGTTATTTGTGTTTTGAAACATTTTTTACCCTTATTTGTTGAAATGCGTCACCTCACAGGCTCGCTTCGCTCGCCATGCTTCGGGCTCGGTGGCTCGCTTCACTTGCCACAAGGCTGCTAATGGTGAAAGTTTGTGACATGGATAGTAAATTTGTTCAAATGCATCCCCTCGTGGGCTCACTATGCTCGTCACGCTTCAGGGTCAGTGGCTCGCTTCACTCGCCACAAGTTTACTAAAGGTAATAGTTTGTGACATGGATAGTAAATGCAACAAAAGTTGTAAAAACATGGGAAAACTAAAACAAAAATGTGTCGCCCATATGACTCTGTCGACCTTAAGACCCTGTTGACATTTGACAGTCGGCATTTTGCCTTCGACCTTTTGATCCTGTCAACCTTTTGACTGTCGACCTTATGGTGTCGACCTTTTTGACTGTCTATCAACCACCTCCCGTGAAAAGGTTATAAGCTGCTGCACCAGGGTGTGACATTCCTTTTGGCAAACCTGTTTATCATTCTTCAATAAGGAACTCGGACCCATTTGTTAATCATTGGGTTTAATATCCCATAATTATAATTTCTTATTGCCACTCTTAGCTATTCTGTCAATTTTTATTTTGAACACTTTGAAAGGGTCTAATACAAGTCCATATAAATACACAGTAGTAGCACTTATCTCCCATCTGCTAGCAGTAAGCACAACAACAATGCACTTAAAGCACCATTAAGTAAAAGCCAGTTGGGAATAGTGCAACTCCCAGTGCAGCAATAAAGTCATTGTTATAATTACCAAGCTTGTAGTCAGATATTGCTGTGTTGTCCTTCCAGACAGTTGTACACCAGATTTCCAAATCTTGCCATGTGCACATGCTGCAGTGTCAGGTTATCAGTTATCAGTGCCAGGTTGCTGGCAATGTAGTTGTGCAAGAAAATACTTGTAAACTGTGTCTAATGAATGTAATAAGGAGGTGCCAGGATATAATACTCAGTCTCTGGGCTTGATTCAAAGACAGTCGCAATTGCCATCTAGCTGCAATCCCATACGCAGCAGATGCACGGAATTATGCAAATGTCACACCTGCCGGGATTTGTACTGAGACACCCGCTGGCAGTATCTCAGACCCGCGGCTTGGGTGTGATGATGCAACCAACGAACGCACATTGGTCAATCATCGATATTCTGAGTAACCGTGTAGACACGCAGCATAGTGCACACACTCCACCCATAGAGTTTACTTACCTCTCCGAAGTCCCGTGGCAACAGCCCTGCAGTGCGGGCACAAATCACTAGGAAAATGGGCGGCGTGGCCATTTCTGAGTGATTTGCATATGTCCCCAGAAACAAGGTGCGGCGTATGTCATTGTCTACCATATGTGTGTCGAGCATTGTCATGCCGACCTTTTGACCAGGATGACCTTTTGATTCTGTTGACCTTTTGAACTACCTTTTACATGTCGACCATTTGACCCCATCAACCTTTTGACACTGTCGCCCTAATGCATGTCTACCATTAGTGGTAGACCTATTGACTGTAGACCTTTTTAGTGTAGATCTATAGTCCAGAAACCTTGCAGTGTGGTAGTTAGTTTCATTAACATACATTTGTTATTTCTTATAAGGATAGAATAAGATAATTTATTTTACACTCCTGATAAATTGTGGTGGTTGGTGTCATGTAGCTCTCTGGTGATTAGAGATTGGGAGAATCTTGGAAACAGGGAGTTATATTTACTTACAAATAAGCCAATTTGCATGATGCAATCATGCGTACTCTTATGGAATGGGATGTCACACAACATAGAAAATGTTTGCACACAACTAAAGACAGTTGGTTGGGCCACAGTTGTTGTTTGTTTTATATTCTAGTATAAATTCTAGTAGAAGTATCCCGTAATTCATTCTGTATATGAATATGTGTAAGGACTGACAGAGCGCGTGTGCAGCGTTGAGATGACGAGTAATGAGGAAAATTGGTCCGAATTCTACATTCACAATCACAATGGACAGATGTTCGGCACAATGGAGTTTCACTAGTCAGTATGGGAAAGCGTTTCTTTGTACAGTTCTTGTAGCCTGTACATAATGTGGGTGAATTAGAGACGTGTACAACAGCTTTCAGATGCTGTGGCTGTCAGATTCTCCACTCCCTGTTTGGAGCCAACCAAATGTAGAAAAAATATAATAGGAAGATTTCAAAATAAAGCTTGAGGATCATCCTTTTTTTATTTGGAATTAACACTATATTCCCAAAGGAGAGAAGACAAAAGCGAATGTACAAAATAGAATGTACGCAAGGAATGTAAAAAATCCTTGATGAAGAGTTGATTTTATATTTCACTCAACATATAAACTTTGGCGGAATGGCCATAGAACATCAAAGCAACGTAAAGGCATATTTTGGTTTCTTTTGTGTAGCATGCAAGGGGCTACACTGCTGTTTTCCCAAATGCCGCCATTACAGTCCAGATTTTAAGAATATCCATGTTTGAACAGAGTGTCTTTATTAGTACCTCAATCAATTTGATTTAATCATCTGTACTCAAGTGTAAATATCCTTGTAAAGGTGGAGTTTGGGACACTCTGCTATAGTAAATTAAATTGCCTGTCTGAACCTGTGTTATCACATCTTGCACTGTTTTACCTGTCAATTAAAATGATTATTTCTTATTACACAATGCCCTTGAGCCAACTCACCAGTTCTGCAGCAAACTACATTGGTGTATGCAGGATGCAGCAGTAGTGCTCTTCTGCCTCTGTACTGTGAATGCAAAACCCTACGCCAAGGGTGTATAATGGGACAAAGCCAGTAAAGACACTAGTGTGAGTGTGACATAACACTAGCTAAAGGGATAGAGTTAAAATGCCGGCTGTCAGGATCCTGGTGTTCAGGATACCATTGCAGAAATCATAACAGCCGTTAATGCCAACAGCGGGAATCCCGGCTCACCAAGGCTATTCCCACTCTTGGGTGTCCATGACACCCATAGAGTGGGAATAGATCCTGTGGCAAGCACAGCAAGCCACTGTGCCTGCACCATTCCCACAAGGGGACTCTTAGTGCTCGCCCTGCTGACAGCATTCTTGCGGGCGGGATGCTGCTGTCAGGATACCGCCGGCGTAACATATGCAGCCCCTAGCTAGAGGATAGAGCCCAGTGCTGCAAGTATGGTGGTCCGGGGCAGTACGGGGCGGTAAAGCGTACCGGTAAAGAAATTCCCAGCTGGTATGCAGTACCGCCGGGCCGCCACCTTGCAGACACGATGTCAGAGAGAGGAGAGCACAGCATGCGCCTCTCCTGCCTGCTGTCAAAGTCAAAAATATTACATAGAGAGAACATACAGACTCCACACATTATGAGTCGCTATACTTGCGAATACGCACAGCGCGCACCGCAATATATGGTAACATACGCATTTACACAGACATGCCACAAAGATAGATTTGACACATATTTCATACAGCACATAAATTGAACATATCAAGTGCCAGACATCATAATGTTTTAAATTATATAATGGAGTAACGTCATGTATGTGTATTATTGGAGTGGAGCAAGATGGACATGTCGTGGTTGGTGTCAAAGTAATCAGATTAATGAGTGTGTTAATTTGGTGCCTGTGGTTAGATTGTAGCACATTGCAATGAGTAGTTATGATTGAATGTAGGAATATAAAGCCACAATTCTGAAGAGAACAATGGACATTCCATTTAAAGCATGTGATGGACAGGAAACCAGTCGACCAGCAACCTTGAACAAAAGCCCAAACACTGACCAGTGACTCATCATGAATGAGAAAGTTCCCTCCCCTAGTTTAATAACAAGAGATCTGTGCACGCCCGTAAGAGACTCAGGGGTATATTTACTAAGCTGCCGATTTTGACCGATTTGGTGTTTTTTGTTCAAAGTGTCATCTCGGGAATTTACTAAACTCAAATCTCGGCAGTGATGAGGGCATTCGTATTTTTTTTACGGCTGTGTAGTAAAAATACGAATGAATACACCATTGGTCAAACGCGGCTGTTTAGGTATAGAACTCGGTCATTTACTATGCATTCGTATTTGAAATCTCTACCGTGAAAATGCATGTGCGGCCTTGAAAAAATACAAATCATAAAAAAAAGCCTAAAAAAAAGTAGACCTGCTTTTGAGAAGCGTGTTTACATGTGTTACAAATTATACATTACTCACACCTGCATTTTTTGAGCTTTAAAAGAGACCCAAGAACATTTTTCACATCTCTCACTCTGAAATGGCTGCTGCCGTGTGTAGTACTGATTTCTTGTTTGCTGGGGGATACCTGAGACTGCTCCCTGAGGCAACAATAAACCAGGGCCAGGAAAGTGAACATGGTCAGTAGGTTGTAGAGGTTCCGCGGAGGCTGCGGAGGCCTCGTTTTTTTATGGGGCGTTTAAACTTGAACGCATTGGCCAATGACCAGGTTATACAGATGTTCCGGCTAAATAGAAACAACATTTTCCATCTGTATGACCTTGTCAAACTGCACCTAGACCCTGAGATAGCACGCTCTCGCTCTGTCTCAGGCCTGCACAAACTCCTGGCTGTGTTGCACTTTATGGCTACTGGCAGCTTCCAGGCTGTGACTGGCGATGTAATTGGTATCTCACAGCCCACCTTTTCAAAATATTTAATTCAGGTGAGTTAAAACATACATACACGTCTATGTCTAAGTGGTGCTTCTGTTATGTAATATAACACAGTATAGTATTGATTACAGGTCATGACACTCACCTTATATTTTGTAATGTCCACTCAGATTTTGGATGTCTTGGATGCCCACATAGATGCCTCTATCTGCTTCCCTACCCAGGAGTCGCAGTGGCATGCAGTCAGGGTAGCTTTCTGTGAGCTTGCTGGCATGGCCAATGTGCTGGGTGCCATAGATTGCACACATGTTGAGCTGAGCCCACCTAGGGGCAGTCAATATATGTATACCAATAGACATCTGGGCCAATCCACTAATGTCCAGGTGGTTTGTGATGCAAATCTAACAATTATGAGTGTTGTTGCGGGTTACCCTGGCGGCTGCCATGACTCCTTCATCCTCAGTCAGTCATCCCTCTATGATAAGTTTGAGGCCGGACAAATGCCTGATGGATGGCTGCTGGGTATGTTCCAAGTGTGTTGTGTGTATGTGTGGTAACTTCAACCTCCTTATTTTTTAATTTTATTTCCCATAAACCACATGTCCTAATTTTGCCTATATCTGTCTTTCAGGTGATGGTGGTTATGGCTGCTACTCTTGGCTCCTTACTCCATTGTCCCAACCTGATTCTCCTGCTGAACACAATTATAATAATGCACATAAGTCCTCGCGGAATGTGATAGAAAGATGTTCTGGGGTGCTGAAATCTAGGTTTCGGTGTCTGGATAAGTCTGCAGGGCTTTTGTTGTATAGTCCCTCAAAGGTGACTAGGATTGTGTTCTGCTGCTGTTTTCTTCATAACATGTGTGTGCGCAAACATCTGCCACATGTTGTTGATGAAGAAAACAGTCAGCAAGTAGGTGATTTAGAAACACCTGGCGACAGTGTGAGTACAGATGTAGGGAGGCAGGTAAGGCAAGAAGTGAATCTGCGTTTTTTTAACGGTAAGTATTATTTAGTCATAAATAACCTTGCCTAACCACTATTATAAAATGTTTTATAGGTCATAATTATGTTTGTGTTGCGTTATTGTTTGTTATTTCTCATGTTGTTTACAGTTAGGCAATAAAATGTATAACTTAAGGTCCATACACACTTAACGATATAATGAGCGACGTCGCTCATTTTCCCCCTCCTTGAGCGACGTCGCTCATTTTATCGTTAAGTGTGTATGCCGCCAGCGACGACCGATGCGCGGCCCCGCGGGTCGGCAACGATCGTCGCTGTCGGTAGGGCATGCATGAAGGATGTGGACTGTCGTCCACGACCTTCATGCAGGGCTGGCGGGGGCGTGACGTCACTGAGCGATATGAGCTGTCATATCGCTCAGTGCATACAGGCGGCCGCCGACCGGCCGGCCCGGGAGGGGGAAACGTTAGACGATGTCGCTCACAGAGTGACATCGTCTAATGTGTATCGGCCTTTACACTGTCACTCATTAGCAAATTAAACAATACACATATTGCGTGTGAATAATTTAAACCTTGAACACAGGCATTTTTTGTGAAACAATTCCCAAAACATTATTTGTAAAGAACTATTTGCTGCAGCCTTCATCATTTTATTTTTTTGTGTGCTGGGTGCAGAGGATTGGTCTGGTTCGTTGGTCCGTGTTCTGCTGGAGCGTCTAACTGGGGAGGTAACTGGGGTCTGGCTTGGTGTGGTTGTTCCCGAGCTTGAGGTTAGTTGGTGTGATGCCAACACATTAAGGCTTTGGCTCAGGTTGTTTATGCTTGCAGTCAGTTGTGTATTAGCGGCAGTGTTGTTGGCAATAATTCGGGAGAGGTTTTCGTTTATCAGTTGGTTGTGTTGAATAATTTGAATGAGGGCTTGTTGCTGCCGCTGTTGGTCATCCATGATTCGTAGCAAATTGGCTTGCATTTGGCTGTTGTCTGCCCTCATCTGCTCCATTGAATTGGCAATTCTGCCAACCTGAACTATCAGTCTGCCTGAGTTCCGACTGAATCTAGGCAGATGATGGGGCAGACTGGCAAGGTATTGGGTGTGGGTGTTCAGGCAGGCATAGTGTTGCGCCTGTTGTGTGGCCCAACTGCTCCAAAACTCTGGAGCCATTTGTTGCTGGGGTGGTGTTGGGCTCAATTGGGGGCTGTGGGATGTTTGGGGTGGTTGGGTTATGTCCTGCAGCGTGGTTGGCTGGGTAGGATCTATCGCTTGCAGGTGTAGTGTGTACGTATCCTGCAAGTCAGATTCCTGCTGGGCATCCTCGGGCATGATGGGTGGTTCTGTATGGGGTTGAAGACAGCCATTATTTAGTAAATATTTTGCATTGGTCTTTTTATAGCTTTACGTCAACATGCATTACTTCTTAATATTCATGTTGGAAATGATCAATAGATTGTGGCCTAAACTTAACTATGTAGCTCACCTTTTTGTAGAAATATGTGGCTTCTAACGTTCCCTACTCAGTTGAAAAATGTTTGAGGGAATTGTTGGACTCTGAGCCATAATTAATGTGCGAACACGAAGAACTCTAACAATTACAAATTACTACATTTACATATTGTGTATGAAGCTTCCTTTTGTAAAACACACACAATACAATAAATGTGTTGAGCAATACACTTACATTGTTCAAGGCAGTCAGTGGTCTGGCCAAAACTTTAACAAATATAGTGCAAAAAAATGAAATCTTTAAAAATGGTTGAAAATGTCTTAAGGTGGCCTATGTTTAGAACTGGTGATGTTGGGCATGCAAAACAATTGGATTAGAGTTAACATTTATGTAGCTGTTTCTAGCAAATATTTTTTTTTTTTAAATTGGTTGCTATGGCCAACATCACATCTGAAAATGAAACAAAAAAAATAACGTTACCCCCATGTGCTTGCTGTTGGTGATTATTACAAGGATGACTTTTTATTTGTAACACATTTTTTTTGGCTGTGCACAAACAGTGGGGCAGATGAATTAACCTGGAGAAGGCATAAGGAAGTAATAAACCAGTGATATGTTCAAGGTGTTAAAGGCACCAGCCAAACAGCTCCAATCTGTAAATTAACAGTTAGGATCTGTTTGGCTGCTGCCTTTATCACCTTGCACATATCACTGGTTTATCACTTCCTTATGCCTTCTCCAGGTTAATACATCTACCACACTGTTTTTTAACTTATTTACAATTAATTTTTATGTTTACTCACCAGACTGCTGAGGGGATTATGGATCCTCGCTTTGTGGACTGGCCAAAATGGCTTGTGGTGGCAGGGACGACACTGTGGAGATGCGCCGTTGTGGTGGTGAGGATGCTGCTGGAGATTCAGCCTCAAGACGGCGTCTCTTGGTAGGCATCCTATGGAGAGTATCCGAGCCCTGTGATGGGCGCCTTAGTGGAGGGGGGTTTGATGAAGAAGGACCTATGTGATAACATAAACATTAACATTCTGCTTTTTTATGTGTTTTCCGAATATTTGTATAGACTACATTCTTACCTGCATTGCCAGCATCTGCATCTCTTGGCAGTGTGGGATGTGGCCTGGCTGTGCTGCGTCTCTTTCGTACTGTAGAAATATGAAGAATTACCTTATGAACATACTATTATGTTTATATGTTTATGCAAAATCCTTATTGTGATGTAAACATATGAGGAACCTGATGAGAAGTAAACAAAACTATGCTTATGCTTTTCTGCCTGACTTCATTGGGTGTGTATAGTTCAATTATGAAACAATTACACCAACCAATCCATACACAAAGGTGCAGAATTCACAATATTATACTACTTAAAACCCAAACGTGATAGCTTAACACAACCAGAATATTGCTCTGTATTTTACATTTTTTTGCTACTAACAACCAAACACTATCCTCAAATATATGCGCTAAATTGTAAGCATCAAAAACAAATATGCATGAAAAATCACATCAACCACACAAAGGACAACCCAGAACAACACACAATGGAGGTCATTCCGAGTTGTTCGCTCGCAAGCGGATTTTAGCAGATTTGCTCATGCTAAGCCGCCGCCTACTGGGAGTGAATCTTAGCATCTTAAAATTGCGAACGATGTATTCGCAATATTGCGATTACACACCTCGTAGCAGTTTCTGAGTAGCTCCAGACTTACTCGGCATCTGCGATCATTTCACTGCTTGTCGTTCCTGGTTTGACGTCACAAACACACCCAGCGTTCGCCCAGACACTCCTCCGTTTCTCCGGCCACTCCTGCGTTTTTTCCGGAAACGGTAGCGTTTTTTCCCACACGCCCATAAAACGGACTGTTTCCGCCCAGTAACACCCATTTCCTGTCAATCACATTACGATCTCCAGAACGATGAAAAAGCCGTGAGTAAAATTCCTAACTGCATAGCAAATTTACTTGGCGCAGTCGCAGTGCGAACATTGCGCATGCGCATTAAGCGGAAAATCGCTGCGATGCGAAGATTTTTACCGAGCGAACAACTCGGAATGAGGGCCAATAACCGTAAGTCCATTGAAAAAATTTTTTTTTTAAAAATTGCTAAAACACATGACTCACACTTCTTTTAAAGACACCAACAACAATTTACTTTTGTATTAAAACACCAGAAAAAGCCCAAGGCCACCTGCTAAATTGACAATACAAAGGATAAAAACATAACTATTTTTGATTAAAACTACGGTATCCGGACTCCAGGTCGACAACAAAAAGGTCGACACACCTTAGGTCGATGCCAATTGGTCGACACACCTTAGGTCGACGTGGACAAAAGGTCGACATGGACAAAAGGTCGACAGGAACAAGGTCGACATGGAAAAGGGTCGACATGAGTTTTTCACAATTTTTTTCTTTTTTGGAACCTTTTCATACTTAACGATCCACGTGGACTACGATTGGAACGGTAATCTGTGCCGAGCGAAGCGGAGCGGAGTGAAGGCACCATGCTCGAAGCATGGCGAGTGAAGCGAGCCATGCGAGGGGACGCGGTGCACTAATTGGGGTTCCCGGTCACTCTACGAAAAAAACGACACCAAAAAAACATTAAAAACTCATGTCGACCTTTTTCCATGTCGACCTTGTTCCTGTCGACCTTTTGTCCATGTCGACATAAGGTGTGTCAACCAATTGGTGTCGACCTAAGGTGTGTTGACCTTTTTGTTGTCGACCTGGAGTCCCAGACCCAAAACTACATCACCAACACATTAGAAGAATGAACCAACTTACAATCACAATTAGCTAGAAGACATTTCAGACAACTAAGGACAAAGCACAGATGTTTTAATTAAAAAGAAACCAAAAAAAACAACTCACCATCCTGCCTTGGGCGATCCGAGTCCCGGACATGAGTCGCACCAACCACTTCTGGCGGAATCAGAGTACGCACAGGCTCCTCCCAGTCCCGATATGACGCTCGGAAGGGGTGTCCACCCCCTGTTTGGCGGGCTGATTTAGCCTCCTTAGACATCTTAGCTTTGACACGGCGCTTGATGTCGTAGAATCGCTTACGACACGTGTCCTCGGTCCTCCTCACCACACCCTCACAATTAACTGCCGCAATGACCTTACCCCACAGAACACTCTTCCTGCGTGAAGAAACCTTTGCAGCATCATGGCCAAACAGCTGTTGATGATGCCTCATCAGCTCCCGCACCAATGCCATATTCTCTGCGTAGCTGAATTTGACATTGCGGCCCGTCTTTGTAGTGGTGCGTGGCTGCGCAGCCACAGCACCATCACTGTCACTATCAGTCGTGGCCGCAGCAGCAATCTCCCCCTCCTCCTCACTAACCTCCTCCACCTCACTCACCTCCTCCGTCTCACTCACCGCCTCCACCTCACTCACCTCCTCCACCTCACTCACCTCCTCCCTCTCACTCACCTCCCCCACCACACTCACCTCTGACTGGGACATATTCAGGACAAACAACAAATAACACTGAGAAAAAAAAACAGTAAACACACTCCTCCACTACCACCACACACCAAACACACACACACACACACACACACACACACACACACACACACACACACACACTCACTCACAAACAATGACAATAGACGTAAATAAAAACCAAAGACCAAAAACTAGACAGACTTTTAAATAACTACACAACAAGTATGACAAGACTACTTACACACACAGTACAGCACTCAAGTAATCGCAAAGAACCTCCTCAAAACCGCCAAAAACTCCTAACAACTCACCAACTCCAAACACACCTTCCTCTCACCTCTCCACTAGCTAAACCCACGAGGTGCGGACGGTTTGGGGCGGTTTTATAGTAATGAGCACAGACACTCCTCCATCACGAATCAAACCAATCACGGACGAGTGACAAAACGAAACTTAGAAAAAAAAAAAGGCTGGGAACGGGAAAACACTGCCGTAACTGAAAAATGGCGCAATCGTAAAAAAAACCTGAGAACACGGCCGCAAAACCACAAAATCGGCCGCATTCTACCTTGTAAAAACACGAATGACATCGACATCGAAAAATGATAATAATCAAAACACGACAGCATAGTAAATGAGGCGTAATAAATTCAAAAAGTTGCAAAATCACACATTCGATGTCATTCGTGATTACACTTTAGCCTCATTCAGAAAAATACGATTCTTAGTAAATATACCCCTCAGTGTATAGGTGATCACACCCAGAGCCGGCTGCCCTTTTTGTCCCAGATGATGGTGGAGATGCTGTCTGTCCAGTGGCTGCATGATTTTACTGAGAGAGAGAGTGATATGGAGTGTAGTGAGCATTTGAGCAAAATATGGTAATTGTATTGCTGGCCGTGTCTGTATTTGAATTAGTTTGTAATAACTTCTTACTGTGTAAATTGTAACCATGTAACTATATATATACTGTACATTGTGATATATTGAATACCTATCCTTTTAATAACAAATATATACATCAATGAGCTTTGGAACTCAGATAATGTGTGGGTGTATTGTTTTTCTCTTATGGGATGCAGTGTTTTGCGATGTATAGTGCACATTCATAGCACATGGTAATAAGATGCGCAGGCGTCCACAGTATATATTAGAGCTGGCATTTTAAATATTTGTTAGAAAATAATTTGACTTGCACACTGCCCAGTCAGTTGGAGTCTGGAGGTGACCGGAGGTTTCTCCTTCTTTGAGTCCGGTGGCGGTAGCGTGTGTTACACTCAAACGCCGGTTCAGGAGCCAATCAGAGCTCACGGAACAGCAGCCAATCAGGAGCCGCCGCTGCTGCCCAACCGCAAGCTCTAATTGGCTTGCGACTGGCGCCAGGTCTGAGACACAGGACACCACCGCCTCAGGAGGTGACTGGAGTGGACTGAGGGCAGGAGAGGGGCAGGAGAGGCGCGTGCTGCGCTCTCCTCTCCCTGACAGCAGCAGCAGACAGTGCCGGCAGCTTCAGCAACAATGGTGAGTTGCACTGCTGGGGGCATTTGTGGCACCATGGGGGCATGTGTATCAGGCACCGTGGGTCATATCTGGCAACGTGGGGGCATATCTGGCACTGTGGGGGAATATGTGTATCTGGCACTGTGGAGGCATATCTAGCACTGTGGGGGGCATGTGTATCTGGCAATGTGGGGGCATATCTGGCACTGTGGCAGAATATGTGTATCTGGCATTGTGGGGGCCTATCTAGCACTGTGGGGGCATGTGTATCTGGCAATGTGGGGCATATCTGGCAACGTGGGGGCATATCTGGCACTGTGGCAGAATATGTGTATCTGGCACTGTGGGGGCCTATCAAGCATTGTGGGGGCATGTGTATCTGGCAATGTGGAGGCATATCTGGCAATGTGGGGGCATATCTGGCACTGTGGGGGCATATCTGGCACCATTAGGGTATAGCTGACACTGTTTGGACATATCTGGCACCATGTGTGCATATCTGGCACCGTGGTGGCATATCTGGCACTGTTTGGGTGTATCTGGCACTGTTGGGGCATATATGGCACTGTTGGGGCATATCTCGCACCTTGGGGGCATATTTGGCACTGTGGGGGCATATGTGTATCTGGCACTGTGGAGGCATATCTGGCATATGTGTATCTGGCATTGTGGGGGCATATGTGTATCTGGCAGTATTGGGGGCATATCTGTATCTGGCACTGCACTGTTGGGGTCATATATGTATCACTCCCGCCATTTTCAGTGACCACGCCCCATGTGGCATGTGGCCATACCCATTTTTGGCACGCGCCTCTTAGGCATGCGCACACAGTACCACTAAGAATTTTTTTCTACTTGCACCACTGGCAGAGCCACAACGATACACGCTATTCCCAAGTCAGAACAGCTCCACTTCAATCGGTAATGCTGACTGGGAAAAAAAGGGACTTTTCAGCCATATGTTCAAGTACCCAATACCCCTTTTTTTTGTGGATCATGTCTGCCTCATGAATTATCAAACCTAAAGCTGTCCCAGAGTATTTAGAACAGGTTCTAGCACGTCTCCCGGCTCAGTCTACCCCTGTATCTTGGGCTCTAAGCTCTTTGTAATGTATAACAATCAGAGGTATGCATTTGTTACTGGAAAAAAAATAATTTATACCCTTTTTATACCTTTTTCAGATACAAGCCTAAAGCCAGGGTTTTCGCAAGTGAACGTGTATCTTATGTCTGAAAGGGGCTTTGCGCTAGAAGCAAAATCATTGCACATACATGCGCAGCAACCTAGGATTTTGCTTAGTGTGAAAGCAAAGAACCCAGTACTAAGGGGGATATGTACTAAGCAGTGATAAAAGTGGAGAAGTGAGCCAATGGAGCTGTTGCCCATGGCAACTAAGCAGCTGCTCTGTATATATTTATAGTATGCAAATTAGAAATGTTACGTCAATGCTGAGTTGAATGTATTTTGTTAAATATAATATAAAACAAATAGATATTATGTATAACACCACAAGCCGGTTATACAAACCACACCCAGTATTTTGGCAAGGAGGGACTTTTTTGCCTGTGCTGTACAAGTCTCCTTGATTTTTTATGCTGTAGACTAAGGTCTGTACATTACTTTTGTTTTTACCTCATTCAAAAAGTATACTTTTTGCAGGCTTTCCATAACCAATGTGCAGGAAATCAAAGTGTACATGTATAAATCAGGGAGCCCGGCATATTCTAAGCTAGGTTTGTGTAATGGTACACATGAAAAATAGTAAAAAGGGCATATGTCTTAACATACAAAAGGACTTTTTTTTAGGTTAGTTCAAAATTAAATCTATGTCTTTATATGTGAGAACATTCCATACATAGGGAAAATTAACACTCTTTAATTTTATTAACAAAGTACTTTATTTGCAATAGGTAGTAGATACCTTTTAAGAATTCCTTTAAAAGATATATATCATGAATCACGTAAAGGAATGCATTTAAAATGCAATTTAACGCATAAAAGGCCTTATTTAGGTTTGTTAGCAAACCAAAAAATTGCACTAATGGGCAAAACCATGCTGCACTGCAGGTAGGGCAGATGTAACATGTGCAGAGACATGCAGATTTGGGTGGATAAAGCAGCCAGTGTTTAACATGCACAGAAACAATATAACCCACCCAAATCTAACTATCTCTGCACATGTTACATCTGCCCCACCTGCAGTGCAACATGGTTTTGCCCATTAGTGTGCTCTTTTGGTTTGCTAACAAACCTGAATAACCCCGAAAATGTATTAACATGGGCTCACCATGAATGAGTCTTTTTAAAGTAATGGCAACCAGTGCCGTAACTAGGTGTGTGCCGATGGTGCCTTGCCCACAGCGCACATGCACTGGAGGCGCACCATCGGCAGCACCCCCCGCCCGGCCGAAAGCATTCGCTATAAGAGTCCAGCGCCGTCTCTCTTGGTCCCTGAGCGCCTCTCCTTCTCCCCCCCCCATCCCGCAAGACGCGCTGTCAGGCCTCCGCCTGTCTCCCGCCCGCGCCGCTGCCTCTGGAGGCACTCGCGCACGCAGGGAGGGTTTCCGGGAGCGCAGGAATAACGGGTCAGAGCTGGCTCCCTTGTACGCGTGCTGGGGCCGGCTGGCTGCCTGCCTGAAAGGGAGCTGCAGTGCACAGCCCCGGCTCTCAGGCATTCCCGGCCCGGGCTGCCTGGGTGCAGAGTAATCGTCTAATGAGAGACTGATCTACGCTCTGCAGGTATGTTACGGGGAGGGGAGGGGTGCGCCGCGGTGAGGGGGAAGAGGGGGCTTTAATGATGCTGGCCGGTAAGTTATGGTGGCTCCAGGCTGATGCATAATTGCTATTTTTCTTAATGTGAAGAGGTATGTGTGTGTGTGTGTGTGTGTGTGTGTGTATAGTATGAGTGTGTTGGCTATATAGATACTGTGTGTCTTTGTGTATGTGTGTGTATGCTACTGTGTGTGTCTACTGTATGTATGCTGTGTATGTGTGTGTGTGTGTTTGTATGTATTCTGTGTGTATAGCGTATGCATGTTGTGTGTATGTATGCTATATGTGTGTTTGCAAGTATAGTGTGTTTGTGTGTGTATGTATATGTGTGTATATATAATACATATACACACACCAACCAGGCAACATGCCATTATGTGGATTCATTATTAAAAGCTCCTAGACTCCTAGACGTACCATTTTCTGCAGAATATATATATATATATATATATATATATATATATAAAAATACAGAATGTCAAAGGGAGCTGTTTGTGTTGATTATATAATATACTCTTCCAGATTATGACCACAAAGTGATAAAAAACGCTTGGTTTATTCACATATTATCTATGCACATTAAACTTAGGTGAACATAGATTACCATAAAAAAATCAAATAGTAAACATATTTAAAATACAGATTCCAATTTTGCTGAAGACATGATATAATCAGTGTGTTCCATCCAATAGTATTTTATACAGGATGTCTGATGTTCTCACAGAAAAAACCATACCCTGGGTATGTTTTTTTCTGTGAGAACATCAGACATCCTGTATAAAATACTATTGGATGGAACACACTGATTATATCATGTCTTCAGCAAAATTGGAATCTGTATTTTAAATATGTTTACTATTTGATTTTTTATGGTAATCTATGTTCACCTAAGTTTAATGTGCATAGATAATATGTGAATAAACCAAGCGTTTTTTATCACTTTGTGGTCATAATCTGGAAGAGTATATTATATAATCAACACAAACAGCTCCCTTTGACATTCTGTATTTTTGTATTCTATTATCTGTACTCTAGCTAACAGAGAGTACGTCATAAGGTTGTAGCTTACAAATAGCGCATAATTAGGTCTACACCACATCCATATATATATATATATATATATATATATACATCCCTGTTAGTCTGGCTCTCCCAATACTAGTTATGTGCACCGGAAATTTTTCGCGTTGTGTGTATTGGTTTTGGGTTCGGTTCCTCGGCCGTGTTTTGGATTCGGACGCGTTTTGGCAAAACCTCACCGAAATTTTTTTGTCGGATTCGGGTGTGTTTTGGATTCGGGTGTTTTTTCCATAAAACCCTAAAAAACAGCTTAAATCATAGAATTTGGGGGTCATTTTGATCCCATAGTATTATTAACCTCAATAACCATAATTTCCACTCATTTCCAGTCTATTCTGAACGCCTCACACCTCACAATATTATTTTTAGTCCTAAAATTTGCACCGAGGTCGCTGGATGGCTAAGCTAAGCGACACAAGTGGCCGACACAAACACCTGGCCCATCTAGGAGTGGCACTGCAGTGTCAGGCAGGATGGCCCTTCAAAAAAATAGTCCCCAAACAGCACATGATGCAAAGAAAAAAAGAGGCGCACCAAGGTGGCTGTGTGACTAAGCTAAGCGACACAAGTGGCCGACACAAACACCTGGCCCATCTAGGAGTGGCACTGCAGTGTCAGGCAGGATGGCCCTTCAAAAAAATACTGCCCAAACAGCACATGATGCAAAGAAAAAAAGAAGCGCACCAAGGTGGCTGTGTGACTAAGCTAAGCGACACAAGTGGCCGACACAAACACCTGGCCCATCTAGGAGTGGCACTGCAGTGTCAATCAAGACAGGATGGCCCTTCCAAAAAATTGTCCCCAAACAGCACATGATGCAAAGAAAAAAAGAGGCGCACCAAGGTCGCTGTGTGACTAAGCTAAGCGACACAAGTGGCCGACACAAACACCTGGCCCATCTAGGAGTGGCACTGCAGTGTCAATCAAGACAGGATGGCCCTTCCAAAAAATTGTCCCCAAACAGCACATGATGCAAAGAAAAAAAGAGGCGCACCAAGGTGGCTGTGTGACTAAGCTAAGCGACACAAGTGGCCGACACAAACACCTGGCCCATCTAGGAGTGGCACTGCAGTGTCAATCAAGACAGGATGGCCC
Organism: Pseudophryne corroboree; assembly: GCF_028390025.1. Classification (NCBI taxonomy): domain Eukaryota; kingdom Metazoa; phylum Chordata; class Amphibia; order Anura; family Myobatrachidae; genus Pseudophryne; species Pseudophryne corroboree. The sequence continues at coordinate 393,276,969 of NC_086446.1, read as the reverse complement.
TTCCAAAAAATTGTCCCCAAACAGCACATGATGCAAAGAAAAAAAGAGGCGCACCAAGGTGGCTGTGTGACTAAGCTAAGCGACACAAGTGGCCGACACAAACACCTGGCCCATCTAGGAGTGGCACTGCAGTGTCAGGCAGGATGGCCCTTCCAAAAAATTGTCCCCAAACAGCACATGATGCAAAGAAAAAGAAAAGAAAAAAGAGGTGCAAGATGGAATTGTCCTTGGGCCCTCCCACCCACCCTTATGTTGTATAAACAGGACATGCACACTTTAACGAACTCATCATTTCAGTGACAGGGTCTGCCACACGACTGTGACTGAAATGACTGGTTGGTTTGGGCCCCCACCAAAAAAGAAGCTATCAATCTCTCCTTGCACAAATTGGCTCTACAGAGGAAAGATGTCCACCTCATCATCATCCTCCGATTCCTCACCCCTTTCACTGTGTACATCCCCGTCCTCACAGATTATTAATTCGTCCCCACTGGAATCCACCATCTCAGGTCCCCGTGCACTTTCTGGAGGCAATTGCTGCTGGTGAATGTCTCCACGGAGGAATTGATTATAATTCATTTTAATGAACATCATCTTCTCCACATTTTCTGGAAGTAACCTCGTACGCCGATTGCTGACAAGGTGAGCGGCTGCACTAAACACTCTTTCGGAGTACACACTGGAGGGAGGGCAACTTAGGTAGAATAAAGCCAGTTTCTGCAAGGGCCTCCAAATTGCCTCTTTTTCCTGCCAGTATACGTACGGACTGTCTGACGTGCCTACTTGGATGCGGTCACTCATATAATCCTCCACCATTCTTTCAATGGTGAGAGAATCATATGCAGTGACAGTAGACGACATGTCAGTAATCGTTGGCAGGTCCTTCAGTCCGGACCAGATGTCAGCACTCGCTCCAGACTGCCCTGCATCACCGCCAGCGGGTGGGCTCGGAATTCTTAGCCTTTTCCTCGCACCCCCAGTTGCGGGAGAATGTGAAGGAGGAGATGGTGACGGGTCACGTTCCGCTTGACTTGACAATTTTCTCACCAGCAGGTCTTTGAACCTCTGCAGACTTGTGACTGCCGGAAAGAGAGATACAACGTAGGTTTTAAATCTAGGATCGAGCACGGTGGCCAAAATGTAGTGCTCTGATTTCAACAGATTGACCACCCGTGAATCCTGGTTAAGCGAATTAAGGGCTCCATCCACAAGTCCCACATGCCTAGCGGAATCGCTCTGTTTTAGCTCCTCCTTCAATGTCTCCAACTTCTTCTGCAAAAGCCTGATGAGGGGAATGACCTGACTCAGGCTGGCAGTGTCTGAACTGACTTCACGTGTGGCAAGTTCAAAGGGTTGCAGAACCTTCCACAACGTTGAAATCATTCTCCACTGCGCTTGAGTCAGGTGCATTCCACCTCCTTTGCCTATATCGTGGCCAGATGTATAGGCTTGAATGGCCTTTTGCTGCTCCTTCATCCTCTGAAGCATATAGAGGGTTGAATTCCACCTCGTTACCACCTCTTGTTTCAGATGATGGCAGGGCAGGTTCAGGAATGTTTGGTGGTGCTCCAGTCTTCTGTACGCGGTGCCTGAATGCCGAAAGTGGCCCGCAATTCTTCGGGCCACCGACAGCATCTCTTGCACGCCCCTGTCGTTTTTTAAATAATTCTGCACCACCAAATTCAAGGTATGTGCAAAACATGGGATGTGATGGAATTTGCCCAGATGTAATGCACGCACAATATTGCTGGCGTTGTCCGATGTCACAAATCCCCAGGAGAGTCCAATTGGGGTAAGCCATTCTGCGATGATCTTCCTCAGTTGCCGTAAGAGGTTTTCAGCTGTGTGCCTATTCTGGAAAGCTGTGATACAAAGCGTAGCCTGCCTAGGAACGAGTTGGCATTTGCGAGATGCTGCTACTGGTGCCACCGCTGCTGTTCTTGCTGCGGGAGGCAATGCATCTACCCAGTGTTACGCACACCAGTGCTAACAGGAGTATACCGGTGTATGAACAGAGAGGGAAGCGAAGCAAACGAACTCACAGACAGTATAACATAACATACACAGGAGGTGATGGAATAACTAATAAACACAAAGTGAACGGAGAAGCCCAAAGGCTCAGGAATTGGGTGTCTCCCTAGTGTCAGGAATGCTCAGATGGAATAGAGCGGATAATGAAGCGATGTGTAGTGATTTCACATGTGGAGCACCTGAAATGATGTTGCTAAGAGCAACAGAAAAAACCCCAAAGGGTTACCAACGGGTGTGGGAATAAACTCCTTGGTCAGAGGTAGAAATATAGACACAAGGAGAGTATCCACAATCCTAACCCCCACTTGCAGGGCACAGGTTCAGCTTACTGCCACTAAACTGACACCTGGACGCCCTGCACAGTGAGGGAGAATTAAGCAAGCAGGTCTGAGAGTACAGCCGCAAACCTGCTGGGTTCACAGAATAGCAAAAGAACCCCAGCAGGTCAAACAACTGACTCCAGTCTTACTGCTAGGTCCGGATTGGCAGAATGAAGTACCGAATCCCAAGGCCTATTCGCAGTAAGCAACAAGTAAATACAAAGTCACACAGTACTAGCTAACTCTCTGGAACTGACTAACAAACAAAGATTCAGCAGCATTTGCCTAGCCTGAGAGGATGGTTTATATAGCAGGTGCTGTCCACGCCCCACTCAGACCTCACAGACTGTGAGCACAAAACCAGCGCCGGATTCCCTGCCGTGCACAGAGCCTGTAACCACTATACAATAAAAACCCGGACCGGAGTATCAGCTGCGCTCAGGTTACTTCGCTAACACTTGCCTCCCGGTTGCCATGGCGACGTGGCAGCACAGAGCAGGAGATCCTAACAGTACCCCCCCTCTGATGAGGGGTCAAAGAACCCCTACCACCGGGTTTATCGGGGAACTGCGAGAAGAAAGAGCGTATCAGTCTGGGGGCATGAAGATCACAACTGCGCACCCACGACCGCTCCTCCGGGCCATACCCCTTCCAGTGCACCAAAAATGACAGCCGACCCCGAACCATCTTGGAGTCAAGAACCCTTTCAACCACAAACTTCCTCTGACCCCGTATCAGAAGAGGAGAAGGTCTTCCACTGGAAGAAGGATTACTAACCGCCAGTTTTAAAAGGGAACAATGAAATGTTTTATTGATACCCAATGAACGGGGCAGATCTAACTGAAATGCCACCGGATTGATAACCCTGGTGATCTTATAAGGGCCGATGAACCGGGGGGCCTAACTTATGAGATGGCTGTCTCAACTTCAAATTCTTGGTGGACAACCAGATGAAGTCTCCTAATTTGAAGCTGCAGGGTCTTCTCCGCTTATCAAAAACCCTTTTGGTCACTAATGACACAGACACAAGGGCTTTCTTCACTTTCCTCCAAATACCCCTAAGGACCGAAACAACAGAGGAACCACCAGGCGTGAAATCCAGGGGGTCAAAAGAATTGGCCTTAGGATGATGCCCATACACACAAAGGAAGGGAGAGATCCCTGTAGCAGAGTGAGCCGCGTTGTTATAGGCAAACTCCGCCATGGACAGATGAGCAACCCAGTCAGTATGACACTTGGAGACATAACACCTGAGGAACTGCTCCAAGGACTGGTTCACCCTCTCAGTCTGCCCATTAGACTGTGGATGGTAGCCTGACGACAAGCTCACAGAAATCTGGAGATCAGAACAAAATGCCCTCCAGAATTTGGCCACAAACTGGGATCCACGGTCAGAGACCACATCAAGTGGCAACCTGTGGAGGCGCACAACATGCTGCATAAATAACTCAGACAGGCGTCTGACCGATGGCAACCCAACCAGTGGAACGAAATGCGCCATCTTCGAAAACCTGTCAACGACAACCCAAATGGCTGTCATCCCCGAGGATTTGGGCAAGTCCACCACAAAATCCATGGAAATGTGGGTCCATGGCTTAGACGGAATAGAGAGTGGATGTAATGGGCCGACAGGAACCCCTCTAGGAGTTTTATTTCGGGCACAAACGTCACATGCCCAAACCCACTGATCCACATCCCTAGCCACCGAGGGCCACCACACCGCTCTAGACAGCAACTCCCGAGTTCTGGCAATACCCGGATGCCCTGCCGACCTCTTGGCATGGAATTCCAGGAACACTCGCTGTCTTAACCTAGGAGGCACAAACAAGAGACCTACCGGAAGGTCTGGAGGAGCCTGCTCCTGTGCTCTAAGGACTAATGACAAGAGGTCCTGGGTAATGCCCACTTTAATACATGATGGGGACACAATGGGCAATGGCTCCTCGGTGGTCTCTTGAACTGGAGCAAAACTCAGCGAGAGCGCATCAGCCTTGATGTTTTTTGACCCAGGGCGATATGTTATCAAAAAATTAAAGCGAGCAAAAAACAAAGCCCATCGTGCCTGCCTGGCATTGAGCCGCTTCGCTGACTCTAAATATGCCAGATTCTTATGGTCAGTGAGAATTGAGACCACAAACTTAGACCCCTCAAGCCAGTGTCTCCACTCCCCGAGTGCATCCTTTATAGCCAACAATTCCCGGTTACCCACATCATAATTCATCTTGGCAGATGAAAATTTACGGGAAAAGTAAGCACAGGGATGAAGGCGATTATCAGACACCCCCATCTGAGAGAGCACTGCCCCAATACCTATCTCAGAGGCATCCACTTCTACCACAAAAGGACGCTCTGGATCTGGGTGTCGCAGCACCTTGGCCGAGACAAATGCCCTTTTGAGACGGGCAAAGGCCGCTTTGGCCTCACAAGACCAGTGAGCAACATCCGCCCCTTTCTTAGTGAGTGCCACCAAGGGGGCCACTATAGACGAAAATCCAGCGATAAACCATCTATAAAAATTCGCAAAGCCCAGAAAACGCTGAAGCGCCTTCAAACTAGTGGGCTGCACCCAATCCAGGACTGCCTGTACCTTAGAACCCTCCATTTGGAAACCTTCTGAGGAGATAATATACCCTAGAAATGCGATTTGCTGGACTTCAAACTCGCACTTCTCCAGCTTCGCCCCAAGCTGGTGGTCTCTGAGTTTCTGGAGGACTAAGCGTACATGCTTCCGATGTTCCTCCAGGGAATGAGAGAAGATTAGGATGTCATCTAGATAAACAACTAAGAATCTATCCAAATATTCCCTGAGCACATCGTTCATGAATTCCTGGAAGACTGCCGGGGCATTAGAGAGCCCAAAAGGCATCACCAAATATTCATAATGCCCTGAGTGGGTATTAAAGGCAGTCTTCCATTCATCCCCCTCTCTTATTCGGATTAGATTGTAAGCACCGCGTAGGTCAATCTTAGAAAAAATGGTGGCAGTACGAAGCTGGTCAAACAAAACCGAAATGAGAGGCAGTGAGTACGAGTTTTTAATCGTGATACGGTTCAATTCCCTGAAGTCGATGCAGGGTCGCAATGAACCGTCCTTTTTACCCACGAAAAAGAACCCCGACCCAACTGGGGACTGTGAGGGTCTGATAAATCCCTTAGCCAAGTTCTCCTGAATGTACTCTGCCATAGCCTGAGTCTCAGGACGTGACAGGGAGTACAACCTGCTCTTGGGAAGCTTAGCATCCGGCAACAAATCAATGGCACAGTCATAGGGGCGATGGGGAGGTAGTACCTCCGCAACTTTTTTAAAGAACACTTCCGCAAAATCTGCATAACATCCTGGCAATCCTGGCAAACTTAACTGCGAGAGCCTGACTGGAAGGCTCAAGCAACTCCTGAAACAATCACTACCCCAACTAAGAATCTCCCCAGAGACCCAGTCAAATTGAGGGTTATGGGCCCTTAACCAGGGTAACCCCAAAACCAATGGGGCAAAAGAACAGACAGTCACATAAAAAGACAATTTTTCAGAGTGTGTGGCTCCAATTAACAAAGGAATTTGGCTGGTGCAGAAGGTAATTTTACCCTGGGACAATGGTTCCCCGTTTATCCCACAGATCTCAATCTCTGATGCCAAAGGTACTGAGGGAACAGAGTGTTCCAGGGCGAATTGACGGTCCATGAAAACCCCATCGGCCCCACTGTCAACAAAGGCCTCAGTCTTGACAGTTTGACCGAGGATCTCCAAAGTCACCGGAATGAGAAAAGTCTTTTTGGGAAATTCTGACTTCTGGCCTGACAGGATATTTCCCATCACCCTCAGGCCCTGAAGTTTTCCGTTTTTTTCTGGGCATGATACTACAACATGACCTTTATTCCCACAGTACAAACACAAACCCTGCTGTCTCCTCCGCGTCTTCTCACGCGAGGAGAGGCGGGTAGCCCCAATCTGCATAGGCTCCTCGGAATATTCCTCAGAGTCTGAGGTTCCCTTGGGAAAAAAGGAAACTGCGGTCTCCCTTTCAAGCCTACGCTCTCTCAGCTGTCTATCCACCCGGATGGATAACTGCATGAGCTGATCTAAGCTATCAGGCGAGGGATATTGTACCAGCTGGTCCTTTATCTGGTCAGAAAGGCCCCTTCGGTACTGGTTTCTCAGGGCTGGGTCATTCCACTGGGTATCATGAGCCAACCTCCGAAACTCCGTACTATAAACCTCAGCTGGCCGTCGCCCTTGCTTAAGAACCGTAATCTGTGCCTCGGCTGAAGCCATCTTGTCAGGGTCATCATACAAAATGCCCAGTGCCGTAAAAAAAGCATCAACACTTTTAAGCGACGGACAGTCAGGCTGTAACCCATATGCCCAGACCTGTGGGTCTCCTTGTAGCAAGGAAATCACCATGCCCACCCGCTGAATCTCCGACCCAGAAGACTGGGGCCTAAGCCTGAAATATAGCTTACAGCTCTCCTTGAAACAAAAGAACTGCAAGCGATCTCCAGAAAAACGATCCGGGAGATTTACTTTCGGCTCCTTAACCCCTGAACTTGCCGCTGCTGCTGCGGGAGCTCCGCTAGCGGCCTGCGGGGTGTTCATTTTAATGGACATCTCATTAAATTGTCGAGTCAGGACCTGCACCTGATCGACCACCTGTTGCAAAGTATTTTGAGGGGTATGCTCCATATTCCCACAAAATTTCAACAGGAGTAGGGCTGCTGAATATGTTACGCACACCAGTGCTAACAGGAGTATACCGGTGTATGAACAGAGAGGGAAGCGAAGCAAACAAACTCACCGACAGTATAACATAACATACACAGGAGGTGATGGAATAACTAATAAACACAAAGTGAACGGAGAAGCCCAAAGGCTCAGGAATTGGGTGTCTCCCTAGTGTCAGGAATGCTCAGATGGAATAGAGCGGACAATGAAGCGATGTGTAGTGATTTCACATGTGGAGCACCTGAAATGATGTTGCTAAGAGCAACAGGAAAAACCCCAAAGGATTACCAACGGGTGTGGGAATAAACTCCTTGGTCAGAGATAGAAATATAGACACAAGGAGAGTATCCACAATCCTAACCCCCACTTGCAGGGCACAGGTTCAGCTTACTGCCACTAAACTGACACCTGGACGCCCTGCACAGTGAGGGAGGATTAAGCAAGCAGGTCTGAGAGTACAGCCGCAAACCTGCTGGGTTCACAGAATAGCAAAAGAACCCCAGCAGGTCAAACAACTGACTCCAGTCTTACTGCTAGGTCCGGATTGGCAGAATGAAGTACCGAATCCCAAGGCCTATTCGCAGTAAGCAACAAGTAAATACAAAGTCACACAGTACTAGCTAACTCTCTGGAACTGACTAACAAACAAAGATTCAGCAGCATTTGCCTAGCCTGAGAGGATGGTTTATATAGCAGGTGCTGTCCACGCCCCACTCAGACCTCACAGACTGTGAGCACAAAACCAGCGCCGGATTCCCTGCCGTGCACAGAGCCTGTAACCACTATACAGTAAAAACCCGGACCGGAGTATCAGCTGCGCTCAGGTTACTTCGCTAACACTTGCCTCCCAGTTGCCATGGCGACGTGGCAGCACAGAGCAGGAGATCCTAACACCCAGTGGGCTATCACAGTCATATAGTCCTGAGTCTGCCCTGCTCCACTTGTCCACATGTCCGTGGTTAAGTGGACATTGGGTACAACTGCATTTTTTAGGACACTGGTGAGTCTTTTTCTGAGGTCTGTGTACATTTTTGGTATCGCCTGCCTAGAGAAATGGAACCTAGATGGTATTTGGTACCGGGGACACAGTACCTCAATCAAGTCTCTAGTTGGCTCTGAATTAACGATGGATACCGGAACCACGTTTCTCACAGCCCAGGCTGCCAAGGCTTCAGTTATCCGCTTTGCAGCAGGATGACTGCTGTGATATTTCATCTTCCTCGCAAAGGACTGTTGGACAGTCAATTGCTTACTGGAAGTAGTACAAGTGGTCTTCCGACTTCCCCTCTGGGATGATGATCGACTCCCAGCAGCAACAACAGCAGCGCCAGCAGCAGTAGGCGTTACACTCAAGGATGCATCGGAGGAATCCCAGGCAGGAGAGGACTCGTCAGACTTGACAGTGACATGGCCTGCAGGACTATTGGCTTTCCTGGGTAAGGAGGAAATTGACACTGAGGGAGTTGGTGGTGTGGTTTGCAGGAGCTTAGTTACAAGAGGAAGGGATTTAGTGGTCAGTGGACTGCTTCCGCTGTCACCCAAAGTTTTTGAACTTGTCACTGACTTATGATGAATGCGCTGCAGGTGACGTATAAGGGAGGATGTTCCGAGGTGGTTAACGTCCTTACCCCTACTTATTACAGCTTGACAAAGGCAACACACGGCTTGACACCTGTTGTCCGCATTTGTGTTGAAATAATTCCACACCGAAGAGCTGATTTTTTTTGTATTTTGACCAGGCATGTCAAGGGCCATATTCCTCCCATGGACAACAGGTGTCTCCCCGGGTGCCTGACTTAAACAAACCACCTCACCATCAGAATCCTCCTTGTCAATTTCCTCCCCAGCAACACCCATATCCTCATCCTGGTGTACTTCAACAGTGACATCTTCAATTTGACTATTAGGAACTGGACTGCGGGTGCTCCTTCCAGCACTTGCAGGGGGCGTGCAAATGGCGGAAGGCGCAAGCTCTTCCCGTCCAGTGTTGGGAAGGTCAGGCATCGCAACCGACACAATTGGACTCTCCTTGGGGATTTGTGATTTTGAAGAACGCACAGTTCTTTGCTGTGCTTTTGCCAGCTTAAGTCTTTTCTTTTTTCTAGCGAGAGGATGAGTGCTTCCATCCTCATTTGAAGCTGAACCACTAGCCATGAACATAGGCCAGGGCCTCAGCCGTTCCTTGCCACTCCGTGTCCTAAATGGCATATTGGCAAGTTTACGCTTCTCCTCAGACGCTTTTAATTTTGATTTTTGGGTCATTTTACTGAACTTTTGTGTTTTGGATTTTACATGCTCTCTACTATGACATTGGGCATCTGCCTTGGCAGACGACGTTGATGGCATTTCATCGTCTCGGCCATGACTAGTGGCAGCAGCTTCAGCACGAGGTGGAAGTGGATCTTGATCTTTCCCTTTAACCTCCACATTTTTGTTCTCCATTTTTTAATGTGTGGAATTATATGCCAGTATCAATAGTAATGGCCTACTACTATATTTACTGCGCAAAACTAAAATGCACCACAGGTATAGAATGTAGATGGATAGTATACTTAATGGATGACGAGTGACGACACAGAGGTAGGTACACAGCAGTGGCCTACCGTACTGCTATATATAGTATACTGGTGGACACTCTCAGCAAACTGCAAAACTGTCTAAAATGCACCACAGGTATACAATGTAGATGGATAGTATACTTAATGGATGACGAGTGATGACACAGAGGTAGGTACACAGCAGTGGCCTACCGTAGTGCTATATATAGTATACTGGTGGACACTGTCAGCAAACTGCAAAACTGTCTAAAATGCACCACAGGTATAGAATGTAGATGGATAGTATACTTAATGGATGACGAGTGACGACACAGAGGTAGGTACACAGCAGTGGCCTACCGTACTGCTATATATAGTATACTGGTGGACACTGTCAGCAAACTGCAAAACTGTCTAAAATGCACCACAGGTATAGAATGTAGATGGATAGTATACTTAATGGATGACGAGTGACGACACAGAGGTAGGTACACAGCAGTGGCCTACCGTACTGCTATATATAGTATACTGGTGGACACTGTCAGCAAACTGCAAAACTGTCTAAAATGCACCACAGGTATACAATGTAGATGGATAGTATACTTAATGGATGACGAGTGACGACATAGAGGTAGGTACACAGCAGTGGCCTACCGTACTGCTATATATAGTATACTGGTGGAAAGGGCCGGCCCGACGCATACGCGGGCTACGCAGCCGCGTTGAGCGCCGGGCCGTAGAGGGCGCTGCTGCAGAGAGTGAGTCACAGTGACTCACTCTCTACAGCAGCGGTGGCTAGCAAGCGGCTCGACCCGCTCCCGACCACCGCTGCCCGGTGCGCACTGACGTCTCCAGCAGCGGTGTGTATCTGAAATTCGGCGCTGGGCCGTGAGCCAATCAGAGCTCGCGGACCGGCAGCTGAGACTCCTGATTGGCTGCCGGACCGCGAGCTCTGATTGGCTCACGGGCCGGCGCAGAGTTTCAGATACATACCGCCGCTGGAGACGGAGGGGTAGGAGAGGCGCGCGCTGCCCTCTCCTCCCCTCACAGCAGCAGCAGCAGTAGTAGCAGGTGAGCAGCACTTTTTCTTTTTTTTTTCAGGGGAGGAGGCACTGTGGGGACATGTATCAACACTGGGGGCATATTTGGCGCTGTGGAGGCATATCTGGCACTGTGGGAGGCACGGTGGGGGCATGTGTATCAACAGTGGGGGCATATCTGGCGCTGTTGGGAGGCACTGTGGGGGCACGTATCAGCACTGGGGCATATCTGGTGCTGTGGCGGCATATCTGGCACTGTGGGGGCATGTATCAGCACTGGGGGCATATCTGGCGCTGTGGGGGCATATCTGGCACTGGGAGGCACTGTGAGGGCATGTGTATCTGCACTGGGGGCATATCTGGCGCTGTGGGAGGCACTGTGGGGATGTGTATCAGCACTGTGGGCATATCTGGCACTGTGGGGGCATGTGTAGCAGCACTGTGGGCATATCTGGCACTGTGGGGGCATATCTAGCACTGTGGGGGCATGTGTAGCAGCACTGGGGGCATATCTGGCGTTGTGGGAGCACTATGGGGACATGTATCAGCACTGGGGGCATATCTGGTGCTGTGGGAGGCACTGTTGGGACATGTATAAGCACTGGGGGCATATCTGGCGCTGTGGGAGGCACTGTGGGGACGTGTATCAGCACTGTGGGCATATCTGGCATTGTGGGGGCATGTGTAGCAGCACTGGGGGCATATCTGGCACTGTGGGGGCATATCTGGCACTGTGGGAGGCACTGTGGGGGCATGTGTATCTGCACTGGGGGCATATCTGGCACTGTGGGGGCATGTGTAGCAGCACTGGGGGCATATCTGGTGCTGTGGGAGGCACTGTGGGGACGTGTATCAGCACTGTGGGCATATCTGGCACTGTGGGGGCATGTGTAGCAGCACTGGGGGCATATCTGGCACTGTGGGGGCATGTGTAGCAGCACTGGGGGCATATCTGGCACTGTGGGAGGCACTGTGGGGACATGTATCAGCACTGGGGGCATATCTGGTGCTGTGGGAGGCACTGTGGGGACGTGTATCAGCATTGTGGGCATATCTGGCACTGTGGGGGCATGTGTAGCAGCACTGGGGGCATATCTGGCACTGTGGGGGCATGTGTAGCAGCACTGGGGGCATATCTGGCACTGTGGGAGGCACTGTGGGGGCATATGTATCTGCACTGGGGGCATATCTGGCACTGTGGGAGGCACTGTGGTGGCATATCTGGCACTGTGGGGGCATGTGTATCTGCACTGCACTGGGGGGGGCATATCTGGCACAGTGGGGGCATGTGTATCTGCACTGGGGGCATATCTGGCACTGTGGGGATATATGTATCTGCACTGGGGGCATAGCTGGCACTGTTGGGATATGTGAATCTGCACTGGGGGCATAGCTGGCACTGTGGGGATATGTGTATCTGCACTGGGAGCATAGCTAGCACTGTGGGGATATGTGTATCTGCACTGGGGGCATATCTGGCACTGTGGGGATATGTGTATCTGCACTGGGGGCATAGCTGGCACTGTGGGGATATGTGTATCTGCACTGGGGGTATATCTGGCACTGTGGGGGCATGTGTATCTGGCACTGGGACATCAGTCATCCACTATCTCAATGTTACCCTGCCTCAGTCACCCATTATCTCCCTGTCACCCCTGCCTCACCAGTAATCTATTATCTCCCTGTCACCCACTATCACCCTGTACCACGGGGAGTACAATTGTGTAGCCACACCCCTTTCTTGTAAGACCACACCCCTTTTACCCCATGAAGGGGCGCCAAAATAGATTTTTGCTTACAAAAAAAAATAAGCTTGGGCCGGCCCTGCTGGTGGACACTGTCAGCAAACTGCAAAACTGTCTAAAATGCACCACAGGTATAGAATGTAGATGGATAGTATACTTAATGGATGACGAGTGACGACACAGAGGTAGGTACACAGCAGTGGCCTACCGTACTGCTATATATAGTATACTGGTGGACACTGTCAGCAAACTGCAAAACTGTCTAAAATGCACCACAGGTATAGAATGTAGATGGATAGTATACTTAATGGATGACGAGTGACGACACAGAGGTAGGTACACAGCAGTGGCCTACCGTACTGCTATATATAGTATACTGGTGGACACTGTCAGCAAACTGCAAAACTGTCTAAAATGCACCACAGGTATACAATGTAGATGGATAGTATACTTAATGGATGACGAGTGACGACACAGAGGTAGGTACACAGCAGTGGCCTACCGTACTGCTATATATAGTATACTGGTGGACAGGGCCGGCCCGACGCATACGCGGGCTACGCAGCCGCGTTGAGCGCCGGGCCGTAGAGGGCGCTGCTGCAGAGAGTGAGTCACAGTGACTCAGTCTCTACAGCAGCGGTGGCTAGCAAGCGGCTCGACCCGCTCCCGGCCACCGCTGCCCGGCGCGCACTGACGTCTCCAGCAGCGGTGTGTATCTGAAATTCGGCGCTGGGCCGTGAGCCAATCAGAGCTCGCGGACCCGCAGCTGAGACTCCTGATTGGCTGCCGGACCGCGAGCTCTGATTGGCTCACGGGCCGGCGCAGAGTTTCAGATACATACCGCCGCTGGAGACGGAGGGGTAGGAGAGGCGCGCGCTGCCCTCTCCTCCCCTCACAGCAGCAGCAGCAGTAGTAGCAGGTGAGCAGCACTTTTTCTTTTTTTTTTCAGGGGAGGAGGCACTGTGGGGACATGTATCAACACTGGGGGCATATTTGGCGCTGTGGAGGCATATCTGGCACTGTGGGAGGCACGGTGGGGGCATGTGTATCAACAGTGGGGGCATATCTGGCGCTGTTGGGAGGCACTGTGGGGGCACGTATCAGCACTGGGGCATATCTGGCGCTGTGGCGGCATATCTGGCACTGTGGGGGCATGTATCAGCACTGGGGGCATATCTGGCGCTGTGGGGGCATATCTGGCACTGGGAGGCACTGTGAGGGCATGTGTATCTGCACTGGGGGCATATCTGGCGCTGTGGGAGGCACTGTGGGGATGTGTATCAGCACTGTGGGCATATCTGGCACTGTGGGGGCATGTGTAGCAGCACTGTGGGCATATCTGGCACTGTGGGAGGCACTGTGGGGGCATGTGTAGCAGCACTGGGGGCATATCTGGCGCTGTGGGAGGCACTATGGGGACATGTATCAGCACTGGGGGCATATCTGGCGCTGTGGGAGGCACTGTTGGGACATGTATCAGCACTGGGGGCATATCTGGCGCTGTGGGAGGCACTGTGGGGACGTGTATCAGCACTGTGGGCATATCTGGCATTGTGGGGGCATGTGTAGCAGCACTGGGGGCATATCTGGCACTGTGGGGGCATATCTGGCACTGTGGGAGGCACTGTGGGGGCATGTGTATCTGCACTGGGGGCATATCTGGCACTGTGGGGGCATGTGTAGCAGCACTGGGGGCATATCTGGTGCTGTGGGAGGCACTGTGGGGACGTGTATCAGCACTGTGGGCATATCTGGCACTGTGGGGGCATGTGTAGCAGCACTGGGGGCATATCTGGCACTGTGGGGGCATGTGTAGCAGCACTGGGGGCATATCTGGCACTGTGGGAGGCACTGTGGGGACATGTATCAGCACTGGGGGCATATCTGGTGCTGTGGGAGGCACTGTGGGGACGTGTATCAGCACTGTGGGCATATCTGGCACTGTGGGGGCATGTGTAGCAGCACTGGGGGCATATCTGGCACTGTGGGGGCATGTGTAGCAGCACTGGGGGCATATCTGGCACTGTGGGAGGCACTGTGGGGGCATATGTATCTGCACTGGGGGCATATCTGGCACTGTGGGAGGCACTGTGGTGGCATATGTGGCACTGTGGGGGCATGTGTATCTGCACTGCACTGGGGGGCATATCTGGCACAGTGGGGGCATGTGTATCTGCACTGGGGGCATATCTGGCACTGTGGTGATATATGTATCTGCACTGGGGGCATAGCTGGCACTGTTGGGATATGTGAATCTGCACTGGGGGCATAGCTGGCACTGTGGGGAAATGTGTATCTGCACTGGGGGCATAGCTGGCACTGTGGGGATATGTGTATCTGCACTGGGAGCATAGCTAGCACTGTGGGGATATGTGTATCTGCACTGGGGGCATAGCTGGCACTGTGGGGATATGTGTATCTGCACTGGGGGCATAGCTGGCACTGTGGGGATATGTGTATCTGCACTGGGGGCATAGCTGGCACTGTGGGGATATGTGTATCTGCACTGGGGGCATATCTGGCACTGTGGGGATATGTGTATCTGCACTGGGGGCATAGCTGGCACTGTGGGGATATGTGTATCTGCACTGGGGGTATATCTGGCACTGTGGGGGCATGTGTATCTGGCACTGGGACATCAGTCATCCACTATCTCAATGTTACCCTGCCTCAGTCACCCATTATCTCCCTGTCACCCCTGCCTCACCAGTAATCTATTATCTCCCTGTCACCCACTATCACCCTGTACCACGGGGAGTACAATTGTGTAGCCACACCCCTTTCTTGTAAGACCACACCCCTTTTACCCCATGAAGGGGCGCCAAAATAGATTTTTGCTTACTAAAAAAAATAAGCTTGGGCCGGCCCTGCTGGTGGACACTGTCAGCAAACTGCAAAACTGTCTAAAATGCACCACAGGTATACAATGTAGATGGATAGTATACTTAATGGATGACGAGTGACGACACAGAGGTAGGTACACAGCAGTGGCCTACCGTACTGCTATATATAGTATACTGGTGGACACTGTCAGCAAACTGCAAAACTGTCTAAAATGCACCACAGGTATAGAATGTAGATGGATAGTATACTTAATGGATGATGAGTGACGACACAAAGGTAGGTACAGCAGTGGCCTACCGTACTGCTATATATAGTATACTGGTGGACACTGTCAGCAAACTGCTAAACTAGTCTAAAATGCACCACAGGTATACAATGCAGATGGATAGTATACTTAATGGATGACGAGTGACGACAGAGAGGTAGGTACAGCAGTGCACTCTGCACTGTACTACTCCTATATAATATTAATTATACTGGTGGTCCCCAGTCCCCACAATAAAGCAGCACACTGTGAGCACAGATATGGAGTGTTTTTCAGGCAGACAACGTATACTGGTGGTCACTGTCAGCAAAACTCTGCACTGTACTCCTGCTATAGCTGCTCCCCAGTCCCCACAATTAAGCAGTGTGAGCACTCAGCACAGATATATCATGCAGCACACTGAGCACAGATATGGTATGGAGCGTTTTTTTCAGGCAGAGAACGGATAAAAACTGGTGGTCACTTATCAGCAAAACTCTGACTGTACACCTCCTAACAGCTGCTCCCCAATCCTCCCCACAAATAAGAAATAAAGTAAACCAATCAACTTCTACAATAAACGGAGAGGACGCCAGCCACGTCCTCTCCCTATCATCTCCAATGCACGAGTGAAAATGGCGGCGACGCGCGGCTGCTTATATAGAATCCGAATCTCGCGAGAATCCGACAGCGGGATGATGACGTTCGGGCGCGCTCGGGTCAGCCGAGCAAGGCGGGAAGGTTCGAACCTGCCTCGGACCCGTGTGAAAAAGGTGAAGTTCGGGGGGGTTCGGTTTCGGAGAAACCGAACCCGCTCATCACTACCCAATACTAAGCAGCAATAGAATTGGGTGCCTGTACAGTCGATTTACAACAAACTCAGATGGTACGGCACTCCTAGTGGCTAATAACACACATGAAGCTAAAGGCAACGTTTTAATGCCTTTATTGTGGAGCTGAAGAAAATGCCACAATAAAGGCATTGAAACGTTGCCTATAGGAGTGCCGTACCATCTGGGTTTGCTAGATAGATAGATAGATAGATATAATTTGAATTCCCAACGCGGCAAATAAAGTCCCTTCGTGGGCTCGCTGCGCTCGCCACGTTTCAGGCCCGGTGGCTCGCTTCGCTCGCCACACTATTATTTTCCCCCTCGGTTGGTGGCATGGGCACACCAATCAAGTGGGAATAGTGAGCGTTTGTTGGGATACATACATTCATATATGTGTGTGTACGGAACCCCCTCCCCCCCCCATGAAAATCCTGCATTTGCCCCCGGCAGGGGACTCAGGAGCGCAGCCTCCAGCTCCCGGGTCTCTCCCTTCAAACTCTGCCCTGGATGCCGGATCGCCATCCCCGCAACTCAGGAGCCTGTCCCGGCTTACTCAGTCTCCCTGTGCACCACCAAGCACTGCGAGGAGCTTTGAGAGGAGGAGAATGCACTCGGGCAGGCTGCAGTTTTCCATCCCCAGACTTGTGAGTAGCAGCAATGTATATTTAGCCACATATTATGTATATTTTATCACCAATTGTGAAAGGGGACTGTCTGCCGTAATGTGTAATAATGGGGACGCTGTCTGCCGTAATGTGTAAAAAAGAGGGACGCTGTCTGCCGTAATGTTGAAAAAGGGAGACGCTGTCTGCCGTAATGTTGAAAAAGGGGGACGCTGTCTGCCGTAATGTTGAAAAAGGGGGACGCTGTCTGCGGTAATGTTGAAAAAGGGGGACGCTGTCTGCGGTAATGTGTAAAAACGGGGACTCTGTCTGTCGTAATGTGTACAAAGGGGATGCTGTCTGTCGTAATGTGTAAAAAGGGGAATCTGTCTGCCGTAATGTGTAATAAGGGGGACGCTGTCTGCTGTAATGTGTAAAAGTGGCTCTACCTGGTACCTGGTGTAGTGGCGCTACTGTGCAGCGTAATTTGAATAATGGAGACTACTGTGCACCGTAGTATGAATTGGTATTATTTTGTTGCCACGCCCCTTCCCCATGAAGCCACACCCCTATATATTTTGCACGCGCCTACGGCGCGCACTGCCCCTATCTTGCATGGGGGGCGCCAATGCCGTTTCTTGCACACAGCGCTAAAATGCCTAGTTACGGCACTGATGGCAACCATATAGAGCATATTGTGTGAATAAAGTAACATTTTGTTAAAGTGTTAAGTTTTCCCTCTGCATGGAATTGTTGCCTATACTGTATCTTGTGCCTGGACCTTTTCAGAATGTTCTCTAAAGATGCTGAGGAGCGGTTAATGATTTCAGCGGAGATCTCCTGTTTCTTGTGCCATGTAGTTATGCCAAAAGTGATTTCACTCATATAAACTCTGCATAATGTCAGGAACTCCCATCTCTGGAATTATTAACTGTCATTATTTATGTGTGACAAACTGAGGAAAAAGTCAATGAATAATGGTTTCTAATATAGTCTAGCATTGAAAATGCACAAGCAAGGCAGGAAACATTGCTGTAGTTCCTGTATGACACTTCCTGTTAGTGTTGCTTCTGTCAGGAAAAACTTTTACCTGTTTCCCGTGATGTAGTAGGTCATTTAGAGTTGGACATGTGTAAACTGTGTGCTGCAGAGGGCTAATACATCTATGGTGTATGTCTACTTTATTTTTCACTGACCAAGCGCCCATTGCATGTATCTTCATACTAGTACTATGGCTCCCAAACTCGGTCCTAACAGTCCAGGTTTGAAAGATATTCATGCTTGTGCATATATGGTATATTCAAACTGACTGAGATACTAATCAAGTCACCTGTGCTTAAGCATGTACATCCTTAAAACATGTACTGTTAGGATGCCTTGAGGACTTATGGGTCTATTTACTAAGACTTGGATGGAGATAAAGTACCAGCCAATCTGCTCCTAACTGACATTTTTCAAACACAGCCAGTGACATGGCAGTTAGGAGCTGATTGGCTGGCACTTTGGGGGTGATTCAGACCTGATCGCACGCAGGTTCCACCTACAGGGGGAGGGGGTAAACAATGTGCAGGTGTGCGATGGCTTGTGCAGAGAGCTGCACAAACAAAAGTTTGTGCAATCTCTGCTCAGCTCAGGACTTACTCAGCCGCTGCGATGATCCGGCCAGGATCTGACATCAGGCCCCCCTCCTCCAAACGGCTGGGCACTCCCAAGAAACGGTCAGTTGACACCCACAAACGGCCTCTTCCTGTCAATCTTCTTGTGATCGCCGGTGCGATCGATTTCTTCATAGATTCCTTCGCTGTTCGGCGATCCCCGTCACCAGCGGCCGACGCGCCTGCGCATTGTGGTGCATGTGCAGTTCAGACCCAATCTCACTGCTGCAAAAAAAAGCTAGCGTGCAATCGGGTCTGAATGACCCCCTTTATCTCCATCCACTTTATCTCCATCCAAGATTAGTAAATAGACCCTCTAGTTCGAGAAGCCCTGTACTAGTTATCTGCTATGCTGCAATCTCTATTTCACCAACACTGTAGAAATTTACAGTAAATGACACTCTATACATTGGACTGCTTAGTATGCATTTTCTAGTTTATTTTTCTTTTTTTAAAGAAAAACCCCAGCAGAAACACATTAAATAGCAATCATCTCTAGCATGCCGCCTCAGGATGATAAGGTTAAGTGTATCTTAATATGTTTTAAACATATTTTGACACAAACGCATTCCAATACTGTTTTCAGTTGCATGTGTAACTCAAACTAACAATGGAAATTCATTTTTACAGCACACATTTTAAAAATGCTCCATGTTTATTGATCACATAAAAGCAAAAGGCTTTAGACTGAATGTTTTTATATAGGTCACAGAAATGCTCTATGTATCTTTCTAGCTATGAGGTCTATTAATGTAGCAGTGAATATCCCTTTATCAGTAATAACAGGGCTTTTCACTTTTTTCGCCAATTCAGAGAAGTGGTTAACATGGAAAAACCTAAGATTTCTCCAGCAGCGCATATGATTAGTGTAAATATCGCTTCCCATACAGTAGTGTGAGGAGAGTAATTCAGAGAAGTATGGAAAGGTCAGCTTCTAAAAAAATAATTTGCCATCTCAGGATGGTGTAGAGACTTTAGGGGGAGATGTACAAAGCAGTGATAAAAGTGGAGAAGTGAGCCTGTGGAGAAGTTGCCCATCAGCTGCATTGTATCCTTTTATAGAATGCAAATTATAATGTTATGTCTATGCTGATTGGTTGCCATGGGCAACTTCTCCACTGGCTCACTTCGCTGCTTAGTATATCTCCCCTTAATAAGAGCCTATTGAGGGGAGGTGAGCAGCGAAACTGCTGTCCTCCTGCCTCCTCCCCTACCTCTCCAACCCCTTCTCTGTCACCAGCCAATCAGAGGTGTCCAGGTAAAAAGTGGCAGAGAACAAAAAACTGCCACTGCTCCCCATGTGACCAGGACAGTGATGGAGGGAGGTTTCCTGAGTGTATATAGAAGTGATCTGGCATATGCCGGGTCACTTTAGATTTCAGACTGCACGCTGCCCCTCACCCTTGCATGGCCGTATCACTCTTTCCCCACCCCACTCTGTCGTGCAGCAGCACATATGTTAGTGAAGTGACCTGGCATGTACCGGGTCGCTGCTGACTGCCTTTTGCCCCCGCTGCCCCTACCCTTCCACGGCTGGTTCACTCTTCCCCCAATCCACTCTGTCCTGCAGCAGCACATTTATTAGTGAAGTGACCTGGCATATACTGGGTCACTGCTGACTGCCAGCTGCCCCCATTGCCTCTATTCTTCCACAGCCGCGTCGTCTGTTCCCATGTGCAAAAAACAGTTTGGAAAATGCATGTGGTAATGCATTCGCCGCAAGGCTCGCCAGGACCACAGAGGAGCAGTTTATAGGAAGATGGATATGTTTTCCTGAATGGATACCAAACATTACTATATATTAGGGATGGCGATGAATGGGTTAATTATCGATGGTCGCCATTGATGATACTATCAGTGGTTAACCTTGATGGTATAAAACCATTCACAGGTATTCCATCGATGATTTCAACCACTGTTGGTCATCCCTGTGCTATGCATTAGTAAGCCAGACGGCCAATCAGAGCATGGGGGTGGGGTTTTGCCGGTCTGTCGGGTGGTGGAGCTAGGTCCCTTACCCGGCATTAAGAGAGGGTAGTGGGGGAGGAGAACATTGTGGTATCTAGATCATCGACGGCGGTAAACCATTGGTTCCCTGCCATCAATGTCAAAACTATTTGACATCGGCCTTAGCCAACAATGATTTGTAATATCATTATATATAGTATCATTATATAGTATATATGATATAGTTTGCCCCTACTGTAATTTATACGCATATTATAGTTTTGTGTGATTTTATTCAGATCACAGATCTCCATATCTATTTTTATAGCAGCTATGTCTATTTATCAGTTTATTTGTATTCATGTTGAATATAGTTGTGCTTCTAACTTTGGCACTGAGGGTTAAAGATACAAGATCTTTTCTGACGAGTTACCTTGGTTACTAGGGATGCTGTGACGTACATTGTGGTACCCAGTCTGGTTGCCGAGAGTGACTGAAGAGCCAATATGTATTCAGCGGTCATTCATTAAATTACTGCAAGGAGCGTGACACTACAGTTTTATTCAGAGACAAAGACTGGAAGAAGCCAGGCATCCAACAATGGAGTTAATATTTTAATAAGTCAGAGCTAGGTGATGACAGACGTACATGTTTGCTATGTGTGAGCTGCTTTAATGAGAAAATGTATTATAGGTTTTGTTTTTCATTAAATTAGTCTAAAAACACATGTGGCACATAATCAGTATTGCAGAATACCACACATTATGTAGGGCTATATCCATTACTATTACATTTACTATATTTCGTGTAAATAACTACAGTATATTACATTTTGTTGTCGTTATCCCTCTTTGAAAAGTATTATAGTTTTTACCATCTGAACACGCTTTCCAGTATTTATTTTGTCACTAAGTATATTTTGGTACTGTTAAGCAAACAAGACTATAACATGTTTTTGTTATATTTTAAATATCCACCTTTTCTGAAGAATAAGATACTGAGAATTTCACTTAGCATAGAGGGCCACAGTGATAGCGCTGTATAGCAATGCTGCAGAAGGCGTCAATCAGGGGTGTATCTACCCATTGGCCAGGATGGCACTTGCCAGGGGCGCCAAGTGAGGAGGGGTGCCGCCCGGCGGTGCCACCCGCGTCCAGGAGGTAGTCTCACATTTTAGAGGCAGGACCAGTCCTCCTTTCCCCGTGCAGTTCCTCACCCGCAGTGACGCCCGGCAACAACTTTAGCAGCAGTAGCGGCAGCCAGTGTTATTTGCCCATGGACTGCACTGTACCGTTTATGACATTTACTGTTATGCCACCATCAAGGATTGATGTATGTCTTTTATTAATGATTTTTATTATGATTAAATCACTTTTTTGCAATAATGTGCTGGTACCCATGTTTACAGAGAAGGACATCAGGTGGCGGCCCGAACCCTCCCTGGTGGTGCATAAACCGAACCACTCTCTCCATAACCTAAATTCCCCGCAGGCTAACCATCCATGGTGGTGTCTAACCCTAACCTCCCCACAACCAGGGCCGAAACTAGGATTTTCATCACCCGGGGCAAGGCAGTAATTTGGCGCCCCCCCCACAAAACATAAAAACAGACAAACAAACCCTATCACACTAAAATAATCAGATTATCAAAAGTTATGAAAAAAGAGGATACTATTGGACAATATTCCCCTATGTGCCTCAAATGCCCTATGCGTCACATGCCCCGCCAGCGTGATCAACTACATGCTCCCCTGTGTGTCCCCATACATTGCACTATATCATAACACTTCATCACTGCACTACATTCCCCTATCCACTGCACTACATCACTATACTACATCCCCTACACGCTGAAATACATCACTGCACTACATTCCCCTATCCACTGCACTACATCACTGCACTATATTCCCCTATCCACTGCACTACATCACTGCACTACATTCCCCTATCAACTGCACTACATCGCTACACTACATCCCCTACACGCTGAAATACATCACTACACTACATGACCCTATGCACTGCACTACATACCCTATATGCTATAGTACGTCGCTACGCTACATCCCCTTATATGCTACACCACAGTGCACTACATGCCCCTTTATACTGCAATACATTACTACACTATATACCCTATATGATACACTACATCACTGCACTACATCACCCTATAAGCTTCACCAAAACCCCGATCTGGAAGGCAAAGCGGGGGTTGATATTGATAACTGGGAGCACAGTGTGCTTCTATAGCTTGTATGGTGCACCGCACGCTAGTCGCAGCACTGCATAGCAAAGAAGAGAGTTTAAGACAGAAGCCGATTTAGGAAAGATCCCAGGTACTGGAGCTCACCCACACAGCGTCGCAGCCAGCTGCGGGCAGACAGGTGGGTCAGATACATTGCCCTGGGAGCTGTCTGCTGTCTCACTGGAGCAGCACAGCGCTACCAGTAAAAACCAAACAAAAAAAACCTGTCTCTCTGTAACTCCTTGGCGCCCCCTCAAATCCTGCACCTGGGGCGCATGCCCCCTTAGCCCCCCCCTAGTTACGGCCCTGCCCACAACCTAACCCTAACAAACCCCCTCCACCCGGCAGCCTACTCTAGCCTCCCCAGTGGTGCCTAAACCTACCCCCTCCCAATAATCCCCCATGGTCTAACCCTAGGAGTCCTCAGCATACTTATGGCCGGCATGTCTGCAGTAGGGATTCCGGCCTCAGCATTACTGTGTGGTATATTGTGAGTAAGGGATACTACTGTGTGGTGTAATTTGAATTGGGGGTACTATTGTGTGGCCATGCCCTTTATTTGGCATACGCGCCTTCCCCATTTTAAATATAGTGGGGCGCCAGTCCCTTACTTTGCCAGGGGTGCTCGGACCCCTAGATACACACCTGGCGTCAATTACAAGCAGACGCCTCCTGCTGCATTAGTGATCCAACCTGCGTCCTCAGACCACTCACCATCACCCATGATGATGCGTAAGCCACCCGTCAAAGAAGCCATGAAATCTCCATGCAGCTACGGAGATCCCTGGCCTCTTCCCTCCCCCTAAACGGCGGCATCACCCCATCGCCGCCCCCTCCCCCAAATGGCATCAGAATGTCAATCACTGCCAGTCTGATACCGGACTGTATGCTACGTCGCAGGACCCATTCGCGCACACACAGAACGGGTCCCGTGCACGCACAAAGTACTGATGATCAGTACTTTGCACATCCTGATGCTTATGCATCTGGATCTGAATAACCCATAGAGAGAAGTGTAACTAAGCAGTGGTACACACATATAGGATGAGGCCATTTGGTATCAGTGAGAAAAGTCCACACCTCAGAGCCTACAGAGAAAATAAACATTTGCAATGTCATGCAGCCATTTTGTAACAAGATTTTGAATGACATCAACTTTATGTGTCAAAATGGCCGAGTCTGCTGGATTGCCAAAGTTTCCATATTCTACAGCTGTGCAGATTGAGGTATTGATAAATAAATGTGTGTCAGATGCCCTGCAGCATTTAATTTTACAATATACTTGAAAACAAAAAAGTATTTCTTCCCATCAAATCATTTTAGAAAAGTAATGCCCAGATTACAGTCAGCTGTTACTAAAATAGACCTTCCACTGCTCACTTAAGAGCGTGCATTTTACTTTGATACTCCCTGTAAGATAATAGTATTTCTTGGACTGCACAGCCCAGAGAAATTTCATGTAATTCCCTGTTGAGATCCACACTAGGTGCTGATTATTTATTTATTAACAGTTTCTTATATAGCGCAGTAAATTCCGTTGCGCTTTACAATTGGACACAATGATAAAACTAAACTGGGTAATAAACAATCATAGAGGTAGGAGGCCCTGCTCGCAAGCTTACAATCTATAGGGAAATAGGCATTGATACGCAAGGAAAGGCACTATCTATTGTATATTTGTCCACCGGATTGCAAAGGTTCTAGGTGGGTTGCATAATATCCCATCGGACTGTACAGTGGAGATATAATCGGATAGGAAAGGTTATGAAGGTTGAGTGAGCGGTTCTGGAATGTGATAAGCTAGCCTGAAGAGGTGAGCTTTCAGGGAACGCTTGAAGTTTGGAGACTAGGGGAGAGTCTTATTGTGCATGGTTGGACATTCCACAGAGTGGGTGCAGCCCAAAGAAAGTCCTGCAAACATGCGTGGGAGCAAGTAATGAGTGTGGATAAGAGACACAGGTCTTGTGAAGAGCGGAGAGGTCGGGTTGTGAGATATTTTGAGATGAGTGAAGAGATATACATAGGTGTAGTATGGTTAATGGCCTTATGTGTGAGTAAAAGTATTTTATATAGAATACGGTACAATACAGGTAACCAATGGAGGGACTGACAGAGTGGATCTGCAGACGATGAACATCTAGCAAGGAAGATTAGCCTCACAGCTGCATTCAGAATGGATTGTAGTGCTGAGAGTCTCTTTTTGGTAAGACCAGTAAGAAGACTATTGCAATAATCAATGCGGGAGATAATGAGAGCATGGATTAGAGTTTTTGCAGTGTCTTGTGTAAGGTATGGTCATATTTTGGATATGTTTCTTAGATGCATGTAACATGATTTTGAGACAGATCGAATGTGGGGAGCAAAGAACAGTTCTGAGTCAAGTATGACACCAAGGCAGTGGAGTATGTATTGATTGTTGAGTTCTCAACAGTGAAAGAGATATCAGGTTGGTAACTACTATTGGCCAGTGGAAATATAAGTAGCTCTGTTTTGGAAATATTAAGTTTGAGGTGGTGAGATGACATCCAAGATGAAACAGCAGAAAGGCATTCAGTGACCCTGACCAATACAGATGGTGACAAATCTGCTTACAGATGATGGTCAACAGTGTCAAAAGCAGCAGAGAGATCAAGAAGAATAAGAAGTGAGTAATGGCCTTTAAACTTTGCAGAGACTAGATCATTCACTATGGGATCAAATGAGGAGAGAGTGCCAGAGGGTTCAGGAAGAGAATTGAGCAGGTCACTGGCTGAGGAAAAAGCATACCATGTCATCTCGCATCTCATCAATCTTCTTCCTTGAAGTAGGAAGCAAGATCTTGCGCCTTGATAGTGCCTGGTGGGTTGGGTGAGGGAGGTTTCAGAAGTGATTTAAATGTATTAAAAAGTTGTTTGAGGTTAGAGGCTTGAGCAGAGATAAGAGTTTGGAAATATGTTTGTTTGTTTGGCAGAGTCCAGGGCATTACGATAAGAGTGGTAGACAGTCTTATATGTGAGAAAGTCGCTAGGAATACGATATTTACACCACTGACGTTCAGTTTTGAGTGAGAATTTTTGTAGATGTCTTATTAATTTAGAGTGCCATGGTTGACATCTTGACCTACGTGGAGTGTGATGGGTAGCTAGAGCCACTTGGTCAAGGGCTATTTCTACAGTCTGGTTCAGGTGTGATACAGCAGTCTCAGGAGAAGTAAATAGGTGAGAGCACTTGTTGCAGAAAGGTGGACAGTTCTTGAAAATTAATTGTGTTAATATTTCTGTGGGTTTGAGGAGGATTAGAGGACTTCAATGTCTCTGAGTTTGAAGTAATGGTGGAGAGCATGCAGGTGATAAGGTTGTGATCTGAGAGAAGGAAAGTGGTGTTAGTGAATTCAGAAACTGAGTATAGTCTGGTGAATACTAGATCAAGGCAGTGGCCCTCCTGATGAGTAGAGGAGTCAGTCCATTGGGAGAGGTCAAGAGAGGAGGTTAGAGAGAGTAGTTTGGAGGCATGAGCAGCAGATTTTGGACTATCAATAGCAATATTGAAATCACCCATAATGATGGTGGAGATGTCAGAGGATAGGAAGTGAGGGAGCCAGGCAGAAAAATCTTCCAGAAATTGTTTGGGTTGACCAGGTGGACGATAGATAGCTGAAACACACTGATTAGGAGGTAGACGTTAAGTAGTCACAGCTGTTACTGCTAATGTATCTTAATGCTGCAGCAGATCAGCAGCATTGTGCACAAAGTCGCACAATCAAGCAGACATTTGCAGCACCATCAGACTTCTGGGCAAACATATGATTGGTCAGAATGTACATTAGTATATTTATGCAGGTGTCCGTAAAATTGTGTCTTTTAGATAGTTCCTGACACCGGTACACCACCGACATGCCCGTAGACACACCTACCACAGACAGTCAACTCCCAACCACCCAGGAGCACATATCAGAATTGCATGGACTCCAGTTCCTATCTGAGTCTCCCATTGGTAACCATTGAGATACATGTGGAGTGTGTCTCGGACGTATGTGCAGAAATAAAACATGCACTTCTGAATCAGTCCCCTCGGATACTTGAACACAGAAACTCAGAATACAGTTATTGCAACTGAAGAACCACTGTAAGCTATCTCTCAGTTACAAACTACCAAAGCTTCTTTTCTAGATAAGTATTAGGGATATAAAAGAAGTGATTTAACTTATTATTTTTAGCTTATCAATTTTTTTTTAGGTTTTATATAGGTTGTATCTATTATTCAACAGAAACACTTCAAGCACGTTTTCCTGTGATGCACACATCAGGTAAGGAACATCAATGTTGTAGTAGCTACTTTCCATGTACAGCAGGGGTGGCCAGACTTTTGGAGTCAGCGATCTACTTTGAAAGCTGAAAAGCTTTTGTGATCTACCTAGGTGGGATAATAGCGTGGCATAACAAAAAGTGGGCGTGGTATAATAAAAAAAGGGACGTAACCTTGCTGCACAGAGTGTAATGACTGTCTCGCACAAAATAACACATTGGCCCCCACAGGTAAAAACCTCAAACACATATGCCCCCACAGTGCCAGATACACATATGCCCCCACAGTGCCATGTGCCCACAGTGCCAGATATGACCCCACAGTGCCAGATATGACCCCACAGTGCCAGATACAGATATGACCCCACTGTGCCAGATACAGATATGCCCCCACAGTGCCATGTGCCCACAGTGCCAGATATGACCCCAAAGTGCCATGTGCCCACAGTGCCAGATATGCCCCTACAGTGCCAGATACAAATATGACCCCACAGTGCCATGTGCCCACAGTGCCAGATATGCCCCCACAGTGCCAGATATGCCCCACAGTGCCAGATACAGATATGCCCCCACAGTGCCATGCCCCCACAGTGCCAGATATGCCCCCACCGTGCCACATATGCCCCCCACAGTGTCACATATGACCCCACAGTGCCACATATGACCCCACAGTGCCAGATATGCCCCCACAGTGCCAGATATAGATGTGACCCGCAGTGCCATGTACCCACGGTGCCAGATATGCCCCCACAGTGCCAGATACAGATATGCCCCCACAGTGCCAGATATGCCCCCACAGTGCCACAGTGCCACATATGCCCCCACAGTGCCACATATGACCCCACAGTGCCATGTGCCCACAGTGCCAGATATGCCCCTACAGTGCCAGATACAGATGTGACCCCACAGTGTCATGTGCCCACAGTGCCAGATATGTCCCCACAGTGCCAGATACAGATATGCTCCAACAGTGCCATGCCCCCACAGTGCTAGATTTGCCCCCAGAGTGCCAGATACAGATATGCCCCCACAGTGCCATGCCCCCAGTGCCACATATGCCCCCACAGTGCCACATATGCCCCCACAGTCCAGATACAGATATGACCCCAAAGTGCCATGTGCCCACAGTGCTAGATTTGCCCCCACAGTGCCAGATACAGATATGCTCCCACAGTGCACCCACAGTGCCAGATACAGATATGCCCCCACAGTGCCACATATGACCCCACAGTGCCACATATGACCCCACAGTGCCACATATGACCCCACAGTGCCACATATGCCCCCACAGTCCAGATACAGATATGACCCCACAGTGCCATGTGCCCACAGTGCCAGATATAGATATGCCCCCACAGTGCCATGCCCCCACAGTGCCAGATATGCCCCCACAGTGCCACACATGCCCCGACAGTGCTGCTCACCGCTGTGTAGAGAGCGCAGCGCGCGCTCCTCCTGCCTGCCGCCTTGCCTCTCAGTCTGGTCTCCGGCGGTGACGGCAGTGTGTATATCTCAAATCAGGCGCCGGTCCGCAAGCTCTCATTGGCTAACGAACCGGCGCCTGATTTGAGCTATACACTCCGCCGTCACTGCCGGAGACCACACTGAGGGGCAAGGCGGCAGGCAGGAGAAGCGCGCGCTGCGCTCTCCTCGCCTCGGGTGGATGGGCGGCGGATCGCGATCGACTGGTTGTATGTCCGCGATCGACCAGTCGATCGCAATCGACTGTTTGGCCACCCCTGATGTACAGTATCTAATGCAGTTTTATTGGGAAGTGTTCATCACACCTACCAGGGGCGTAACTCCCAGAGGCAATGGAGACATCTGCCTCTGGGTTCCAAGCCCTGAAGGCGCACCTGCATGTACAGCAGCACTTGTGTTTGGTTCACAGCGTGCACCAACTGCAACCTCTGCTCTTAAATTGAAGCTCTGTAGTACACCCACTACTGCAGATTTAATCAGCTCTGTCCCAGGGACCATGCTAACACCTGCAATAGGGGACAAAATGGCTCCCATCTAGTACCGTTCGGCCTGTCCTGCAGCAATCAATGGTGCACTTGCTGCTGCTGCTGGACTGTGAGATGGGACCCGCCAGTGAACGCTGATTCTGCATGCTGCAGATGGCTGAATCACAACATAGACTGGCTGAGAGCGCTATCTATATAATTATGTAAGTCATGTGTGTTTATATGCATACACAATAAAACACACACACACATACCATATTTGTTTAACCTTTTTTTTTTAAGGAGGGGGGACACCAAACTCCAACTTGCCTCTGGGCTACAGGGATTAATTTATGCCCCTGACACCTACACCATAGGATATAGGGCTTTCCCTAGCTGACCCCTGGTGAATCACCCTCTCTACTCGAGGAAGAACATAGGTTTGCGTCATCAAGCTACAAGAAAGCCACAAAGAAGCAAGCTGTGTCAGTTCTATGAACCTCCATTACATGTGAGCTGGTGTTAAACTGTTTAATCATTTAACTGGCACAATCGCATAGGATGCCACCAGTGACGGCTGCTGTCTATGGGCTGCAGTGCAGACCACACATAGCATTGAGGTATGAGTGTCGGCTAACACATATAAACATACCTTTAATGCATACTTGCCTACATGACCATTGACCCTCTCCATGAGGGAGAAAATGCTCTGTTCCTGGACTTTCCTGGTAATGAATGATTGCCATCACCTGTGGTGTGCTAGTTAATTGATAAAGAAAAAGGTGTTTCACCACAGGTGATGGCAATCATACATTACCAGGAAAGTCCAGGAACAGAGCATTTTCTCCCTCATGGAGAGGGTCAGGTAGGCAAGTTTTCTTTAATGTTTGTAATATCTGTGCCTGCTGCCTGACCCCGGGGATCCGCAGCGCTGTGTGTTTCATAGCCACTGCTGCAATTGGTTTGCAGCATTAAGCTTCAGTTCTCCATCCTGTATAAGGCCGCCCACAGACTGCTGTGAAACTAGCCAATAGGAGTCTGGGGACCAGCTTGTACAGGAAGGAGAAGCTGAATGGTGCGTCCTGAGTACAGCTGCAGCTGGGAAAGACACATCGCTGCTGATCTTCGGGGAGGTACAGGGGGTTTATATTTACATGGTACATGGGCGGTCGAGGGGATTTGTTGCCATTGAGTTGAGGGGAGGGTGGGAGTATTGATACAAGAGTTTTTGGCAATGGAAGTAAGGTGGAGTGGGAGCTTCAGTAATGATCTATAGACACTAGGTGGTTGGGGGAGGAGTATCGTGGCCAATATTTCAATGGGGACATATGGACGCTGGGGGTCTGCTAGATCCCCTTGTCATACCTGCCTACTCTCCCGGATTCTGCGGGAGACTCCTGGTTTCGCTCGCAGATTAGTGGATACTCCTCCTGCATTCTTCCCACTTCATAATGAAGTGGGAAGAATGGGGCGATAAATACAGAGAAACCATGGTTCCGGAAGTGGGGTCGGGCCTACAACACGATTATATACTAACTGCTTAATTTTAGCTCCACCCATGCAAATATGGACCAGTCAAATCATTTTCTTTGCAAGAGGGTGGGGCCTAATTACACAATTAGCCTGTTCCCGTTGCCACCCACCTGCTTCTCCTCTCCGGGCATCTCCCAAAGAGAGAGAGATTCGTAATGTAGGTAAGTATGCCTTAGGTGTATTTTGACATGAAATATTTACATATACTTTTAAAAAATGTTATTGACTTAATTCAATTAAAAAAAAACTATTTTATGTCATTTTCAAAAACATAATAATCAGTTAACTGGTTAAGGAAAACAGAAAGAAATCTACTGTATATCAGATTTTTTGCTTTAAGCCATACATGTTTGATGTGTCTTAATTTGTTGTTATTGTAAATTTACTAAAGCTTCTAAAAATGAAAAGTGGTGATGTTGCCCATAGCAACAAAGTGGTGATGTTGGCTATAGCAACCAATCAGATCTTGTCTATCATTTCTCGATTGCATCCTAGAAAGTTATAGAATCTGATTGGTTACTATGGGCAACATCACCACTTTTCAGTTTTAGAAGCTTTAGTAAATATACCCCTAAGACTCCACTTTTTGTGGAGTTAATGCCGCTCCTGCTTTGCCTGTTATCTATGTGAAGCAGAAGGCAGCTAGAGCACTGAAGTTTTTTTTTTTTTTTTGTAAAAGCCTTATTGACAACTGGCTAAACTAACAAGACCTCTCTTCCTGCTTCATCAGTGTGGAGAGGCAGATACTGGCCCCTAGATGTGAGGAAGCTTCCGCTGGAGAAGACAGCTGGCGGTAAGTGACATCACCTATAGCGCTATGGCAGTGCTAGATGACACAGGTGTAGCGCATTGACACATCTGCATTTTTGCCACCGCTCCCTGTTACCTTCTCCAAACTTGTTAATCACTCTGCATTTAAATTCTCTCTCAATGGGTGAGATTCAAATGATATATCACGCCCAATTTCCTTTCTAAAATGATCTCCGTTATTGCGCATATTGCGCCCATAGTAATCAGGTTTACTGTGTAAAGGGTTGGGTGCCTCGCTACTCCAGGGGTAGCGAGCTGAAATAATGAAACAATGTCCCTGAGGGCAGAAACAGAACAGGTGTGTAAAGGGGTGAAAAGAATTGAATCCCGCCCAATGGGTCTATTCATGAAGCAGTGAAAAGTGTGGACAAGTGAGCCAGTCGAGAAGTTGCCCATGGCAACCAATCAACATTGAAGTAACATTTATAATTTGCATACTATACAATTGTACGGAGCAGCTGATTGGTTGCCATGGGCAACTTCTCCACAAGCTCACTTCTCCACTCTTTTCACTGCTTCATGAATAGACCCCTAAGAGCTGTATCACAAAGGTATCTTGGCGCGTGCACAGTGCCATTGCGGCACATACACAGTCTTCCGATCATCACTCAGTTGCATGAACATCGGCATTGCAAACAAACACGAATTAGGCCCTATGTTTAATTTCCATTACAGTGAGCAATACATGCCCCTTAGCACAAATGAAAAGAGGTGAAAAACAAATGAGTTTATCTGTTTTTTTGTTTTGCAAGATTAGTAAAACAGGGAATCTGGATGTTTTTGTGAGGTGAAGTTCCCTGATCTAGGGATTTTCAACCGACTGCTTCTAAATTGCAAATATTTTTCTGCCCATTGGGAGGCTGTAGTCATAATGTCATCCAGAATTCTGGGAGGGGTCTCTAGTGCGTTGTTGTCGGACACCTGCAGTCGCTATATGAATACCGCAGTCCACTAAATTTTAGTCATTCCAAGCCTATTGTTTAGCCAAGTAAGGTCAACCACAGTTTACTGAGATCTGACTGCAGAGATCTGGAGCTTATACTGATGATGGTGACTGAAAAGGATGTAAAAAAAAACATTTTTACTTTCCTCACTTAAAAAAACCAAAGCTTATATCCTGAGGGTCTCTCATTGTGTTATTTCAGTGAACGTGAGATAAAGACTAACACATGTCCTGCACGGTACTGCAAGACCATTATTACCCTTCTTATTTCTGGATGCAGTCATGTATCCGCCTCTCGGGATCCCAACGGTCACCATGCCGACGCCAGAATCCTGAGCGCTCAAAATGCCGGCACTCAGAATGCCTACCCACAGACTCTATTCCCACTCATGGGAATAGAACCTGTGGTGAGTGCAGCGAGCCGCAGAGCCCGCTGCAAGGCAAGCACAGCGAGCCCGCAAGGGGTTCATTGCACTCGTCCCCCCACTGGCATTCTGCTGCTGGGATCCCGGGGTCTGTATACTGACCTCCAGGATCCCAAACACCAGTTTCCCAGCCCCAACCCCTTATTTCACCCACCTATCTGTTATAGCTCTCTATGCCTGACCACTCACAATGTAGCTTTGAGAAACTACATGTGATTCATTCATATACACATCAGCCGTGCATATATTTGCGGCTGATTGAATGTAATTGGGTGGCCTTTGGCAATTCACACGTAGGTTAGGTATTTTATGTGCATGTCATTCTTTATTTCGCATATTTGTACAGAAGTTTTCTGTGTCTATGTGTTTTTAAATATTTCAGCTGGTGAGCTGTATGACACCCCACTCCATTTACCAGTGTGTTTAACAGTGAGTATGGCTGTACCTGCTTTATCTTCAATAAAACCACTCCACTGGTTAAGTAACTGAGCTGTTTGTAAGGCATCCGCTGGTGTGTACAAAAACTCTATTACATCCTCAAGCCTTAACACACATTGGGGCAGATGTATTAACCTGGAGAAGGCATAAGGAAGTGATAAACCAGTGATATGTGCAAGGTGATACACGCACCAGCCAATCAGCTCCAATATGTAAATTAACAATTAGGAGCTGATTGGCTGGTGCATGTATCACCTTGCATTTATCACAGTGCCGTAACTAGACATTTTAGCGCTGTGTGCAAGAAACAGCATCGGCGCCCCCCCCCCCCCCCCCTCCTACATAAAATAAAAATATAGGGGTATAGCTTCATGGGAAAGGGGTGTGCCACAAAACAATACCAATTCATATTACGCTGCACTGTAGTCCCCATTATTCAAATGACACCACACAGTAGCGCCACTACACCAGGTAGAGCCCCCTTTTTACACATTACGGCAGCAGAGTTCCTTTTTACACATTACGGCAGGCAGAGTACCTTTTTTTTTACACATTATGGCAGGCACAGTCCCCTTTTACATGTTACAGCAGGCAGAGTCCCCTTTTTTACACATTATGGCAGGCAGAGTACTCTTTTTACACATTACGACAGACAGAGTCCTCCTTTTTACACATTACGTCAGGCAGAGTCTCCTTTTTAAACATTACGGCAGGCCAGGGGCGTTAGTACATATCAGATGCCCAGAGGCAAAAGAGACAAAGGTGCTGCCCTCCCCCACACACATAGCCACATATATGCACACTGCCACATATATACATATACACAGCCACATATATACACACACAACCACATATATGCACAGTGCACACAGTCACATATATATACACACACATACATATGTATATCTACACTCACACATACATATGTATATATATATATACACACACACACACACACACACACACACACACACACACACACACACACACACACACACACACACCCAGCCACATATAAACACAGCCACATGCACTCATATATACACAAAGATATATGTGTACATACTAATCAGCCACATACATGCTCTATTTCTGCCCCGGCACTCTCCCGTCAGTTACCTCTGTCCTCACCAGTGGCTCTTCATGCTGCTAGACCTGCGGGAGCCGGCGAGTCAGGAGGTGGGAGAGGGGCTGCAGGATCCGTTCAGCCAAAGCATCACAGAGCAAGAGCCGGGCAGCCTGCCTCTGCGTGCGGGAGCCGGCGCGTCAGGAGGTGGGAGAGGGGCTGCGGGATCCGTGCAGCCGAAGCATCACAAAGCGGGAGCCGGCGCGTCAGGAGGCGGAAGAAGGGCAGACAGAGAGGGGCTGCGGGATCCGGGGTTATAAAGCAAGAGCCAGGCAGCCGGCGTGTAAGGGCAGGAGCCAGGCAGTGCAGGGCCAGGAGGCGGAAGCAGACAGCCGGGGTCAGGAGGCAGGCACACTGCCAGAAAACAACATCTCCCCTGAATGCTCGCGCCATCCGGCGGCTTGTAATGAGTCAATCTGACTCATTACAATGCCGTAGACTCTGGGCCCCATGAATGGGGATGTGGCCAGTTGCGCCCTCAGGGTGACTGCGCTGTGTGCCAGGCACACCTGGCATGCACGTAGTTACGGCCCTGATTTATCACTGGTTTATCACTTCCTTATGCCTTTTCCAGGTTAATACATCTGCCCCATACTTTCAAAAGGGTATGGGCCCAGGCACACAAAGTTTAAGTGCACAAGCCCCAAGCTACTAGAACGCCCAAGGCAGCACACAGATGCCGTCTTAAGCACATGGGCAACACAGACTGAAATAGAACACAGAATGAAGTCATCACAGAGTGTTTCTAGAGCAGTGTAGCAGCAGATTAGAGAACAGAAGCGGCACAAATATGTCTATATGAAGCTTGCACAGCATACCTCCCAACTGTCCCGATTTTCGCGGGACAGTCCCGTTTTTTTGGGACTGTCCCGCTGTCCCACCCGCGGGCTGCAGTGTCCCGCGGTGGGGGGGGGGGGGCAGTTGGGAGACTCATGCACTCGCTGCCCTGCTTAGCAGAGCAGCCGTGAATAGACGCCGTGCACATGCGCACAGCGTCTGTTCACTGGAGTCAGAGGGAGAGGGGGCATGCCAGCGGCTAACAGAGTGCTCGATCGCGGGTCCTCCAATGAAGCCACGCCCTTTTCTTAGGCCACGCCCCTTTTCGGGAGCACGTGTGTCCCTCTTTAACAAAATCAAAAGTTGGGAGGTATGGCATAGGAACTACACCCAGAATTGTTTTTAAGGAGCAGACATTTATACAACTTGGATGTATGCTATGGAAATGCAACTGAAGCATGAAAGATTGTGAAATGTGACAGTGGGTCCCGGTGACAATCTAAACCCAGACTATGTAGAGAGAGCCATGGGTACTATTTCATAACAAATGTTAGCCCTCTTGGAGAAGTAGTTTGAGCTACAGAAAGACGCTAAGTGAAAGATACTGAAAGCCTGCCGAATCTATGAAGCAGTGGGCCAAGAAACTAAAAAGAGTCAGCAACTAGCCGCAAGCAGAGTTTTATATATATATATATATATATATATATATATATATACCATAGTTCCCAATGCTTACCCTGAAAGGGTTTAGACAAAAGGAGACCAGCACACCACCATATGAAAAAATATGAAAAGCATTTAATGAATCAGTAGCATTATCAGGCCTTTTGAAAAAAATTTTTAGTACTCATCATGAGGCTTTCAGCAGTATTCAAGCAGAACAGCCATCCCAACGGCCCGTTTCGGTTGTCACACCTTCATCATGGGGTCAGCTACAACATAGTGTTCAAACAGAGAACCTTATAAAGCTGTGCAATTTGCATAAATCAGATACACCTGTTTTGCCCAATCACCAGTGATTCAAAAACCTCCCAGGGGTATGTGAACAGACCAGTGTGGAACTACAAAAGCAAGACAAAGTTGCCCAGACCACTATCAACAGTTCCGTTGTACCGGAAGTGACAACACGCGACCGCGTTTGTCAACATCCGCCATGTAACGGAACTCAAGTGCCGGGGTACGTTTCCACGGCACTAGCATAAGTACCGCTGTGCCGGAAGTGATGTCGCGTCATCGCGACAATCAACTTCCGCCAATACAAAAACCGGCCTCAGATCACTGGCAATGTCACCGCCTATGTGTTCAAGGTACACAACTTGTCACATACATTAATCTGTACATAAAGATAAAAATAAAAAATACAGCATAAGAATATCAAATGAAAAAAGAAAATAACACATAATAAAAAGTATATTATAGGACATAATGAAAAATAACCTGTATGTCGATACTTATTCTACGGGCCAATAGGTCCTATATAAATATCATCTTAAACAGGCATACAAAGCCGCATTAGTAGGAGAATATCGACATAGAGGCTAATTGATCATAAAAAACAAATTATATAAAAAACACAAAAATAGAAATGGTAGTAAGTTGCATTAGTGGCATTGTCAACAGCGATCCCAGATAGAGACAATTTGTCATGAAGTATACTATCTTGGTCAGTTGACTGTAAAACAGTAGTACCAATGAAAATTCAAATGAAAGGAGTCAGAATAAGTTCTTCATTCAAACCACTGGGCGCAGTTGAATTTAACTTGTAGATCCATTCACATTCACGTTGCAGAAGTAACCGATGTCTATCGCCTCCCCTACGTAGTGGGGGGATGTGATCTATTGGCATACATCTAAAGTCAGCCATAGTGTGACCACTAGTAACAAAATGCCTGGCTACTGGTGGTGTGCTGGAATCTAAAGCTGTAAAGGCCTTCTTGATTGAACTCCTGTGCATGGATATGCGTTCCTTTAGCATACGGATAGTTTTACCCACGTAGAGTTTATTACATGGACAGAGAATGATGTATACCACATAGCGAGAATCGCACGTCAGTCGATGTCTTATAGTATAGCTACTTTTGGTAATTGGATGTGTAAAGGTTTTTCCCAACAAGAGAAATCTGCAATTTGCACAGCCCGCACACTTATAGGCTCCTTTTTGCAGTGAAAGCCAATGCAAATTAGTGTGTATACCTGGACTAATGTCAGAGAATGTGATGCGTTCTCTTAAGTTGCGACTTCTCTTATAGCTGAAGAGAGGTGGATTCGTGCAACTAGGTCCAAGGATCGGGTCAGCTTGTAGTATGTGCCAATGCTTAGTAATGATCTTCCTAATTAAACCAGAGGAAGTGCAGTAAGTCGTAGGAAAAACCAATCTGTCAGAAGTAGCATCGACACGTTGTGTAGATAGAAGATCATCCTGTTTCAGCAGCAAACATCGATCTATTGCTTCATCGACTTCATCTTTACTGTACCCCCGCTGGATGAAGTTATCACCCATTTTGTGTAGGGCTATAGGGAGCTTAGAAGGATCTGATGTTGTTCTAACAACTCTAACGAGTTGTGAGTAGGGGAGTCCTTTCTTCAAGGGCCGTGGATGAAAGCTGTCTGCCAAAAGTAGTGTATTTTTGTCCGTGGGTTTTTTGAATAATTCCGTATGGAAGGAGTTATTTTTAATAGATACCAAAACGTCCAGGAACTCAATACTGTCGGCACTACTCCTGCACGTGAAAGTGATATTCTCAACCTTATGGTTTAATTGCTCCACAAACAATTCTAGATCTACAATTGTCCCTGACCAAACAAAAAATAAATCATCAATATACCGAAAATAACAACTTATAAATTTGGAGAAAAGTGGATCTGATGTGATATATGTGGTCTCAAAATCATACATAAAAATATTGGCATAAGACGGTGCCATGTTTGAACCCATGGCGGTTCCTTGAAGCTGTAAAAAAATGCATTATTAAACAAAAAATAATTTTTATGCAAAATAATCTCCATAAGCAAAATCAAATAATCAACAGGTGGACCTTTATAATGGGGATTAAGCATCAATACACGGCGCACTGCCTCAATGCCTGCATTGTGTGTAATATTCGTATATAGACTGGTTACGTCCAAGGAAACCAAAAGACAGTTAACAGGTGGTATCCCAAACTGTTTTAATTTCAACAAAAAGTCAGTAGTATCTTTCAAATGATAGGGGTTTTGTAGTACCACGGGCTGCAAAAAATAGTCACAATATTGTGAGAGGGTTTGACATAAAGAGCCACGTGCCGAGATTATAGGTCTGCCAGGCGGCAGACTGAGAGACTTATGTATCTTCGGCAGAATATACAGAAGAGGGATTTTGGGAAAATCCTGTATCAAAAAGTTCTTGGTGTGTACATCAATCCATCCATTAGTGAAACCAAGTTCAATGATGGAATCAATTTCTCTTTTATATAAACCAGTAGGGTCAAAAGATAATTTTTTATAGCAACTCTGAATGGACAGTTGCCTGTCCACCTCCCTGATGTAGTCATCCCTGTTGAGGACAACAATACCACCGCCTTTATCGGCGGGGCGAATTATAATTTGTTGGTTATTTTTCAAGGACTGTATTGCTTTAATTTCATTAGAAGTTAAATTTTGAAAGTGTTTTTTCTTGTGTCTGATCTTAGGTATTGTGTCCCTCTTAACTAGGCGTATGAAGGTTTCTATAGCAGAGTTATTACTAGGTGGATCAAATGTACTTTTTGCTGAAAAAGGTAAATGTCTAGCAGTACTGGTTGTGTTGCCTTGTCTAGAAAAGAAGTCTTTTAGTCTGAGTTGTCTGTGAAATCTATATAATTCAGTCTCCCATTGGAAGTCAGTTTGTTTAAAGGTCTGTACAAAGGTTAATCCTTTAGTTAACACTGCATGTTCCGGCTCACTGAGAATATAATCGGAGAGATTAAAAACAACTATTTCTTCAGTGTTTTTGGTAATCTGTCTGGGCCCCTTATGTTTGACCCCCCCTCGTCTGCAGGGTCTCTTTCTGTGTGATTTTTGTTGCGTGTAAGTGTCTGCTCCCTTAAAAAAGATTTCTTGGAGGAGGAGGACTGATCTGAGTCACTTTGTGATGTGTGTGACTCTGTGTCTGTAAATGTCCGATTCTGTCTATATCTATTTGTTTGTGCACCTCTCCAAACCCTTCGGGTACTTTGATTCAAAAGCCAATAATAGACTCGTGAGTCTTTGTAGTCATCCTTGACTTTTCTATATTTGATTTTTTTAAAGGCTATTAGTTCATTTTTGAACTTTAGTATATTTTCATTCAGTTTGGTGAACCACTCAGTATTACTGTCTTTTTTTAAAACATCAGTTCCACTTTCCTCACAAGCTCTAATGTCCAACTTGAGACTCTCCATTTCCGTATTCACTTGCTGTATAACTAATATCATCAAATCAAAGCTGCACTGGTTTAAGATCAGGCACCACTGACGGCAAAATTCCTTGTTATTGCGACCGATCGTAGGCTGGTTTTTGATGCGGAAGCCACGTGGAATCAATTTGTCTTTGTGATATTGTGAAAGTGTCAAACCGTGGAGTTCTAATTCCACGAGACGCTTATTTAGTTTAAGCAGATCAGAATAAACATCATTGGGGCTATCCGCATCAAAAGCCAGCTGCTCTGTATCTTTAAACAGAATTTTGGATATGTCTTTTTCTAAAAAACGCTTGGTGCCAGTGAGGTCGCCAAAATCTGAATCCATAGCAGCTTATCAATGGACAAAAGTGGTATATCAACCACTGCAAAAAACAAAAAAAATTTAACAATAAAAAAGTAAATACATTTCTAACTAAACAATAAATGTTTGTGGTGCAATTCACAAAACCAAAACATATGGTACTAGATAAAGTCCAGAGGTGAAGCGCACACACTTAAAGGATGTTAGAAGGGTGCCGTGTCAATTGTTATTGATACCATAGTTCCCAATGCTTACCCTGAAAGGGTTTAGACAAAAGGAGACCAGCACACCACCATATGAAAAAATATGAAAAGCATTTAATGAATCAGTAGCATTATCAGGCCTTTTGAAAAAAAATTTTAGTACTCATCATGAGGCTTTCAGCAGTATTCAAGCAGAACAGCCATCCCAACGGCCCGTTTCGGTTGTCACACCTTCATCATGGGGTCAGCTACAACATAGTGTTCAAACAGAGAATCTTATAAAGCTGTGCAATTTGCATAAATCAGATACACCTGTTTTGCCCAATCACCAGTGATTCAAAAACCTCCCAGGGGTATGTGAACAGACCAGTGTGGAACTACAAAAGCAAGACAAAGTTGCCCAGACCACTATCAACAGTTCCGTTGTACCGGAAGTGACAACACGCGACCGCGTTTGTCAACATCCGCCATGTAACGGAACTCAAGTGCCGGGGTACGTTTCCACGGCACTAGCATAAGTACCGCTGTGCCGGAAGTGATGTCGCGTCATCGCGACAATCAACTTCCGCCAATACAAAAACCGGCCTCAGATCACTGGCAATGTCACCGCCTATGTGTTCAAGGTACACAACTTGTCACATACATTAATCTGTACATAAAGATAAAAATAAAAAATACAGCATAAGAATATCAAATGAAAAAAGAAAATAACACATAATAAAAAGTATATTATAGGACATAATGAAAAATAACCTGTATGTCGATACTTATTCTTGCTTTTGTAGTTCCACACTGGTCTGTTCACATACCCCTGGGAGGTTTTTGAATCACTGGTGATTGGGCAAAACAGGTGTATCTGATTTATGCAAATTGCACAGCTTTATAAGGTTCTCTGTTTGAACACTATGTTGTAGCTGACCCCATGATGAAGGTGTGACAACCGAAACGGGCCGTTGGGATGGCTGTTCTGCTTGAATACTGCTGAAAGCCTCATGATGAGTACTAAATTTTTTTTTCAAAAGGCCTGATAATGCTACTGATTCATTAAATGCTTTTCATATTTTTTCATATGGTGGTGTGCTGGTCTCCTTTTGTCTAAACCCTTTCAGGGTAAGCATTGGGAACTATGGTATCAATAACAATTGACACGGCACCCTTCTAACATCCTTTAAGTGTGTGCGCTTCACCTCTGGACTTTATCTAGTACCATATGTTTTGGTTTTGTGAATTGCACCACAAACATTTATTGTTTAGTTAGAAATTTATTTACTTTTCTCTGACGTCCTAGTGGATGCTGGGACTCCGTAAGGACCATGGGGATATAGCGGCTCCGCAGGAGACAGGGCACAATAATAAAAGCTTTAGGATCAGGTGGTGTGCACTGGCTCCTCCCCCTATGACCCTCCTCCAAGCCTCAGTTAGATTTTTGTGCCCGACGAGATCTGAAATATTTGAACACTTACATACAAGCGTTCAAATCAAGATGGAGTCACTCAGAGCAGTGATAGCGAACCAGGAAGAAGGGGACGATATGGTGTCACTGGATATCAGGGACGCTTACCTACATGTCCAAATTTGCCCTTCTCACCAAGGGTACCTCAGGTTCGTGGTACAGAACTGTCACTATCAGTTCAGACGCTGCCGTTTGGATTGTCCACGGCACCCCGGGTCTTTACCAAGGTAATGGCCGAAATGATGATTCTTCTTAAAAGAAATATGGACGCTTTCCTGATAAGGGCAAGGTCCAGAGAACAGTTGGAGGTCGGAGTAGCACTATCTTAAGTAGTTC
This sequence comes from Pseudophryne corroboree, assembly GCF_028390025.1. Classification (NCBI taxonomy): domain Eukaryota; kingdom Metazoa; phylum Chordata; class Amphibia; order Anura; family Myobatrachidae; genus Pseudophryne; species Pseudophryne corroboree. Next base: position 393,235,212 of record NC_086446.1, on the reverse strand, counting down.
TACAACAGCACGAGTGGATTCTAAATATTCCAAAATCGCAGTTTTTTCCGACGACACGTCTACTGTTCCTAGGGATGATTCTGGACACAGTCCAGAAAAGGATGTTTTCTCCCGGAGAAGAAAGTCAGGGAGTTATCCGAGCTAGTCAGGAACCTCCTAAAACCAGGAAAAGTATCAGTGCATCATTGCACAAGGATCCTGTGAAAAGTGGTGGTTTCTTACAAAGCGATCCCATTCGGTAGATTTCACGCAAGAACCTTTCAGTGGAATCTGCTGGGAAAATGGTCCGGATCGCATCTTCAGATGCATCAGCGGATAACCCTGTCTCCAAGGACAAGGGTGTTTTCTTCTGCGGTGGCTGCAGAGTGCTCATCTATGAAAGGGCCGCAGATTCGACATTCAGGACTGGGTCCTGGTGACCACGGATGCCAGCCTGAGTGGCTGGGGAGCAGTCACACAAAGAAAAAAAATTTCCAGAGAGTGTGATCAAGTCTGGAGACTTCTCTCCACATAAATATACTGGAGCTAAGGGCAATTTACAATGCTCTAAGCTTAGCAAGACCTCTGCTTCAAGGTCAGCCGGTATTGATCCAGTGGGACAACATCACGGCAGTCGCCCACGTAAACAGATAGGGCGGCACAAGAAGCAGGAGGGAAATGGCAGAAATTGCAAGGATTCTTCGCTGGGCGAAAAATCATGTGATAACACTCTCAGCAGTGTTCATTCCGGGAGTGGAAAACTGGGAAGCAGACTTCCTCAGCAGGCATGACCTCCACCCGGGAGAGTGGGGACTTCATCGGGAAGTCTTCCACATGATTGTAAACCGTTGGGAAAAACCAAAGGTGGACATGATGGCGTCCCGCCTGAACAAAAAACTAGACAGATATTGCGCCAGGTCAAGGGACCCTCAGGCAATAGCGGTGGACGCTCTGGTAACACTGTGGGTGTACCAGTCAGAGTATGTGTTCCCTCCTATGCCTCTCATACCAAAAGTACTGAGAATCATAAGAGGGAGATGAGTAAGAACGATACTCGTGGTTCCGGATTGGCCAAGAAGGACTTGGTACCCGAAACTTCAAGAGATGTTCACGGAAGACCCGTGGCCTCTACCTTTAAGAAAGGACCTGCTCCAGCAGGGGCCTTGTCTGTTCCAAGACTTACCGCGGCCGCGTTTGACGGCATGGCGGTTGAACGCCGGATCCTGAAAGGGCATTCCAGATGAAGTCATCCCTACCCTGGTCGAAGACAGGAAGGATGTAACCGCAAAACATTTTCACCGCATTTGGCGAAGATATGTTGCGTGGTGTGAGGCCAAGAAGGCCCCTACAGAGGAATTCCAACTGGGTCGTTTCCTACATTTCCTGAAAACAGGACTGTCTATGGGCCTAAAATTAGGGTCCATTAAGGTTAAAATTTCGGCCCTGTCGAATTTCTTCCAGAAAGAACTGGCTTTAGTGCCTGACGTTCAGATGTTTGTAAAAGGGGTACTGCATATACAGCCTCCTTTTGTGCCCCAGTGGCACCTTGGGATCTCAATGTTGTTTTGAGTTTCCTAAAGTCACATTGGTTTGAACCACTCACCACTGTGGACTTAAAATATCTCACATGGAAGGTGACGATGCTATTAGCCCTGGCTTCAGCCAGGCGTGTGTCAGAATTGGCGGCTTTATCATATATAAAGCCCTTACTTAATTTTTCATTCTGACAGGGCAGAATTGAGGACTCGTCCTCAATTTCTCCTTAAGGTGTTTTCTGTTTTCACATGAACCAACCTATTGTGGTACCTGCGGGTACTAGGGACTTGGAGGACTCCAAGTTACTTGACGTTGTAAGGGCCCTGAAAAATATGTTTCCAGGACGGCTGGAGTCAGAAAATCTGACTCGCTGTTTAGCCTGTATGCACCCAACAAGATGGGTGCTCCTGCTTCTAAGCAGACGATTGCTCGCTGGATTTGTAATACAATTCAGTTTACACATTCTGTGGCAGGCCTGCCACAGCCAAAATCTGTAAAAGCCCATTCCAAAAGGAAGGGGGCTCATCTTGGGCGACTGCCCGAGGGGTCTCGGCTTTACAACTTTGCCGAGCAGTTACTTGGTCAGGGGCAAACACGTTTGCTAAATTCTACAAATTTGATACCCTGGCTGAGGAGGACATGGAGTTCTCTCATTCGGTGCTGCAGGGTCATCCGCACTCTCCCGCCCGTTTGGGAGCTTTGGTATAATCCCCATGGTCCTTACGGAGTCCCAGCATCCACTAGGACGTCAGAGAAAATAAGATTTTACTTACCGATAAATCTATTTCTCGTAGTCCGTAGTGGATGCTGGGCGCCCATCCCAAGTGCGGATTGTCTGCAATACTTGTACATAGTTATTGTTACAAAAATCGGGTTATTCTTGTTGTGAGCCGTCTTTTCAGAGGCTCCTTCGTTGTTATCATACTGTTAACTGGGTTCAGATCACAGGTTGTACGGTGTGATTGGTGTGGCTGGTATGAGTCTTACCCGGGTTTCAATATCCTTCCTTATTATGCACGCTCGTCCGGGCACAGTATCCTAACTGAGGCTTGGAGGAGGGTCATAGGGGGAGGAGCCAGTGCACACCACCTGATCCTAAAGCTTTTATTATTGTGCCCTGTCTCCTGCGGAGCCGCTATATCCCCATGGTCCTTACGGAGTCCCAGCATCCACTACGGACTACGAGAAATAGATTTATCGGTAAGTAAAATCTTATTTTTTATTGTTAAATTTTTTTTGTTTTTTGCAGTGGTTGATATACCACTTTTGTCCATTGATAAGCTGCTATGGATTCAGATTTTGGCGACCTCACTGGCACCAAGCGTTTTTTAGAAAAAGACATATCCAAAATTCTGTTTAAAGATACAGAGCAGCTGGCTTTTGATGCGGATAGCCCCAATGATGTTTATTCTGATCTGCTTAAACTAAATAAGCGTCTCGTGGAATTAGAACTCCACGGTTTGACACTTTCACAATATCACAAAGACAAATTGATTCCACGTGGCTTCCGCATCAAAAACCAGCCTACGATCGGTCGCAATAACAAGGAATTTTGCCGTCAGTGGTGCCTGATCTTAAACCAGTGCAGCTTTGATTTGATGATATTAGTTATACAGCAAGTGAATACGGAAATGGAGAGTCTCAAGTTGGACATTAGTGCTTGTGAGGAAAGTGGAACTGATGTTTTAAAAAAAGACAGTAATACTGAGTGGTTCACCAAACTGAATAAAAATATACTAAAGTTCAAAAATGAACTAATAGCCTTTAAAAAAATCAAATATAGAAAAGTCAAGGATGACTACAAAGACTCACGAGTCTATTATTGGCTTCTGAATCAAAGTACCCGAAGGGTTTGGAGAGGTGCACAAACGAATAGATATAGACAGAATCGGACATTTACAGACATAGAGTCACACACATCACAAAGTGACTCAGATCAGTCCTCCTCCTCCAAGAAATCTTTTTTAAGGGAGCAGACACTTACACGCAACAAAAATCACACAGAAAGAGACCCCGCAGACGAGGGGGGGTCAAACATAAGAAGGGGCCCAGACAGATTACCAAAAACACTGAAGAAATAGTTGTTTTTAATCTCTCCGATTATATTCTCAGTGAGCCGGAACATGCAGTGTTAACTAAAGGATTAACCTTTGTACAGACCTTTCAACAAACTGACTTCCAATGGGAGACTGAATTATATAGATTTCACAGACAACTCAGACTAAAAGACTTCTTTTCTAGACAAGGCAACACAACCAGTACTGCTAGACATTTACCTTTTTCAGCAAAAAGTACATTTGATCCACCTAGTAATAACTCTGCTATAGAAACCTTCATACGCCTAGTTAAGAGGGACACAATACCTAAGATCAGACACAAGAAAAAACACTTTCAAAATTTAACTTCTAATGAAATTAAAGCAATACAGTCCTTGAAAAATAACCAACAAATTATAATTCGCCCCGCCGATAAAGGCGGTGGTATTGTTGTCCTCAACAGGGATGACTACATCAGGGAGGTGGACAGGCAACTGTCCATTCAGAGTTGCCATAAAAAATTATCTTTTGACCCTACTGGTTTATATAAAAGAGATATTGATTCCATCATTGAACTTGGTTTCACTAATGGATGGATTGATGTACACACCAAGAACTTTTTGATACAGGATTTTCCCAAAATCCCTCTTCTGTATATTCTGCCGAAGATACATAAGTCTCTCAGTCTGCCGCCTGGCAGACCTATAATCTCGGCACGTGGCTCTTTATGTCAAACCCTCTCACAATATTGTGACTATTTTTTGCAGCCCGTGGTACTACAAAACCCCTATCATTTGAAAGATACTACTGACTTTTTGTTGAAATTAAAACAGTTTGGGATACCACCTGTTAACTGTCTTTTGGTTTCCTTGGACGTAACCAGTCTATATACGAATATTACACACAATGCAGGCATTGAGGCAGTGCGCCGTGTATTGATGCTTAATCCCCATTATAAAGGTTCACCTGTTGATTATTTGATTTTGCTTATGGAGATTATTTTGCATAAAAATTATTTTTTGTTTAATAATGCATTTTTTTTACAGCTTCAAGGAACCGCCATGGGTTCAAACATGGCACCGTCTTATGCCAATATTTTTATGTATGATTTTGAGACCACATATATCACATCAGATCCACTTTTCTCCAAATTTATAAGTTGTTATTTTCGGTATATTGATGATTTATTTTTTGTTTGGTCAGGGACAATTGTAGATCTAGAATTGTTTGTGGAGCAACTAAACCATAAGGTTGAGAATATCACTTTCACGTGCAGGAGTAGTGCCGACAGTATTGAGTTCCTGGACGTTTTGGTATCTATTAAAAATAACTCCTTCCATACGGAATTATTCAAAAAACCCACGGACAAAAATACACTACTTTTGGCAGACAGCTTTCATCCACGGCCCTTGAAGAAAGGACTCCCCTACTCACAACTCGTTAGAGTTGTTAGAACAACATCAGATCCTTCTAAGCTCCCTATAGCCCTACACAAAATGGGTGATAACTTCATCCAGCGGGGGTACAGTAAAGATGAAGTCGATGAAGCAATAGATCGATGTTTGCTGCTGAAACAGGATGATCTTCTATCTACACAACGTGTCGATGCTACTTCTGACAGATTGGTTTTTCCTACGACTTACTGCACTTCCTCTGGTTTAATTAGGAAGATCATTACTAAGCATTGGCACATACTACAAGCTGACCCGATCCTTGGACCTAGTTGCACGAATCCACCTCTCTTCAGCTATAAGAGAAGTCGCAACTTAAGAGAACGCATCACATTCTCTGACATTAGTCCAGGTATACACACTAATTTGCATTGGCTTTCACTGCAAAAAGGAGCCTATAAGTGTGCGGGCTGTGCAAATTGCAGATTTCTCTTGTTGGGAAAAACCTTTACACATCCAATTACCAAAAGTAGCTATACTATAAGACATCGACTGACGTGCGATTCTCGCTATGTGGTATACATCATTCTCTGTCCATGTAATAAACTCTACGTGGGTAAAACTATCCGTATGCTAAAGGAACGCATATCCATGCACAGGAGTTCAATCAAGAAGGCCTTTACAGCTTTAGATTCCAGCACACCACCAGTAGCCAGGCATTTTGTTACTAGTGGTCACACTATGGCTGACTTTAGATGTATGCCAATAGATCACATCCCCCCACTACGTAGGGGAGGCGATAGACATCGGTTACTTCTGCAACGTGAATGTGAATGGATCTACAAGTTAAATTCAACTGCGCCCAGTGGTTTGAATGAAGAACTTATTCTGACTCCTTTCATTTGAATTTTCATTGGTACTACTGTTTTACAGTCAACTGACCAAGATAGTATACTTCATGACAAATTGTCTCTATCTGGGATCGCTGTTGACAATGCCACTAATGCAACTTACTACCATTTCTATTTTTGTGTTTTTTATATAATTTGTTTTTTATGATCAATTAGCCTCTATGTCGATATTCTCCTACTAATGCGGCTTTGTATGCCTGTTTAAGATGATATTTATATAGGACCTATTGGCCCGTAGAATAAGTATCGACATACAGGTTATTTTTCATTATGTCCTATAATATACTTTTTATTATGTGTTATTTTCTTTTTTCATTTGATATTCTTATGCTGTATTTTTTATTTTTATCTTTATGTACAGATTAATGTATGTGACAAGTTGTGTACCTTGAACACATAGGCGGTGACATTGCCAGTGATCTGAGGCCGGTTTTTGTATTGGCGGAAGTTGATTGTCGCGATGACGCGACATCACTTCCGGCACAGCGGTACTTATGCTAGTGCCGTGGAAACGTACCCCGGCACTTGAGTTCCGTTACATGGCGGATGTTGACAAACGCGGTCGCGTGTTGTCACTTCCGGTACAACGGAACTGTTGATAGTGGTCTGGGCAACTTTGTCTTGCTTTTGTAGTTCCACACTGGTCTGTTCACATACCCCTGGGAGGTTTTTGAATCACTGGTGATTGGGCAAAACAGGTGTATCTGATTTATGCAAATTGCACAGCTTTATAAGGTTCTCTGTTTGAACACTATGTTGTAGCTGACCCCATGATGAAGGTGTGACAACCGAAACGGGCCGTTGGGATGGCTGTTCTGCTTGAATACTGCTGAAAGCCTCATGATGAGTACTAAAATTTTTTTTCAAAAGGCCTGATAATGCTACTGATTCATTAAATGCTTTTCATATTTTTTCATATGGTGGTGTGCTGGTCTCCTTTTGTCTAAACCCTTTCAGGGTAAGCATTGGGAACTATGGTATCAATAACAACTGACACGGCACCCTTCTAACATCCTTTAAGTGTGTGCGCTTCACCTCTGGACTTTATATATATATATATATATATATATATATATATATTAGAGATGTGCACCAGAAATTTTTTGTTTTTTGTGTTTTGGTTTTGGATTCGGTTCCATGGCCGTGTTTTGGATTCGGGCGCGTTTTGGCAAAACCTCCCTGAAAATTTTCTGTCGGATTCGGGTGTGTTTTGGATTTGAGTGTTTTTTTTTTCAAAAACCCCTCAAAAACAGCTTAAATCATAGAATTTGGGGGTAATTTTGATCCTATAGTATTATTTACCTCAATAACCATAATTTCCACTCATCTCCAGTCTATTCTGAACACCTCACACCTCACAATATTATTTTTAGTCCTAAAATTTGCACCGAGGTTGCTGGATGACTAAGCTAAGCGACCCAAGAGGGCGGCACAAACTCCTGGCCCATCTAGGAGTGGCACTGCAGTGTCAGACAGGATGGCACTTATAAAAATTGGCCCCAAACATCACATGATGCAAAGATAAATAAAAAAAAAGAGGTGCAAGATAGAATTGTCCTTGGGCCCTCCCACCTACCCTTATGTTGTATAAACAGGGCATGCACACTTTAACAAACCCATCATTTCAGCCACAGGGTCTGCCACACGATTGTGGCTGAAATGACTGGTTGGTTTAGGCCCCCACCAAAAAAAGAAGCAATCAATCTCTCCTTGCTCAAACTGGCTCTATAGAGGCAAGATGTCGACCTCATCATCATCCTCCGATTCCTCACCCCTTTCACTGTGTACATCCCCCTCCTCACAGAGTATTAATTCGTCCCCACTGGAATCCACCATCACAGGTCCCTGTGTACTTTCTGTAGGCAATTGCTGGTGAATGTCTCCACGGAGGAATTGATTATAATTCATTTTGATGAACATCATCTTCTCCACATTTTGTGGAAGTAACCTTGTACGCCGATCGCTGACAAGGTGACCGGCTGCACTAAACACTCTTTCGGAGTACACACTGAAGGGGGGGCAACTTAGGTAAAATAAAGCCAGTTTGTGCAACGGCCTCCAAATTGCCTTTTTCTCTGACGTCCTAGTGGATGCTGGGACTCCGTCAGGACCATGGGGATTAGCGGCTCCGCAGGAGAGAGGGCACAAAAATAAAGCTTTAGGATCAGGTGGTGTGCACTGGCTCCTCCCCTATGACCCTCCTCCAAGCCTCAGTTAGGTTTTTGTGCCCGTCCGAGCAGGGTGCAATCTAGGTGGCTCTCCTAAAGAGCTGCTTAGAAAAAGTTTTTAGGTTTTTTATTTTCAGTGAGTCCTGCTGGCAACAGGCTCACTGCATCGAGGGACTTAGGGGAGAGAAGTCAACTCACCTGCGTGCAGGATGGATTGGCTTCTTAGGCTACTGGACACCATTAGCTCCAGAGGGATCGAACACAGGCCCAGCCATGGAGTCCGGTCCCGGAGCCGCGCCGCCGACCCCCCTTGCAGATGCCGAAGATTGAAGAGGTCCAGAAACAGGCGGCAGAAGACTTTTCAGTCTTCATGAGGTAGCGCACAGCACTGCAGCTGTGCGCCATTGTTGTCAGCACACTTCACACAGCGGTCACTGAGGGTGCAGGGCGCTGAGGGGGGCGCCCTGGGCAGCAATGTATAATACCTTTCTTATGGCTAAAAATACATCACATATAGCCCTTGAGGCTATATGGATGTATTTAACCCCTGCCAGATCTCACAAACTCCGGGAGAAGAGCCCGCCGAAATAGGGGGCGGGGCTTATTCTCCTCAGCACACAGCGCCATTTTCCTGCTCAGCTCCGCTGTGAGGAAGGCTCCCAGGACTCTCCCCTGCACTGCACTACAGAAACAGGGTAAAACAGAGAGGGGGGGCACTTTTTTTGGCGATATTATTATATTTAAGCTGCTATAAGGATACAACACTTATATAGGGTTGTTCCCATATATATTATAGCGCTTGGGTGTGTGCTGGCAAACTCTCCCTCTGTCTCCCCAAAGGGCTAGTGGGGTCCTGTCTTCAATAGAGCATTCCCTGTGTGTCTGCTGTGTGTCGGTACGTGTGTGTCGACATGTATGAGGACGATGTTGGTGTGGAGGCAGAGCAATTGCCGGTAATGGTGATGTCGCCCCCCAGGGAGTCGACACCGGAATGGATGGCTTTGTTTATGGAATTACGTGATAATGTCAGCACATTACAAAAATCAGTTGACGACATGAGACGGCCGGCAAACCAGTTAGTACCTGCCCAGGCGTCTCAGACACCGTCAGGGGCTGTAAAACGCTCTTTACCTCAGTCGGTCGACACAGACCCAGACACGGACATTGAATCTAGTGTCGACGGTGAAGAAACAAACGTATTTTCCAGTAGGGCCACACGTTATATGATCACGGCAATGAAGGAGGCTTTACATATCTCTGATACTGCAAGTACCACAAAAAGGGGTATTATGTGGGGTGTGAAAAAACTACCTGTAGTTTTTCCTGAATCAGAGGAATTGAATGATGTATGTGATGAAGCGTGGGTTAACCCAGATAGAAAAGTGCTAATTTCAAAAAAGTTATTGGCATTATACCCTTTCCCGCCAGAGGTTAGGGCGCGCTGGGAAACACCCCCTAGGGTGGATAAGGCGCTCACACGCTTATCAAAACAAGTGGCGTTACCGTCTCCTGATACGGCCGCCCTCAAGGATCCAGCTGATAGGAGGCTGGAAACTACCCTAAAAAGTATATACACACATACTGGTGTTATACTGCGACCAGCCATCGCCTCAGCCTGGATGTGCAGTGCTGGGGTGGTCTGGTCGGATTCCCTGACTGAAAATATTGATACCCTGGATAGGGACAGTATTTTATTGACTTTAGAGCAATTAAAGGATGCTTTTCTTTATATGCGAGATGCTCAGAGGGATATTTGCACTCTGGCATCGAGAGTAAGTGCGATGTCCATATCTGCCAGAAGAAGTTTATGGACGCGACAGTGGTCAGGTGATGCGGATTCCAAACGGCATATGGAAGTATTGCCGTATAAAGGGGAGGAATTATTTGGCGTGGGTTTATCGGATCTGGTGGCCACGGCAACTGCCGGGAAATCCACCTTTTTACCTCAGACCCCCTCCCAACAGAAAAAGACACCGTCTTTTCAGCCGCAGTCCTTTCGGTCCTATAAGAACAAGCGGGCAAAAGGACAGTCATATCTGCCCCGAGGCAGAGGAAAGGGTAAGAGAGGGCAGCAAGCAGCTCCTTCCCAAGAACAGAAGCCCTCCCCGGGTTCTGCAAAGCCCTCAGCATGACGCTGGGGCTTTACAAGCGGACTCAGGAGCGGTGGGGGGTCGACTCAAGAATTTCAGCGCGCAGTGGGCTTGCTCACAGGTGGACCCCTGGATCCTGCAAGTAGTATCTCAGGGTTACAGGTTGGAATTCGAGAAGTCTCCCCCTCGCCGGTTCCTAAAGTCTGCTTTGCCAACGTCTCCCTCAGACAGGGCGACGGTATTGGAAGCCATTCACAAGCTGTTTTCTCAGCAGGTGATAGTCAAGGTACCCCTCCTACAACAGGGAAAGGGGTATTACTCCACGCTATTTGTGGTACCGAAGCCGGACGGCTCGGTAAGACCTATTCTAAATCTGAAATCTTTGAACCTGTACATACAAAAATTCAAGTTCAAGATGGAGTCACTCAGAGCAGTGATAGCGAATCTGGAAGAAGGGGACTTTATGGTGTCCCTGGACATCAAGGATGCTTACCTACATGTCCCAATTTGCCCTTCACACCAAGGGTACCTCAGGTTCGTGGTGCAAAACTGTCATTATCAGTTTCAGACGCTGCCGTTTGGATTGTCCACGGCACCTCGGGTCTTTACCAAGGTAATGGCCGAGATGATGTTTCTTCTGCGAAGAAAAGGCGTATTAATTATCCCTTACTTGGACGATCTCCTGATAAGGGCAAGGTCCAGAGAACAGCTGGAAGACGTAGTAGCACTAACCCAAGTAGTGCTGCAACAGCACGGGTGGATTCTGAATTTTCCAAAATCTCAATTGAACCCGACGACACGTCTGCTGTTCCTGGGAATGATTCTGGACACGGTTCAGAAAAAGGTGTTTCTTCCGGAGGAGAAAGCCAGGGAGTTATCCGAACTTGTCAGGAACCTCCTAAAACCAGGAAAAGTGTCTGTGCATCAATGCACAAGAGTCCTGGGAAAGATGGTGGCTTCTTACGAAGCGATTCCATTCGGCAGATTCCACGCACGAACTTTTCAGTGGGATCTGCTGGACAAATGGTCCGGATCGCATCTGCAGATGCATCAGCGGATAACCTTATCGCCACGGACAAGGGTGTCTCTTCTGTGGTGGTTGCAGAGTGCTCATCTGTTAGAGGGCCGCAGATTCGGCATACAGGACTGGGTCCTGGTGACCACGGATGCCAGTCTGAGAGGCTGGGGAGCGGTCACACAAGGAAGAAACTTCCAGGGAGTATGGTCAAGCCTGGAGATGTCTCTCCACATAAATATACTGGAGCTAAGAGCGATTTACAATGCTCTAAGCCTGGCAAAACCCCTGCTTCAGGGTCAGCCGGTGTTGATCCAGTCGGACAACATCACGGCAGTCGCCCACGTAAACAGACAGGGCGGCACAAGAAGCAGGAGAGCAATGGCAGAAGCTGCAAGGATTCTTCGCTGGGCGGAAGATCATGTGATAGCACTGTCAGCAGTGTTCATTCCGGGAGTGGACAACTGGGAAGCAGACTTCCTCAGCAGACACGATCTACACCCGGGAGAGTGGGGACTTCATCCAGAAGTCTTCCACATGATTGTGAACCGTTGGGAAAAACCAAAGGTGGATATGATGGCGTCTCGCCTCAACAAAAAAACTGGACAGGTATTGCGCCAGGTCAAGAGACCCTCAGGCAATAGCTGTGGACGCTCTGGTAACACCGTGGGTGTTCCAGTCAGTGTATGTGTTTCCTCCTCTGCCTCTCATACCAAAAGTACTGAGAATTATACGGCAAAGGGGAATAAGAACGATACTCGTGGCTCCGGATTGGCCAAGAAGAACTTGGTACCCGGAACTTCAGGAGATGCTCACGGAAGATCCGTGGCCTCTACCTCTAAGACGGGACCTGCTTCAGCAGGGACCGTGTCTATTCCAAGACTTACCGCGGCTGCGTTTGACGGCATGGCGGTTGAACGCCGAATTCTAAGGGAAAAAGGCATTCCGGAAGAGGTCATTCCTACACTGGTAAAAGCCAGGAAGGAGGTGACTGCACAACATTATCACCGCATTTGGAGAAAATATGTTGCGTGGTGTGAGGCCAGAAAGGCCCCCACGGAGGAATTTCAACTGGGTCGATTCCTACATTTCCTGCAAACAGGATTGTCTATGGGCCTCAAATTGGGGTCCATTAAGGTTCAAATTTCGGCCCTGTCGATTTTCTTCCAGAAAGAATTGGCTTCAGTTCCTGAAGTCCAGACTTTTGTAAAAGGAGTACTACATATACAGCCCCCGGTTGTGCCCCCAGTGGCTCCGTGGGACCTTAATGTAGTTTTGGATTTTCTCAAATCCCATTGGTTTGAGCCACTCAAATCGGTGGATTTGAAATATCTTACGTGGAAAGTAACCATGCTACTGGCCCTGGCTTCAGCCAGGAGAGTATCAGAATTGGCGGATTTATCGTATAAAAGCCCATATCTGATTTTCCATTCGGACAGGGCAGAACTGCGGACGCGTCCTCAGTTTCTGCCTAAGGTGGTGTCAGCGTTTCACCTGAACCAGCCTATTGTGGTGCCTGCGGCTACTAGCGATTTGGAGGATTCCAAGTTGCTGGACGTTGTCCGGGCATTGAAAATATATATTTCAAGGACGGCTGGAGTCAGAAAATCTGACTCGCTGTTTATACTGTATGCACCCAACAAGCTGGGTGCTCCTGCTTCTAAGCAGACGATTGCTCGTTGGATTTGTAGCACAATTCAACTTGCACATTCTGTGGCAGGCCTGCCACAGCCTAAATCTGTCAAGGCCCATTCCACAAGGAAGGTGGGCTCATCCTGGGCGGCTGCCCGAGGGGTCTCGGCATTACAACTCTGCCGAGCAGCTACGTGGTCGGGGGAGAACACGTTTGTAAAATTCTACAAATTTGATACCCTGGCTAAAGAGGACCTGGAGTTCTCTCATTCGGTGCTGCAGAGTCATCCGCACTCTCCCGCCCGTTTGGGAGCTTTGGTATAATCCCCATGGTCCTGACGGAGTCCCAGCATCCACTAGGACGTCAGAGAAAATAAGATTTTACTTACCGATAAATCTATTTCTCGTAGTCCGTAGTGGATGCTGGGCGCCCATCCCAAGTGCGGATTGTCTGCAATACTTGTACATAGTTATTGTTACAAAAAAATCGGGTTGTTATTGTTGTGAGCCGTCTGTTCAGAGGCTCCTACGTTTGTCATACTGTTAACTGGGTTCAGATCACAAGTTGTACGGTGTGATTGGTGTGGCTGGTATGAGTCTTACCCGGGATTCAAAATCCTTCCTTATTGTGTACGCTCGTCCGGGCACAGTATCCTAACTGAGGCTTGGAGGAGGGTCATAGGGGGAGGAGCCAGTGCACACCACCTGATCCTAAAGCTTTATTTTTGTGCCCTGTCTCCTGCGGAGCCGCTAATCCCCATGGTCCTGACGGAGTCCCAGCATCCACTACGGACTACGAGAAATAGATTTATCGGTAAGTAAAATCTTATTTTTTCCTGCCAGTATACGTACGGACTGTCTGACGTGCCTACTTGGATGCGGTCACTCATATAATCCTCCACCATTCTTTCAATGGTGACAAAATCATATGCAGTGACAGTAGACGACATGTCAGTAATCGTTGGCAGGTCCTTCAGGCCGGACCAGATGTCAGCATTCACTCCTGACTGCCCTGCATTACTGCCAGCGGGTGGGCTCGGAATTCTTATCCTTTTCCTCGCAGCCCCAGTTGCTGGAGAATGTGAAGGAGGAGCTGTTGACGGGTCACGTTTCCGCTTGACTTGACAATTTTCTCACCAGCAGGTCTTTGAACCTATGCAGACTTATGTTTGCCGGAAAGAGAGATACAACGTAGGCTTTAAACCTAGGATCGAGCACGGTGGCCAAAATGTAGTGCTCTGATTTCAACAGATTGACCACCCGTGAATCCTGGTTAAGCGAATTAAGGGCTCCATCCGCAAGTCCCACATGCCTAGCGGAATTGCTCCGTCTTAGCTTCTCCTTCAATCTCTCCAGCTGCTTCTGCAAAAGCCTGATGAGGGGAATGACCTGACTCAGGCTGGCAGTGTCTGAACTGACTTCACGTGTGGCAAGTTCAAAGGGTTGCAGAACCTTGCGCAACGTTGAAATCATTCTCCACTGCGCTTGAGTCAGGTGCATTCCCCCTCCTTTGCCTATATCGTAGGCAGAAGTATAGGCTTGAATGGCCTTTTGCTGCTCCTCCATCCTCTGAAGCGTATAGAGGGTTGAATTCCACCTCGTTACCACCTCTTGCTTCAGCTGATGGAGGGACAGGTTCAGGAGTGTTTGCTGGTACTCCAGTCTTCGGCACGCGGTGGCTGAATGCAGAAAGTGGCCCGCAATTCTTCGGGCCACCAACAGCATCTCTTGCACGCCCCTGTCATTTTAAAAAAAATTCTGCACCACCAAATTAATTGTATGTGCAAAACATGGGACGTGCTGGAATTTGCCCACATGTAACGCACGCACAATATTGGTGGCGATGTCCGATGTCACAAATCCCCAGGAGAGTCCAATTGGGGTAAGCCAATCTGCGATGATGTTCCTCAGTTTCCGTAAGAGGTTGTCAGCTGTGTGCCTCTTATGGAAAGCGGTGATACAAAGCGTAGCCTGCCTAGGAACGAGTTGCCTAGGAGCTGCTGTTGTTGCTGCGGGAGGCATTACATCTACCCAGTGGGCTGTCAGTCATATAGTCCTGAGTCTGCCCTGCTCCACTTGTCCACATGTCCGTGGATAAGTGGACATTGGGTACAACTGCATTTTTTAGGACACTGGTGACTCTTTTTCTGATGTCTGTGTACATTCTTGGTATCGCCTGCCTAGAGAAGTGGAACCTAGATAGGATTTGGTACCGGGGACACACTACCTCAAGAAATTCTCTAAGTCCCTGTGAATTAACGGTGAATACCAGACACACGTCTAACACCAACACAGCTGCCAAGGCCTGAGTTATCCGCTTTGCAACAGGATAACTGCTGTGATATTTCATCTTCCTCGCAAAGGACTGTTGGACAGTCAATTGCTTACTGGAAGTAGTACAAGTGGTCTTCCGACTTCCCCTCTGGGATAACGATCGACTCCCAGCAGCAACAACAGCAGCGCCAGCAGCAGTAGGCGTTACACTCAAGGATCCATCGGAGGAATCCAAGTTAGGAGAGGACTCGTCAGACTTGCCAGTGACATGGCCTGCAGGACTATTGGCGTTCCTATCTAAGGAAGAAATTGACACTGAGGGAGTTGGTGGTGTGGTTTGCAGGAGCTTGGGTACAATAGGAAGGTATTTAGTTGTCAGTGGACTGCTTCCGCTGTCACCCAAAGCTTTTGAACTTGTCAATGACTTCTGATGAATGTGCTCCAGGTGACGTATAAGGGAGGATGTTCCTAGGTGGTTAACGTCCTTACCCCTACTTATTACAGCTTGACAAAGGCAACACACGGCTTGACACCTGTTGTCCGCATTTCTGTTAAAATAATTCCACCCCGAAGAGGTGATTTTTTTTTTTGTAATTTGACCAGGCATGTCAATGGCCATATTCATCCCACGGACAACAGGTGTCTCCCCGGGTGCCTGACTTAAACAAACCACCTCACCATCAGAATCCTCCTTGTCAATTTCCTCCTCAGCGCCAGCAACACATATCCTCATCCTGGTGTACTTCAACAGTGACATCTTCAATTTGACTATCAAGAACTGGACTGTGGGTGCTCCTTCCAGCACTTGCAGGGGGCGTGCAAATGGTGGAAGGAGCCACCTCTTCCCGTCCAGTGTTGGGAAGGTCAGGCATCGCAACCGCCGACACAATTAGACTCTCCTTGGGGATTTGTGATTTAGAAGAATGCACAGTTCTTTGCTGTGCTTTTGCCATCTTAACTCTTTTCAGTTTTCTAGCGGGAGGATGAGTGCTTCCATCCTCATGTGAAGCTGAACCACTAGCCATGAACATAGGCCAGGGCCTCAGCCTTTCCTTGCCACTCTGTGTCGTTAATGGCATATTGGCAAGTTTACGCTTCTCCTCGGATGCTTTTAATTTAGATTTTTGGGTCATTTTACTGAACTTTAGTTTTTTGGATTTTACATGCTCTCTACTATGACATTGGGCATCGGCCTTGGCAGACGACGTTGATGGCATTGAATCGTCTCTGCCATGACTAGTGGCAGCAGCTTCAGCACTAGGTGCAAGTGGATCTTGATCTTTCCCTATTTCACCCTCCACATTTTTGTTCTCCATTTTTTAATGTGTGGAATTATATGCCAGTAATATTATTATACAAATAGCAATGGGCTACTGTACTGTACAACTATATACTGTTGGTCACCAAAATGCTGCACTGTACTACTATATATACTGCTCACAAAAATGTAGCACAGATATGGAATGGATACTTGCAGTGACACGGAGCTGCAAGATACAGCAATGGCCTACTGTACTGTACAACTATATACTGTTGGTCACCAAAATGCTGCACTGTACTACTATATATACTGCTCACAAAAATGCAGCACAGATATGGAATGGATACTTGCAGTGACACAGAGCTGCAAGATACAGCAATGGCCTACTGTACTGTACAACTATATACTGTTGGTCACCAAAATGCTGCACTGTACTACTATATATACTGCTCACAAAAATGCAGCACAGATATGGAATGGATACTTGCAGTGACACGGAGCTGCAAGATACAGCAATGGCCTACTGTACTGTACAACTATATACTGTTGGTCACCAAAATGCTGCACTGTACTACTATATATACTGCTCACAAAAATGCAGCACAGATATGGAATGGATACTTGCAGTGACACGGGGCTGCAAGATACAGCAATGGCCTACTGTACTGTACAACTATATACTGTTGGTCACCAAAATGCAGCACACTGAGCACAGATATTTGCAGCACACTGAGCACAGATATGGAGCTTTTCAGGCAGAGAACGTAGATATTTGCAGCACACTGAGCACATATATTTGCAGCACACTGAGCACAGATATTTGCAGCACACTGAGCACAGATATGGAGCTTTTCAGGCAGAGAACGTAGCCACGTCCTTTCCGTTCAATCTCCAATGCATGAGTGAAAATGGCGGCGACGCGCGGCTCTTTATATAGAATACGAATCTCGCGAGAATCCGACAGCGGGATGATGACGTTCGGCCGCGCTCGGGTTAACCGAGCAAGGCGGGAAGATCCGAGGCTGCCTCGGACCCGTGTAAAATAGGTGAAGTTCAGGGGGGGTCGGATCTCGACGAACCGAACCCGCTCATCTCTAATAAATAAATATATATATATATATATATATATATAAACCAAAGCAAGGACTGGCACTCCTATATTCCATCAAGTATGTAGTGCCCAGGTGCCAGTAAACAATAAGACAGTCCAAAAGAAAGATACGGCACTCCAGGACTAATATAACATGCCTTCAGGCAGCAAAGAACAAAGCTGACGGCGCAGCATAGTTGTGTCAACTATGCTGCGCCGTCAGCTTTGTTCTTTGCTGCCTGAAGGCATGTTATATTAGTCCTGGAGTGCCGTATCTTTCTTTTGGACTATATATATATATATATATATATATATATATAGAGAGAGAGAGAGAGAGAGAGGGAGAGAGAGGCCTGCAGTACCACAAATGGGTTCCAACTAATTTTCTCTAGTTCCATTCAAAGTATCCCGTGGTGAGTAAATATTATCTAGAAGAGGGGAAAAACTGCATATCTGCAAGGACGTTACTGCTAGTAAGTGATATTTATCAGCACAGCAATGCATGTTTTATGGGCCCCAACTGTGCACACCAAGTGGCACATTAATGTAAATAACTATGTGGGTTACCCACAAAATTTAAGCATTCCTGCCAAGGCCGCCACCAAGGGGGGACTAACGGTACAGGAGTTCCATGCCCTGGCTTCTAGCTGCATCAACATACCTTCCCTGCTTGTACTGTATCTTTAGGGCACAGCTTGCTGGACAGTCACCCCCTCCCTTGCCCACAGGAGCTTCATCTCCTCAGAACACTCCCCCCCCTACCATTAACATGGAGTTGTCACAGGAGTCACCCAATCAACAGATCGCTGGAGCCCAGCCTGGTCCCGCCCTGCATGCGCATCTGCTAATATGCGGGACTAATAGCCAGCCCCTGTGCCCGACTCTATCCTGTACACATAAAATTTTCCGGAATTCTCTCTGGCTGGCTGTGTGTGACATACAGCTCAGCAGCAGCCACCTCAGAGACCGCTGCCTGTCAGAGCTGCACCGCAGCTCTGGAGCCATCCCACTCACCTGGCATGGAAGGTGCAGGCAGTGAGTGCCATGGCAGAGGGGCTGCGAGCTGTGCCCGGAGCATGGTCTTGGGCAGGGAACACAGCAGCAGGGTGACTGAGGTCATCCTGCTGGAGACAGTCAAGTCTGCACCTCATACTAGGAGCAGCATCACCAACAAGTTTAATAGCAGCTGGACACTGGAAGATCAGCACTGGGCATATTGCGTGGTACAGCACTGGACATATTGCATGGTACAGCACTGTGCATATTAGTAGCACAGCGCTTAGCATAGCACTGCTCATCACTGGTACTACACTGACAGCACTAGGCATAGCAGTGGCACAGCACTGGGCATACCATCACATACCAGTGCTGAACAACCGGGTTAAGGCGGGTTTATGGAGGAGGGAGATTTTGTGAGTCCTGGGCTCCACAATTTCTGATGGCAGCCCTAATCCCCGGGATATATGATGGGAGTTTCGCAATAGATATCAGAAATATCTGCAGTGATTCCTCTATTTCTGATTTCAAAAGCAGCCACAACAGGTTTTAATAGGTGCCACTAAATTGTGAAATCTACTAAGCTCTTTAATGCAAGCTCTATTTTTCCTTCAGCATAAACTCTAGCTTCAACGTAGCTTCCACATGGAACCTATTTTTGTTGTTTTATTCACTTTGTACTCTAAGGAGACCCCACAGAAAGTAATTTTATGCAGTGGCTTTAGATACTGTTATGGTAGCTTGCTTTAGTAATAATGCAAAAGGGGCCTAATTCAGACCTGATCGCAGCAGCAAACTTTTTCTCTAATGGAGTGAAAGTAGAGATGACCATCGACCACTGATGATTTCAAAATCATCGATGGTCTATGATTGATGTTGAATACTTTTACCATCGATGGGGGAGAACCAGATGCTTTCTCACCATCGATGGTTCAGTGCCACCAAATTTTATTTTACTTTTTTAAGTAAATCCATGAATGGTTTGCTTACAGATGGTTTTACACCATCAAGGTTATCATCAATGCTACCATCAATGCCACGCCTGCGTTGGCCGGACCGCGCCGTTTTGTGGGGTTACGATCAACTCGGAATGACCCCCATTGTTTGCATCCTTTCTGTTCATGTAAAAACTAGTGATGAGCAAAACCATCTTAGGGTGGAGAGAGTCTGTTTAATAATGTCATATATTGCCACCTGGTGGACATAACAAAAATCATGAAATCGACCAGAGGTGTCAACTGAGCCAGGAAATTGCATTATTAATTAGCCCCTTCACTGCCGAGGGATTCTCTCTCCTTTGATGAGTCTATGGTGACATTTTTTATGCTGGTTACATTCTTACTTCAATATCAGTAATTTGATGCAATACTCAGAAAAAGGACACCTTGTTTTTTCACAAAATAACCTTCATTTGCTTACAACTAGAGATGAGTGGTTCGGATTCTGTGGAATCCGAGCCACTCCCAACACCAGGGATTTAGTCCACCCGAGCCAAGACCACCAGACTTGGATCCGGCTTCGAGGCTGACTGCGCTGACTCTGGCTGTATTGGCTGTTCGATAGAGTACTGTATTTTGTACTCCCTAATATTAATATGTAAAATGTGAGATGATCTGTGCAGCTTCAGGTTAGGTGGGGAAACTACTAGTCGTGTTTCCCCCAGTAGTTTAATATATAAAGATGGAGAGATAACCTGGGGCGCAGCAAGATACTTGTTATGCATTGGCTGTTAACTGCGTCCAAACACACAAGTAGCTCTGCCTAAAGTGACTGCATATAGAGGGCACGCTCCATGCTTCTGTATGCTGCGCTATACTTTACAGCATTGTGCTGTGTACAAACCCACGAGTGGCTGTGCTGTTTAAGTGACTGTGTGTAGGGGACACGCTCCATGCTGCTGTATGCTGCGCTATACTCTACTGCATTGTGCTGTGTCCAAACCCACGAGTGGCTGTGCTGTTTAAGTGACACGCTGCTGTATTGTGCTGTGACCAGACCAGAGCTGTAACTAGACATTTTTGCTCCCTGTGCCAGAAAGAGAATTGGTGCCCCTCCCCTCATAATAAAAATAGGGCCAGTGCACGCCGAAGGTGCGTGCAAAAAATATAGGGGATTGGCTTCATGGGGAAGGGGCATGGCCAGAGAATAGTACCAATTCACATTACACCACACAGTAGTATCCGTCATTCACATTACACCACACAGAAGTACCCCTTACACACATTATGCCAGGTAGAGCCCCTTACACACATTATATACACCAGGTAGAGCCCCTTATACACATTATGCCAGGCAGATGAGAGAGAGAGAGCTGAGTGAGTGAAAGTGTATGTGCGTTTGTGTCACTTACGGCATCTTCCGCCACAGTCGCACCACACATGTCAGCAGGGGGGGGGCAGGACCACACAAACGGCTGCAGCACACAGGCCTCACTTGCAGCCAGAGAGAAGCGAACCACACATGCCAGCAGGACGGAGAGTGGGTTAGGCAATGTTGCAGCCACCAACTTGGGGTAAAAGCAGACAGTGTACCCATAGTAAACCTGTGCTATGTGCAAGGTACCATCTGCACTACTGTGTATAAGGGGCATGCTGTTGTATTGTGCTGTGTCTAAACTCACAAGTGGCTGTGCTCTTTAAGTGACTGTGTATGGGGGGAATGCTGGTGTATTGTGCTGTGTCCAGACTCACAAGTGGCTCTGCTTAAAGTGACTGTGTATAGGGGGCACGCTGCTGTATGCTGCGCTGCACTCTGCTGTGTCCAGACTCACAAGTGGCTGTGCTCTTTAAGTGACTGTGTATGGGGGAATGCTGCTGTATTGTGCTGTGTCCAGACTCACAAGTGGCTCTTCTTAAAGTGACTTTGTATAGGGGGCACACTGCATGCTCCTGTATGCTGCACTGTACTCTGCTGTATTGTGCTGTGTCCAAACTCACAAGCGGCTGTGCTCTTTAAGTAACTGTGTATGAGGGGAATGCTGCTGTATTGTGCTGTGTTCAGACTCACAAGTGGCTTTGCTTAAAGTGAATGTGTATAGGGGGCACGCTGCACGCTTCTGTATGCTGTGTTGTACTCTGCTGTATTGTGCTGTGTCCAGACTCACAAGAGGCTGTGCTCTTTAAGTCACTTTGTATAGGGGGCACACTGCTGAAAGCTGTGCTATACTCTGCTGTTGTGACTGTACTGAGACACTGGACTCACAAATGGCTGTGCTGTATAAAGTGACTGTGTATAGGGGCATACTGCATGCTGCTGTATGCTGCACTGTACTCTGCTGCAGGGGCGGATTGGCCATAGTGCTCACCAGGAAGATTCCTGTTAGGCTGACGTGTCTGTGGGGCCTGTTTGTATGTTGTCATGCTGCCCCATCCCCCACATGACAGACAGCCCACCACACTCAGTACATTGCATTGTCCCCATTCATTCTGTTATTCCATCTCTGCAGTACAGCAACTCTGCCATCCTGTGATGCTGTCATGGCTACAGTGTATGTTATACCTCTTGTGCTGCCGGGCCACTTCTATAAGATTTTACAGGACCACTTTTAGATCACAACCCACCCCTGTTCTGCAGCTACAGTTGCATACAATCAGACCCTATGAGGAGGGATCCTGTCCCCCTCAACAGACCCCACACCATCATTAGGCCGAACCCCGATTAGGGCTGCTTCCATAAATTTCCCTGGCTGGTTTTCCATCCCAATCCGCTCCTGCTCTGCTGTACTAGTGCACTTTTTTCACATGCATCTATAAGTCCTGTGATCCACGCAGTTTGAACAGTGGAGCCTCTGGTGTAACTATGGCGGAAGAGCGGAGGTGGTGGGGTTGGTTGTTTTGGCTGGGGAAGGAGGGGGGGGGGGGCACCAATATAAACTTAGTGTACTCCCAGCCTCTGCACCACCAATGGTCTCATGAGATGTTGCTTCACCAGGCTCCGGATGGGAGGTGGAGACTGGGCGTAAAGACAGACATGCAGGTTGGGTGAGATAATCTTGTGGTGCTGGAATCTGATGCATCGTGGACACACTATACAGTACTGGCTGGTAAGCCTCCCTATGAAACATCATAACATCATGCCTAAAGGATTGAGACAAATATGCAATTCCCAAGAACACTAACCCTGTAGCAGCAGCCCTGATACAGAATATGCTGTGTTCTGGACATGTGTATATAATATATATATATATATATATATATATATATATATATTATATTTGCCCAGATCCATGACTCATTTCCTAATGCTGGGTGGCTAGGAGCTCTCATTGGGTTAGCACCAGGTCTATCACACCCAGCCCACGGCTGACTGACCGAGAATTGCCCTCCCACACAGGTTACATCCAATGGGAGGCTCTGCCCTTTGCCTCCTGTGTGTTCCCTGGACTCCACTTGGCTGCCAAGGGACTTGCCGTCGGGGGGAAGCAGCGGTGCTTGGCCCGAGCACAGGAGCCTTCAATGCCTGCTGCAGGGAGCGCCAACAAAGGTCAGCAGCTTAGCTGTTTCCAGGAGAAGCAGGAGAAGCATTATCCGCACCTCCCCCACTCCGAGCACTATCGGCCCCCTCCACCATCCGCGGCAGCACCGCAGCCGGCCCTGCCCCAACCGCGGTGGCTCCGTACTCCTCCCCCACCCGCGGCACCATCACACCTGCCCCTCCCCCACCTGTGGCACCCCTGCAACTGCCCCTCCCCCACCCGCAGTGGCTCTGGACCCCCTCCCCCACCCGTGGAACCCCTGCACCTGCCCCTCCCCACCCGCGGCACCCTCGCACCCATCCCTCTTCCATGCTCGGCACCCCTGCAAATGCCCCTACCCCACCTGTGGCACCCCTGCACCCACCCCTCCCCCACCCGCTGTGGCTCCGGACTCCCTCCACAACCCGCAGCACACCCACACCACCACCGCGCCTGCCCCTCCCCACCCACGGCACCCCCGCAACTGCCCCTCCCCCACCCGTGGCAACCACGGACCCCCTCCCCCATCCGCACCTCCCCCGCACCAGCCGCCACCCCAACCACAGCACCTACTAGCTAACTCATCGTGCCCTGCGTGTGCTGTTCACATCGTCGCAAGGGGCTACGGCCCCTTAACCATTGCACACCCTTTGCCCGTGCACTATTTAACAACTTACAAAATTAAGATTGGAGATTATACTCCATATAATAAAAATATTGCATGCTCCAAGGGCATGCAAGTGTTACGGGGGCGTAGCCCCTTGTGACGGTGTGAAGAGCGCCCATAGGGCTCGAGTCACCTATTTATATATATGTAGTGTAGTAGATACGTCTAATATATATGTATATACGTGTCCAGGAGAACTGTACCCCCTACACACCCTGCCCTCCTCTTCTGGCATGCATTACCCTGCTTGTCTCCCACCTCCATCTGCTGACATGTATCCCCCCTGCCACTCATCCTCCTCTGCCAACATGGGGTCTCCCCAGGCTATCACTTCTCTCAGATGATGGCGGCTCTCCCAAGCGCCATGCCCTCCCTCCCTCTGATAATATAAAGTCACCCCAATACACTATACCCCTCTGCAGATATGGAAACCCTCAGTCCCCCGGAACCCTCTGCTGACATGTTATCCACCCCCCCCTCCCATGCTGTCATGTTTAACCTAGAGATGAGCGCCTGAAATTTTTCGGGTTTTGTGTTTTGGTTTTGGGTTCGGTTCCGCGGCCGTGTTTTGGGTTCGACCGCGTTTTGGCAAAACCTCACCGAATTTTTTTTGTCGGATTCGGGTGTGTTTTGGATTCGGGTGTTTTTTTAAAAAAACACTAAAAAACAGCTTAAATCATAGAATTTGGGGGTCATTTTGATCCCATATTATTATTAACCTCAAAAACCATAATTTCCACTCATTTTCAGTCTATTCTGAATACCTCACACCTCACAATATTATTTTTAGTCCTAAAATTTGCACCAAGGTCGCTGGATGACTAAGCTAAGCGACACTAGTGGCCGACACAAACACCTGGCCCATCTAGGAGTGGCACTGCAGTGTCACGCAGGATGTCCCTTCCAAAAAACCCTCCCCAATCAGCACATGACGCAAAGAAAAAAAGAGGCGCAATGAGGTAGCTGACTGTGTGAGTAAGATAAGCGACCCTAGTGGCCGACACAAACACCGGGCCCATTTAGGAGTGGCACTGCAGTGTCACGCAGGATGTCCCTTCCAAAAAACCCTCCCCAATCAGCACATGACGCAAAGAAAAAAAGAGGCGCAATGAGGTAGCTGACTGTGTGAGTAAGATTAGCGACCCTAGTGGCCGACACAAACACCGGGCCCATTTAGGAGTGGCACTGCAGTGTCACGCAGGATGTCCCTTCCAAAAAACCCTCCCCAATCAGCACATGACGCAAAGAAAAAAAGAGGCGCAATGAGGTAGCTGACTGTGTGAGTAAGATTAGCGACCCTAGTGGCCGACACAAACACCGGGCCCATTTAGGAGTGGCACTGCAGTGTCACGCAGGATGTCCCTTCCAAAAAACCCTCCCCAATCAGCACATGACGCAAAGAAAAAAAGAGGCGCAATGAGGTAGCTGACTGTGTGAGTAAGATTAGCGACCCTAGTGGCCGACACAAACACCGGGCCCATTTAGGAGTGGCACTGCAGTGTCACGCAGGATGTCCCTTCCAAAAAACCCTCCCCAAACAGCACATGACGCAAAGAAAAAGAAAAGAAAAAAGAGGTGCAAGATGGAATTGTCCTTGGGCCCTCCCACCCACCCTTATGTTGTATAAACAAAACAGGACATGCACACTTTAACCAACCCATCATTTCAGTGACAGGGTCTGCCACACGACTGTGACTGATATGACGGGTTGGTTTGGACCCCCCCCAAAAAAGAAGCAATTAATCTCTCCTTGCACAAACTGGCTCTACAGAGGCAAGATGTCCACCTCATCATCACCCTCCGATATATCACCGTGTACATCCCCCTCCTCACAGATTATCAATTCGTCCCCACTGGAATCCACCATCTCAGCTCCCTGTGTACTTTGTGGAGGCAATTGCTGCTGGTCAATGTCTCCGCGGAGGAATTGATTATAATTCATTTTAATGAACATCACCTTCTCCACATTTTCTGGATGTAACCTCGTACGCCGATTGCTGACAAGGTGAGCGGCGGCACTAAACACTCTTTCGGAGTACACACTTGTGGGAGGGCAACTTAGGTAGAATAAAGCCAGTTTGTGCAATGGCCTCCAAATTGCCTCTTTTTCCTGCCAGTATAAGTATGGACTGTGTGACGTGCCTACTTGGATGCGGTCACTCATATAATCCTCCACCATTCTTTCAATGGTGAGAGAATCATATGCAGTGACAGTAGACGACATGTCCGTAATCGTTGTCAGGTCCTTCAGTCCGGACCAGATGTCAGCATCAGCAGTCGCTCCAGACTGCCCTGCATCACCGCCAGCGGGTGGGCTCGGAATTCTGAGCCTTTTCCTCGCACCCCCAGTTGCGGGAGAATGTGAAGGAGGAGATGTTGACAGGTCGCGTTCCGCTTGACTTGACAATTTTCTCACCAGCAGGTCTTTCAACCCCAGCAGACTTGTGTCTGCCGGAAAGAGAGATCCAAGGTAGGCTTTAAATCTAGGATCGAGCACGGTGGCCAAAATGTAGTGCTCTGATTTCAACAGATTGACCACCCGTGAATCCTTGTTAAGCGAATTAAGGGCTCCATCCACAAGTCCCACATGCCTAGCGGAATCGCTCCGTGTTAGCTCCTCCTTCAATGTCTCCAGCTTCTTCTGCAAAAGCCTGATGAGGGGAATGACCTGACTCAGGCTGGCAGTGTCTGAACTGACTTCACGTGTGGCAAGTTCAAAGGGCATCAGAACCTTGCACAACGTTGAAATCATTCTCCACTGCGCTTGAGACAGGTGCATTCCACCTCCTATATCGTGCTCAATTGTATAGGCTTGAATGGCCTTTTGCTGCTCCTCCAACCTCTGAAGCATATAGAGGGTTGAATTCCACCTCGTTACCACTTCTTGCTTCAGATGATGGCAGGGCAGGTTCAGTAGTTTTTGGTGGTGCTCCAGTCTTCTGTACGTGGTGCCTGTACGCCGAAAGTGTCCCGCAATTTTTCTGGCCACCGACAGCATCTCTTGCACGCCCCTGTCGTTTTTTAAATAATTCTGCACCACCAAATTCAAGGTATGTGCAAAACATGGGACGTGCTGGAATTTGCCCATATTTAATGCACACACAATATTGCTGGCGTTGTCCGATGCCACAAATCCACAGGAGAGTCCAATTGGGGTAAGCCATTCCGCGATGATCTTCCTCAGTTGCCGTAAGAGGTTTTCAGCTGTGTGCGTATTCTGGAAACCGGTGATACAAAGCGTAGCCTGCCTAGGAAAGAGTTGGCGTTTGCGAGATGCTGCTACTGGTGCCGCCGCTGCTGTTCTTGCGGCGGGAGTCCATACATCTACCCAGTGGGCTGTCACAGTCATATAGTCCTGACCCTGCCCTGCTCCACTTGTCCACATGTCCGTGGTTAAGTGGACATTGGGTACAACTGCATTTTTTAGGACACTGGTGAGTCTTTTTCTGACGTCCGTGTACATTCTCGGTATCGCCTGCCTAGAGAAGTGGAACCTAGATGGTATTTGGTAACGGGGGCACACTGCCTCAATAAATTGTCTAGTTCCCTGTGAACTAACGGCGGATACCGGACGCACGTCTAACACCAACATAGTTGTCAAGGCCTCAGTTATCCGCTTTGCAGCAGGATGACTGCTGTGATATTTCATCTTCCTCGCAAAGGACTGTTGAACAGTCAATTGCTTACTGGAAGTAGTACAAGTGGGCTTACGACTTCCCCTCTGGGATGACCATCGACTCCCAGCAGCAACAACAGCAGCGCCAGCAGCAGTAGGCGTTACACGCAAGGATGCATCGGAGGAATCCCAGGCAGGAGAGGACTCGTCAGAATTGCCAGTGACATTGCCTGCAGGACTATTGGCATTCCTGGGGAAGGAGGAAATTGACACTGAGGGAGTTGGTGGGGTGGTTTGCGTGAGCTTGGTTACAAGAGGAAGGGATTTACTGGTCAGTGGACTGCTTCCGCTGTCACCCAAAGTTTTTGAACTTGTCACTGACTTATTATGAATGCGCTGCAGGTGACGTATAAGGGACGATGTTCCGAGGTGGTTAACGTCCTTACCCCTACTTATTACAGCTTGACAAAGGGAACACACGGCTTGACACCTGTTGTCCGCATTTCTGTTGAAATAGTTCCACACCGAAGAGCTGATTTTTTTGGTATTTTCACCAGGCATGTCAACGGCCATATTCCTCCCACGGACAACAGGTGTCTCCCCGGGTGCCTGACTTAAACAAACCACCTCACCATCAGAATCCTCCTGGTCAATTTCCTCCCCAGCGCCAGCAACACCCATATCCTCCTCATCCTGGTGTACTTCAACACTGACATCTTCAATCTGACTATCAGGAACTGGACTGCGGGTGCTCCTTCCAGTACTTGCAGGGGGCGTGCAAATGGTGGAAGGCGCATGCTCTTCACGTCCAGTGTTGGGAAGGTCAGGCATCGCAACCGACACAATTGGACTCTCCTTGTGGATTTGGGATTTCGAAGAACGCACAGTTCTTTGCGGTGCTACTGCTTTTGCCAGCTTGAGTCTTTTCATTTTTCTAGCGAGAGGCTGAGTGCCTCCATCCTCATGTGAAGCTGAACCACTAGCCATGAACATAGGCCAGGGCCTCAGCCGTTCCTTGCCACTCCGTGTGGTAAATGGCATATTGGCAAGTTTACGCTTCTCCTCCGACAATTTTATTTTAGGTTTTGGAGTCCTTTTTTTACTGATATTTGGTGTTTTGGATTTGACATGCTCTGTACTATGACATTGGGCATCGGCCTTGGCAGACGACGTTGCTGGCATTTCATCGTCTCGGCCATGACTAGTGGCAGCAGCTTCAGCACGAGGTGGAAGTGGATCTTGATCTTTCCCTAATTTTGGAACCTCAACATTTTTGTTCTCCATATTTTAATAGGCACAACTAAAAGGCACCTCAGGTAAACAATGGAGATGGATGGATACTAGTATACAATTATGGACGGACTGCCGAGTGCCGACAGAGGTAGCTACAGCCGTGAACTACCGTACTGTGTCTGCTGCTAATATAGACTGGTTGATAAAGAGATGTAGTAGTATGTATGTATAAAGAAGAAAGAAAAAAAAAACACGGGTAGGTGGTATACAATTATGGACGGACTGCCGAGTGCCGACACAGAGGTAGCCACAGCCGTGAACTACCGTACTGTACTGTGTCTGCTGCTAATATAGACTGGTTGATAAAGAGATGTCGTAGTATGTATGTATGAAGAAGAAAGAAAGAAAAAACCACGGTTAGGTGGTATACAATTATGGACGGACTGCCGAGTGCCGACACAGAGGTAGCCACAGCCGTGAACTACCGTACTGTACTGTGTCTGCTGCTAATATAGACTGGTTGATAAAGAGATGTCGTAGTATGTATGTATGTATAAAGAAGAAAGAAAAAAAAACCACGGTTAGGTGGTATACAATTATGGACGGACTGCCGAGTGCCGACACAGAGGTAGCCACAGCCGTGAACTACCGTACTGTACTGTGTCTGCTGCTAATATAGACTGGTTGATAAAGAGATGTAGTAGTATGTATGTATAAAGAAGAAAGAAAAAAAAACCACGGGTAGGTGGTATACAATTATGGACGGACTGCCGAGTGCCGACACAGAGGTAGCCACAGCCGTGAACTACCGTACTGTACTGTGTCTGCTGCTAATATAGACTGGTTGATAAAGAGATGTCGTAGTATGTATGTATGAAGAAGAAAGAAAAAAAAACCACGGTTAGGTGGTATACAATTATGGACGGACTGCCGAGTGCCGACACAGAGGTAGCCACAGCCGTGAACTACCGTACTGTACTGTGTCTGCTGCTAATATAGACTGGTTGATAAAGAGATGTCGTAGTATGTATGTATAAAGAAGAAAGAAAAAAAACCACGGTTAGGTGGTATACAATTATGGACGGACTGCCGAGTGCCGACACAGAGGTAGCCACAGCCGTGAACTACCGTACTGTACTGTGTCTGCTGCTAATATAGACTGGTTGATAAAGAGATGTCGTAGTATGTATGTATGAAGAAGAAAGAAAAAAAAACCACGGTTAGGTGGTATACAATTATGGACGGACTGCCGAGTGCCGACACAGAGGTAGCCACAGCCGTGAACTACCGTACTGTACTGTGTCTGCTGCTAATATAGACTGGTTGATAAAGAGATGTCGTAGTATGTATGTATAAAGAAGAAAGAAAAAAAAACCACGGTTAGGTGGTATACAATTATGGACGGACTGCCGAGTGCCGACACAGAGGTAGCCACAGCCGTGAACTACCG
Organism: Pseudophryne corroboree; assembly: GCF_028390025.1. Lineage (NCBI taxonomy): Eukaryota > Metazoa > Chordata > Amphibia > Anura > Myobatrachidae > Pseudophryne > Pseudophryne corroboree. Next base: position 393,205,414 of record NC_086446.1, on the reverse strand, counting down.
TACTGTACTGCGTCTGCTGCTAATATAGACTGGTTGATAAAGAGATGTAGTAGTATGTATGTATAAAGAAGAAAGAAAAAAAAACCACGGGTAGGTGGTATACAATTATGGATGGACTGCCGAGTGCCGACACAGAGGTAGCTACAGCCGTGAACTACCGTACTGTGTCTGCTGCGACTGGATGATAAATAATGATATAAAAAATATATATATATCACTACTGCAGCCGGACAGGTATATATATTATATAATGACGGACCTGCTGGACACTGTCTGTCAGCAGAGTGAGTTTTTTATAGAATAAAAAAAAAAACACCACACAAGTGAAGTCACACGACGAGTGTTTAACTTTTTCAGGCAATCACAATATAGTATACTACTAACTATACTGGTGGTCAGTGTGGTCAGGTCACTGGTCAGTCACACTGGCAGTGGCACTCCTGCAGCAAAAGTGTGCACTGTTTAATTTTAATATAATATGTACTCCTGGCTCCTGCTATAACCTATAACTGGCACTGCAGTGCTCCCCAGTCTCCCCCACAATTATAAGCTGTGTGAGCTGAGCACAGTCAGATATATAATATATACATAGATGATGCAGCACACTGGGCTGAGCAGTGCACACAGATATGGTATGTGACTGTCTTGTACTCCTGGCTCCAGCTATAACCTATAACTGGCACTGCAGTGCTCCCCAGTCTCCCCCACAATTATAAGCTGTGTGAGCTGAGCACAGTCAGATATATAATATATACATAGATGATGCAGGCATGCAGCACACTGGGCTGAGCAGTGCACACAGATATGGTATGTGACTGAGTCACTGTGTGTACCGTTTTTTTCAGGCAGAGAACGGATATATTAAATAAAACAACTGCACTGCTGGTGGTCACTGTGGTCAGTCACTAAACTCTGCACTCTCTTCTACAGTATCAGCCTCAGGTCAATCTCTCTCTCTCTCTCCTAATCTAAATGGAGAGGACGCCAGCCACGTCCTCTCCCTATCAATCTCAATGCACGTGTGAAAATGGCGGCGACGCGCGGCTCCTTATATAGAATCCGAGTCTCGCGAGAATCCGACAGCGTCATGATGACGTTCGGGCGCGCTCGGGTTAACCGAGCAAGGCGGGAAGATCCGAGTCGCTCGGACCCGTGAAAAAAAACATGAAGTTCGTGCGGGTTCGGATTCAGAGAAACCGAACCCGCTCATCTCTAGTTTAACCCCTACCCACTTTACTGATATGTCATAACCCCCACACCCTGGGAAAACCAGCACAATAGACATCCCATGACATAAGCGGACAACAGCTGAGTGCTGCTGCTGGAGGAGCAGGGGAGTGAGTTTACTGTATGTATACACATATGTGACTAGGAACACACCCACAACAGTGTATAAACAGGACATGAAACATGCATGTCACATGCAGCAATCTGTTAGTGTCAGTTCCTCAGAAATTCTATCAGTGTGCTGCTGCCTGCTGTCACTGTGTCTCCATAGAGTATGGGATGTCTGTACCCCAGTTGCTGCTACTATAGAATGCTTTATTGGTGGTGGGATTATCTGCTAGCGGGCACTAGCCAAAATCTCGCCTAGGGCACCAAATTCGTTAGGGCTGATTCTGCCTACCTTTCACATTGGCCTCCACAAATATATTGGCCTCCACATGGGAAAAAAACACAATTGCCCCCAGAGGAAAAAATAAAACTCTTTGGCCACCACAAGAAAAAAAATAACAACACATTTTGGCCCCCACAGGAAAAATATTAAACATACACAATTGCCCCATAATTGGCGCAGCAGCCGGTACTGGCAGACATATTAATTAGTCTGAGCCTGCAATCAGTGTCAGCCTGTCTGGCAGAGGGAGCCATGGGACCAATCCAGCGAGAACTTTCCCACTGTACCGGTGGCTCAATCGGCCCCTGGTGCATGTCTTCTTGCAGGTTTTATTAATTGCCTTGTTACGTATATATTTGTAGTTTATATTTGGGCATTTTAGCCATAGATTTAGATTATTAGGCAGATATTTTTGCCCTCATGGTGTTGCTCACTGGATACAGGTGTGTCCATTCCAGAGTACAGTGTAGAGAGAGAGAGGTGAGGACAAGGCAGGGAGAGAGATGAGGACAAGAGAGAGAGAGAGAGGTGAGGATGAGAGAGTGAGAGAGAGAGAGAGAGGTAAGGATAAGAGAGAGGGGGTGAGGACAAGGGAGTGAGATAGGGATGAGGATGAGAGAGAGAGAGGTGAGTACAAGAGAGAAAGGTGGGACGAGAGAGAGGTGAGGACAAGGGAGAGAGGTGAGGACGAGCGAGAGGTGAGGACAAGAGAAAAAGAGAGGTGAGGACAAGAGAGAGGGGGTTAGGATGAGAGAATGAGAGAGGGCTGAGGATGAGAGAGTGACAGAGAGGAGTGAAGACAAAGAGAGATAGAGGTGAGGACAAGAGAGAGAGGTGAGGACAGGAGAGAGGGGATGAGGATGAGAGAATTAGAGAGGGGTGAGGATGAGAGAGTCACAGAGAGGAGTGAAGAAAAAGAGAGATAGAGGTGATGACAAGAGAGAGAGGATCACGTGAGAGAGAGGTTAGGACAATAGAGAGAAAGAGGGGTGAGAACAAGAGAAAGAGAGAGAGGGGGGGGGAGGATGATAGAGAGAGAGGTGAGAACAAGATAGAGAGGAGAGGAGAAGAGAGAGAGAGGAGAGGTGAGGAATAGAGAGAGTCAGCTAGTGCAGGTATACACCTGCACTCACCCTGACGGCAGGGGCGTATCTACTGTTTGGCGAGGATGGCACTCGCCAGGGGCGCCGGCCGAGAGGGGGCGCTGCCTGGCTGTGCCACCCACGGCGCTCCCAGAGCTGTGTTAAGAGGGGGGGGACAACACACAGCCGGCTCACCTTAACAGCAGCGCAGCAGTGGATTACAGAGCACGGGGACAAGGAGACACTGGCGGGTAGGGAATGGATCCGCATGTGAATCATGCTGACAGGTCAATGAAGTGAGTAGCGGCAACAGATGGCGCCGTATGCAGCCAGGTACCCCACCATGCGAGTCACAGGTGAGCCGGCCCTACCCCACTTCTGCTGGGCCGATGCACATAGTGCAATCTGCGCAGAGCCGGGGACTGCCGCTACCGCGATCGGAGCACTCAGATTTGGGGAATGGCTGCTGGTCACTAGAGGCGGCTTCTGCTCAGAAAACGGCCGCGGAAGCTGCTGCCAGCTTATATTAAATCAGCGGGGTGGGACTTTAAAACCATCGGAGCAGTTATCATCAGATGACATTTAACTCACGGTAATTGGAGGTGTAACGTGGGCGGAGCGAGAGCTCTGGTCTCCCTGATGTCCGCTCCTGCCGTGCCGATGTGAGATGCGCACCGTTAGTAAATCTGTGTGCCATGCTGCATGCTGCCTTTTTAAATAGTAAGGCAGCGTACAGTCTTTAACAGCAGTCAGCATTTGTAGTGCGCTGCACTATGTATGTGTGGCTGTTGCCCCACCCCTGCCTCTACACTTGCTATGATCACTGAAGCTGCAGCACGGGCACGGACTCTGCAGATCTCTGATGTGGAGCCTTGTGGAGTGCACTGGGAACGGCCAGTGGCAGTAGAAGAGGGGGTAGGTGATCAGAGACAAGCCTGTCTGCCCTATTTCTCCAGCCCACCCCTTACTTCTGCCTCTCTGCCTCTCTGACTCCTCCTTTTCCTCACTATGTCTCTATCACCCTGTCTCTCTGACACCGCCCCCCCCTGTCTATCTCTATTACCCCTCTGTCTCTCTGACACCAACCCCCCCCCCCGTGTCTATCTCTATCACCCTCTGTCTCTCTGACACCGCCCCCTTCCCCCCGTGTCTATCTCTATTACCCCTCTGTCTCTCTGACACCAACCCCCCCCCCCCGTGTCTATCTCTATTACCCCTCTGTCTCTCTGACACCCCTCCACCTGTGTCTATCTCTATTACCCCTCTGTCTCTCTGACATAGACCCCCCCGCCACGTGTCTGTCTCTATTACCCCTCTGTCTCTCTGACACCCCCCCGTGTCTGTATCCATTACCCCTCTGTCTCTCTGACACCAACACCCCCCATGTCTGTATCCATTACCCCTCTGTCTCTCTGCCCCCCACCCGTCTCTGTCTCTATCACCCCATGTCTCTCTGACACCTTCTTTCCCTCACCATATCCCCCATTTATCAACATTAATTTTTAATTATGTTAATTAACATTACCGCCCGCCACGTTTTTTTACGTGAATTCAGTATTGAAGCTGCTGCCTAAAACACCCAGCAGCACTGTTTATCACATTCAGACAGTGCTGACGAATGAAGACAAAGCTGTTTTTTTCTTCTTCATAGATTGGCGTATGCGCAGTGCATCTTCCTATCTGCCACTGCATGCAGAACTTAAAGTTGTCTGTACCCCATTTCCAGCACTGCCCGAGTGATGTGACCAGGCATGGTTCTATCTCTTCCCTCTGTCTGTATGTTCTGTCTGACTGTCCCTCCCTTCCGTCTGTATCTTTACTGTCCATCTGTCTCTCCTCCCTCTGTCACTCTGCTCTCTGTATCTTTCTTCTTCCTGTCAGTCTCTTTGATCTGTGTCTCTCTTCCCACTGTCCTCTCACATCATCTGTCTGTCTCTCTTCCCTATTTGTCTCTTTCTCCCATCTGCCTGTCTCTGCTAGTATTGGGTTTCTCTTGGCTATATGTGGGTATTGGAGGTTTCAGGGTACTCTGTGGGGGTACATGCATTTATTTACGGTATTGCCTCTACTAGGGCTGCTTCCAGAAATATCCCGGGCTGGTTTTCCATCCCTATCCGCCCCTGTATGCAGCCACGTATAGCGCCACCTCCTGCTGCTGCCTGTTTCACTGGTCTGTCAGGCTGTTTCATCTATGCCTGCCTGCCCACCAGTACCTCCCGCTCCTTTAGCTGCTGTGCAAGAGCCCTGTACAGAAGGAGAGAGAGAGAGTCGTGTTAAGGTCTTTTCAGCTGCCGCTGGTCTCCCGGTTGGGGCAATGCGGGGACTTTGTCTCCGAGACAGGGAAGCAGCCCGTGTGTTGCGTGAGAACTGGTCTTGGTCGGGGAGCTTGACTCAAGTGAGTGCTGCACTGGATGTTACTATGTGGGGAGGAAAGGGAGGGGAAGTGTGTATTGCAGGCTCCCCCTCAGTGTCCCTGCCCTCACCCACCCTATAACTCCCACTCTGTTTCCATGTCCTCACCCAACCCTATAACTCCCCCTCAGTGTCCCTGCTCTCAGCCTCCTTGCAACTCCCCCTCAGTGTCCCTCCCCTCCCCTGTAACTTCCCCTCTGTGTCCCTGGGGGGGGGGCAGTCCCTTATTTTGCCATGGGCGCTCGGGCACCTAGATACACCCCTGCCTGACGGACACAGATCTCCTTGATAGTAGTCTCTTCCAGACTGCTCCGTCTCCCTTCAGTGCAAATACTGCAGCTGGCCCTGTGTTGTGCTTATGCTGGGGCCGGGATCCGTAGGTGAAGTGTCTCCTCCTCAGTGTCAGGGGCTCAGGAAGGCAGGCTACAGACTGGGTGCTTGTAGGCGGGAGGCCACATGTTGTGCCACTCGTCGTCACCCAACGCCTTGCTGCTGCTCCTCCATCTTCTCTCCCTCGCAGCGAATGTCCCTGAACTTTTTGCAGTGGGTGCAGCAGGCTTGACGGAGACACAGGGGCATAGCTATATCTTTGGGGACCCCATAGCACAATTTCCACGGGGCCCCTAGTGCCCCCCTTCCACCATGCCATACTAATCTCAGTTCTAAATCGAAACTGCTCTAAACCCCCCCTTCCCCTAAATAGAAACTACTTCAATCTCAACCCCTCCCTCCACACACACACTTAGTCAACTCCCTAGCTCAACCCTCTATGCCCGATGAACAGAGAGCGGGTGGAGCTGACGGGGGGACACTCACCTTCAGTCCCCGTTGGCTGCTTTATGTGCACTGCAGGCACATTTCTGCTCTCCCAGGCTTGCTCCGTCTCTCTCCTCACTGACACAGGGAGGAGATATGGCCGTGGTCCGGGGATGTCCCTGCAGGCTCAGCCACACCTCCTCCCAGCATCAGTAACAATGAGGAGAGACGGAGCCGGCCAGGAACAGCAGATGTGCCTTAAAATTGGTTCCGTGTGAGAGAGGATGGCTCAAGCCCGCTCACCCTCCTCTTTCATCATGTGCAGGGGCAGCAAGGATGTGTAATACAGCGCCTGTGATCCGTCCACAGATACGAACAGAGGTCCCCGGGAGAGAGACACATGAATCTGCAGGTACCTCGCCGGCCAGTGTTGTGCTGCTGCAGCTGGGTCAGCACTGGGCGCTGCCTTCTCACAGTATGCGGGGCGCTGGGTCACTGGGGATTATGGATCACTGAATGGAGGAGGGTCACAGCAGGGCGGGTGGTGGGAGTATTTAGGCAGCCAGGAGGCGTGACTACAGGCTAGTGAGGGCGGGACGTGGATGGGCGGAGGCGGAGCTGCAGTGTACAGTGATACTCTCTTTCTGGGAAAAGTGCTGCTGGAAGGCAGGCAGAGGAACATTACACATTAATGCATACACAGTGCACCAACAGCCATAGCACTATCAATTTGTACCAGCCCGCCACTGCTGGCAGCACAGATAGGTGCAGGGGGAGGGCCGGGCCCCAGAGGCGGCCTAGGCCCCATAGCAGCTGCATTCCCTGTACCTATTGTAGCTACGCCCTTGCGGAGACATTGGCCATAGCAAGGTGCAGGGAGCAGAGCCGAGAACACAGACACTCCGGGAGCAGCTTGCAGCAGACTCAGAGCCGCCATTACAAGAGGATTAATCAATGGTAGGGTTGTGACCAAGAGGCGCTGGCAGACAGCAGAAGCCATGGGTGAGACTGAGAAGTCAGTGAAGTCCTTCTCTGTATAGTGGCAGTGGGAGACAGCGCCCTAAAGAGCTTGGCGCCATATGCGGCTGCGTAACTTGCGTTATTATCCAGCTGGCCCTGTGCACACTAACCTCGGATTCCACTAGGAAGTGGGTGGGAGGTGGGAGGGGTACCCACTCTTCCAGGGGTGCAGGGAACTACCAGAAAAATTGTGTGTCTCCCGCAGGATATGGGAGGATAATGAAGTATGAAATGCTATTAATTAGGTATTAATTCATTTTTTAATTATGCAGGCACCTACAAAAAGACATAATATAGACTACTCAGACATTACTATGGGGAAGATGTATAAAATCCTGAACAGAGATAAAGTGGAGGGAGATAAAGTACCAACCAATCAACTTCTGTCATTTTACAGACGGTGTTTAAAAAAATTACAGAACCTGATTTGTTGGTGTTTTATCTCCCCCAAGCTTTGACAAATACCCCCCTCCCCCTTAATATCATATGACCATTTTATCAGAAAGGTTAAACTATTAGACAGAATTGTAATATGTTAGCTGGCCAAGAGAGATGAGGGGAGGGCAGCTGCTGAAGTCCTTCTATTTAGTTTTTCAATAAAGTACTCTAAACAAATGCTGAAACATTGCCATCTTGTGGCTTAAGTGGCAAATGACAAAAAATTATTTAACACAAATATGCGTCTGTGAACACATATCATGCACAAGGATTGCCAGGGCCATCACTGCCATAACATATTTAAATAATTTAGAATAATTCTGAGGAATACTCTGCTGTGCTAAGTGATACTTGTAAATCATTCATGTTACTTAATGTTGGTGGTTATCCTCTAAATATATCCTCAGTTTAGAGGATAACCACCAATATAGGTGTTCTGTCCTCTGTTTATTGATGAGTCACATGACTATCCTGACCCCTGACCCTGCTTGTTGTTTAAATGATTTCTATTTCTTTATAGTAAATAAAGCTGTTTCTTTAGAATTTTATGTGGGTTTGCCTCCCAAACTGCCTAATACTCATATTTATTATAATAAGTAGTACATTTTATTAAATTCTGTGGATGATTGAAATAATTAGTTGTATCACACCTGATGGGCATTAGGTGTTTAAAGGGGTTTAAATAGATCCCATATTCAGACTGAGTTATTGTTAGGCGCCGTGGTCCGGCGCCTCCTCCCTGTCCGGCGCCTAGCAACTAGGGACGCCGTGCGCGCTAGCTGCCGGGTCCCTAGCAACGCTAGGACGCCGTGCGCGCTAGCCGCCGGGTCCCTAGCAACGCTAGGACGCCGGGCGTGCCGAGCCGCCGGGACCCTAGCAACGGGGACGCCACAGGCGCACCGCGTTCCCCGTTGCAGGGATTATTAATTAAATACATACACTTGTTCTCTGGTCGTGCAGCACGGCAGCTGCACGACATTTAGTGTTAATTAGGCTCTGCATTCTGATTGGAGGGCTCCCTGTTAAATCCCTCCTCAGTGCCTCACACAGACGCCGGTAATAGCTTCCTGCATGTTGCCTGTTGTTTGGTGAAAGTCTGTTCCTGGTTTGCTGTGTCCGGTCCCTTCAGTCCTCAGAGTTGCAGAATCTTGGAGTTGGTTTCCTGATCCTAAGGAGTGCTTCTGGTCCTAAGTCATCTGTGGCAGTCGTTTGAAGCTCTCTTTTGGTTCCGTGAGTTGCGGCCCTGCCGCATGTTGTGGCCTTAGCCACTTTAGTATTATTTCTTTGTTCTGGTGCTTTTGCGGAGGTTTCCACTACCACAGTCCTCTCCGGTACTCGGCGGTGCCGTGTAGGAGAGTGGGCAAGTGGAATTTTGGTTGTTCTTTTCCTTGGCGGTTATCCGCGCATACTTTTAGTTTCAGGTTTACCAGTAGCCCCTGGCCTTGTTGTTCAGTTAGAGGGCCCCTTGTCATCACCCTGTCTCAGTTCACTCTTTGTCTCTCATTAAGACCTGTGGGGGCATCGGAGTTGGGCAGACGTAATCCGCCCTTCAAACGCGGCTGCCATGGGCTCAAGAAACCATAGTCTCGCAAGAGTGTACTGACAGCAAGGTGAGACAACGGAGGTAGGGTGCCAGGGGCTATTCCCATTCCATTTCCCTTTCCCAGCATTACGTCCAGAAACTCAGGTTCCATCGTATAAGATCTCCCCTGACCTGAGTATCTGGATCATAACATTATTACCGACCCAAAACATAAAAAAAAAAAAAAAGGGGTCTAATTTTTTCCATTCTTTGTTTTGGTTAGTCTAAAATTCGGCTTCATGAATCCGGCAGGGTTAGGGCCGAATCCCGGTCAGCTTTTGGTCAACCAAATTCAAGAACTAACTCAGATGGTTCAGGACCTATCTCTTCGGGTGAAATCGCAAGAAGATCTTTTGCGAGCCTCCCCGAATGTGGTCCCAGAACCAAAAATGCACCTACCCGACCGTTTCTCGGGTGACCCGAAAAGAGTTTTTTAATTTTAAGGAAGCTTGTAAGCTTTATTTTCGGTTAAGGCCTCGTTCCTCTGGTACTGAGTCTCAGCGGGTTGGGATTGTAATGTCATTGCTCCAGGGTGATCCTCAGACCTGGGCGTTTGGGTTAAGAGCAGATGATCCTGCCTTGTTGTCGGTAGACGCATTTTTTAAATCTCTAGGCCTATTATATGATGACCCAGATAGAGAGGCTTCAGCTGAGAGTCACCTGCGTGCCCTTAAACAAGGCAAAAATCCAGCAGAGGTATATTGTACCGAATTTCGCCGTTGGTCGAACGACTGTGGCTGGAATGACCCTGCCCTGCGCAGTCAGTTTCGCCTCGGTTTGTCAGAACTTATTAAAGACAGTCTCCTTCAGTACCCCGCTCCTGAGACTCTCGACAAACTCATGGAGCTAGCTATTAAAATAGATCGTCGTCTCCGAGAGCAGAGGGCTGAAAGAGGAACAACTGTTAGACCAAGTCCTTGTGTTTATACCTTTCCTGAGGACCTCGAGGAGCCCATACAGATGGGTCTCTCCCGGCTGTCCCCAGAGGAAAGATCCAGAAGATTAACGTCTGGTTTCTGTTTGTATTGTGGTGGTAAAGGACATATTGCTCGTAACTGCCCGAATAAGTCGGGAAACGCTCTGACCAAGTGAATTGTGAGGGGGTTCACTTGGGTCTGCAGCTTATCTCCTCAAATGATTCTCTTTTAGTTCCTGTTAAAATTTCCTTTGGCAGCCTCAGTTCGTTGGTGTCGGCCTTCGTCGACAGTGGAGCTGCAGGAAATTTTATGGATTTAGCTTGGGCTAAGGCTTTAGGCATTCCACAGATACCATTGGAAAAACGTATTACCATGCACGGACTGGATGGGGGTCCGCTTTCCAATGGGATAATTACTCACCGCACACCTCCAGTATTTTTGACAGTAGGGGCCTTACATTCAGAAGACATAGAATTTTACCTTACTCATTGTCCGGCAGTTCCTGTAGTTTTGGGTCACCCTTGGCTTGCCTTTCATAATCCCACCATTGATTGGCGGTCTGGGGAGATATCTCAATGGGGTCCTTTTTGTGTTAAGGAATGTATTTCCCATCCCGTCCGGGTTGCAGCAGTCGCCACAGAATTTATTCCTGTGGAGTATCAGGATTTTGCCGATGTGTTCTCAAAAGGCAATGCTGACATTCTGCCTCCCCATCGGTCTTATGACTGTGCAATTGAATTAATACCTGGTGCCACTTTACCCAAGGGGAGATTATATGCCTTGTCCGGGCCAGAAACAACGGCCATGAATGATTACATTCAGGAAAGTCTGAAAAAAGGCTTTATTGGGCCTTCGAAATCTCCGTTGAGTGCAGGTTTTTTCTTTGTTGAGAAAAAAGATGGGTCACTCAGACCATGTATTGATTTTCGGGCTCTGAATAAAATTTCGGTTAAGAACACCTATCCTTTACCATTGATTTCTGTGCTTTTTGATCAATTACGCTCCGCCGTGATCTTTTCAAAAATTTATCTTAGAGGAGCTTACAACCTCATCCGAATAAGATCTGGGGATGAGTGGAAGACGGCTTTTAGCATTCAGTCGGGTCACTATGAATACCTGGTGATGCCGTTTGGCCTGTCAAATGCTCCGGCGGTTTTTCAAACCTCATCAACGATGTTCTCCGTGATTTCCTTGGGAAGTTCGTGGTCGTTTATTTAGATGACATTTTGATATATTCTGAGTCTGTGGAACAACATGTTACCCAGGTGCGTCTGGTTCTTCAAAAACTACGGGAGAATCATTTATTTGCTAAGCTTGAGAAGTGTGATTTTCACATCACAGAAGTGTCTTTCTTGGGGTACGTTATTTCTCCCCAGGGATTTTGCATGGAACCGAAAAAACTCCAGGCCATTCTTGATTGGGCGCAACCCACTAATTTAAAAGCAATTCAGCGCTTTTTAGGGTTTGCAAACTATTATAGGCGGTTCATTCACACTTTTTCTGACCTGGTCGCTCCCATAGTTGCTTTGACTAAAAAAGGAGCGGATCCTTCCAATTGGTCGCCTGAAGCTGAGTCTGCCTTTCGGGCCTTGAAGCAGGCCTTTGTCTCGGCTCCTGTCCTCAGACATCCTAATCCAGAGCTTCCCTTTATTGTGGAGGTTGATGCCTCAGAGGTTGGAGTGGGGGCTATCCTTTCTCAGGAAGATCCGGAGTCTCAGGAACTACATCCCTGTGCCTTCATGTCCAGGAAATTCTCCTCCGCAGAATCCAACTATGACGTTGGTAATCGGGAATTACTGGCAGTAAAATGGGCTTTTGAGGAGTGGAGACATTGGCTGGAGGGAGCTAGGCATACTATTACTGTATTTACTGACCATAAGAACCTGCAATATATTGAGTCAGCTAAACGGCTTAATGCTCGGCAGGCACGTTGGGCATTGTTTTTTACTCGTTTCAGGTTTATTATCACCTTCAGGCCTGGTTCCAAGAATACGAAAGCTGATGCCCTGTCACGTTGCTTTATTCCGGTTCACAATAGCCATCCTGTTAATACCCCCATAGTTCCATCTTCAGTCATCCGAGCAGGCCTCACACAGGATTTGTTTACTCAGTTAAACCAGCTTCAACACCAAGCTCCTAGACTTATTCCTGCTGGTCGTCTTTTTGTCCCTGAATTTTTGAGAGGCACTGTTTTAGCTGAGTTTCACGACAACAAGGTCTCGGGTCATCCGGGTATCACTAAAACCTTGGAGCTGGTCTCTCGCTCGGTATGGTGGCCTAGTCTTTCTAAAGACGTAAAAGAATTTGTCCACTCCTGTCAGGTTTGTGCACAGCATAAGGTCCCTCGTTCGTTGCCGATCGGGCAACTCATGCCTTTAGCCGTTCCTCTCAGGCCATGGTCACATATATCCATGGATTTCGTGGTGGACCTTCCGCTTTCAGCCGGATGTCGAGTCATTTGGGTGGTAGTGGACCGTTTTAGTAAAATGGCTCATTTCATTGCTCTTCCCCGATTACCCTCTGCTCAAGGGTTGGCAGTTTTGTTCCTTCGTCATGTGTTCAGGCTCCATGGTTTGCCCACTGATATTGTCTCTGATCGGGGTCCGCAATTTATCGCACGATTCTGGAAACGTTTTTGTGCCTCACTGAATATGAAACTGTCTTTAACATCTGGTTACCATCCACAGTCTAACGGGCAAACCGAACGAGTCAACCAGTCATTAAAACAATATTTACGTTTGTATTCGGCCAAACTCCAGAATGATTGGTCTGAATTTCTTCCTTTAGCCGAGTTTGCTTATAATAACTCCTGTCATTCCTCCACCAAGGAGTCCCCATTCTTTTCAGTCTTTGGTTTTCATCCTAGAGCCAACTCTTTTTTCCATCATTCTCCAGTCTCCTCCTTGACCTTAACCTCCCATCTCAGAACTATTTGGAGAAGAGTGCACCTTGCCCTGAAAAAAGCTGCCTTCCGTGAAAAGAGATTTTCTGATAGGCTCCGACGTCCTTGCACTTTTAAGGTGGGAGATAAGGTGTGGTTATCAACCTGCAACATCAAGCCTCCTCCCTGTCCGGCGCCTAGCAACTAGGGACGCCGTGCGCGCTAGCTGCCGGGTTCCTAGCAACGCTAGGACGCCGTGCGCGCTAGCCGCCGGGCGCGCCGAGCCGCCGGGACCCTAGCAACGGGGACGCCACAGGCGCACCGCGTTCCCCGTTGCAGGGATTATTAATTAAATACATACACTTGTTCTCTGGTTGTGCAGCACGGCAGCTGCACGACATTTAGTGTTAATTAGGTTCTGCATTCTGATTGGAGGGCTCCCTGTTAAATCTCTCCTCAGTGCCTCACACAGACGCCGGTCATAGCTTCCTGCATGCTGCCTGTTGTTTGGTGAAAGTCTGTTCCTGGTTTGCTGTGTCCGGTCCCTTCAGTCCTCAGAGTTGCAGAATCTTGGAGTTGGTTTCCTGATCCTAAGGAGTGCTTCTGGTCCTAAGTCATCTGTGGCATTCGTTTGAAGCTCTCTTTTGGTTCCGTGAGTTGCGGCCCTGCCGCATGTTGTGGCCTTAGCCACTTTAGTATTATTCCTTTGTTCTAGTGCTTTTGCGGAGGTTTCCGCTACCACAGTCCTCTCCGGTACTCGGCGGTGCCGTGTAGGAGAGTGGGCAAGTGGAATTTTGGTTGTTCTTTTCCTTGGCGGTTATCCGCGCATACTTTTAGTTTCAGGTTTACCAGTAGCCCCTGGCCTTGTTGTTCAGTTAGAGGGCCCCTTGTCATCACCCTGTCTCAGTTCACTCTTTGTCTCTCATTAAGACCTGAGGGGGCATCGGAGTTGGGCAGACGTAATCCGCCCTTCAAATGCAGCTGCCTTGGGCTCAAGAAACCATAGTCTCGCAAGAGTGTACTGACAGCACGGGTGAGACAACGGAGGTAGGGTGCCAGGGGCTATTCCCATTCCATTTCCCTTTCCCAGCATTACGTCCAGAAACTCAGGTTCCATCGTATAAGATCTCCCCTGACCTGAGTATCTGGATCATAACAGTTATACTTCTGATGAAGCTAGGTGACCGTGCCTAGGGAAACGCGTTAAGTGACAAGCTGCCATCATCACATGCATTCCACCCTGTGAGGATCCAGATATGGACTTTTAACACGAATATTCCTTGCCTTGGAAATTTCTCTGTTGGACTGTAGCACTACAGCACCGATTGGAGATAACCAGCCTCTGCACAAAACACCACAGCTTGCCTGCTGTTATTTTCCAAGCATTTGGAGGACTCCATCGCCATGGGTAACACCAGCTATATTTAAACAATATTCTTCCCCAGGGAACTTCATCTTTCAGTCCGGGATCACATGTGGATGCATATTAGCAGCTATTTTCATTCTGATTCTCAGCTTCAATCTATGCCCAATCTTATTTGTTTTTAAGTGATATGTTATTATTTTTTACTGTTTAGTGAATAAATTATTTACATGTTTTAATTCATCCACGTTTCTGTTATTAACATTGGAGAAACTTCTACTAGCGCCAGTATACTTTTTTCAATATTTCTTTTCTATGTCAACCTAATGACTGGGTCGACCTATTTCAGCTGTTGACCTAATGACTTTCGACCTAGTTACTGTCGACCCAAGGAACCACACCCTTAAAAAACATATACTTTAATTAAGTAAAAGAATTAATAAATTATATACATGCACATAATTAACATTAATGCATAGCTATACAAATATACATACTAACAATGCTTATTTTAAAACATAGCATGCAAAAAGAAAAACTCAAATAAATGAGTGGACCTTATAGTCACTGCATACATTACTGCCGTTTTTAAAATGTAAAAGTGTGGTTCCACATGTCTACAAACATCGTTTTGACAGTCTGCTGAGCAAGCGGACTCTGTCCAGAAGCTGCACGGGCCCTGGTGGGCTCAGGAACAAGCAAGCCATACTGGCTATTGCATTGGTTCCCTGATATGTTATCCCCTGAACTGTAATAAAGATCTGACATGGAAAACTGATTTGTATCGCATTCCAAACAGAGACGGAACCTGAACAAATGACACCAACTGAAAAGCTCACTACAAAAATTGGAAAATCCACTTTGATCCCATCTCCAGTAACCCCTCCAACAAAACTTTCACACGTCTAAAGGATGATTCAGTGACAAAATTTGTACAAACCTCTATGGACCAACATCATAACCTAATGGCTCAAGAAAGAAAAACACTTAGAGATATCAGAAACTATAGTGATATCATTGTTCGACCAGCCGATAAGGGAGGGGCCATATTTATACAAAATCTCTCAGATTACAAATATGAAATTGAGCGACAGCTGCGAGATACTGAAGCTTATTCCAAACTACCATCTAATCCAACTGTACAGTACTGTATATGCGTGAATTATAGAAAATGTTGTCTGAAGCCCAAAACTCCGGCCACATTACAGATAAATTGAGAAAGTCGCATAGCCAGGATTCTCCTATCGCTCCAATTATCTACACTGTACCTAAGATCCAAAAGGACATATTGCATTCACCAGGACATCCAATTATATTTGCAAGAAACTCGTTATACCAACGATATCAACATTTTTGGATTACATTCTCCAACCACATATCATGAAACAGCCCAGATATATAAAAAAGACACCGCAAGCTTTTTGCTACAGTTACAAATAGTGAGTGAAGTCCCTAAGGGAACCATTTTGGTAGCCCTGGATATATCTAGTTTATACACCTCTAAGTGGCGGGATGGGCCATGGGAAGTAACATGGCCCCCAGCTATGCTAATATTTTAAATGTTCAAAGAGGAGTTGTATCTAATCTTTGAAGATGAAAATGAGTCACATCTTACTCTTATCAAAATTTATAGAGGACTTTTTACTCTTATGGATGGTGGAGGACAATCACTTAAGGATATGATAGAAAAGATAAACAGTAGAAATTCACAAATTAAGTTCACCTATCAATATAGTTCAGAAACTATCCACTACCTTGATGTACAAGTCACCATTCGAGACAACGAGATTCCCACAGAAATATTTACTAAACGAACGGATAAAATTAATACATTATTACCTTTCAGTCATCATCCTTAATAATTGAAAAGAGGAATCCCCAAATTGCTAACTATGAGGGTAGCTCGTTTCTCTAGTAATCGAGAAAACACTGTTAAAGGAGTGTATAAGATGAAAGGCAATTTGTCATCAGAGGATATGATCTGAATCTTTCGAAACAACAAAAACAAGAAGTTCTGAGCATCCAACGCGAAGAATTATTAAACCCCAGACCGAAACATCAGAAGGATAACATACCTTGGAAAAATGGAATTTAACACCGCCAGCCCGATGATACAAAGAGCTACAAGAGCATTATAGCCAATAGTAGCCACTGATAGCAATCTTGGGAGCCTCACGAGTCAGAGACCAAGGCATGCTTTACGAGAGGAAACAATATACGGGACATCGTAGTACACACGGACATAACAGGGTTTTCAGCATCTTCAAGTACCCAAAGTCACTTCCTAAAAAAAAAAATCAGGATGCTATAAATGTGTATACTGTACCGCATGTGAAAATCATATGATTGTGGGAAAATCCTTTAAACATCCCACACTTATATAGGGGAGGGGTCCTGGGGTGCACACTGGTAATGAGAGTTGTGACCCTGCGGAGACCTTTCAGTAGTACTGCATACAAAGACAAGGTTGCAGGTCCACAATTCAAACATTACCAATTTATTAATAATAATCATTGCAATAACATTTTGCATTTTGAGCGAGGGTCTTCGCATAGTTATGGCCATAAATAAATGGCTTGTCCAATGCGTCCAGGTGACCTCATTAATCGGGCAAGTCCCTAACATATTGGGTGGGGAGGGAGTACAAATCTAGGGCGCAGGACACCCCAAACCCGAGCAGCTGAGTGATCCTAGGGCAACACCGGAGTGAAAAAATATGTAGTGAAAAGGTATAGATAGGTTAGAGAGGCTGCTGAAAACAGCAGGGGTAAATTAGTGAGAGGTATCGAGGTGAGAAATAAAGTAGTGAGAAGTGAAGGTGGGAAATGAGCTACACTGAAACAACACACAATAGGGATGAAAGGAAATATGAAAATAAGTGTTAACCTGTGTTGCTCCTGAGGCCAAACAGCCACAGTAGTCCAGGGGGACCCACATCCCAGAAATCCACCCCCCATCTGCTAATCTGATATACATTTGTGCAGGACTCACCTTGCTCTGCATGCAGTCTAAAAAATGTCAGGAAACAAATTAAAACCAATATATAGGACAGGTGGGCGTGGGTGCTACCACCAGGCAGAAGGGGTCTCTGGCCTTCTATTGTGTATGAAATTGCACAGCATTAGGTATATAGGAGAGGGGTCCTGGGGTGCACACTGGTAATGAGAGGTGCAACCCTGCGGAGACCTTTCAGTACTGCATACAAAGACAAGGCTGCAGGTGCACAATTCAAACACTACCAATTTATTAATAATAATCATTGCAATAAAATTTAGCATTTTGAGCGAGGTTCTTTGCATAGTTATGGCCATTAATAACGGCTTTCCCACCACGTCCAGGTGACCTCATTAATCGAACAAGTCCCTATCATATTGGGGAGTACAAGTCTAGGGAGCGGGACACCCTAAACTTAAGCAAGCAGCTGAGTGACTCCAGGGCAACACCGGAGTACAAAAATATATAGTGAAAAAAAGGGAAGACATGTTAGTGAGAGATTTTTATTATAAGTATATTTCATTTCTTCGGAAGACGGTAACCAATATATTGTTCATATTTTGATCGTATTTCTTCTAACATCAGAGACACACACATAATTTCGCCCACAGAGCCAGTAAGATTGATTTGTATCACCCGATTCAATCAAGTATGTTAAAATCGGATAGATTAACCTTTCGATAATTGATATTACCCTTATCATTTCTTGTCCTTTTTGCCTTATAGCCCCTTTTTTTTAGAGGAATACTAATAAAAGTTACATTTTAAATATTATAAGACCATATATTTCACAATAAAAGTGTGCCCCAGACAGAGCCGGCCCTAACCAATTTGATGCCCTAGGCAAGGTTTTGGCTGGTGCCCCCTAGCGCCGCCGCTAGTTCTGCAGGGGATGCCTGGCATGAGTCAGCTGGCAGCTCTGCTAACACCAGGCGCCTCTTGTTTATGAAAATGCATCTTATTTGCATAACTATGTGGCTAGGACGCACAAGCAGCTTCTGCTGATTAAAATGATATGCAGCATGCCTATATTCTGTGTGCGACTGCGGCTGTATCTGCATATGAAATGCTACATTACAGTGATTTCCATTTCATATGCAGATACAGCCGCAGTCGCACACAGAATATAGGCATGCCGCATATCATTTTAATCAGCAGAAGCTGCTGGTGCCCCTAAGCATACCAAATGCCCTAGGCATTTGCCTAGTTTGCCTATGCCTAAGGCCGGCTCTGGCCCCAGAAGAGACTTGTAGTCTTACTTCTCTCTTTTTTGGCTCCTGTACTATACAAGAACCATACATTTTCCTCATGTTAGTGAGAGAGGCTGCTGAAAAATAGCAGTGGTAAATTAATGAGAGGTAATGAGGTGAGAAATAAAGTAGTGAGAGGTAAAGTAGTGAGAAGTGAAGGTGGGAAATGAGTTACATTGAAACAAGACACACATGGGATGAAAGGAAATATGAAAGTAAGTGTTAACCTGTGTTGCTCCTGAGGCCAAACAGCCACAGCAGTCCAGGGGAACCCACACCCCAGAAATCCACCCCCCATCTGACAATCTAATATACATTTGTGCAGGACTCACCTCGCTCAGATGGGGGTGGATTTCTGGGGCATGAGGCCCCCTGGACTTCTGTGGCTGTTTTAAGTCTTTAAGGCTTCATTCTTCAGCGTTCTTCAGCCACGTTTGCCAAGCAATCATTCTTCAGTGTCTTTCAGCCACAATGGATAAGCATACAATCTTCTGTCTTCAGTCTTCCTCCTTCTGAAGTTCTTCGGACACTTCCATCAGGTAGCAATTCTTTATTCTTCAATCGACCATTCTTTAAGCTCCAAGGTATATGAGATGGAACTACATCTGACCTCCTTGATTTCTTCCTGCTGTGGCATCCACTTCTCCAGATGACGCTTATTTGTCGGAGCCCCACCATCAGCCCGTTGTGACACCATGCAATTTATCACTCTCCAAGGCTTGATAAATCTGGGTCACTATATGAAAGAAAAGAACACAAAACACAAAATTTTTCTTGACATATATATATATATATATATATATATATATGGTATATTACATTGTATTATGGTGACATTACTCCAATACATAGTTGTAATCAGTGTCGGTTTTTACCTAACCCTTGGTAAAATTTGCCACCCATCTCAGGGGTATATTTACTAAGGTCCCGATTTTGACCGAGATGCCGTTTTTTCATCAAAGTGTTATCTCGGTAATTTACTAAGCAAAAATCACGGCAGTGATGAGGGCATTCGTAATATTTTGGAAGTCCTAGGAAAAAATCACGAATCAATACACCATCGGTCAAATATGCCTGCAATTTGCTAGAAATCGGGAATTTACTAAAAAGTGCAAAACATAAACACTGCCGACAATTGCCAAACACTGCCGTGATAAAATACAAATCGTGAAAAAGTGCTAAAAAAAACAGACCTGCTTTTTTATCCCGTGTTTGTATAGGCATGCACGGATCCATGAGATCCGTGCATGTTTTTCAGTGGGAAGGGGGGGGGGGAATGTTATAAATTTTCAAAAAAAATAAATTGCGTGGGGTCCCCCCTCCTAAGGCAAACCAGCCTCGGGCTCTTTGAGCCGATCCTGGTTACAAAAATATGGGAAAAAAATGGACAGGGGTTCCCCCATATTTAAGCAACCAGCATCGGGCTCTGCGCCTGGTCCTGGTTCCAAAAATACGGGGGACAAAAAGAGTAGGGGTCCCCCGTATTTTTGAAACCAGCACCGGGCTCCACTAGCTGGACAGATAATGCCACAGCCGGGGGTCACTATTATACAGTGCCTTGCGGCCGTGGCATCAAATATCCAACTAGTCACCCCTGGTCGGGGTACCCTGGGGGAGTGGGGACCCCGTCAATCAAGGGGTCCCCCCCCAGCCACCCAAGGGCCAGGGGTGAAGCCCGAGGCTGTCCCCCCCATCCAATGGGCTGCGGATGGGGGGCTGATAGCCTTTGAGAAAAGTGATTGATATTGTTTTTAGTAGCAGTACTACAAGGACCAGCAAGCCTCCCCCGCAAGCTGGTACTTGGAGAACCACAAGTACCAGCATGCGGCGGAAAAATGGGCCCGCTGGTACCTGTAGTAGTACTACTACTAAAAAAATACCCCAATAAAGACATTACACACACACCTTGAAAGTATAACTTTAATACATCCATCCACACCTCCATATACACATACTTACCTTATGTTCCCACGCAGGTCGGTCCTCTTCTCCAGTAGAATCCATGGTGTACCTGTAGAAAAAATTATACTCGCATAATCCATGGTTGAAGGCTCCTCGGTAAATCCTTTTGTAATCCACGTACTTGAAAAAATAAAAAAACGGATACCCGACCACGAACTGAAAGGGGACCCGTGTTTTCACATGGGCCCCCTTTCCCCGAATGCCAGAAACCCACTCTGACTGATGTCTAAGTGGGTTTCTTCAGCCAATCAGGGAGTGCCACGTTGTGGCACCCTCCTGATTGGCTGTGTGCTCCTGTACTGTCTGACAGGCGGCACACGGCAGTGTTACAATGTAGCGCCTATGCGCTCCATTGTAACCAATGGTGGGAACTTTCAGGTCAGCGGTTGACCAAAAGTGACCTCACCGCTGACCTGAAAGTTCCCACCATTGGTTACAATGGAGCGCATAGGCGCTACATTGTAACACTGCCGTGTGCCGCCTGTCAGACAGTACAGGAGCACACAGCTGATCAGGAGGGTGCCACAACGTGGCACTCCCTGATTGGCTGAAGAAACCCACTTAGACATCAGTCAGAGTGGGTTTCTGGCATTCGGGGAAAGGGGGCCCATGTGAAAACATGGGTCCCCTTTCAGTTCGTAGTCGGGTATCCGTTTTTTTTATTTTTTCAAGTACGTGGATTACAAAAGGATTTACCGAGGAGCCTTCAACCATGGATTATGTGAGTATAATTTTTTCTACAGGTACAC
This sequence comes from Pseudophryne corroboree, assembly GCF_028390025.1. Classification (NCBI taxonomy): domain Eukaryota; kingdom Metazoa; phylum Chordata; class Amphibia; order Anura; family Myobatrachidae; genus Pseudophryne; species Pseudophryne corroboree. Next base: position 393,184,390 of record NC_086446.1, on the reverse strand, counting down.
CATGGATTCTACTGGAGAAGAGGACCGACCTGCGTGGGAACATAAGGTAAGTATGTGTATATGGAGGTGTGGATGGATGTATTAAAGTTATACTTTCAAGGTGTGTGTGTAATGTCTTTATTGGGGTATTTTTTTAGTAGTAGTACTACAGGTACCAGCGGGCCCATTTTTCCGCCGCATGCTGGTACTTGTGGTTCTCCAAGTACCAGCTTGCGGGGGAGGCTTGCTGGGCCTTGTAGTACTGCTACTAAAAACAATATCAATCACTTTTCTCAAAGGCTATCAGCCCCCCATCCGCAGCCCATTGGATGGGGGGGACAGCCTCGGGCTTCACCCCTGGCCCTTGGGTGGATGGGGGAGGGGACCCCTTGATTGAAGGGGTCCCCACTCCCCCAGGGTACCCCGGCCAGGGGTGACTAGTTGGATATTTGATGCCACGGCCGCAAGGCACTGTATAAAAGTGACCCCCGGCTGTGGCATTATCTGTCCAGCTAGTGGAGCCCGGTGCTGGTTTCAAAAATACGGGGGACCCCTACTCTTTTTGTCCCCCGTATTTTTGGAACCAGGACCAGGCGCAGAGCCCGATGCTGGTTGCTTAAATATGGGGGAACCCCTGTCCATTTTTTCCCCATATTTCTGCAACCAGGATCGGCTCAAAGAGCCCGAGGCTGGTTTGCCTTAGGAGGGGGGACCCCACGCAATTTTTTTTTTACATTTAAACTTTATTTTTTTTTTAAACAAAGTGCACAATGAAGCCCAGCACGGAGCTCTCAGATCCGGCCGAGATTCATTGTATTAAAGTCGGCAGTGTTTTACAAGTCACTCACGTAAAACACTGCCTAAAAAAACGAATGACATCGACATCGGAAAACCCGAAAATGCAGAATACGGCAGCTTAGTAAATTAGTCGTAATCAATTCAAAAAGTTGCATATTTACACTTTCGATGTCATTCGTGATTGAACTTTGACCTCAAACGGGAAAATACGAATCTTAGTAAATTTACCCCTCAGTGTCAGTGAAGCCAGATGCAGTCCATGAGACTGTGCAAGCGAGTGGTACCTCTGACGTTTACCCTTACATATAAATTTTCCTTTGCAATATTAAAAAAACAGCATATTAAAAATACAAATTGAGTGGATTTATGTAAATATAGAAAAAATGTATTCAATGATAAGGTCACACAATAATGAATCAGTTAAAATATATGTTGGTAATTTGGGAGTCAACCGGTACATAAAACAAAAAAACAAAACATACAGTCACAAAGAAGACAAACAACAAGTGTGCATTCCCTAATTTGTTTTGGTTGTGTGGGAGTGATGCGCCTCTAGAGCAATCTTACTCAATCCCACCAGATAAAATAAATAATAGTCCATTTTAAAATAATAAAACTTGGCCAAAAGTAGACAAAACACAGTTGCAGGTTTTTATGTTTTTTTTTTCCATTTCAAAAATCCAGATGAAGCCTGCTTGACAGGGGAAACGCATCGATGAATCAGATAAGAGGGAAGCGGTGAGTGTTACATCACGGACAGCACCTTCCGGCAAACTACTTCTGCTATATAAAGACTGGAATCACTGGACAATAGTTTGCCAGCCAAAGGTTTGGGAAAAAAATTATTGCATTGGGGTGATCTATAGACCACCAGGCCAGGGGCAGGATTTGCACAGGAACCTATTGTTGGACATCACTAAAATGGCTTTAAAGGGAGAAGTCATAATCATGGGAGACTTTAATTTACCTGATGTAAATTGGGAGGGGTCTTTTGCTAGTTCAGCTACAAGTGGCAAATTTCTAAATTCCTTACAGTGAGCATTTTTCAAGCAATTGGTGAGGGAGCCCACTCGCAAAGACTCAATATTAGATTTAATTCTTACAAATGGTGACAGGATATCAGACATATATGTGGGTGAGCACATGGGATCCAGTGATCATCAAGCAGTATGGTTTAGTATAAAGACAGGATCCAACCCCTGTCACACACAAAAAAAAAAAGGTGTTGGATTTTAGAAATGCTGACTTTGCAAAAATGGGGAGATGTTTAAGTGATTCACTGGCGGACTGGAGGAAATTGGAAGGAGTGCAGGAGAGGTAGGAAAAACTGAAAAGTGCAATACTTAGGACAACAGACCTTTGTATCAATTCAAAAGGGTTAGGAAAAGCACCAGGAAAAGGAAGCCAATGTGGTTCACAAAAAAAGTATCAACTAGTGTGAAAGTAAAAAAGATGGCTTTTAGGAAATACAAACAGACTCAAAATAATAACGACAAAGAGGTGTATCTTGACAGACGGAAGGATGCTAAGAAAGTGATCAGACGTGCAACGGCAGAAGCTGAGGAGAAAGTGGCCCAGTCTGTAGATAAAGGGGGCAAAACATTTTTTAAGTATATAAGTGAAATGAGAAAATCAAATGGAGGAATAATAAGACTTACAGTAAGACAGAGAGTGAGCATTTGGTGGAGGGAGAAAAGGCAATAGCAGATCACCTAAATAATTATTTTTGCTCAGTATTTATTACAGAAGGAGAAGGGAAGGGGCCACAGTCAAGTTGCAAGGACATTCATAAAAATAAGGTAGATGAAAGTACATTTACAGAGACGAAGGTCCTAACAGAAATTTCAAAACCAAAAGTGTATAAATCCATGGAGCCAGACAGGATATACCCAAGGAAACTAAAAGAGCTAAAAGATGTGCTGGTGACACCTTTAACAGGATTATTTAACCAGTCACTAAATACAGGTGCCATTCCAGAGGACTGGAAAAGAGCAAATGTAAAAAGCAAGTAACTACAGACCAGTAAGCCTTACATCAGTAGTAGGGAAAGTAATGGAAAAACTATTAAAAGAAAGAGTTGTGGAATATCTCAAATCAAACAACTTACAGGATCCAAAACAGCATGGATTTACTGGTGGGAGATCATGCCAAACAAATCGTATTGACTTTTTGGACTCTGTGATGAAAATAATAGATCAAGGGGGAGCTCTAGATGTAGCATATGTAGACTTCAGTATGGCATTTGACACTGTCCCACATCACAGACTGCTAAATAAACTTGAAAGCATAGGGGTGGATTATAAAATAGATAAATGGATAAGAACCTGGTTGCAGGATAGGAAATAGACAGTTGTAGTAAATGGAGTGCAATCTATGGAGGGAAATGTTACCAGTGGTGTACCCAAGGGATCTGTACTTGGACCTCTTTAATATCTTTGTTAGTGACATTGCAAATGGTATTGAAGGATAAGTATGCCTTTTTGCAGATGATACAAAGATATGCAACAGGGTAGACACAGGGAGGGGTAAAACAAATGAAAGATAACATAGGTAGGCTTGAGAAATGGTCAAGAATGTGGCAACTGCAGTTTAATGCTAAAAAATGCAAAATCATGCACTTGGGTCTCAAAAACCCAAAGGCTAAATATATTATCAAGGGTACTATAATGGAAGCTACTGAGGAGGAAAGGGATTTAAGAGTCACTATTTCAAGTGACTTAAAGGCAGGAAAGCAATGCAACAAAGCAATGAGAAAGGCAAGTCAGATGCATGGTTGCATAGGGAGGGGAATCAGTAGCAGGAAAAAATAAGTAATAATGCCACTGTATAGGACAATGGTACGGCCCATCTGGAATACTGTGTCCAGTTCTGGAGACCATATCTCCAGAAGGCTATAAATACATTAGAGAGTGTACAAAGAAGGGCAACTAAAATGGTGTATGGTCTACATCACAAAACTTAACCCGGAAAGGCTAAAAGATCTTAACATGTATAGTTTGGTGGAGAGAAGGGAAAGGGGGGACATGATAGAAACTTTCTATCTGTAATCAGCGGCGGGTCGCGCCGGCTCCCGGCCGTTGCAAGGCAGCGGGGCTGGTGCGTCACTTCCGCCGCTGACTCCCATTCTCCCGGCCGGTTGCCTAGCAACCTGAGACGCCGGACGGCCGCCCTGCACTGCATTCCCGGCTGTCACTAGCAGCCGGGATGCCGCGCCCTGCGCGCTCCTTCAGCTGAGGTAATCAGGATCTGGGGGCTGGGCAGCCTTGCTGATTGGGCTGCAGGGGCTTTTTAATGGATCCAGACTAGGACAGCCCCGCCGGTGATAGCTTCTTGTGGGGATGCTTCCTGCCCCTGGAGTGTTCCTGTTCTGTGATCCTGGTTCCTGAGTCCTGGTGTCCGGAGCCTGATCATTGGAACCTGTCCAGCCTTCCAGTCCTGTGACCCAGTATCTGCAGCCTTGGGGTTCCTGTTCCATCTGTGTGCACACCTTTACCGGTGTCGTGAGTAGCGGCTCTGCCGCACCTTACGGCCTTGGCCGTATTATTCCCACTTTCTTGCTTTGGTGTTTTCTGCTGAGGTTTCAGCCTTTGCTGTCCTCGCCGAAATACGACGGTGTCGTGTTTGGCGTTTGGGCAGCGTTGCTTTTGTTACAGTTTTTCTTGGCGGTCGCACCGCACATACATTACTTGTAGTGTTCAGTAGTTTCCCCGTTCTTTGTGTTTCTGTCTTAGGGGTTCCCCTTGTTCTCTCTCTGTCTCGGTTTACGCCTTGTCACCTAATAAGACCGTGGGGCATCGGAGTCGGGCAGACCTAATCCGCCCATCAAACGCGGCTGCCATGGGCCCAAGAAACCATAGTCTCACAGCCGTAGACCGACCACTTGGGGGAGACAACGGAGTCAGGGTTTCCATAGGGGTTGCTGCTGAACTCAGCGCAAACTGCAGCATCACATTCCTGTACTAGGAGCTTATCCACCCTGTCTCTTGGGTACCAAGTACAGTGAATGTAACACTATCTTAACAAAGTTAAGGAGGGAAACATTCTTCACAGGAGAAGTATTAGAACTCAAGGACATATACTGAAACTGGAGGGAGGCAGGTTTAGGGAAAATTTAAGGAAAAATTACTCCACAGAAAGGGTAGTGGATAAGTGGAATAACCTCCCATCAGAGGTGGTAGAGGCTAAGACTGTAGAGCAATTTAAACATGCATGGGATAGGCATATGAATATCCTTACAAAGAATTAAGGTTCAAAAAGGGTTGAGATTACCTAAAGGGTAAAAAAAAATGGGCAGACTAGATGGGCCAAGTGGTTCTTATCTGCTGTCAAATTCTATGTTACTATCTTTGTGTTCAACACCAGTCCATGTGATTTTATTAATTGTCCACCTGGTGACAGTGCAACATTAGTCTCTGTATAGTTTAGCACTGAACATTCCTCAGAGTAATAAACATGGTAATAAATAGCTTTGTCCTAGGACTGGAAATGGAGTCAGACCATGTTCATAGGATAGGATAAACAAGGCAATAAGCTCTGTATTTCAATGGCACAGTTGCAACGCTGATATATGCACCACAGACAATGTCTAGCACAGGCTGGTGAATGCCTAGTAGAAATGGATGTCTCTCACCAAATCAGCGAATGCATCAGGCTTCTCCTACCTCTTCAGGGCAATCTGGGATGACCAGGAGCTTTCATTTCCACTGGAATGCCCAGTCTGGCCACAAGTCTCAGCCAATCTGGGATGACCAGGAGCTTTCATTTCCACTGGAATGCCCAGTCTGGCCACAAGTCTCAGCCACCTCTTCAATGCAGTTTGTCCCTCTGGACACTGTCCTTCCCATCTTGCATCTTGCCTTTCTCTCTAGTCTCCTACATCACACAACTTTCTCTGGATGTCTGCCTCCCATCCTCCCATCATGGACTCCTCCTTTTGTGTTCCAGCTACCACTTTTTGTAGTACACCTTTCCCTTCACTTTCCTTGTTTTCCTCCACCCAGCCCCCAGCTTGTCATTTAGTTGCTGGTGATGAACGAGATGAGGGGGCTTGTTAACCCCTGCAGCTTGATATCCAGCTGCTCAGCAAGGTCTCTCCTGGGATGCCACACCTGCCTTGTCAGCCTTACCTGGTTTCTAATGACTTCAGCCGATACAGTCCATAGTAGCCGCAGTTTTACACATGCACAGTACCGTTGCTGTGACTGCGCATGGGTGTCGAGTGGGAATAGTCCTCAATCCCCTGCCGGCATTTTGGTGTCTGGGATCCTGGCGTCAGTATGCTGACCACCGGGATGGTGACTACATTTCAATGCAACCTATGTTTCCGGTCTAGTGGTCCTTTAAATTGACCATACACAGTTTCCCATTTAACTGCAAGGAGACAAAGGTAGAAGTAACTACTGTGGTTAAATTCATCTACAGAGATAGAGAAATGTTTAAATTATTGCATGAAGCCAAAAGCTACAATTAAATGTAACAAACTGCATTCATAGTAACTGTTTCTGTCTCCTGCAGTCTTCAGCCTGTGTGCCGAGGAGACTGAACTCCGGAGAGCGTACCCATTACCATAGTGATGGAGGAGGAGCCGGATAACCTATTTGGCAGCGGCCGCTGGGGCTCCCATCCAGAGCGGCCTCCATGGCCCATCCGGCCCATCGGCTGAAGGACGGGTGTATTAACTATTTAAAGTAAGCTCCAACATTATTATGCCGGCTAGGCACTGAAACGTCGGTAGTATACATGCTGTTTGCTACAATACAATTTAAAAGACAGCCTCCTGATATTGGGCCTAATTCTGAGTTGATCGCAACAGCAAATTTGTTAAAAGTTGGCCAAAACCATGTGTACTGCAGGTGGGACAGATATAACATGTACAGAGAGAGTTAGATTTGGGTGTGGTGTATTCAAACTGAAATCTAAATTGCAGTGTAAAAATAAAGCAGCCAGTATTTACCCTGCACAGAAACAATATAACCCACCCAGAGCCGGATTAAGGGGGGGGTCCCGGTGATACGTACCCCGAGCCCCCCTTTCTAAAAGGGGCCCCCTTCCACAGAACGGATCGCTTTTACCGATCTGCTCTGTGGTGCTGCTGCGCTCCCGGCTCCCCGCAGCGGCGCTGCATAGCAGAGAGTAGAGGACAGCTGAGCGACGGCTCAGCTGTCCAATAGCGGTTTAAGCAGCAGCCTGCGGCTCAGTCATTGGCTGGGCGCGCAGGCTGCAGAGGGGAGGAAGGAAGAAGAACCCGAACCCTGGCAACATGTGGAGCCAGCCCAGCACAGGAAGCCTGGAGCCCTTAACGGAGACTAGAGGCAGAGAGGATCGAGCTCTCGAACTCCTCTGTCTCAGCAGACACTGACAGCAGCCTGAGCAAGTAAGGCTGACTATCTTTCATTGTTTTTTCCCTGCTGCTGAAAATGAAAAAAATGTAGGCTCTGGGTTCTATCTGTCTATCTATCTATCTATCTATCTATCTATCTATCTATCTATCTATCTATCTATCTATAGATATATATATGTATATATATATATGTATGTATATATATATATATATATATATATATATATTTAATCTACTTCCTCTTTAGTAAGGGCCCCACACTCTGAAGTGCCCCGGGCCCCCCATAGCCTTAATCCGGCTCTGAACCCACCCAAATCTAACTCTCTCTGCAAATGCATACCTTCCAACTGTCCCGCTTTCAGCGGGACAGTCCCGCTATTTGGACCCTGTCCCGCTGTCCCACCCGCGGGCAGCAGTGTCCCGCGGGTGGGGGGGCAGTTGGGGGGAGGTTTTGATCACCCGCTGCTCTGCTCTGCAAAGCAGCCGGTGATCACTGAATACATGTATTCAGAGCTAGGAGGGGAGCGGGGGCTGCCCAGCTGCTCGGGGAGCGCTGGGCACGCCCCCAAAAGGCAGAAAAATGGGCCGTTTGGTGAGGCCACGCCCACTTGTGTGAGGTCACGCCCATCACGAGCGAGGCCACACACCCTTTTCGGGTCGGCATGCGGCTTTGCCACGCGAGAGTCCCGCTTTCATCCATCCAGAAGTTGGGAGGTATGCAAATGTTATATCTGCCCCCCCCTGCAGTGCACATGGTTTTGCCCAATTGCTAACAAACTTGCTGCTGCGATCAACTCAGAATTACCCCCATTATACATACATTTACATAAAGCTCTACATAGCCCGCCCTTGCTGAACATTGCCTACATGAGACTATCCCATGCTATTCCATGCATCGTCAGTGAAGTTCCTGTGCAGGCATGCAGGCATATATTCAGCTTCACATCAGGCCTTAGCTTTGATTGTGGAAAGAGATATGTCCTACATACAGCAGCGTTTCTCTTATACCCCTTTTCCACTAGCTCAAAAAACACGGGTAAATGCACGGGGGCGCGCATTTACCCGTGTTTTTTGCAAGTGGAAAAGGGTAAACCCGGATCAAGTGACCCGTGAATCCTACCCGGCTATTTACCTGGGTAGGACACGGGACTGATCCGGGTAGGGTTGTAGTGTAAACGGGAGCCGTGTCGATGCGACACGGCTCCCATTTACACTGTATGGAAGGGCGGCGCTGGGAGATCATGTGATCTCCCTGCGCCGCCCCTGCCGCGTCACTAGAAGCGTCACCAACCCGGCATATGCCGGGTTGTGACTGCTGATGGGAAAGGGGCCGAGCACGGGTCGCAGCAGGGGGCAGCTCCCGTGTCAGGCTCCCGGCTGCGACCCGTGCTCGTAAGTGGAAAAGGGGTATTAGTAATCTCATTGATAAACACTTCAGCCAGCCTCTCCCAAGCCTGGTAACAGGGAAAATTGTTTCTCTCAGCCGCAGAGCAAATGTAAACAACTGGTCTTTTGATTTAGTAATTAATCTAGGTTTAGATATAATGTTGTAATTCATCATAGCATAGAATTAAAGCTGCCCTGTATTTGTGTGCTACATGCAAGAGCAGGCAGCGTTTACCCCACATGCCCTAAAAAAATGCATTTGCACCCCTATTAAATTGTGACATGTTTATGTAGGTGCAAATTAGTTTTAACTATATTTTGTTGCTAACTCTACATTAGGAACTTTTACATATACAGGTTGAGTATCCCTTAGCCAAAATGCTTGGGACCAGGGGTATTTTGGATATGGGATTTTTCCGTATTTTGGAATAATTGCATACCATAATGAGATATCATGACAATGGGACCCAAATCTAAGCACAGAATGCATTTATGTTTCATATACACCTTATACACACAGCATGAAGGTAATTTTAGCCAATATTTTTTATAACTTTGTGCATTAAACAAAGTGTGTGTACATTCACACAATTCATTTATGTTTCATATACACCTTATACACACAGCCTGAAGGTCATTTAATACAATATTTTTAATAACTTTGTGTTTTAAACAAAGTTTGAGTACATTGAGCCACAGAAAACAAAGATTTCAATATGTCACTCTCACTCAAAAAAGTCCGTATTTCGGAATATTCCGTATTTCGGAATATTTGGATATGGGATACTCAACCTGTAGTAGCTTCTTATGTGATGCAATGCGTTGGGTATGGGTGGCCGGCGGCCGGGATCCTGGTGGTCATCATACTGGGATACTGAGATACCGGCCGCCAGAATGCCAACGGGAGGCTAGCGCAGTGAAGCTTGCAGACTCACTTCGGTCGCCACGCTGCAGGCTCGTTGGTTCGCTGCACTCGCCACAGGTTCTATTCCAACTCTATGGGTGTCGTTGACACCCACGAGTGGGAATAGTCCTCGACCCCCTGCTGGCATTCTGGCGTCCGGGATCCCAGTGTCGCTATGCTGACCGTTGGGATCCCGACTGCTGGGATGGTGCCTACATCCCGATGCAACCTATGTTTCCGGTCTAGTCATCGTTTAAATTGACCATACAGAGTTTCAGAGTTTACATCGCCATTTACATTACTGTTTTCTTATTAATTGATGCCTGGATAGAATTTAGGAGGGAGTTTCAGTTACGCAGAAACCCCCGTGCTGCAGTCGTGGGATTCTATGGATTCTAAGAACCTCACAGTTGCTATATGCATTGCATGAAGTAATGAATTACTGCATTCTGAGGCTGATTTAATGTCTACTTTGTGGATGGTTATAAGCAAGTGCACACGTCAAAAGTATGCACCACTGGTGTATCTATAATGGGTGCCGTGTGTGCAGTGCACACGGGCCTCTGAGTATACAAATACCCAGGGGAGGCCCACACTGCACACGCTGCACCCATTATACTCACCCCTCCAGAGTCCCGCGCCAACATCAGAGCGCTGTTAAATCACCGTGCGCCGTAGAGAAGTCACTAGGAAAATGGGCGCTGCACCATTTTCTTGGAGATCTGCGCATACACAGTAGAGTCTGAGCCCTTTAGAGCTGAAACTCTCAGGGCAGCCGGCAGAGAGGAGGTCGCCCCGAACAGATGAGGCTGCACCAGGGCCGCCTCCTCTCTTAAAGCACCTCTGGCATACACACACTACTTTAAGAAACGACAGACATTGGGAGTCTGAGCTGCATCTCAGCTACATTTCTCTTTGCAGAATAGTAGGTGGAACTGAGCAGAAACTAGGTGTTTGCATATAGGATAAGTGTAATTGTGGGTAGATGTTATTACATAGTCAAATAATTAAATAAGACCCCTAAAGCCATGCAAGAGAGGTCTTCAGTTACTCAGACATATGAAGGGATGCCCAGCATAGGGCTAGTCCAGTCCGCCCCGCGTGTCAGGTCCTGCCCCCTCCCCCTGCACGGATGCAAAAGCATTGCACGGTGGCAGTGCTTTTGCACCCACCGAGTAGCTCCCTGCCTGCGCAACCTAGCTGTGCTGGCAGGTGGCTACCCGTTGTGTCCCGGGTTGCAGTGTCTGCATGTGATATCATGCAGCTGCCACGGCCTGCCCCTGCAATGGTCCGGACTGCGGTGTCTGGATTGCGCCTCACCAATGGCGCTCTAATGTCATTGGCACGCGCCATCCCGCCCCACGACCGCCTCTACCTGTCCTCCCAAAGGGCTTCAGACTGCGATCGCTGCCACTGCAGCAATCCAGTCTGAATTAGGACAACAGTCGTAACACACAGATAAGATAACCTAGAGTAGAAACTGGAGAAAAAATGATGAACCAGCCCCTTTATTTACAGCCTATTTAACACACTTTGAGTAAGTATTCTTTCTTATCGATGCATATTGCAATAAAATTGTGATTTTATATAGTAATTTCCAATAGAAAACTGTGATCTGACGGGTAATCCCGAAACTTTTTTTGCTTTTGGGGAATATTCTGCAAATATTGAATGATAAATATAGAACTAAGGGGTCTATTTACTAAGCCTTGTATGGAGATAAAGTCGCTGGAGATAAAGTACCAGCCAACCGGCTCCTGTCATTTTTCAAACACATCCTGTGACATGGCAGTTAGGAGCTGATTGGCTGGTACTTTATCTCCAGCGACTTTATCTCCATCCAAGGCTTAGTAAATAACCCCTTAGGGTCTAATTCAGCATGAATTGTAGTTATGCGAAAAAATTGCAAAACTACAACTCCTTTCTCTATCATGTGGGGGGCCACCCAGCACAGGACAAGGCCACCCTGCATGCCGGGTCCCTCTCCTCTCCCCACTGAAATGTGAGCACATTGCTAGACAGTGATGCGCTCACATCTTAAGGGTAGCACTCAGCCTAGCTGCAAAGACAGTCTCTGGGCCGCCATGTTTTGGGTCACAGCTCCGTTGTCTGGGCCTCATCCCACCAACACCATGTTGACACCCACAAAAAGCTGCAGCGGCGCCACTGCTCGCCCCAGGAATGCCTCTGCCTGTCAGTCAGAGGCGTTCGCATAAGTGATATGCCATAGCATCTCACTGTGTGTACACGTGCAGTGTAGCTCCTGTGCATGCGCACACTGCACAGGGGTTTCAGTATGCGAACGCATCACTGATGCATCTCATAAGGAATTAGGGGGTTATTCAGAGATGAATGCAGATGGCTGCATACACATCCAGATATGCGTTCATCTTTGCACATGCTTGGGGCCGCCCAGCACAGGGCAAGGCCACCTTGCACGTGTAGGGCCGCCTCCCAATGTGTTCGCAATCTAATTGTGAATGCATCAGATCTAAGGTTGACACCTAGCAGCGCAGCCCCGCCACTGGCAAACTGCGTTGCACGCCGCAACAGTGGCTTGGTCTGAATGACCCATTAGGCCATTAGCTTTTAAAAGCAAACTAACCTGACAGCAATAGCCTCAAGTGTGTCAAATTATTCTAAAAATGATTTGATTTGATAGCATGGAGCTTGTGTTTAGTCTCAGTCAGGAAGTACTTCTGCGGCTCTTACCATCTTCTCTCAGGACGTAGCTGGAAATGTTCTAAACAAACTGACCATGAAATGATTTATAAAATGAAGCTTTCAAAAGTAATATCACATCAATTGTAAGATCAACATTCCTTGATTGAACCTCACAGTGCAGTGCTGATTTATCCAGTAGAATGTGGAAAGCAGCATAACAAAATTCACAAGATGGAAAGAATGATGGGAATGCAAGCTAAGTGAAAATGTAATGGCTCTCGTCTAAACCAATATTGCTATTTCTCTTACGTCCTAGAGGATGCTGGTGTCCATGGGGTATAGACGTTCATCTTTGCACTGCATTCATCTGCGGTCCCTTGGGAGCCATGGGCACTTTAAGAGTTTAATAGTGTGGGCTGGCTCCTCCCTCTATGCCCCTCCTACCAGACTCAGTTTAGAAAATGTGCCCTGTGGAGCCGGTCACAGCTAGGGGATCTCAGGTCTGGAGGAGGGGGAATTCCTGGTACCCCTGGATATCAAGGATGCGTACCTTCACATCCCGATCTGGCCACCTAACCAGGCTTATCTCAGATTTGCGCTGTTGGACTGTCACTATCAGTTCCAGGCACTGCCGTTTGGCCTCTCCACGGCACTAAGTGTGTTCACCAAGGTCATGGCGGAGATGATGCTACTCCTCTGAAAGCAGGGTGTGAACATAATTCCTTATCTGGATAATCTGCTAATAAAAGCATCTTCCAGGGAATAGCTGTTACAAAGTATTACTCTCTCAGCTCAACTGCTCCAGGATCATGGATGGATCCTGAACCTTCCAAAGTCGCATTTGGAGCTGATAAGGAGGCTGTCCTGCCTTAGGATGATCCTCGACACGGAAGTTCAGAGGGTGTTTCTGCCGGAAGTGAAGGCGTTGGTGATACAAGCAATGGTCCTGGATGTTTTGAAGCCAACCCGGGTATCGGTTCATCAGTGCATTCGCCTTCTGGGGAAGATGGTTGCCTCCTACGAGGCTCTACAGTACGGAAGATTTCATGCACAGTCTTTTCAACTGGATCTCCTGGACAAATGGTCGGGATCTCATCTTCACATGCACCAGAGGATACGTCTGTCACCGAAAGCCAGAATCTCGCTCCTCTGGTAGCTGCAAACCTCTCACCTACTAGAGGGCCGCAGGTTCGGGATTCAGAACTGGATCCTCCTAACCACGGATGCAAGTCTCAGGGGTTGAGGAGCAGTCACCCAAGGGGAAAACTTCCAAGGAAGGTGGTCAAGTCTGGAATCCATCCTTCCAATAAACATTCTGGAACTAAGGGCCAGGTACAACAGTCTTCTACAAGCGGCACATCTTCTGAAAGATCAGGCCATTCAGGTTCAGTCGGACAATGTAATGACAGTGGCCTACATAAACTGACAGGGCAGAACGAAGAGCAGAGCTGCAATGTCAGAGGTAACAAGGATCATCCTCTGGGTGGAAAAGCATGCGGTGGTGCTGTCAGCAATCTTCATTCCAGAAGTGGACGACTGGGAAGAGGACTTCCTCAGCAGACACGATCTCCATCCAGGAGAGTGGGGCCACCACCCAGAGGTGTTCGCAGCGGTGGCAAGTCTTTGGGGCATACCTCATATAGACATGATGGCCTCACGCCTCAACAAAAAGCTTCGGAGGTACTGTTCCAGATCGAGGGATCCACAGGCAGTGGCGGTGGATGCCCTGGTAACTCTGTGGGTGTTCAAGTCAGTGTATGTGTTCCCTCCACTTCCACTCATCCCAAGGTTTTTCAAACTAATAAAAAGAACAAGAGTTCAGGCGATCCTCATTGCTCCGGACTGGCCAAGAAGGGCTTGATACGCGGATCTTCTGGAGTTACTACTGGAAGACCCGAGGCCTTTTCCTCTTTGAGAGGACCTTCTGTAACAGGGGCCGTTCGCTTATCAAGACTTACCACGGCTACGTTTGATGGCCTGGAGGTTGAACGCCAGATCTTAGCTCGGAAGGGCATTCCGAATAAGGTTATTCCTACCCTGATACAGGCTAGGAAAGGATTAATGTCAAAACATTACCATTAGATTTGGAAAAAGTACGTGTCTGGGTGTGAATCCAAGAAGTTTCCTATGGTGGAGTTTAAACTTGGATGGTTTCTCCTCTTCCTGCAAGCAGGAGTGGATGTGGGCCTGCGCCTGGACTCCATAAAAGTCCAGATTTAGGCCTTGTTCATTTTCTTCCAGAATCAATTGGCTGTCCTCCCTGAGGTCAAGACTTTCTTGAAAGGGATTCTGCACATCCAGCCTCTCTTTGTGCCTCCTACGGTACCTTGGGATTTTGATGCGGTGCTGCAGTTCCTGCAGTCGGATTGGTTCAAACCTTTACAGGAGGTTGATGTCAAGTTCCTTTCGTGGAAGGTGGTCACACTGTTGGCATTAGCATCTGCTAGACGTGTTTAGGAATTGGGGGCATTGTTCTGCAAGAGCCCCTGCTTGATTTTCCATGAAGATAGAGCTGAGCTCCGGACGCGTCAATTTCTTCCAAAGGTTGTGTCGGCTTTTCATATCAACCAACCTATTGTGGCTACTGACTCCTCAATTATTTCAAAATCCTTGGATGTTGTAAGGGCTTTGAAGATTTATGTGAAGAGAACTTCTTGTCACAGAAAGTCGGACACTCTGTTTGTCCTTTATGATCCCAACAAGGTTGGGTGGCCTGCTTCTAAGCAGACGATTTCTCACTGGATCAGGTGTACTATCCAGCATGCTTATTCTACGGCAGGCTTGCCGTGTCCAAAACCTGTTAAGGCCCACTCTACTCGTAAAGTGGGTTCTTCCTGGGCGGCTGCCCGGGGTGTCTCGGCATTACAACTTTGCCAACAGCAACTTGGTCAAGGTCGAACACGTTTGCTAAGTTCTACAAGTTCGATGCTTTGGCCTCTGAGGACCTAAAGTTTGGTCAATCGGTTCTGCAGGAGCCTCCGCGCTCTCCCTCCCATACTGGGAGCTTTGGTACATCCCCATGGTACTAATGTGGACCCCAGCATCCTCTAGGACGTAAGAGAAAATAGGATTTTAATTACCTACCGGTAAATTCTTTTCTCGTAGTCCGTAGAGGATGCTGGGCGCACGCCCAGCGCTTCGTTTTCCTGCAGTTGTTACTTGGGTCAGTACTGCCTTGTTACTTGGTTAAGTGCTGCATTGTTACTTGGTTAAGTACTGTTCAGCCATTGCTGACTTGTTTCAAGCTGGTTGGCTTGGTTTTCTGTTGTTATGTGTGAGCTGGTGTGAATCTCACCACTATCTGTGTATTTCCTTCTCTCGAAGTATATCCGTCTCTTCAGGCACAGTTTCTAGACTGAGTCTGGTAGGAAGGGCATAGATGGAGGAGCCAGCCCACACTATTAAACTATTAAAGTGCCCATGGCTCCCAAGGAAGCCGTCTATACTCTATGGTACTAATGTGGACCCCAGCATCCTCTACGGACTACGAGAAAAGGATTCACCGGCAGGTAATTAAAATCCTATTTCTCTAACGTCCTAGTGGATGCTGGGGACTCCGTCAGGACCATGGGGATTAGCGGCTCCGCAGGAGACAGGGCACAAAAATAAAGCTTTAGGATCAGGTGGTGTGCACTGGCTCCTCCCCCTATGACCCTCCTCCAAGCCCCAGTTAGGTTTTTGTGCCCGTCCGAGCAGGGTGCAATCTAGGTGGCTCTCCTAAAGAGCTGCTTAGAAAAAGTTTTTAGGTTTTTTATTTTCAGTGAGTCCTGCTGGCAACAGGCTCACTGCATCGAGGGACTTAGGGGAGAGAAGTCAACTCACCTGCGTGCAGGATGGATTGGCTTCTTAGGCTACTGGACACCATTAGCTCCAGAGG
The DNA here is from genome assembly GCF_028390025.1 of Pseudophryne corroboree. NCBI lineage: Eukaryota > Metazoa > Chordata > Amphibia > Anura > Myobatrachidae > Pseudophryne > Pseudophryne corroboree. The sequence continues at coordinate 393,168,442 of NC_086446.1, read as the reverse complement.
GATCGAACACAGGCCCAGCCATGGAGTCCGGTCCCGGAGCCGCGCCGCCGACCCCCTTGCAGATGCCGAAGATGGAAGAGGTCCAGAAGCAGGCGGCAGAAGACTTTTCAGTCTTCCTGAGGTAGCGCACAGCACTGCAGCTGTGCGCCATTGTTGTCAGCACACTTCACACAGCGGTCACGGAGGGTGCAGGGCGCTGGGGGGGCGCCCTGGGCAGCAATGTATAATACCTTTTTATGGCTAAAAAATACATCACATATAGCCCTTGAGGCTATATGGATGTATTTAACCCCTGCCAGATCTCACAAACTCCGGAGAAGAGCCCGCCGAAATAGGGGGCGGGGCTTATTCTCCTCAGCACACAGCGCCATTTTCCTGCTCAGCTCCGCTGTGAGGAAGGCTCCCAGGACTCTCCCCTGCACTGCACTACAGAAACAGGGTAAAACAGAGAGGGGGGGCACTTTTTTTGGCGATATTACTATATTAAGCTGCTATAAGGATACAACACTTATATAGGGTTGTTCCCATATATATTATAGCGCTTGGGTGTGTGCTGGCAAACTCTCCCTCTGTCTCCCCAAAGGGCTAGTGGGGTCCTGTCTTCAATAGAGCATTCCCTGTGTGTCTGCTGTGTGTCGGTACGTGTGTGTCGACATGTATGAGGACGATGTTGGTGTGGAGGCAGAGCAATTGCCGGTAATGGTGATGTCACCCCCCAGGGAGTCGACACCGGAATGGATGGCTTTGTTTATGGAATTACGTGATAATGTCAGCACATTACAAAAATCAGTTGACGACATGAGACGGCCGGGAAACCAGTTAGTACCTGCCCAGGCGTCTCAGACACCGTCAGGGGCTGTAAAACGCCCTTTACCTCAGTCGGTCGACACAGACCCAGACACGGACACTGAATCTAGTGTCGACGGTGAAGAAACAAACGTATTTTCCAGTAGGGCCACACGTTATATGATCACGGCAATGAAGGAGGCTTTGCATATCTCTGATACTACAAGTACCACAAAAAGGGGTATTATGTGGGGGGTGAAAAAACTACCTGTAGTTTTTCCTGAATCAGAGGAATTGAATGATGTATGTGATGAAGCGTGGGTTAACCCAGATAGAAAAGTGCTAATTTCAAAAAAGTTATTGGCATTATACCCTTTCCCGCCAGAGGTTAGGGCGCGCTGGGAAACACCCCCTAAGGTGGATAAGGCGCTCACACGCTTATCAAAACAAGTGGCGTTACCGTCTCCTGATACGGCCGCCCTCAAGGATCCAGCTGATAGGAGGCTGGAAACTACCCTAAAAAGTATATACACACATACTGGTGTTATACTGCGACCAGCCATCGCCTCAGCCTGGATGTGCAGTGCTGGGGTGGTCTGGTCGGATTCCCTGACTGAAAATATTGATACCCTGGATAGGGACAGTATTTTACAGACTTTAGAGCAATTAAAGGATGCTTTTCTTTATATGCGAGATGCTCAGAGGGATATTTGCACTCTGGCATCGAGAGTAAGTGCGATGTCCATATCTGCCAGAAGAAGTTTATGGACACGACAGTGGTCAGGTGATGCGGATTCCAAACGGCATATGGAAGTATTGCCGTATAAAGGGGAGGAAATATTTGGCGTAGGTCTATCGGATTTGGTGGCCACGGCAACTGCCGGGAAATCCACCTTTTTACCTCAGACCCCCTCCCAACAGAAAAAGACACCGTCTTTTCAGCCGCAGTCCTTTCGGTCCTATAAGAAGCGGGCAAAAGGACAGTCATATCTGCCCCGAGGCAGAGGAAAGGGTAAGAGAGGGCAGCAAGCAGCTCCTTCCCAGGAACAGAAGCCCTCCGCGGGTTCTGCAAAGCCCCCAACATGACGCTGGGGCTTTACAAGCGGACTCAGGAACGGTGGGGGGTTGACTCAAGAATTTCAGCGCGCAGTGGGCTTGCTCACAGGTGGACCCCTGGATCCTGCAGGTAGTATCTCAGGGTTACAGGTTGGAATTCGAGAAGTCTCCCCCTCGCCGGTTCCTAAAGTCTGCTTTGCCAACGTCTCCCTCAGACAGGGCGACGGTATTGGAAGCCATTCACAAGCTGTTTTCTCAGCAGGTGATAGTCAAGGTACCCCTCCTACAACAGGAAAAGGGGTATTACTCCACGCTATTTGTGGTACCGAAGCCGGACGGCTCGGTAAGACCTATTCTAAATCTGAAATCTTTGAACCTGTACATACAAAAATTCAAGTTCAAGATGGAATCACTCAGAGCAGTGATAGCGAATCTGGAAGAAGGGGACTTTATGGTGTCCCTGGACATAAAAGATGCTTACCTGCATGTCCCAATTTGCCCTTCACATCAAGGGTACCTCAGGTTCGTGGTGCAAAACTGTCATTATCAGTTTCAGACGCTGCCGTTTGGATTGTCCACGGCACCTCGGGTCTTTACCAAGGTAATGGCCGAAATGATGATTCTTCTGCGAAGAAGAGGCGTATTAATTATCCCTTACTTGGACGATCTCCTGATAAGGGCAAGGTCCAGAGAACAGCTGGGGGACGGAGTAGCACTAACCCCAAGTAGTGCTGCAACAACACGGGTGGATTCTGAATTTTCCAAAATCTCAGTTGACCCCGACAACACGTCTGCTGTTCCTGGGAATGATTCTGGACACGGTTCAGAAAAAGGTGTTTCTTCCGGAGGAGAAAGCCAAGGAGTTATCCGAACTTGTCAGGAACCTCCTAAAACCAGGAAAAGTGTCTGTGCATCAATGCACAAGAGTCCTGAGAAAGATGGTGGCTTCTTACGAAGCAATCCCATTCGGCAGATTCCACGCACGAACTTTTCAGTGGGATCTGCTGGACAAATGGTATGGATCGCATCTGCAGATGCATCAGCGGATAACCTTATCGCCACGGACAAGGGTGTCTCTTCTGTGGTGGTTGCAGAGTGCTCATCTGTTAGAAGGCCGCAGATTCGGCATACAGGACTGGGTCCTGGTGACCACGGATGCCAGTCTGAGAGGCTGGGGAGCGGTCACACAGGGAAGAAACTTCCAGGGAGTATGGTCAAGCCTGGAGATGTCTCTTCACATAAATATACTGGAGCTAAGAGCGATTTACAATGCTCTAAGCCTGGCAAACCCCTGCTTCAGGGTCAGCCGGTGTTGATCCAGTCGGACAACATCACGGCAGTCGCCCACGTAAACAGACAGGGCGGCACAAGAAGCAGGAGAGCAATGGCAGAAGCTGCAAGGATTCTTCGCTGGGCGGAAGATCATGTGATAGCACTGTCAGCAGTGTTCATTCCGGGAGTGGACAACTGGGAAGCAGACTTCCTCAGCAGACACGATCTACACCCGGGAGAGTGGGGACTTCATCCAGAAGTCTTCCACATGATTGTGAACCGTTGGGAAAAACCAAAGGTGGATATGAGGGCGTCTCGCCTCAACAAAAAACTGGACAGGTATTGCGCAAGGTCAAGAGACCCTCAGGCAATAGCTGTGGACGCTCTGGTAACACCGTGGGTGTTCCAGTCAGTGTATGTGTTTCCTCCTCTGCCTCTCATACCCAAAGTACTGAGAATTATACGGCAAAGGGGAGTAAGAACGATACTCGTGGCTCCGGATTGGCCAAGAAGAACTTGGTACCCGGAACTTCAGGAGATGCTCACGGAAAATCCGTGGCCTCTACCTCTAAGACGGGACCTGATTCAGCAGGGACCGTGTCTATTCCAAGACTTACCGCGGCTGCGTTTGACGGCGTGGCGGTTGAACGCCGAATTCTAAGGGAAAAAGGCATTCCAGAAGAGGTCATTCCTACACTGGTTAAAGCCAGGAAGGAGGTGACTGCACAACATTATCACCGCATTTGGAGAAAATATGTTGCGTGGTGTGAGGCCAGGAAGGCCCCCACGGAGGAATTTCAATTGGGTCGATTCCTACATTTCCTGCAAACAGGATTGTCTATGGGCCTCAAGTTGGGGTCCATTAAGGTTCAAATTTCGGCCCTGTCGATTTTCTTCCAGAAAGAATTGGCTTCAGTTCCTGCAGTCCAGACTTTTGTAAAAGGAGTACTACATATACAGCCCCCGGTTGTGCCCCCAGTGGCTCCGTGGGACCTTAATGTAGTTTTGGATTTTCTCAAATCCCATTGGTTTGAGCCACTCAAATCGGCGGATTTGAAATATCTTACATGGAAAGTAACCATGCTACTGGCCCTGGCTTCAGCCAGGAGAGTGTCAGAATTGGCGGCTTTATCGTATAAAAGCCCATATCTGATTTTCCATTCGGACAGGGCAGAACTGGGGACGCGTCCTCATTTTCTGCCTAAGGTGGTGTCAGCGTTTCACCTGAACCAGCCTATTGTGGTGCCTGCGGCTACTAGCGATTTGGAGGATTCCAAGTTGCTGGACGTTGTCAGGGCATTGAAAATATATATTTCAAGGACGGCTGGAGTCAGAAAATCTGACTCGCTGTTTATACTGTATGCACCCAACAAGCTGGGTGCTCCTGCTTATAAGCAGACGATTGCTCGTTGGATTTGTAGCACAATTCAACTTGCACATTCTGTGGCAGGCCTGCCACAGCCTAAATCTGTCAAGGCCCATTCCACAAGGAAGGTGGGCTCATCCTGGGCGGCTGCCCGAGGGGTCTCGGCATTACAACTCTGCCGAGCAGCTACGTGGTCGGGGGAGAACACGTTTGTAAAATTCTACAAATTTGATACCCTGGCTAAAGAGGACCTGGAGTTCTCTCATTCGGTGCTGCAGAGTCATCCGCACTCTCCCGCCCGTTTGGGAGCTTTGGTATAATCCCCATGGTCCTGACGGAGTCCCCAGCATCCACTAGGACGTTAGAGAAAATAAGATTTTACTTACCGATAAATCTATTTCTCGTAGTCCGTAGTGGATGCTGGGCGCCCATCACAAGTGCGGATTGTCTGCAATACTTGTACATAGTTATTGTTACAAAAAAATCGGGTTGTTCTTGTTGTGAGCCGTCTGTTCAGAGGCTCCTACGTTGTCATACTGTTAACTGGGTTCAGATCACAAGTTGTACGGTGTGATTGGTGTGGCTGGTATGAGTCTTACCCGGGATTCAAAATCCTTCCTTATTGTGTACGCTCGTCCGGGCACAGTATCATAACTGAGGCTTGGAGGAGGGTCATAGGGGGAGGAGCCAGTGCACACCACCTGATCCTAAAGCTTTATTTTTGTGCCCTGTCTCCTGCGGAGCCGCTAATCCCCATGGTCCTGACGGAGTCCCCAGCATCCACTACGGACTACGAGAAATAGATTTATCGGTAAGTAAAATCTTATTTTTTGCTACTTTAGTGGAGTTACTGCGAAATATTTCCGCTGCTCATTTTCTCATACCACAGAGGGTGTTTTTACTGTCCTTGTTATTGGGCGTGGTATGCGTGACCGGTGATCAGGAGACCGCCGGTCAGCATACTGACGCCGGGATCCCGGCATCGGAATCCCGGCTGGGGGTGACGAGTGCAGCAAGCCTCTTGCAGGCTAGGTGGCAAACTAGGGTCGCAACGGGTTCTATTCTTACTCTGTGGGTGTCGTGGACACCCATGAGTGGGAATAGTCCCTGTTGGTCGGTATGCCGATCGTCGGGATTGTGAGGGGGCGGGATGTTGGGGGAGGTTATGTAACCGTCGGTCTCCTGACCGCCGGCCACATAACTACATCTCCTAGTTATTGGCTTCCTAACAGAGAAGAACCCCCAGTCCAACAGTGTTACCTCCCATTTGTGCTCCAGGACAGTAACTAAGACCATGTGTAAGGAGTAACCACATAGGGATGCAAAGCTGAAGTGAGACACAGGGAAATAATTTAGGTTGTTTAGGTTAAGTTAATAATAATACCATTCAGAGCTAGGTGTCAGTTCCAGTGCGAATGGGGGGAGGGGTGTGGGGGTACTAATTACCTGGATTTGCAGGATGGGCCGGGGGCCCCCCTCCCAAGGATACTTACCATGATCTGGGATGCAGGTCCCTACACCTCCGCAGCGCCATCTTCCCAGTGGCAACTTTGGCAAGCAGGTGCTGCACAGTGAAAACAAAGACTTTAGCACTCTAGTGCACATGCGCTGTCTTCCCAAATATAATTGGGAAGATGGCAGGGGCAAACGCAGTATTTTCTGTGGGGTGTTTCCATACTGTACACATATATATACAATAGCACATCACACACACACACACACACACACACACACACACATTCATATTCACATTGCATACACATACATAGCATAACACGCACACACACACACTGTATACATAGCACACCATACATACATACATACATACATACATACATACTGTAGCTCACAACACACATTGCATACACATACATTGCACACATATATACATAACATAGCACACCACACAAATACACACATTGCACAGACACACACTATACATAGCACACCACAAACACATATACACAGTACAAAACATATACATATATACATAGTATCCCACACAAATACACATATAGAGCACCACACACATTGCACACATACATAGTACAAAATGATCATACACAGCATACCACACACACACACACACACACACACACACACATACCCCTTGATGAAGTCAGACCAGACGAAACGCGTTGGGTGAATCCTGATACTACTGAATCCTCAGTTAAGCTACTTCTATCCATCTCCATTATTTTAATTGCATTCAAAACCTTTTTTTATCCCTCATCAATTCCGTGTTTTTAATTTTTAATTTTTAACATTTGAATTGTATTTTTTAGTAACCCCATGCTTTTCAATTTGTTTTCAAACTTTTTATGTGCTCCGTGTAAATTTTAAATTGTTCTCTTGCCAGTTTAATTCTGATGCTTTTTCATTGTTATGTGCCTAGGGTCCCATCGTGCTAGTATTTAGCACCTTGGATGTTGTAACCCCATTTTGGCCAGTTGTGTGGTTTTATAAGTTTTTTTTATATATAAAACATCTTTCTGTTCGTAAATAAACCCCCTTCTTTTAATTAAAATAGCAGTCCTTTTTAATCTTCTGCCACCTTTGGTCGCTCAGATCTTATCCATTACTTTCAATTATATATATATATATATATATATATATATATATAGCTCACCACACACATACATAGTACAGTACACAAATATACATATCATACCACACACAGTAGCACTGCAATCACATATACATTGCAAAATCATAGATATCATACCACACACACACACACACACACATACTGTACATATATACACACAAACCTAGTGCTGAGAGGAGGAGACTGGCGGCAGCCGGCCCATGCATTTCAGAATGTGACAAGTCGGATGAAGGAGCAGCTGTGGGATGAGCATGCGCAGCAACTCCTCAGCTCTACCGTCCGTGACATTCTGTTGAGCTCTGCCGGAAAAAGGTCTCTGCTGCGGTCGCGGTTTATTCTGAGATGGAGACATAGCTGAAAAAAGAATTTGGTCCATCAGGGGGGGTTTCTAGGCACTCAGAAATCCCCCCTCCGTGCGCCACTGGATGGTGTTGGCTGAGAAGGAGGGACCTGCTTTCCAGATCAAGCACTGTAAGATGTCGGCTTCTGTGATCTGCTGATGTGTCCGAAGATGCAGCATTGGATCATTTGCATGAACCTCGGTTATCTGAGTAACCTTCAGGTTACTTAGCTAAAGGGAGGGGGGTATTCTGTACAGACCTGTTAACTTTTATTCTAGTGAATATCAAATAGCAACATTTTGACCAATATAATACTGATAGGATTAGTTGACTAACTCGGTGCACCCAAGAGTCATGTGTACTAACATGCACAAGAGAAAAGGAAAGAGGACTCTTTTTGTTGAGGCACTCTTAAATCATTATTTTATTAACACATGTTTAAATAAAATTATGATTTGAAAGAGTGCCCCAACAAAGAGTCTTCTTTGCTTTCCTCTTGCACATGTTATAACCCTCGGGTTACTCAGTATGGTCGGGAATTTCAAGTTTCTGGGGCCAGTGAAGTTGCATTGGAAGATGCAGATACTGGCTTCGGCACGCCTTGAGAACGATGCCCGTTACTGCCCCCAAAGGGTTTCATGGCACTGCGATCGCCGTCGCACCCACAGATCTTCATGTGGACAGTGTGATCCTGCACACCTAGATAAAAAATCATCAGAGATGTTCATGAACAACGTTTCTACATACTGTACATCTCTGAATCAGGCCCATATCCTTATTGTTGCCACCATAACTCATGGGAAAGATCTAAAAATGTACCTCTCTGCTGCTGTCCCTTTGTCAGAAAGATACCGATCTGCAGACCACTCAGATCTCCCGATTGTAGGGTTGAGTATTAACTTGATCACTTTATAAATATGATATCAATTTCCTATAATATCAATACTCAAATCCTAGTGTTATACACTAATCCGGTAGTCCTGCCACCACTCAATGTTTCTGGCCATTAAGAACCTTTACCCTTAGTTATAGAATAGTAAACTGCAGTTGCGGATTTTAAACCCCCCTCCCCGCCAACTAGCTCTGTGTGAGTGAAACCAGATATAGTCCGTGACTGCACTGGCTTCACTGTGACTGGCAGTGACTTCCTATTGAAAGTCCTACCTGCCAGTCACAGATACACAAGGCAGTCCCATTGTGAGGTGTTTTCTGCCAGACTGGGTTGTGATAAGCAGAGATCTGGCTTCCTGTAGGACGCCACTCCCTGCCTTTCGCGCAGCCCAATCCAGCTTCTATGAGTTGCAGCCGGTGCAGTCCATAGAAGCCAGGGGTTTGTGCATGTGCAGTAGCACCGAGGCCTCTGAGCATGTGCCGGTCCCGGCACCTGCCAGATCCATTGCACAGGCGCCGGTACCTGGGGCTGGCTGTCTCCTCTCCGAGCATGGAGGTAGCGGCAGCCCCCCTACCAAATGTATGTACGAGCCACCTCTGGTAAACCCTGTGGCAGTCTAACTACACAAGTAATAATTATCAAGTAGCGTTAAAGCTTTATTTATCCTTAGAGGCAGGAGCTCTATAAAATACATTTTATCAAGCAAAACTACGCACAATGCTTCATAGGAAGAACTTACAAAGAGTGTTACAAAAGAATTACATGACGTAGTGTACATGAGCAATGCAGAATAAAATTTGGTAGACAAAAATAATCTCCTTTTGCTTGAAGGAATAACTTTTTGCTGCTTGAGATTAGCGTAGATTAGCGTAGGAAGATGAACAGCCCCCAGTTTGACTGCACCTTGAAAGGCACAATTTCTATGTCTGACATCATTAGGACCACAGTCAGGTCCTCTTGTTCTAACTTTTTTTTTTATAATGAAACATGGTGGCCTGATTTCTAGTTACCCCTTGCTGCTCTGTTACTGGCCCTGGGATCTGTATATACACATCAGAAGATGTTAGCTCATTCCACTCTACATAAATTACACTGGGGAACAAGAAAAACATTTTGATGTGATGCTTGGAATTTTAGACCTAATTCTGGGTAGTTGTGAGCACTGATTCCGAAAATACCATACATTTTGTTCTAGGAGCTCTAGTATTTGAGATATTGCTGACTCCATTACCTATTATGATTACTTTATATATACCTATGATTTTGCTGATGTTCTGTTGATGTTTACGTGTGTACGTTACATGTTCAGTATTTTCTTGGGAACTACATATAAGGCCGCTAACTGCACTGAACTTGTGGAAAATATGCTCACTTCTTTCTGTACACTTGGTTGTAACATGAGCATCAAAGTGCATTACCTCCAGTCATTTAGATCGATTCCCACATTATCTAGGGGATGTAAGCGACGAACAGGGTGAGCAATTTCAACAGTATGTAAGGACCATGGAAGAACAGTACCATAGATGATGTGATACGCATATGTTGGAGCAACCACCGCGAATGTCCAGGAACATCTCATGAAATCACATAAACTCAGTTTCAGCGACATCTCAATGAAGAAACTTTTGTTTTGTTGTACGTATTCTAGGCTTCTTGGGATTGCTCTTCATAGCTTCATTTGATTGGTATTCATTACATGTATAACACAATATGTATAAATGCACAAATTTGTATGGATATATGTCATATCTTGGTAAGCAGACCAAAACAAATGTCATTTTCAGAATCTACGACCCCAAAATACCCCAAAAAGCGTCTAACATCTCCTTCACCAGTTGTATTCCCCGGTGATATACTTTCAGTTGCATATTTTTCCATATACAACTTTACAAAGCACTTATTACTTTTTTATTCCTGTATTGCTCTATGATTTCTGGTATTTGTGTCCTGTCTTTTTACCACCTGCCGAGTGTCTTCTCTGATCTGGATTCTCATGTCATCATTATTGTGGAATTACCTTTTGTTATTCATAGCAAGTTGTTTTGCACATTCCCTGGCATGGTGTTATGATTTGTGCTCCCTTTGCTATATATAGTTTCATATTTTCTTGTTTTGCTCTGGCACATAAAATAAACATCTTTTATTCTTTTTTTTTTTTGTTTGTTTTTGTTTTTACTGTGTCAGACCTTACAGGATGGCTCCTGTACTAGTAATTCTTTGAACCCTCTACAGTGATTACATGAGAACAAAGGTAATGGGCACCACTGAAACATTAAAGGAGCATTTTAAGAACATGTGAACATTAGTAGGATGGGAATTAACATTTATTGGGGAAATTTATTAAACGATTTACTTTTTAGTGGTTTTCAAAACACTACATATCACCATATTGTACATCACCAATGAGTTTGCCCACCAAGCCGCCAGATATATTATCAACCTCTAAATTACATGGGGTTTATCTTAAAATCATGCTGAAGGAGCGTCTGAATCCCCTGGGTAAAATACACTGGGGCGATAGGGGATTCAGACGCTCCTTCAGCATTGCCCTGTAGCCTGAAAAACCTATGCCGTCGCTCGCTCCATAGCTGAAGGCTGCCACAAGGTGGGGGGACTCGGGCAGCAACCATTTTGTCAGTTTGCTATGCGTTCAAGTCCAGTGTATCGTACGGTGCATAGAGCTCGCTTATCTCTATCGCCCCTGTGTATTTTAGCTAGGGGATTCAGATACTCCTTCAGCATTGCCCTGTAGCCTGCCAAACCTATGCTGTCGCTGGCTCCATAGCTGAGGGCTTCCACGAGGCAAGGGGTCACGGGTGGCAGCCATGGAAACTATTGTTTTCCTGTGTGCATAATCATATTGAAACTCCCCGATGGTTTTGATTATGCCATAATGGCTATGGGATTTGGACGCTGATACTCTACAATACAGTACAGGGTATCCGTAACGTCTGCGGACCATACAGTATTTTGTAACATGTTCTATAGCTGTCGCTCTAACATGATTTAAATAATACAGCACTCCGTGTCTGCGAAATGAGCAGGCTCCCACGGGAGGGTGAAGGGTGGAGGAGGTGGTTCAAAGACACTGCCGACACTGTATTGTCTTTAAACACAGTATTTAGCAACCACCTCCCACCTTCCCCTTACCCTGGGAGCCTGCTAATTTCACAGACAGGGAGGGAGGTCAGGTTACAATAAACTCACAACAACAGTACTGTAAAGACACAATCTCTTGTGTAAATGGTAGCAGTGATCCCTTCTCATATAGTACAACACAGAATCTCTAACGTCGATGAACTATAGTACAGTGCTGTGTTGCTCAAACAGTCACATCAGGATACACTATTTATATTTAGAGATATGTCTACGGGACCTATTGCCGCTGTGTATTTTAGCTAGGGTATTGAGACGCTCCTTCAGCAATGCTCTGACTCTTGCAAAACTGATGCAGTCGCTAGCTCCATAACTGAGGGCTTCCAAGAGGTGTAGGGTCACGGGCGGCAACCACTTTGTCAATTTACTATGCGATTGAGTCTGGTTTATCGTAATGTGCATAGAGCTCACTTATTCCTCTTGTTCCTGTGTAATATAGGGTATTGAGATGCTACTTCAGCATTGCCCTGACTCTTGCAAAACTGATGCCGTTGCTGGCTCCATAGCTGAGGGCTTACTGTACATAACAGAAAATTAATAAAGTGTCAGGAAAAAAAAAACATGCACTTGCACTGTGGGAATCGAACCCGGGACTCTTAGCATGGGAAATGGCACATTTCACCACTCGGGCATGACGCCTCATGATAAATATACAAGCTCATGTTTAAATGTACTGTAAGCAGTGATCCCTCCCCATTGGTGTTTGTATATGCCGTTACAGGACTTGGACGCTCATATTGCAAAACATGTTTTGTCTACAGGACTTTGATGCTCACATACAGTAACACGGCAATGGATAAGTGTTTTAACATGTTCATTTGCGTCTGTATAAGCATTTTTTTTTTACTGACTCTCCGTCTGGCCATTGGTCTGTGTGTACAGTATACAGTACATTAACATTACAGTCATCACTGACCATTTGCCAGAGCTTGTAGATCAATCCGGCCGATATTCGCTCTAAAGTACTGGATTAGTGGAGCATTAGCCACCCAGTAGTGGAGATGTGTATTTATTGCATGCTGAGTATGTAGTTGTGCCTCAATACGCCTGTCCATGCTTAAACTCAGCAACCTAACCTATCTCCTAGGTGCGACTAAACCCCGTTTAGGCAGAGAAACAGCAAAGATAATGGAGGCTCCATCTGTAGCTTTTGTGGATTGCGCTTTAAACAGAAAGTTGATGCTGTTCAGATGTTTTCTATTATGAATCTTTTTCCAATGTGCTCATAGAACAAGTAAAGTAACTGGTGCATTATCCTTATTTGCAAATTATTTAATATCACCATAACATATAAAAAGACATATAAAATGTTGTGCGCAGAATAATAGAGTAGTATAATCGTACCAGAACAAAGTTCTGTAAAGGTTGGAGGGATCCGGATTCTCCTTCCTCGTGTCCTGGTTGGTGATCTTTCTGCTCATAAAGTCCTGTCTTGTACAATCCTCCAAATACCTTAAAGCTGTTTAAATGTATTATTATAGGTTTTAGCGCCTGTGATTATTGCCTAAGTTGTATTTATATGTTTTATCCTTTTGGTTCTTTTTGGGTAGAACTCAGACAATCATCGGGCTGATTATATCTTTCAAGCTCCTTGAGTCCTTTTGGAGAAAGAGCGCTATATAAGCAAAATGATTACTATTATTTCTACCTAAGCGTCAGTGCTTGTCCTGTTCTTTAGAATACAGTACATAGGTGGTCATTCCGAGTTGATCGCTCGCTGCCGATTTTCGCAGTGCAGCGATCAAGTGAAAAATTGGCAAAAATGCGCATGGTACGCAGCGCGCATGCGCTAAGTACTTTCACACAAAACTTTGTAGATTTACACAAGCTCGAGCGACGTTTTTTAATCGCTCGAGTGATCGTAGTGTGATTGACAGGAAGTGGGTATTTCTGGGTGGAAACTGGCCGTTTTCAGGGAGTGTGCTAAAAAACGCAGGCGTGCCAGGTAAAAATGCAGGAGTGGCTGGAGAAACGGGGGAGTGGCTGGCCGAACGCAGGGCGTGTTTGTGACGTCAAACCAGGAACTAAATGGACTGACGTGATCGCAGTCTAGGAGTAGGTCTGGAGCTACTCAGAAACTGCAGGGAATTATTTAGTAGCAGTTCTGCTAATCTTTTGTTCGCTATTCTGCTAAGCTAAGATACACTCCCAGAGGGCGGCGGCCTAGCGTTTGCAATGCTGCTAAAAGCAGCTAGCGAGCGAACAACTCGGAATGAGGGCCATACTGAGGTATCTGCATTGCTATCAGTCAATTATCCCAACAGTTAAGTGACTGCCTTTTCAGAACAACCTGAAATCAATTATAACACTACTGGGTTGCTGGTCAGGAGATGAATCTAGGTCTAGGTGGTCCCCATCAGCCTGTGTGACTGGTCTTCAGCCTGTGAATACCGATCAGCCTGGTTTGGTCCTCATTAGCCACTTAGTAGTTTGGCTGATTTGACTCTGTTTTGCAAAAGGATCAGGATTAGGGCAGGTCTATAGGGAATATAAAAGCTCTGTAAAAGGAATGTGTTTACTACTGTCTTTTGGTCTTGAAGTAAAATCAGTTTTAATGGCAATGCTGTTAAACATCTTTCAAGCTTGACCCAGGATCTCCAAAACAGAACATTATATTTTAGTCAATCTGTCTTTATCTGAAATCTGTCGTTCATAAGAAAAGTGTTAAAAACTACTAAAACAGCTGGCGCCCAATTATATAACATCTTGTCACGCTCTAATATCTTGTGACTACAATGGGGTCATTCTTCATATAAAGCACATATAAGATTTCCCTTAGGCTGAAAGGAAAGTTTCACTAACACCATTGGAAGTAAACAAGCAGATTTGTCATGCAGATGAACTCGGGGCAGATGTAATGGCCTCATGTAACTACTGTAGTAGTTAAACAGATTGAGATTTTAGCTGGAAACACGGACATATTTCAGAGACAGGCTTCCTGTGCAGAGAATAACATGATTTACAATATTATGACTACACTGACATGATCTAGCAGTATATTTATGGTAATTTTTCTTGTCTTCTTAGTTTATTATTATAACAAAAAAGAAAGACTGAAACACATCCTGCCTGACAAATATTTTCTGTATTTTATTGTAAACAGCGATACAAACCTGCTACTTGATATTCATGACAAGAGTTGTATTCTATCTAGATCTGTATGCAAACTGAGCTAGGTGAACTGAATTTACAGCATATGCATGACTGTAACCATGCTGATGTTTCAGAATCTGTACTTGTAATCTTGCAATTATTTAGATTATATATCAGGTATCCTTCCACTGGCCTGTTTAAAGGGACATTATGAAAATTGTATAGACCAATTTGAATCAAGGCGCCCTAGAGGGGTATGGGACTCAGGGTCGACAGTGTCTAGGTCGACACTCATTAGGTCGACACCTGTAGGTCGACAGTGACTAGGTTGACACAGGAAATGGGTTGACACTGCCATTAGGTCGACATGGAAAAAGGTCGACATGAGTTTTTTATGTTTTTTTGGGTGTAATTTTCTTTGTAAAGTGACGGGGAACCCCAATTAGTGCATCGCGTCCCCTTGCATGGCGAGCGGCTTCAGGCAAGGTGCCTCACTCCGCTGCCGCTGCGCCCGGCACAGGTTACCATTCCCAATTGTAGTTCACGTGGATCGTAAAGTATGGAAAAGTTCAAAAAAATAAATACATTTTATTTCATTTTGACCGTTTTCCATGTCGACCTTGTTCATGTTGACTTAATGGCAGTGTCGACCTATTTCTTGTGTTGACATTCTAAATGTCGATCAATAGGTGTCGACCTAATGTGTGTCGACATAGACAGTGTCAACCTAGAGTCTGGATACCGCCCTAGAGTATCAGAATTTTTTACACGGCACTCCTGGGCCAATAGTTTCTTATTAAGAAATTTAGAAAGAAGTATTATATTAAGTAAATTGTGTTTATATATAATACTTAGGGTCAGTTATGTGGTGAGGCACAGGATTTGTTTCTGTTTGTCCGCATAGTTGATGATTGGCAGCCACAACCACTGGTTTTGCCTATTACATTGATCACATATAATTTGAATTGGTCCTGAACCAACAATCCAAGGTACCCCTGCAAGGGCACTGTGGCACCCCAGGGTGACACGGCACACAGTTTGAGAACCACTGGTATAGACGGGTTGGGTTCGACCATCGGTCACCATACCAATGCTGGGATTTCGGCATTTAGATGGCTGGCAGGGGAGCGAGCGCAACGTAGCCCCTTGCGTGCTCAATGGCTCGCTGCACTCGCCACAAGTTCTATGCCCACTCTATGGGTGTCGTGGATACCCACGAGTGGGAATATTCCCTGTTGGTCAGCATGCCATCCGGCGGGCTATTCAGCATTCGGGATCCCCACCCAAATCTAACTCTCTTTGTACATGTTATATCTGCCCCCCCACCCCCTGCAGTGCACATGGTTTTGCCCATTAGAGAAAAATTGCTGCTATCGCACTGTAGTAGTAGGTCCTGGACTACGCACAGACTGCACAAACTGGAAAAAACATTTGATGATGAGTGAGCTTCAAACGGAATTGCAGCTGACTGGCGTATGCAGAGATTTTCACAAGGCGTATGCAGACTTGCACTGGGCGGGTATTCACTCTGTTTTGGCAGCGACTATCTGATCGCAGACCTCTGCAAATTTGCATAGGAGCGATCAGGTCTGAATTGGGCCTTATATTATATGTGATATAGTGCAGTGCGCGCTCCCGCGGGTCGTATCCGATGTCGTATGAACATGCAGCTCAATTTCAGCCAGATATTACACTATCTAGTGCATATGGGGGGTAATTCCAAGTTGATCGCAGCAGGAATTTTATTAGCAGCTGGGCAAAACCATGTGCACTGCAGGGGAGGCAGATATAACATGTGCAGAGAGAGTTAGATTTGGGTGTGGTGTGTTCAATCTGCAATCTAAATTGCAGTGTAAAAATAAAGCAGCCAGTATTTACCCTGCATAGAAACAAAATAACCCACCCAAATCTAACTCTTTCTGCACGTTATATCTGCCCCCCTGCAGTGCACATGGTTTTGCCCAACTGCTAACAAAATTCCTGCTGCGATCAACTCAGAATTACCCCCATTGTACTGTGTGTATGTTAACGTATGATATTGTATCTAATTTGTGTCATCACAATAAAGTGATAAGCCATATCTTACGCTACATCTTATGCTAAATCTATTGTGCTAAATCTTATGCTATACCTTACCGTGTGTAGGTACTATTTTGTTTGTTCAGGAGGTCAGGGAATTTCAAGGGAAATAGTGTAGGATATCTATCTGGGTACACACATTTTACCGTGTGTACTCAGCTTAACAGACTAATTAGGCATCTTAAGTGGCTGCTGCAGGAAAAGAATATTGCACTGATTGGGGTATATTTACTAAGGTCCCGATTTTGACCGAGATGCCGTTTTTTCATCAAAGTGTCATCTCGGTAATTTACTAAGCAAAAATCACGGCAGTGATGAGGGCATTCGTAATATTTTGGAAGTCCTAGGAAAAAATCACGAATCAATACACCATCGGTCAAATACGCCTGCAATTTGCTAGAAATCGGGAATTTACTAAAAAGTGCAAAACACAAACACTGCCGACAATAGCCAAACACTGCCGTGATAAAATACAAATCGTGAAAAAGTGCTAAAAAAAACAGACCTGCTTTTTTATCCCGTGTTTGTATAGGCATGCACGGATCCATGAGATCCGTGCATGTTTTTCAGTGTGAAGGGGGGGGGGGGAATGTTATAAATTTTCAAAAAAAATAAATTGCGTGGGGTCCCCCCTCCTAAGGCAAACCAGCCTCGGGCTCTTTGAGCCGATCCTGGTTGCAGAAATATGGGGAAAAAATGGACAGGGGTTCCCCCATATTTAAGCAACCAGCATTGGGCTCTGCGCCTGGTCCTGGTTCCAAAAATACGGGGGACAAAAAGAGTAGGGGTCCCCCGTATTTTTGAAACCAGCACCGGGCTCCACTAGCTGGACAGATAATGCGGGGGTACCCTGGTGGAGTGGGGACCCCTTCAATCAAGGGGTCCCCCCCCAGCCACCCAAGGGCCAGGGGTGAAGCCCGAGGCTGTCCCCCCCATCCAATGGGCTGCGGATGGGGGGCTGATAGCCTTTGTGATAAGTGATTGATATTGTTTTTAGTAGCAGTACTACAAGGCCCAGCAAGCCTCCCCCGCAAGCTGGTACTTGGAGAACCACAAGTACCAGCATGCGGCGGAAAAATGGGCCCGCTGGTACCTGTAGTACTACTACTAAAAAAATACCCCAATAAAGACATTACACACACACCTTGAAAGTATAACTTTAATACATCCATCCACACCTCCATATACACATACTTACCTTATGTTCCCACGCAGGTCGGTCCTCTTCTCCAGTAGAATCCATGGTGTACCTGTAGAAAAAATTATACTCACATAATCCAGTGTCTTAGGCTCCTCTGGAAATCCTTTTGTAATCCACGTACTTGAAAAAATAAAAAAACGGATACCCGACCACGAACTGAAAGGGGCCCCATGTTTTCACATGGGCCCCCTTTCCCCGAATGCCAGAAACCCACTCTGACTGATGTCTAAGTGGGTTTCTTCAGCCAATCAGGGAGTGCCACGTTGTGGCACCCTCCTGATCGGCTGTGTGCTCCTGTACTGTATGACAGGCGGCACCCGGCAGTGTTACAATGTAGCGCCTATGCGCTCCATTGTAACCAATGGTGGGAACTTTCAGGTCAGCGGTGAGGTCACTTTCGGTCAACCGCTGACCTGAAAGTTCCCACCATTGGTTACAATGAAGCGCATAGGCGCTACATTGTAACACTGCCGTGTGCCGCCTGTCATACAGTACAGGAGCACACAGCCGATCAGGAGGGTGCCACAACGTGGCGCTCCCTGATTGGCTGAAGAAACCCACTTAGACATCAGTCAGAGTGGGTTTACTGGCATTCGGGGAAAGGGGGCCCATGTGAAAACATGGGTCCCCTTTCAGTTCGTGGTCGGGTATCCGTTTTTTTATTTTTTCAAGTACGTGGATTACAAAAGGATTTACCGATGAGCCTAAAACACTGGATTATGTGAGTATATTTTTTTATACAGGTACACCATGGATTCTACTGGAGAAGAGGACCGACCTGCGTGGGAACATAAGGTAAGTATGTGTATATGGAGGTGTGAATGGATGTATTAAAGTTATACTTTCAAGGTGTGTGTGTAATGTCTTTATTGGGGTATTTTTTTAGTAGTACTACTACAGGTACCAGCGGGCCCATTTTTCCGCTGCATGCTGGAACTTGTGGTTCTCCAAGTACCAGCTTGCGGGGAAGGCTTGCTGGGCCTTGTAGTACTGCTACTAAAAACAATATCAATCACTTATCACAAAGGCTATCAGCCCCCCATCCGCAGCCCATTGGATGGGGGGGACAGCCTCGGGCTTCACCCCTGGCCCTTGGGTGGCTGGGGGGGGACCCCTTGATTGAAGGGGTCCCCACTCCCCCAGGGTACCCCGGCCAGGGGTGACTAGTTGGATATTTGATGCCACGGCCGCAAGGCACTGTATAAAAGTGACCCCCCGGCTGTGGCATTATCTGTCCAGCTAGTGGAGCCCGGTGCTGGTTTCAAAAATACGGGGGACCCCTACTGTTTTTGTCCCCCGTATTTTTGGAACCAGGACCAGGCGCAGAGCCCAATGCTGGTTGCTTAAATATGGGGGAACCCCTGTCCATTTTTTCCCCATATTTCTGCAACCAGGATCGGCTCAAAGAGTCCGAGGCTGGTTTGCCTTAGGAGGGGGGACCCCACGCAATTTTTTTTTTACATTTAAACTTTATTTTTTTTTAAACAAAGTGCACAATGAAGCCCTGCACGGATCTCTCAGATCCGGCCGAGATTCATTGTATTAAAGTCGGCAGTGTTTTACAAGTCACTCACGTAAAACACTGCCAAAAAAAACGAATGACATCGACATCGGAAAACCCGAAAATGCAGAATACGGCAGCTTAGTAAATTAGTCGTAATCAATTCAAAAAGTTGCATATTTACACTTTCGATGTCATTCGTGATTGAACTTTGACCTCAAACGGGAAAACACGAATCTTAGTAAATTTACCCCACTGTATAAATAAATATCATTGCTTTTTCATCAGTTGTCCTACAAAGGAATAGGCTCTCTGAGGAGATAACATAGAGGTACATTTACTCAAGCTTCTAAAAGCAACCAATCAGATTCTGTCTATTATTTTCTAGGATGCAATAAAGAAATGATAGACAGAATATGATTGGTTGCTACGGGCAGCATCACCTCTTTTCATTTTTAGAAGCTTTAGTAAATTTACCCCATAGAGTTTACGTTACAGAAGCCCTTTACTTGTTATAACAGTTCTAAGAGAACCAAGGTATTAAACTATACCTGTAAAAGGAATTAATAATTTCTGTCAGCAGTGCAGTGAACATTATAAATAAATTACTAGACAGCTCTGTTTATCCACTTTTGGTGGCACCAATAGTCAAGGCTGGCTCCATGCCTGCTAGCACCCCACAGTGCCAGATATACATAATATGCCCCGACAGTGCCAGATACATATTATATGCCCCCACAGTGCCAGATACACAGTATATGCTCCTACAGTGCCATATACACATAATATGCCCCCACAGTGCCAGATACACATGTGCGCCCACAGTGTCAGATACACATAATATGCCCTCACAGTGCCAGATACACATAATATACCCCCCACAGTGCCAGATACACATGTGCCCCCACAGTGCCAGATACACATAATATGCCCCCACAGTGCCACATACACATAATATGTCCCCACAGTGCCAGATACACATAATATTCCCCCACAGTGCCAGATACATATATGCCCCTACAGTGCCAGATACACATATGCCCCCAGTAGTGCCAGATACACATATGCCCTCACAGTGCAAGATACATAGATGCCCCCCACAGTGCCAGATACAGCAATGCCCCCACAGTGCCAGATACACCGATTCCCCCACAGTGCCAGATACACAGATGCACCCATGGTGCCAGATACACAGATGTCCCTAGAGTGCCAGCCAGATACACAGATGCCCCCACAGTGCCAGATACACATTCTCCCCGCACACTGCCAGCCAGATACACATATGCCCCCACAGTGCCAGATACACATATGGCCCCCAGTGCCAGATACACACATGCCCCCAGTAGTGTTGCTCACCACTGCCACTGGCTTTTGCTGCTGGTCCATGCTCCCATTGTCGGGGTTCCACTGCTGTGTGTGTTGGAGGGGAGGAAAACACAGAGTGCGCCACTCCTGCCCCTCAGTCCAGTCTCCGGTGGTGGCAGTATGTGAAATTAGGCGCTAGTTCGTGAGCTAATCAAAGCTCGCACTCCGGCAGCCAATCACGAGCCACTTGTGCCGGACCGCTAGCTCTGATGGGTTGACGAACCGGCGGCTGATTTGAAAATGTGCCCAATAGTATAACTGGAAATCAACATCATCTATGCAAGTGCACCACCTGTAAAGACATTGTTTCATTTAATGTGCTGTTTATTCCAATTTACCATATGGAAAAGAGATATAGAAACATATAGTAATGTAAACTGAGTTGTGGTTTTTAAAACATAATTTGAAGTATGCTGGTTACAGAAATGTAGCTAGGTGCCATGGTGCCCGAGGCAAGGGTATGTTTTGCCGCCCTCCATCCCCTGTACTGAATTGGGGGCCTAGCCAACATGTGGTAGTATGTTACATTTGAAAAGAAGCAACATTTAAAAATCCTAAATTGGTGTCAGGGCCAGTTCTAGACCTTGTGGAGCTCAGCGCGAAAGTTTCCTTTACTTTGGCTGGCTCCTCTCAAATTTTGGAGGAGGAAGCTTCCCCCTTGCCTCCTCCTGTTTCAGTGCCTATGGAGTTCACCATAACAATCAAAGAAGCATAAGCATTTCTGAATCCTAGAGCTATTAGTACCAGTTTGCCTACTGGAATAAGAACAAAGTAAGCATTTAGTCAGTGGTGTACTTATAACGGGTTCTCTGAAAAAATATAGTATAATTTGTGTGGTTACTGTATACAAATTTAGTGATACTGATATTGGAATGTGGAGTGCCTACGTTGAAAATCGTCTCAGCACAAAGGTGAGAAAACCCTCAGCAGCTAAGGAGTTAATAAGATTATTGGCAGGAAGTCTGTGAGACGTAGGTTTTCGGGGTGCATACCAGCTGCCGTGCAGGTGTAGTTGGGCACCTACCTCATACACCACATGCTCTCACCTTCAGGTCGTCAGTGACATTTCCGATTGACAGTCCTGGAACTCGGGATGGACGCAGGGGAAAAGTGAAACCCACCCGCTGAGCCTGGGTGACCTCCACTGGGATCTATGGATGGTCATCATTGGCACTTTTGGCTTCAGACAAGTTACCCAATTAGTGCGAGACACTGGGGTGCAACCCAAACGGAAACTCTCAAAGGGGAAAGGGACAACATACACACAGGGCCGGTGCAAGGTTTCTTGGCACCCTAGGCAAAACTTCTGCCTACTGCCCCTTCCCCATACCCACCCTTCAGGTGAAAGGCATGCTGCTGCTCTTCCCCACCCCCATTCTGATGCATGGCTGCTCTCTTCTCCCCATCTCCCCAGTCTGGGTGCCTGCTGCTCTCACCCCCCCATTATATGTCTACTGTTCTATCCCTCACCGTCTGTGTGCATGCAGCTGCTTATCCCGCTAAGTCTGTGTGCATGCCTGCTGCTGTTCTCCCAACAAAACAGAGACAGAAGCGTGGGGTGTGTAGGGGCAGCAGGGAGGGTGTGTGTAGATAGTAGGGAACAAGGATTGGGGGGAAAGTGTGTAGGAAACAGGCACTTCAGGGTGGGGGGTGTGCAGTGGCGGATTGGGATGCTAGACCAGATTCCGTTTGGCTGGTCTGGCTGTCCCCTCAGTGGCCGCCATCATTCCCAATGCTGGCCGGCTGCTCTGATCATGGCAGCATTATCTTCAAAGATAAATAAAAGATGTCCACCAGCGGAGCTGCTGCACATGCCTTTGTAGGGCTGGGCTGTCAGTCACCACTGATGGGACCGCATCCAGCCTTGTCTTCCTCCTGCCCCAGCTCTACCTGGTGCAAAGTGTATAACGTGCTCTACCTGGTGCAATGTGTATAACGTGCTCTACCTGGTGCAATGTGTATAATGTGCTCTACTTGGTACAATGTGTATAACGTTCTCTACCTGGTGCAATATGTATAATGTGCTCTGCCTGGCGCAAAGTGTATAATGTGCTTTACCTGGTGCAATGTGTATAATGTGCTCTGCCTGGCGCAAAGTGTATAATGTGCTTTACCTGGAGCAATATGTATAAGGTACTTTACCTGGTGCAAAGTGTATAATGTGCTTTACCTGGTGCAATGTGTATAATGGCCTTCATTCCGAGTTGACCGATCGCTAGCTACTTTTAGCAGCCATGCAAACGCATAGTCGCCGCCCACGGGGGAGTGTGTTTTCGCTTTGCAAGTGTGCGAACACCTGTGCAGTCGAGCGGCACAAACACATTTTGTGCAAAACAAGACTAGCCCTGTAGTTACTTATCCTGTTCGATTATTCTAGCGATGCACGTTCCGGAATTGACATCAGACACCTGCCCTGAAAACGCCTGGACACGCCTGCATTTTCCCTACCACTCCCAGAAAACGGTCAGTTGCAACCCATAAACGCCCTCTTGCTGTCAATCTCCTTGCGATCGGTTGTGCGAATCGATTCTTTGCAAGATCCATTGCACAGCAATGATGCTCTTTGTACCTGTACCATGCGCGTGCACATTGCACTGCATACGCATGCACAGTTTTTCCATTTGTTTACCTGATTGCTGCGCTACGAAAATCGGCAGCGAGCGATCAACTCGGAATGACCCCCAATGTGCACTACCTGGCATCAAGTGTATACCATGCTCTACCTGGTGCAAAGTGTAGAACATGCGCTATCTGGTGCAATATGCATAATGTGCTCTACTTGGCGCAGTGTGTATAGGAGGTTCTACCTGGCGCAGTGTGTAAAGGAGGTTCTACCTGGCGCAGTGTGTATAGGAGGTTCTACCTGGTGCAATGTGTGTAAGTGGCACTACTGTGTGGTGTAATGTGAATTGGTACTTTTATGTGGCCACACCCCTTCACCATGAAGCCACACCCCTGACATTTTGCTGCACGCTGCATGGGAGGGGGAGCACCAATTCACTCTCTGCCAAACGCCGCCAAAATGTCTAGTTACAGCTCTGGTGCAGAGTGTCCTATACGCTACACAGCCCAGTAGCATTATCACCCCCTCCTCCCTCTTTCAACACTTTTGTAATGTCCAAATCAAGTCTGTGTTTTTATATTTGAAACATTAATAAGATTAATAAGAACCTTCAATCTAATGGGACCCAGAAAAGGACAAGTAGGACCACAATTTTTAAAAGTGAGTGGTCTATGGAACCCACTTGTTTTTACGGCTCTGCGCGATCACTGATATTTAATACATATATAATATACATATATTATTTATGTGTACTTGTTATGCACTCTCTATATAAAACTGCGTACAACTCTGAATCAGGCCTTCTGAGCAGTAATACCGCCCACTTGACAGACTCCACCCCCTCAACGAACCCGACCCCTATTAGGGCTGTTTCCATAAATTTCCCGGGCTGGTTTTCGATCCCAATCCGCCCCTGTACACAAGACACAGAATATGATCACCAGATGTGATCTTTTCCCCTTGATGGATGGATGAATTCGATCTCGGTACATACATTTAACATCATGAAGATGGGGGGGGGGGAGATGTACTAAGCCTGAAAAGTGATAAATATCACTGTGATAAAGCACCAGCCAATCGGCTCCTAACTGCCATGTCACAGGCTGTGTTTGAATAATGAGGAGCCGATTGGCTGGTGCTTTATAACAGTGATATTTATCACTTTTCAAGCTTAGTACATCTGGCCCGGGATATTGTTCTTGATCCGTCCATCAAGGGGACAAGGCCACATCCAATGAGCATATTCTGTGTTTTGTGTGAATTGTGACGGGGTAACACACAAGTCCACAATGCAAAACTTCCTCCAGAGACAGGGTCTCATCAGGGTCCTTGCATTGTATATGAATCTAAGGATTAAAGTTAGTGGGGACACCTGATTCAATTCAATTCAGAGGAAGATTTTGATCTCATTGGGCCCTAAGCAATATACGGATTTGGGGCCCCATCCCTCAAACAATCCATAACACTATATTTTAATTCCTGATTTATGCCCCTTACATTATTTGTTGTTTTTCCTCCTTATATTATATTACAGTATATTACTTTCCCCTAGGGAGGCCAATCTCGGGCCATTTTTTCAATCCCGGGTATTGGGATTGAAAAATGGTCAGTGCCGGGATTCCCGGGATACCTGGGATTGGCTTTCAACTGTGTCCGGCCGTCCCCCACGCCCCACCCCGCTTCTCCCCACCCGCCCCACAGACATAAATACACTTACAAACCTGTGGCAGGTGAGTGCAGAGGGAGCCGGCTGCTCTCGGGAGGAGGCGGCGGGTGACTGCAGAGAGAGCCGGGAGCAGGTGGTGGGCGAGTGCAGGGGGAGCCAGGAGAAGCCAGTGGTTAAACACTGCTGTACCTTCCGGCTTTGTGGCTGCTGACAGCGCAGCGTGACTTTACAGTCACAGGTCATGCTGCGCGGGGGAGCAGGAAGTAGGAAGCCAGGCAGCGTGTGAGCATCCTGAGGACGCTCAACGCTGATCCCTCAATCCCTGGGATTGGAGCTTCCAATCCCGGGATTAAATCCCGGACATTTTTGGGCCTAAATCCCGGGATCCCGCCGATCCCGATCCCGGGATTGGCCTCCCTACTTTCCCCCTTCACTGATTGCACCATGTCCTTCACCTCTCATTTCCATTTTAGATCAGTGCTCCCCTCACTGAATGTAGCAGGTCCCATACCCTATTATTACACCCTCACTCACTGACTGCATTGTATATGAGTGACCCAGGCTACTGATTGTAGCAAGCCCCATTGCCTAAAATACTCATTATTATCCTCCCTCACTTACTGCATTTTATAACAGCAATTTACAATATAAGCAATACAGTCACTTACTGAAGGTAAGGGATGGGGACCTGCTAATAGGGAATGGGGGACATGCTACAATCAGTGGGAGGGGGGAAGGCACTGATATATAATGCAGGCACCCTTACCTTATAATATTTATTATTATACCCAATCACATTATTGTTGAGTGCATTATACTGCATATGAGTACCTCTCCTCCCCATCATTGATTTTCACAACCTAGCAGGTCCCCTTCTCTTATAATACCCATTATTACACCCCTGAGTCAGTGTGATGAATTGATTATATATCAGTGTCCCATTGATTGTAGCTGCATCTCCTATACACAGTAGTATAATAGCATATTGATATATCAGTCAGTGTATACCTCCCCCCTGCCATATATCCATATAGGACACATTAAAATATACATATACATATATGTTTCCATAACATCTCTATTTAGACACACGCATATATATATATGGATATTGGATTGCTGGATAAATGTATATCCCTGTGGAATTTACACAGTGTATAGTATACAGGGATTTTAACCACCATCTATATTATGCTTGTGTGAAACAAAGTAATCAGAAAATCAGGTGGATCCAATTAATTAATTAATTAATATTGGAGCTTTAAAAAGGTGATGGACCTGTTGGTCAGAAGTCTTGAGAAAGTCCCGGTGCATTGTGGGGCGAAACGCGTTGACAGCCATCTAATTCACCTGCAAAATCTGCATCGGATGTATCGTGGGCTATCTAAAGAAACGCTGTCTGTGTGACTGACACAGTGATTGTGGAAAACTACCCGCAGCGGTAACTATACACATTCATCATCTCCTTCCCCCAGTGTGCTCTCCCAACCCGTAGCGGTGACGTCCTCAGCACCGGAGCAAGAAGGGAAATCCATGGAGCGTCCAGTGATCACCGCCACTGCTAGCGGGAGCGACACTAGCAGTAACTGGAGGGAGATGGAGGTCGTACCTTAACAGGGACCGTGTTCATTTGTCAAACGGAGACTATCTATACCGCTCAGTGAGGGTAAGATCGAACACGCTCACCTAGCACTCAGTTTACAGCCGGGACGCCGGCTCCGTTTTTATTACAACACAGCATAGACTCTTTTCAGTAATAAGACCATGGATACATAAATGTTTCTTTACTCTTTTTGATTGTTGCAAACTTCCAGCATTAGCAACAACTTTAGAGCATACTTGCCTACCTGACCCTCTCCATGAGGGAGAAAATGCTCTGTTCCTGGACTTTCCTGGTAATGTATGATTGCCATCACCTGTGGTGAAATACCTTTCTTATCAATTAACTAGCTCACCACAGGTGATGGCAATCATACATTACCAGGAAAGTCCAGGAACAGAGCATTTTCTCCCTCATGGAGAGGGTCAGGTAGGCAAGTATGCTTTAGAGTGGTTTATATATTGTTTCCACTCAGGCCTTATCTATAAGCTATTTCAGCAGCTGAAATTTATGTTGTATGTGTCATTTTTTTAGATAGAGATATGTTATATGTATGTATATTTTAATAAAGTCCATTGGATTTTTACAAAGCAGAGGTCTCCTAGCATTATATGTGTGCAGCCTATAAATTATTTTTTTTAAATATTTTATATTTTAAAATATACCTATACCTTAAGCGCAGTGCTTTTCTTTGGATTTTCTATTATAACTGCTTGAGACCTTAAACCTGTCTCTAAGCACTTGCAGCTGGGAAAAGTGGTGTGTAATTAATTGTATAATTGTTATAAAGGAGCGCCGGGAGTTGGTGTAAGCTATCACCAACATTGTTGCATACCTCCCAACATGACCCTCTCCAGGAGGGACACAATGCTCTGCTTCTGGCCTTCCCTCTTACTGAATGATTGCCATCACCTGTAGTGAAACACCTTCTTATCCATTACCTGTTCAACACAGGTGCCGGCAATCATAAATTAAGAGAAAAATCCAGAAGCAGAGCATTGTGTCCCTCCTGGAGAGGGTCATGTTGGGAGGTATGGTCATTAGGTCGACATGTACTAGGTCGACATGGAAAAAGGCAGACATGAGTTTTTTTACTGTTTTCGTGTTGTTTTCATTGTAAAGTGACGGGGAACCCCAATTAGTGCACTGTCTCCCCTCGCATGGCTCACATCGCTCACTCCGCTACCGCTGCACTTGGCACGGGTTACCATTCCAATTGTAGTCCATGTGGATCGTAAAGTATGAAAGTTCAAAAAATTAATTTTTTTTTAAAAACTCCTGTCAACCTTTTTCCATGTTGACCTATTGACCATGCCGACCTATTGACCATGTCGACCTAATGCATGTTGACCAATAGTGGTTGACCTAATGACTGTCGACCTAAGTGCTGTCGACCTAATGACTGTGTCCCGGCCACTTACTGTATATGGAACATCTTGTAAAACACAATACACGAACTGAAAAGTATCAGTGTCTTTTCTTCAACAAGTAGATCTTACTAACTTTGGGGCTCATTTACATTTGGATGTAAGTCATTTTTATGACACCTCTCAGATGTAGCAGTACACATCATCGCTGATAGGTGTTACTTTCACATTCTCCCTGAAATGCTTTTTCAAAAGTAGGCAAGTATGACATTCAGTCTCTAATTTTGTGTATAGCATCTTTCCTTCCTGCTGTGATTACATAGTTGCTGGACTAACCAATACATCACAAAGCAAGTGTTACTGAGTTTTAATTATACCCCTTTCAGGCATAAGCAAAAACCTGGTAATTTGCCGTTGCATGGCGAGTTGACCCGGGAAATTGACCTGCAATTGGCCAGAGTTATTCCCAGAACTTGCAACTTGGGTCAGTTCCCCTTTCTTATGTGTGAAATACCTTGCTTGTGGGAAGCGGTCCCTCCTCCTTGGATGGTGCCAGATATATGGGAAAATGGTGCATGTACCCTAGTGCCAAAGTTTTTGTTTTCAATGTGCTGGTGCCATCTTCCCAAAGATTTCACTGGGAAGATGTTGCCGGCCATAAGTATAGGTATACTCAGGGGGGGGGCAGCGGACCTCCCAGGCCCGGGTTATTAGAACCCACTCGCCCCCATCTCTGTGTATCTGGATATTACTAACATAAATTGTAAATATTTATACTGCAGATGTAGGACTGATGCAGTTAAGGCCAGGCTTAGACAGAGGATGGCATACATTGATGGACTCGCAGGAGGAAAGGTCATTTCGTTTAGAGATAAGACTAGAAAATAGTCAACAACGAACTGTAATGTATGCAGCAACAGAATCATTATATTTTTTCCAGGAAACATACTATACATTCAATCAATCAATCAATCAATCAATCAATCACAATTTCATGAGTTGGATAAGTAATATTAACAGTCCTTTGAATGCAGGGCCAAGGAAGCTCTGTTTAGTATTCTTGTGGCTATGTGCCATCACAGTACATTTAAAACAAGCAAATACAATGAAATTCAAATGAGTCATAAATACTATAATGAAAGGATAATGATCACCACTAACACTGTTTATTACAAGGTGCATACATAGATAAGCTGGAATACATTGGATGAAAACTCACCCATCTTCTTAAAAGTCAAAGTACTGTAGTGTGCACTACTCATTGCATTATTAGGCAGAATTATGACAGTTGTTATTTTTGTAGCATTATAAAAGATATAGCATTGGTAAAAAAGCCTTTTTTTAAGAATATTGTTAGCTCCCCTAAAATTAATGAAACAATGTAATCTTACTTATTAATATTCAGGAAGGAGTCATTCTACACAGTGAGAGTCAAGTAACTGTAAATGTACTTTTATTAACATATGTAGGAGATGAATGCTGCTTCCTCATCCAAAGTAAAATGAAAGGTCTTACTCTGGCAGCAGCAGTGAAACTGTGCCCCTAGTGGAAGCTAGGTGACTTCAATTGATTAGTTAATACATGGCCTCCTGCAACTTTTATAATATTTTTGTATTTGTGTTTTGTTCTGTGCTACTTAGCCATGCTGTCATATCAGATAATATACAGTTATTTTAGTGTAACACTGGATTAGGCAAATAGGGAAGGATGGACAGTGCTAACAGTATATTCCAAACTACACTATGTTGACAAAAGTGATTGGACACTGACAGAAAATAGATCAACAAGATTTTAATGATGTCAGTACTTTATAGGTCCACCACGTGCAGTGATTACTGCAGACACCCTTCTTGGCAAACTGTCCTCAAGTTTCTGGACAACAGCAGCCAGTATGTTTTCCCATTCCGACTTAAGTACAGTGACCAACTGTGACACTGAGGAAGGCCAAGTCAGCCTAGAATGCACCAATTCATCCCAGGGGTTCTCAGTGGGGTTAAGATCTGGACTCTGAGATGGCCAGTCCACCCAGGTTACTGAATTATCTGTATAAAAGTCCAGCTTCGCCCCATGGAAATTGTTGTTCTGATAAAAACATTTGTCGTTTCCATAGAACTAAAACAATGTAGGGAGAACAGAGTTATCGAGAACATCTTTATACTTTTCAGAGTTAATGTGACCATGCATCACAACTAGTCTGTCACGCACGGCTTGAGTTGAGGATCTGACGACTGACAATTGACTGAGGAGCAGCTTTCGGCGAAGGAAGGAAACGAGGTCGCTGAATATAGGTGGTCATTCCGAGTTGTTCGCTCGCTAGCCCTTTTTTGCAGCCATGCAGAAGTGCGAACGAAAGGATCGCAGAGCGGCGGCCAAGTTTTTTTGTGCCGTTTTAGAGTAGCCCAAAACCTACTCAGCGCTTACGTTCACTTCAGACTGTTCAGTTCCGGATTTGAGGTCACAAACACGCCCTGCGTTCGCCCAGCCACGCCTGCGTTTTTCCTGGCACGCCTGCGTTTTTTCAAACACTCCCTGAAAACGGTCAGTTGACACCCAGAAACGCCCACTTCATGTCAATCACTCTGCGGCCAGCAGTGCGACTGAAAAGCATCGCTAGACCTTGTGTGAAAGTACATTGTTCGTTGTAATAGTATGTTGCGCGTGCGCATTGCACCGCATACGCAGAAGTGCCTTTTTTTGCTTCATCGCTGCACAGCGAACAAATGCAGCTAGCGATCAACTCGAAATGACCACCATAGTTCTTACTCATGGATTGAAGAGTTGGCCCGAAGGTGAAGAGGGGTAAGCAATGAGGGCAATGACTGAGAACGATACACTGAAGAAAGATTGATTCAGTTTTAATGAGACTTCAATAATACACCACAACTAGGAGATAAGTCTGAGTGAGTTCTGAAGAAAAAAATGTTCATGACTTGTAGACAGTGCTGAAGAATACTGAATGGAGAAGTGACTTGTAAACAATGCTGAAATTCACTGAATGAAGAGAGAACTTTTGATTTGTGAACAATGCTGAAATACACTGAATGAAAAGATGACTTGTGATTTGTGAACAATGCTGAAGAATACCGAATGAGGAGATGAGTTGTGATTTGTAAACGATGCTGAAGAACACTGAATGAGGAGATGACTTGTGATTTGTAAATGATGCTGAAGAACACCAAATGAGGAGATGACGTGATTTGTAAATGATGCTGAAATACACTGGATGAAGAGGTGACTTGTGATTTGTAAACAATGCTGAAGAACACTGAATGATGAGATGACTTGAAGTACGATGTTGAAGAGAGGATCACTGTGAGCACTGACAGCAAACAGAGACCCTCTACCAGATAGAGAACCCAGCAATTAAACCACAAGGGCAGGTGGACTGGAAGCAACAACTGGCTTTCTATGAAACAACCAAATAAACACAAGTACAAGTGACAGGAGCAGGGAGCTTGTAACAAGCCAGATTTACTAGCCATTCCTGAGAAAAATGGAGGTTACAGCTCCATTGGTCCATACGGAGCCTGCAGTGGACCAATGGGCAGCTTATGGGGAGAGGTGACCTGACAAAAAAGGTCACATAATGCAGAAACTGAAAGGAAATGATGACAGTAACAGGAGGGTGAAGATGATCAGAGTCGGAGAAGAGACATCGATGCGGTGTGAGTGCAGTTAGCGCAGCGTAACACCTTAGTACATTCTACCCTAAGAGAGAGAGGGGAGTGAGAGAGAGAGAGGGAGTGTGTGTGTCAGGGAGGGAGGGAAAGAGAGAGAGGGGAATGAGAGAGTCAGTGAGAGACAAAGAGGGAGAGATAAAGGGTGTCAAGGATAGAGAGAATGAGAGAGAGAGAAGGGGGTCTCAGGCAGAGAGAGTGTCAGGGAGAGAAGGAAAGTGTCAGGGAACAGAAACAGTGTCAGCGAGTGAGACTGAGTTAAAGTGTCAGAGAGAGAGAGAGAGAGAGAGAGAGTGTCGGGGAGAGAGTGAGATACAGTGTCAGAGAGAGAGAGAATTAGAGAGAGAGAGAGAAACACACACAGTGTCAGGCATACAGAGTGAGATACAGTATCAGAGAGAGAGATTAAATTATAGTTTCAGGGAGAGAGAGAGAGACAGCGAGGGGTAGAGAGAGAAATACAGTTTTAGAAGGAGAGAGAGAATGGGGAGCGAGCGGGAGAGTGTTATGGAGGGAGATAAAGAGAGAGAAATAAGAGAGAGAGAGTGTGTCAGGGAGAGACAGAAAGAGAGAGGGGGTGTCAGGCAGAGAGAGAGTGTGTGTGTCAAGAGAGAGAGAGAGAGAGAGAGAGAGAGAGTGTCATAGAGAGGCAGCATCAGGGAGATAGTGACAGAGAGAGGCAATATCAGAGAGAGATAAGGATAGAGAGACAGTGTCAGGGAGAGAGAGAGTGTAAGGGAGAGAGAGGGAGTGAGCAGGTGAGGGAGGGGGAGTGAGCAGGAGAGAGAGAGAGAGGGGAGAGAGAGAGAGAGGGGAGGGGGAGTGAACAGGAGAGTGGGAGTGAGCAGGAGGGGGGGGAGTTAGAAGGAGAGAGATGGGGAGAGAGAGAGAGTGAGTAAGGAGAGAGAGAGGGGGAGAGAAAAAGAGTGGGAGTGAGCAGGAGAGAGGGGAAATTGAGCAAGTGAGAGAGAAAGAGGGAGTGGGAGTAAGAGGGGGGAGTGA
The DNA here is from genome assembly GCF_028390025.1 of Pseudophryne corroboree. Taxonomy (NCBI): domain Eukaryota; kingdom Metazoa; phylum Chordata; class Amphibia; order Anura; family Myobatrachidae; genus Pseudophryne; species Pseudophryne corroboree. Next base: position 393,135,851 of record NC_086446.1, on the reverse strand, counting down.
GCAGGAGAGAGAGAGGAGAGAGGGAGGGGGAGTTAGCAGAAGAGAGAGAGAGGAGCCTGGAGTGAGCAGGAGACACATTACCCAATTGTTGCACATGTCACAGTCCTCTGATAGGGGCAGACACTTCACCAATTTAGGCCCTACTCCCTAAAAAATGCAGCTGACAGCCAGGTATGGGACGGGACAGCAGGGTGTTGGACAAAGTTTGCTGATATGTGGGCCACCCATCACACCCCGCTACATCCCTCACGGACGTTCTGCCCTGCAGCCAGGGATAAAGAGAAAGTACCCAGTGGCAGGGTGCAGGGGGAGCTGCAGGCCCTGGAAGTAGCCAGGGCCCCTTAGCAGCTGCACCCCCTGCACCCTCGGTAGTTACACCACTGTGCACGGGCCTCTCTATGAAGTGTTCTTGTTGAAACTGGCACATTAGTGGTCATTTGGTACTCATGTACAATGGTATGCATGGGGCGACCCCTGTTCATTCGCAGTTCCCTGATTAGCAGATTCCCTGGGTTGGGGGTCTTCCAGGGGCGAGGTGCATTCCTTCAATGACCGCTCTTCTTCCATGCATTAATGACAAAAAACACATTGGATTTAGGAACATTCCTAACATCTTCCACTTTGCAAACTCTGGTGGTCATTCCGAGTTGTTCGCTCGCAAGCTGCTTTTAGCAGCTTTGCACACGCTAAGCCGCCGCCTACTGGGAGTGAATCTTAGCTTATCAAAATTGCGAACGAAAGATTAGCAGAATTGCGAATAGACACTTCTTAGCAGTTTCTGAGTAGCTCCAGACTTACTCAGCATCTGCGATCAGTTCAGTCAGTTTCGTTCCTGGTTTGACGTCACAAACACACCCAGCGTTCGGCCAGACACTCCTCCGTTTCTCCAGCCACTCCCGCGTTTTTCCCAGAAACGGTAGCGTTTTTTCGCACACACCCATAAAACGGCCAGTTTCCGCCCAGAAACACCCACTTCCTGTCAATCACACTCCGATCACCAGAACGAAGAAATGCCGTGAGTAAAATACCTAACTGCATAGCAAATTAACTTGGCACAGTCGCACTGCGGACATTGCGCATTAGCGACTAATCGCTCCGTTGTGAGAAAAAAATAACGAGCGAACAACTCGGAATGACCCCCTCTGTTAGCTCCTTCTGACAAGCCATTTCCGCTAGCAAATGATCTAATCAGTGCCTCTCTACCAGTTTTATACCTTCACGACCATGTGTGTCTGCAGCAGGAGTACAACATTTCACTTGTGCGGCGGTATCCAATCACTTTTGTCTACATAGTGTATATAGGCATAACATTTGAGTCAGATATATATATAGATAGATAGATAGATAGATAGATAGATATACAGTATATATATATAAAACAATAAAATCATGTAATTAAAAATATTCATATAAACAGACATGTAATATAGGATACACCAACAATCAGTGGTGTGCTGGGCTTAGGGGCAGGGTGGCATGTGACCCCCAGGCTTTTGGGCCAACATCCTACTCTGACACTCAGATCAAAGCGGAGGTGGAGCAAAGTAGTGCTGATATACTCTGCACAGCACCAGCTTGCTCGAAAGTAGTGGGTCATTCCGAGTTGATCGCTAGCTGCCATTGTTCGCTGTGTAGCAATCAGTGAAAAAAACGGCTAATCTGCGCATACGTATGCACCGCAATGCGCACGCGCTTCGTATGGGTACGAAGTCCATTTTGTTTTTGCACTGGTTCTAGCGACGATTCCAAACGTACAGCCGATCGCAAGGAGATTGACAGGAAGAGGGCGTTTATGAGTGGCAACTGACCGTTTTCTGGGAGTGTTTGGAAAAACGCAGGTGTGGCCGGGCGTTTGCTGAGCGGGTATCTGACGTCATTACCGTGTCGCTCGTCGCAGCAATAATCGCACAGGATAAGTAACTACAGGGCTGGTCTTGTTTTGCACAAAATGTGTTTGCAGGTGCACTGCTGCACAGGCGTTCGCACTCCTGCAAAGCAAAAATACACTCCCCCGACTATGCGTTTGCACGGCTGCTAAAAACTGCTAGCGAGCGATCAACTCGGAATGAGGGCCCTAGTGTACTCGCGTGTGCGGGTCAGCAGACTTTGCCTGTTCCTCCCCCTGCTCTTTCACTTGTGGCCTGCAGGGCCTGCCCCATGTATATGTATGCCAGGATGTGCGGGAACGCATCTGCGACATAGAGCGCCAAGTAGAAGAAGACGTTGTTCTACGCAGCCGACACCCAGATGCTGGAGGGAGGACTGCGGGACCTTTGAGGAGCTACTCCAAGCATTTTACAATGGTTTCGGGGAAAGAGTGTGCATACCTTATTAAATAATTATGATTTTTTTTTAAATAAACGTTTGTGGCTGGGGAGAGCATGCTGGTCCTGGGGGTGAGAATGAGGTGACAGCAGATGGCTGCAGTAGCGGCTCTTGCCACGGACAAGCACGACTTTTGCCCGGGGCGCCGCTGTCATGAGGGGCGCTGCCGCTGTGGCAAGAGCAGCTACTAACTTGGATAGCGGCAGCGGCAGTTTTGAAAAGGTCCTCTCCGCGAAGGGAATGTAGACGCGCAGTGAGATAGCGTTTAGCTTCCCTTTACGGAGAGCACCTTTCTGTGCAGCGCTATGGGAGAGACGTCATGACGTCTCTCCCATAGATCAGAGGAGCGGCGCCGGAGACAGAGTGCAGTGGTCTGGAACAGGAACGGGGCTGGTAAGTATTTTTTATTTTTTTTACTAGGTGCACAGCTACTTGTGGGCACAACTAATGGGGGCACAGCTGTAGGGGGCACACTAAGGGGGGGCATAACTACTGGGGCCACAACTAATGGGGGCACAGCTGCAGGAGGCACAACAGCTACTGGGGGCACAGCTGCAGGGGGCATAACAGCTACTGGAGGCACAGCTGCAGGGGGCACAACAGCTACTGGGGGCACCGCTGCAATAGCTACTGTGGGCACAGCTCTATAGGGTGCACAACGCTACAGGGGGGAAAACTACAGGGAGCAAAACTGACCACGCCCCTTTCCTATGAAGCCACGCCCCTTTTTCCTTCGAGCGATATGGCTCTGGGGAGGGGGGGGGGTTATGTGGCTGGGGAGGACATGATATGGTCATGATAAAGCATACGTACTGTAAAGTGTTGTGTCACAATTATGTGCTCTGTATTCCGTGGCTGACACAAGGATGCTCCTTATATTGTGCGGTGTCCCTGATCGCTGTGTGACATGCTCACTATACTGAGTATAGCTCTGTGCAGAGCTGTTATTAAACTTTTTGGTGTATATATACTACACACACATTCATAGAACACCGCAGTAAATGGATATGGACACAAATCCTCTATACCACATTCATGAACTTAACTTGAGAGCTCATTGTTATTCAGTTACAATACCATTTATTAAATAACACATTTCAATATACTGCCATACCTAGGACTCAAACCTATAACGTGATGAATTCCAGTCAAACACCCTACTCATTGAGATATTTGATCCTGCATAAAAAATGAGATTTCTATCTATATGAAGTTACCTGTACTTTGTAAAAAAAATAATCAGTATTGTAATTGAGCAGATCTATGTAGTGTGCAGCCACACACCCAAACCCTTACAGCCACACACTACAAAGATTTGCCCGGCTGCAATGCTGATCATTGTTTGTGACAAAGTACAAGGTAAGCTTCAAATAGTTATAATTCTATAGCTTTCTATGTAAGGACAATGGGTTCAAATGCTGGGTATGTCAGCATCTTGAAATGTAATAAAGAACAGTGAGACTGAATATCAAAGAGCTATCAAGTTAAGTTCATGAATGTTGTATAGGTAGTAGCGATGGAAGGGGTGGGGGAAGGATATAGGTGCGATCAGGTGTTGCTGGGCTTCAAAAAGGGGGAAAGCTGCAAGTGAAAGTAATTAAAACAGATAATTGTCAAGTGCTGCCAACAGTGCCCCCCTATGTGCGGTGACACACTCCGCACACACCTAGTTACAGTCCTGGGGGGTAATTCAGATCTGACTGCTGGGCTCCATTTTTTGCTACCCTGCGATCAGATAGTCGCCGCCTACAGGGGGAGTGGGTTTTCGCTGTGCAGGTGTGCGATCGCATGTGTAGCAGCTGCACAAACTGATTTTGTGCAGTCTCTGCGCAGCCCACTTACTCAGCTGCTGCGATCACATCAGGCTGATCGGGGCCGGAATTGATGTCAGACAGCCTCCCTTCAAACACCTAGCCCAAAACCTACTCAGCGCTTACGTTCACTTCAGACTATTCAGTTCCGGAATTGACGTCACAAACACGCCCTGCGTTCGCCCAGCCACGCCTGCGTTTTTCCTGGCACGCCTGCGTTTTTCCAGACACTCCCTGAAAACGGTCAGTTGCCACCCACAAACGCCCTCTTCCTGTCAATCTCCTTGCAAACGTTCGTGCAAATGGATTCTTTGCACAAACCCGTCACTGACCGGCGATCCACCGTGAAGCTGTCCATCGTGCCTGCGCATTGCGGTGCATTCGCATGCGCAGTTCAGATCTGATCGCACGCTGTGCAAAAACGCACAGCAGCGAACAGGTCTGAATTAACACCATGGCTCTGTGGTATATTTTTCATATATTGGAGATATATATTGTTGCACCTATTGTTCTACTAATATAAGGCCAACTAACACAGGCCCTCATTCCGAGTTGATCACTCACTAGCTACTTTTTCCAGCCATGTAAATGCATAGTCGCTGCCCACAGGGGAGTGTATTTTTGCTTTGCAAGTGTGCGATCGCATGTGCAGCCGAGCGGTACAAAAACATTTAGTGCAAAACAAGACCAGCCCTGAAGTTACTTTTCCTGTGCGATGATCCTAGCGACGGAGGTCCCGGAATTGACGTCAGATACCCGCCCCGCAAACGCCTGCATTTTTCCTACCACTTCCAGAAAATGGTCAGTTGACACCCATAAATGCCCTCTTCCTGTCAATCTCCTTGCAATTGGCTGTGCGAATGGAATCGTCGCTAGAAGCATTGCACAGCAACAATGCTGTTTGTACCCGTACGACGCGCGTGTGTATTGCAGTGCATACGCATGCGCAGTTTTGCCATCTACTTACCTGATTGCTGCACTGCGAAAATCGGCAGCGAGTGATCAACTCGGAATGACCTCCACAGTGCGGTAAGGAGTCAACCCAATTTCTACCCCCCAGCAATGCAACACTTTTTTGTTATGCACGAAGAGTCATAATTGTTATATTTTCTAGGTTATAGAAATGAAATACATTTAAAGGTATGGCTGTTCTGCAGAGAAGCTAGAAAGCAAATTTTATTTATTTAAAGTTTCAGAAGGGCATGCTCTAATTCAGTGGTTCTCAAACTCGGTCCTCAGGACCCCACACAGTGCATGTTTTGCAGGTAACCCAGCGGGTGCACAGGTGTATTAATTACTCACTGACACATTTTAAAAGGTCCACAGGTGGAGCAAATTATTTCACTTGTGATTCTGTGAGGAGACCTGCAAAACATGCACTGTGTGGGGTCCTGAGGACCGAGTTTGAGAACCTGTGCTCTAATTCAGTGTTTCCCAACTGCGGTCCTCAAGGCACACTAACAGTCCTGGTTTTAGTGATATCCCTGCTTGAACACAGGTGACTTTATTAGTACCTCAGTTATTTTGATTTTACCATCTGTGCTGAAGACTGGATATCATTAAAACCTGCACTGTTGGTGTGCCTTGAGGACCGCGGTTGGGAATGCCTGCTCTAATTCCTAGCGACTTCCTTCACCCTTCTCTTCATTTTCCTTCTCCTTCTTCCTAATTCTTCTTTCATAAAGGATAAATTTACATAGTGCTGTACAATTTAGAAGAAATGTACATTTTAAAACAAATTGATGCAAAAGTATAATAAAGGTACTGCTCTTAAGAGCTTGCAATCTAAATTCTAAAATACTACTCTGTTTAAATCTTGCTGCCAGTATAATACAGATTTTCATTGCAGTCCCAGGTGATAACCATCAGTTTATTCTACCTGCGGGAAGCTCTCTGATTAGAAAACTTAATTATATGTGTGTCATGCAACAATTTATATTGCAGCTTTTATCTTAATTACTATTTTTTATAAATGGGCAATCTCAGCAATAGATCATTAATATAATAGAACAATCTATGGCCTCAGCAAATACATCACATTGAAAGAGATAAGCATGTAGCCAGCCACCTTCAGGAAAGTCAGAAGTTCTAATGCTGATTAGTCAATATAAAATATCTATTTCTAAGTTTCCGATTAAATCTGATTATTCAGTATTGCTAATGTGGTTTAATATTTGGTGTTTAGGTTCTCCTCCAATATGCAAATATGTCTGTATATGTAGAGGAATATGCAGTTTAAATCATCCACATCTTCCTGCTTTTATCTCTGCTGTCAGCAGAGGGCAGTACATGTCTACAAAATATATATTTTTGTGTAATCTGCAGACAGCAGGATGGCAACAATCTGCCAGTGTTCCTTGGTGTTTTCAATAACCATTTTTCCTGGCGCTAGTTGTGTCATATAGGAGAAAATAACTAGATGGTGAATGCTACAATGGAAATTATTCACAAATCTATATGACTGCTGGCTAGCAAACCTAAAATACAAATGTATGAAATATGCAAAGACACACTTTTACATTTATAAATATACAAGCAAACAAGTCGTGAGAGCTTGATATTGGTAAAATTGTAAGTGTCCTGTAAGACTGGCTACACATTATGTGAAATGTTCTTCAATCAGCCGACGAACTACATATTGCATAGTGCATTGGCGGGTGTGTACAGAAGATATGTCTGAAGACATATCTGGCTAGCCCTGCTGTGCAGATGAAGATAATGTATCTTGCAGATATATCGGTACATTTGCATGTATATACGACCAACCTGCTGTCTGACTCATATGCTGGCTGCCGGAACCACCAACAATGACATCACAACTGGGCAGGTAAATTTAAATGCTTGCCCAGTTGTGATGTATGGTCAGATATATTAACCAGCTGATTGGTAAGTTATTATTATTATTACATTTTATTTATAAGGCGCCACAAGTGTTTTGCAGTGTCATACATACGGCACACATTAGAACAATACAGGGTACATAGAACCTAACATTACAGTAGCTGAACAACTAAAACAGAGCACAGGTAATACTTGCCACCACAAATCTCAGTATACACTACAGCCGAGATGAAAGGAAGCAAAGGAGTAATCAGTGTACTACTAGGGGCAGGCAGCCGTTGGAAAAGATAAATGGTAACGAGGGAGAGGAGATGTGTGGATACAGACAGTCGCTGAATAGGAGAGAGCTGTAATTACAGGGTTGGAAAAGAGAGCTGTGAGAACAGGATGGCAGAGGGCTCTGCTCCAAGGAGCTTACAATCTAGGGGGAGAGGGGGGAGACAGATAGGTGACATGAGGTACAAGCAAACAGAAGGTGGCATGATGGCAGGAAGTAAGCGAGGCATAGATGGTCAAGGCAGGATGCAGGGGGTTGGGGTAGTGCCCTCGAGACTAGGTTATGCGGAAGGGTACACTTTGATGAACAGGTAGCTTTTCAGTGCCTGTTTGAAGCGTTGTAAGGTTGGGGAGAGTCCAGTGAAGGGAAAATCTTGGATTAAAGTATGAGATGTAGTCACCAGGGTAGAGGAGAGGCGACAGTCTTTGGCAAACCAGAGAGGGTGGGAGGGGGTATGTAGGAAGATTAGGTTGGAGATGTAGGGAGCAGTGGAGTTAGAGAGGGCCTTGTAGTATGTGAGGAGTTTGAAGAGGATTCTGTTGGGGAATGGGAGCCAATACAGGTTTTGTCATAGGAAAGTGGCAGATGTGGAGCGGCGGGAGAGAAAGATATGTTTAGCTACGGAGTAAAGAACAGATCGGAGTGGAGCGAGACTGGAGCGTGGGAGGCTAGTGAGGAGAATGTTGCAGTAGTCGAGCCAAGAGATGACCAGTGAGTGGATAATAAGTTTAGTTGCACTCTGGAAAAGGAACGACCTGATGCGAGTGATGTTGTGTAGCTGGAACCAACAGGGCTGAACCAGATATTGTACGTGGGGAAGTGGGGGGGATGGGGGTGGCAATGACCAAGCAGCGGAGTTGGGGGGATATGATTTTGTTGTCAACAGTGTTAGAGATATTGGGGTATGTGGAGACTCTGGATGGGTGAAAGATGATGAATTCAGTTGTGTCCATGTTGAGCTTCAGGGAGCGCTCAGACATCCAGGAGGATATGGTGATGGCGGAGAGGCAGCTAGATACCCAAGAGAGGACAGAGAGGGAGAGGTTGGGAGAAAAAAAGTATAGTTGCGTATCGTCAGCATAGTGAGTGCATATGCTTACCAGAATCGGCTGCTCAGATACGTTTCTTTTTCTGCCATTTTGGGTTTTCAAAGTTTCCCTGTAGTGTAGTGTCCTTTTAAAGAAAAATAATGTACCCGTGTTACCACCAGTTGGCAGTGCCCTTGACTGGTTCCATTGGTCTATCGCCAGTTTACTCTAGGAACCCCTTCTCTAGCTCTGAATGTGCTGCACACGTTTGCTACTTTTCATGAGCTGTTCTTTTATTATTTCATGTGTTTATTTTTCCCCCCACAATAATATTTATTGTGTTTTAAATTTCAACAAGAAAAAATAAACACACAGTACGGTAATCAGCAAAAAAATTACAATAGGAAAATACAGAATACTAGGGAGGGGGGGGGGGGGGGGGGGGGTTATAGCCAGGCATGTCTTACAGCAAGTGGGCCTAAGTAATTAAAAGAAAGGGTATAATGTCACACTTTTCAACCAAGCTCAGAGGGAACAACGTTTGGGTCAGAGCTAGGTGAATATGTGTTTATTGTTTAATTATTATCATTGTGAGTCAAGTATCCAATCCTCGTTTCTGCATTAATGCTGCTCATTTGTGCGCAACTGCTGAGGACTTTGCGATGGCTCCGGTGGGCGTCTCTATTTACTTTTGGATGGCTGCCCCTTGAGTTGTTTAGCAAGTCCGTAGGCTGATAAACAGAGCCGGCCTTAGCTATAGGCAGGCTAGGCATTTGCCTAGGGCATCCAAGCATGTCTAGGGGCATCCAAGCATGTCCCTGCAGCATCTCATGCTGGGAGGGACAGTCTGCAAACTAACTGTTACTTTCCAAATGTATTCAATCAGTACTTGTATACACTGCTGTTTACATTTATAAAAAAAAATGCACACTCTCCCTTAAAGTTCTTAAAACTCCCTCTGACATGCTTGAATGCCCCTGACTTGTGAGACCTCAGACAGACAGCAGAAGCCCAGTAACTGCAATTCCTGGACCTGTGACATTTTCACTGACTATATAAGGTTATTACTGGATGACTCCTTATGATACCACATGTGTATTTGGAAGACTGCTTCACATAAATCTGACATCACCTATACTGCTTGTGCACACGGAGGAGTGGGACCCTGCCATCCTGTGTCCCTTATCCCTGTGCAAACCCCAGGTGTCTGCAGGGACATAACATGGACAGTGTTCTCCTCACACTTTATTTCAGTCAGTCAGTCCATGCCGTAAAATTCCCCTGCCAGGATGGCATACCCTGTGAGGTCACATCAGTATGGGTGCCCCTTTAACGGGTGTGAGCGCAAGCACGCACCCACTCTGCTACCCCCATCTCACAAAACGCAGTCATGGATCCAGGGAGCTGCATGGGCGCACACACTGACTGCAAGCACGCCAGCAAGCAAAAGTAAGTTATATAAAAAAAAGCTACTAGCATCACTAATGTGGGGCATATGTGTAAGGTGCATTACTGTGTGGAATTATGTGTATTATGGGCATCACTGTGTGCCATTATGTAGGGTTGATCTGGCCCACCACGTACCCCCCCCCCCCTGGTGGGCCCCACTGCCTAAGTGTGGCTGGGTCAGATGCAGAACCAGCGGCGGTGCTAGGGGGCACCAGACAAAATTTTGCCTAGGGCATCAAATTGGCTAGGGCCGGCTCTGCTGATAAATTGCAACAGTATTTGGTTACAAATCAGAATCAGGCCCTGTGTCTCAGCTCGAGCATTCCAGCACCACTCCAGTTCAGTCCAGTGGAGTATAGGTCACAATAACCATATACCCCCCTCCCCCCAGCCCCCCCTACCCCCCCCCCCAAATAAAAATGAACATTTACCAACCTCCCTGGGGAATGCTCCAACATCTTAAACTAGAACACAGCAGAATACTGACTTACCTGGCATATGCTCTCCCAACAGTGCCCCGGACCACCCGACTGCAAAACAAAGCAAAGGGGTGAAATACCTGCAGAAATACTGGCTGTTTTTTCTGGTTAATGGGAGAGGACTACAGGTGTCCATATCAGGAAATTGTTCATCCAAGGACTCCTTAGTTGGCAGATCCCCTTGACTGCTGCTCACTGCTCTGCTGCACAGCACCTGCAAGATACACAAAACTGCTCTCTCAAAATAATGTCTAACTATTAATAATTTCCACCCACACTAGCAAACAACAAGCACGTGACCTAACAATAGGTCATTAAAACTGCAGCAATGGGGGATATTTAATAAAACATTATTATCTCATAAAAGCTGGAAAAAGTGATATGTATGTTCTCTGGAGATGGAGATAAATATCTCCTCTCCAGTGACAGTTGCAGCACAGTCCACAATTCAAATAGGGCAGCCACACCAACTGCCACCCCAAACACTGCCAGAGATTGCTGTTCAGGACTCACTGGAAGTTGGTGTGGCTCCACCTATGGCTAGGTGTAATGTTGAACTATATAACCACACCATGCAAACAATCACAATTTAGGGAACAACAGCGGATACAATGCTGAGATAGTATACAGCAATACAATAACAAACTGAAGAAAGAACACTTTCTGGTCACATCATCTTCATTTGGGAAAACATAGGGCAAAGTGTTTATTAACTCTTTTGCACAAGCCCCCTGCTGCTTCAGGCCTTGTCTGTAGTCTGGCATAGCTCCACCAGAATCTTTTTTTGCTATTAATTGCTTTGGACCTTGACCGCATTGTACAGTATTCTTCCAGCTTCGCTTCTTCAGTTGCTTGCACTGTCACTTCTGTCATTGTCCTAGCGCTTCTCCTCTGTGGAGTGTGTCGTCCTCTATCAGTGGTGCTTCTTCTCTTTCCATCAGCTGCTCTCTGGGAGCTCTTCTCTGCCATGAAATTGGACTGCTGCGATCTGCTGCTATGCAGCAAGTTCAGGAAAGTGAAACTCTTTAGAGTTTCTGCATGATTGATAATTCCATCTCTGTAGATGGTGTTGTCTATAGAAGTCTCAATAGGTCTCCCGAGGCATGAACCTTCTCTTCACGTTTGAGGCTTGTTGCCTACTTTAAGATTTTTTAGGCTGGGTATTTTTCTGCCTTGGACAGTAATTGTAGATTGGGTGGTTCTGCTAGGGATATCATGAGTGAATGCCATGGTGCAGATCCAGCAATGATTTTACATTAGATTCACCCAAACAGGGCAGTACCTACCAGTTGGTCAAGATTGTCCACATCCGCATGACAGTAAGGAAGGTTCTCTGCAAATTACCCCAGCCCTGCCCCTTGCTCCAAGCTCCTGGCTATAGGCTCTATCACGGAAGTTCCATTGTGCTGTGGCCCAGAAATGCAGCCAATGCTACTTCACGACATCAAATTGCAACTGAGTACAAGTTTAAGTTAGTCAAGGCCTTCACTTTGCGATGGGTGCCCAGGTCCCTAGATACAGTACTGCTCAAACACCATGCCATTTCTGTCTTTGGCTTGCAACTCTCTACTTTTGGACCATCTTGGCAACAAACAGTATACCATATTTTAGCTACATATCCATATATACCATATGTAAATTAATGAGATTGTTCCCATTTACTATACTACTCAGCACTATTAAAATAGCAACATTTGATTGTTTGTTATGGGTTTCAGCCAACAGAGAGCCATCTAGCCTTGCCCCATACTCAAAACACACCTCTCCCTCTCCTGCTCTGCTTACAGCCCATCGAAGTCTAGCATAGCAGTTCTAATTGATGTCCGAGGGGGTTCTCTCAGAGAGGGGGGCCCATGGCACGTGACCCTTGTGCCCACCCTTCTTACCACTCCTCCTTAATTTGGCAGTGTGTGCATGTGCGACTTGTGCATGTATACTAGATAAATGTACTTTTATATATATAAATAGAGACCAATACAATTTGATAGCAGATAAAAACCATATGGTCCATCCAGTCTCTTCAGGGTTAGAGTATTAGGGATAGGATATTAGGATATATATATATATATATATATATATATATTAGTGATGAGCGGGTTCGGTTTTACTCGGTCGGTTTTACTCGGTTCTCAAAATGGCATCTTATTGGCTATCCAAAACACGTGACATCCGTGAGCCAATAAGATGCCGTTTTGAGAACCGAGTAAAACCGAGTAAAACCGAACCCGCTTATCACTTATATATATATATATATATATATACATACAGGTTAAGTATCCTTTATCCAAAATGCTTGGGACACAAGTATTTTGGATATCATATTTTTCCGTATTTTGGAATAATTGCGTACCAGACTGAGATATCATGGCGATGGGACCTAATTCTAAGCACAGAATGCAGTTATGTTTTATATACACCTTCTACACACAGCCTGAAGGTAATTTTAGCCAATATTTGTAATAACTTTGTGCATTAAACAAAGTGCGTGTACATTCACACAATTAATTTATGTTTCATATACACCTTATACACACAGACGGAAGGTCATTTAATACAATATTTTTAATAACTCTGCGTATTAAACTAAGTTTGTGTACATTGAGCCATCAGAAAACAAACAAAGGTTTCACCATCTCACTTTCACTGAAAAAATTCTGTCTTACAGAATATTCGAATATTCGGATATGGGACACTCAACCTGTATACATATATATATATATATATATATATACACCTTGATAAATTCGACACCCCGAATTAGATTTGTTTCCACACAAGTCCTTGAGTGCTGCTGTCTTTGTTTTATATATATATATATATACAGTATATATATACATGTATGTATGTATGTATGTATATATACTATGTGTACTATATACACCTTGACAAATTCCACACCCCGAATTAGACTTTTCCACACAAGTCCCTGAGTGCTGCTATCTTTGTTTTATATATATATTTTCCTCTAGTTTTTTTCTGATAACATGCTGCATTCATCTTGCCATCAATTTTGACCAAGTTTCCAGTGCCTTAGTAGCTCACACATCCCCAAAACATCAGCGATCCACCTCCGTGTTTCACAGTAGGAAAGGTGTACCTTTCATCATAGGCCATGTTGACTCCTCTCCAAATGTAACGTTTATGGTTGTGGCCAAAAAGTTACATTTTGGTCTCAGCACTCCAAATGACTTTGTTCCAGAAGTGTTGAGGCTTTGCTCTGTGCTGTTTGGAGTATTCTAAGCGGGATGCTTTGTGGCATTTGCGTAGTAATGGCTTTCTTCTGGCGACTCAACCATGCAGCCCATTTTTCTTCAAATGCCTCCTTATTGTGCATCTTGAAACAACCACACCACTTTTTTTCAGAGAGTCCTGTATTTCAGTTGAAGTTATTTGTGGATTTTTCTTTGCATTCCGAACAATTTTCCTGGCAGTTGTGGCTGAAATTTTTGTTGGTCTACCTGACCATGATTTGGTTTCCACAGAATCCCTCATTTTCCACTTCTTAATTAGAGTTTGAACACTGCTGATTGGCATTCTCAATTGCTTGGATATCTTTTTATATCCCTTTCCTGTTTTATACAGTTCAATTACCTTTTCCCGCAGATCCTTTGACAATTCTTTTGCTTTCCCCATGACTCAGAATCCAGACACGTCAGTGCAGCACTGGATGAAAGATGCAAGGGTCTTTCAGGAGTCCAGAAACTCACTGACCTTTTATACACACACACTGATTACAAGCAAACAGATCACAGGTGAGGATGGTTACCTTTAGTAGACATTCAAACCTGTTTGTGTCAAATTGTGTGCATGTTATCAGGCCAAAATCTCCAGGGTATGTAAACTTTGGATCAGGATCATTTGGGTAGTTTCTGTTGTCATTATGATTTAAAAAGAGTAAAAACAGTTGTTTGACAATAAATGGCATCACCCAACCACTAACCATGAGTGAAAGAAAAGTTTGTGAGTTATCATTCATAGGGGGAGATTCAATTCTTTTCACCCCTTTCCACACTCATTCTGTTTCTGCCCTCAGGGACGTGGTATCATTATTTCAGCTCTCTACCCCTGGAGTAGCGAGGCACCCGACCCTTTACACAGTAAACCTGATTTTACTATGGGCGCAATATGCACGATAACAGAGATAATTTTAGAAAGGAAATTGGGCGTGATATGTCATTTGAATCTCACCCATATTCTCTGACAAATGGCCAGAAAATCACAAATTCTGCTAGGGTATGTAAACTTATGGGCACAACTGTATATATATATATATATATATATATATATATATATACACTGCTCAAAAAAATAAAGGAAACACTAAAATAACACGTCCTAGTTTTGAATGAATGAAATATTCTTATTGAATACTTTGTTCTTTACATAGTTGAATGTGCTGACAACAAAATCACACAAAAATTATCACTGGAAATCAAATTTATTAACCCATGGAGGTCTGGATTTGGAGTCACACTCAAAATTAAAGTGGAAATACACACTACAGGCTGATCCAACTTTGATGTAATGTCCTTAAAACAAGTCAAAATGAGGCTCAGTAGTGTGTGTGGCCTCCACGTGCCTGTAGGGCCTCCCTACAATGCCTGGGCATGCTCCTGATGAGGTGGCGGATGGTCTCCTGAGGGATCTCCTCCCAGACCTGGACTAAAGCATCCGCCAACTCCTGGACAGTCTGTGGTGCAACGTGGTGTTGCTGGATGGAGCGAGACATGATGTCCCAGATGTGCTCAATTGGATTCAGGTCTGGGGAAACGGCGGGCAAGTCCATATCATCAATGCCTTCGTCTTGCAGGAACTGCTGACACACTCCAGCCACATGAGGTCTAGCATTGTCTTACATTAGGAGAAACCCAGGGCCAACCGCACCAGCATATGGTCTCACAAGGGGTCTGAGGATCTCATCTCGGTACCTAATGGCAGTCAGGCTACCTCTGGCGAGCACATGGAGGGCTGTGCGGCCCCCAAAAGAAATGCCACCCCACACCATTACTGACCCACTGCCAAACCGGTCATGCTGGAGGATATTGCAGGCAGCAGAACGTTCTCCTTGGCGTCTCCAGACTCTGTCACGTCTGAAACATGTGCTCAGTGAGAACCTGCTTTCATCTGTGAAGAGCACAGGGCTCCAGTGGCGAAGTTGCCAGGTGTTCTCTGGCAAATGCCAAACGTCCTGCACGGTGTTGGGCTGTAAGCACAACCCCCACCTGTGGACGTCGGGCCCTCATACCACCCTCATGGAGTCTGTTTCTGATCGTTTGAGTAGACACATGCACATTTGTGGCTTGCTGGAGGTCATTTTGCAGGGCTCTGGCAGTGCTCCTCCTGTTCCTCCTTGCACAAAGGCGGAGGTACCGGTCCTGCTGCTGGGTTGTTGCCCTCCTACGGCCTCCTCCACGTCTCCTGATGTACTGGCCTGTCTCCTGGTAGCGCCTCCATGCTCTGGACACTACGCTGACAGACACAGCAAACCTTCTTGCCACAGCTCGCATTGATGTGCCATCCTGGATGAGCTGCACTTCCTGAGCCACTTGTGTGGGTTGTAGACTCCGTCTCATGCTACAACTAGAGTGAAAGCACCGCCAGCTTTCAAAAGTGACCAAAACATCAGCCAGAAAGCATAGGAGCTGAGAAGTGGTCTGTGGTCACCACCTGCAGAACAACTCCTTTATTGGGGGTGTCTTGCTAATTGCCTATAATTTCCACCTGTTGTCTATTCCATTTGCACAACAGCACGTGAAATTGATTGTCAATCAGTGTTGCTTCCTAAGTGGACAGTTTGATTTCACAGAAGTGTGATTGACTTGGAGTTAAATTGTGTTGTTTAAGTGTTCCCTTTATTTTTTTGAGCAGTATATATATATATATATATATATATATATAAAAACAAAGACAGTGGCACTCAGGGGCTTGTGTAGAAAAAAATCTAATTCGGGGTGTCACATGAAAATCCAATGATTTGGGGCCCGTAGCCACTTTCTTTCTATCTATCTATCTATCTATCTATCTATCTATCTATCTATCTATCTATCTATCTATCTATCTATCTATCTCTCTCTTTTTATATATATATATATATATACGCACAAGTACATATACATACAGTATATATAGATAGATAGATAGATAGATAGAGAGATAGATAGATAGATAGATAAATAAATAAATAGGCTAGAGTACATTGGCAGGCATTCTCAGGTACAGAGTATATTTTAGACTTTTTTTCATTTTTTTTCATTGTTGGGAAAGCCATTGGTGTTTTCATCTGTCATTTTTTTTGCAGTGACATTACCTGAGCCACCAAACTTAGAACACAAGCTCTATAGCTCAGGACAGAGCATGCCTATATTGTCGAGGTACCACTTTTATTTATTTCAGCAAGTGTTGGAAAGTTAAAAGACATAGGTTAATATGGCTATCAGAAAATCATTTATTAAAGCTGAGGCTGCGAACCCAATTAAGGCTCCATCGATTCTATAATTACTCAAGTTCAGTTAGATGCCAATTATGTGACCAGCCAAACCTCATTTCTGTAGTGACATGTGCGTACCAAGGGACTTTTACCGCTGCATTCATCTCAGGAGAATGACTGATTAAAAAAAAAAAAGACAAAAAAAAACCTAACCAATTTAAGGTCTGATTTAAGAATTCAACAAAGTAATATCAACTCATTTGCTAAAATGGCATCTATCTGCTGTGAAACTTAACTAGAATTAACTAGGAATAAGAAATATGTTGGGCAGCCTAGTTGGGCCGGGCCGAATAGTCTCTTTCCCCATCTAGAAATTCTCACATCTGAGCAATAGAAAGGTAATGTTTCCATAATGAAAATTCGCTGTGTGAGAGTAGAATGTATCACAATTTAAATGTCCCTTACGGGAGAAAAACCTTCCAGATTATTTTGTTCTAAGTACCTGCTATTTCTAACTCTTTAGAAATACCAATAGAAACTGTCATTTTGTTTCCTGCATCAGAGAAACATGGCAACAACAACCACAAGAAAATATTTTTACAGCCACTGTTAGTGCTTGCTCTATAATAAGTTAAATTATTTATCATTTGTTTCCTCTATAAAGTTGCTCTACCAGCTACAGAAAGCATTTCTGTATTATAAAAATGGCAAATCAATGCCGCTCACTATGTTAAAACTGGTGATGGATTTGAAATTGTGGTCCTCCAATCGGGATACGGTCATTAGGTCGAACACACTTAGGTCGACAGTCATTAGGTCGACCACTATTGGTCGACATGGTCACTAGGTCAACATGTACTAGGTCAACATGAAAAAAGATCGACATGCGGTTTCCCATTTTTTCCACTTTTTCATACTTAACGATCCACGTGGACTACGATTGGGAATAGTAACCTGTGCCGAGCACAGCGGTAGCGGAGCAAGGCACCTTGGGGCTAATTCAGACCTGATCGCTGCTGTACCCAACCCAACAGAAGATGTATGATTCTGGGATCTGCCTTTTCAGTATAGAGAAGTAGGAGGTAGATGAGTTATAGGTGGGAGGAATAGGAGGAGGAAATGGGAGGATGAAGAAGGTAAAGTCACCGCCATCCTACCGTTCTCAACACTGTTCTTAGCATTGTATTGTCATCTGGATGCTTAGGATGCTCTTTGTCTTGTATGGTTGTCACTGTGATATTCTCTGTATTGTATGGTAGTAACTAGGATGCTCGCTATTGAAAATCTGTCACTAGAATGTTCTCTGAACAGTATGGCAATCACTTAGATGTATTGTGTGGCTGTAACTAGGATGTTCTCGGCATTGTATGCCAATCACTAGAATGCACTGTCTTTGGTCACTGTGATGCTCTTTGTATTGCTTATTGGTCATTATGATACTCTCTGTATTGTATGGAGACTGGTAGGATGCTTTTGATATTGTTTGTCTTATATGCATACAGTACATTTTGAATAACACATTCTGGAGGGTATACTTTCGTTTAATTTCAACAAAAAAGCCCCATCTCTTCCACTGTCGATGCTAGTCTTGAGACCCCAGTATGAATGATCTGTGTTACTGTGACCAGATTTTATGAACAGCAAGGACTTCACATGCTCAGCTACTATCACTTCTTTACTAATCCCTGGCTGTCCATACTAATGGAGTAAGCTGCACAACTCACCAAACCAATGGGTGCACTCGAATCACAAGTTTGCTGATTCTGCCTAATTGTATGCCTACTTGTGTGTTTGTTGGCATTGTGTCACGATCCGGGTATCTGGACGCCATTTCTTACCCATCAGATGCCTCCTAAGGCTGGCTCAGCGCTCCAGGACCGGATCCCATCTGTTATCCTGATGTGTACATTCCTGTATCCTCTCCTGTCACTCTGGGACGCTGTCACAGTAAACGCCATATTACACCTGGCATGGCGTCTCCCGCGGCCTCCGCCGCCGTCCCTGAACTTCTGCATGCAGAGTGTCTGAGTGGCGATTACGTCAGCCGCGGCCTCCGCTGTGTCCGCGTGGTTGGATGTGCATCTGTCAGCCTGGCGCCTCCTGTCTCCGGTGGCCGGCGCCGCCATTACTGTTTTCATTACCACACGGATTACAAACCAAACTTCCCTCCAAGTGTCTGCATGGGCGCAGCCATCTTGGATTCTGTCAGCTGATCATTTCCACCAATCTGTTCTCAGTATTGATAATCTGCATAATTGCCTAGCCAATCCCTTCCTTGCTGCAGGTATAAATACACTGTGCCTGAGCAAGGAAGGCGTCAGTGCTTTGGTTGTCAAACCTAGTTCCTGTTTGTCTCTCTCCTGTGATTGTCTTCCAGGTTCCAGCTCCTGTCTCAAGACTTCCACCATAGAGACCCGCACCAGCATTCCACCTGCGGTGTAGCCTGACTCTCCAATCCATTGTGGATTCATCTGTTTCCAGCTACAACATTACCTGCTTCCAGCTCAGCTTCCAGCAGAGTACAGCTTCCCTTAAAGGGCCGGTGTCCTTTCTACACTTTACCACTCTCCACCGGTATTATTATTTCTCCGCTCTCAAGTTCTACATTTCAGTTCATATTTCATCGCTCCCAAGTTCATTTATTATTTAACTGGTTCCAGCCAGTATCCACTCCGTGCTAACAACAGTCTGGTTCCAGCCAGTATCCACAGCAGCTGTTTTATCTTCAGCAACCCAGCTTTTCCTGGAACACCAGCTGGCACAATCCTGGGTTATCTCCATTGCTACAGTCGGGCCTGGTAAGGACTTTCCATCTAGAAGATCATAAGAACTATCTCACACTACCAGTGCCCTGTGGCTCCTGCCATCCTGTAGTACCCAGGAACTGTATTTATTCTTTGCTGACTTTTACGTTTTCTTTTACTGCTGCTGTGTTGCGGAGTTGTCATAATAAACATCTTTGACTTTTATCCAAGTTGTCGTGGTCACGCCTTCGGGCAGTTATTATTCATGTTACTTACATGTCCAGGGGTCTGATACAACCTCCCAGGTTCCGGTACATCTCAGCCCCTACAACTGAGGCTGCCTCCCGTCAGCTCAGGCCCTCAGTTGTGACACATTGTCCTTGCTCATCAAGTCATGACTATAGTTGTCTATATGCTTATCCCATGGTTTACTGGGTGTTTATCAGTGGTGCATGTGTGTGTGTGTGTGTGTGTGTGTGTATCAACATATAGGGTAGAATGTAATAAAGTCTGAGATCAGCAGCTGTGTGGGATGCCGGCCGAACTCAGACTTTTTTTTAACAGGGCAATCATGTACAAGTCATGGTTTAGCCTTGTACATTACTGCCCCTTTAAAAAAACGTCCTAGTTCAGACGGCATCCCGCACGGCAATGGTGACACAGAAGCAAATAGCTCACCTGTCTGACTGTGGTGTATGAAGTCTAGTGATCAAGTCCCCTGCATGTCAGTTCTGCCGACATCAACACCTTCTACTGCAATTTTCATCTGAAAGCAAGTGTAATTCTAAATATAAGTGTGCACATACTGTATATGAAGTGCCAGCCACTCAGATTTTCATCTAAATACTGTATATGGAAATCCATCCTTGCAAATTCTGAGTTGTCCCTTTATATTGGTACCAACTACAGATGATTTATGCCTGCCTACATAAGAACAGTTTCAGAATTTTTTCCCAGTGACACATTAAATTCCCAATCTGCCGCTGATCAGACCACTTTCCCAAAGAAAAGCACCATTTCAGAGAGAAACTATCCCATCTCTATTCCACATAAAAACTGGAATGCTGAGTTACTGTATATCAAATTCACAGTGAGATTCAGTATTTGTGGCAATCATCAATGTCCCCAAACTCAAGCAAAGGCTGTTCAGCCCTGCTGCAGAAGAAGGCACCTTGCACAGATCCTAGTGTCTGCACTTCCATCACTGAACCAGAGCAAGGATTTCCAGTGACATAGTGACAGCGCTCTGGTCTTCCTGTTGTAAATAATGTGTGCGCAGATGTTGCAGATAATGCAGTTATATAGGCACACACCAGTAGGGGACCAGTATGAAATGCCGGCAGACGGGATCCAGGCTGTTTTGATCCCATCCGCTGTAATGCTGGCAGCGGGGAGCGCTAGAAAGCCCCTTGCGGGCTCACTGAGCTCACCATGCTGCGGGCACAGTGGTTCGCCATGCTTGCCACAGCTTCTATTCTCCCTCTATGGGTGTCGTAGAGACCCACAGAGCGAGAATAGACTGCTGTGCTGGTATTCCGGCGGTGGCGTTTCACCACTAGTCGGGAATCCGGCGGCGGCGGACAGTGGGAGGCAGCCAGTAGCGGGGGAGGACAGTGGGAGGCAGCCAGTAGCGGGGGAGGACAGTGGGAGGCAGCCAGCGCTGTGCAGGCAGCGGCAAAATACTGCTGGTGTGACTGTGGCTGCGCCCTCAGGCCACAGCCAAGTGGGCGGCCATCCTGCTAGTCTGCACCTAAAACCATCACTGATCCAATATGCACTGAGAGGATAACTTCATTAAATTGAGACATGGACAATGTACAGGCAAAAAATATTTGTTTTTTTCATGGCATAGAAATTTTCCATCTACAAATAAAAATCTGTTGAATGCAATATATGTGCACCATATTTATGGCACAGGAGATTTAATAATTGTCCAAGTGCTGACAATATGATCTTTCAATATAGTAAAAAACAAACAAGCGGCATAGCCGCTACCAGGATGCGGTAAGGATCCCGGCGGTCGTAGTGCTGACAGCAGCATCCCAACAGTCAGAATCCCGACAGGTCCCAATGTTCAGTACTGGGGTGGCGTTAGGGTCAAGTTTAGGGTTAGGCTGCTGGAAGGGATGGTTAGGGTTAGTCTGTGTGAGGGAACGGTTAGGGTTAGTCTCCAGGATGGATGGGTTAGGGGTAGGGTTAAAATACTTACCGGTATCTGCCGGCATTCTGACTGTCGGGATCCTGATACCTTCGCCCCCTACCATATAACTGTCTAACCGATGCCCAAATTTCTTCTGTGTATACAAAGAAGTCTCACACTTATTATCACATCAGTCAGCAGAGTAGACTTTTATTGTGAGGTTTCAAAAATTGCCAAGTCAGATAAAGATCAATTTGGACACAGACCAGAAATAGCTCCACTAGCAGTGACAAATGTCCATATTACATTGTAACATAGAAGCCAAATACCTTAATCTCTGTTGTGCAGACAGAAATTTGAAGATCTTGTCCAAGAAAATGGTCCTGGTATTTAATATTGGCCAACACTACTTTTTAACAATACATTATCTCATTCAACAAAATTTCTAACCCCAAAGACAGAGAAAAAAAAGGAACTGTTGGAAGTTGTAGTTCTATTACTGCAAGACAGCCACAGGGTTACATAGCCTGGCCTAAAATGTCCACCTTGTCCTTGCACTACTACTGTACATTTGGCCTGAGGGCCCTATTCAGCTACATCACATCAGCGATGTGCTCGCATATGGATGATTTGCACATGTGTGTGAGTCCGTTCTGCACATGTGTGTGCATGGCATGCGAACTCCACTGCCTGATTGACAGGCAGAGGCATTTGCGGGGAGGTTGGGAGTGGCGACGCAACGTTGCAGGGGCATGGCATTGGAAACGGGGGTGGGTAATTTTTGGGGGGGTCGTGTGACACCACACGTGGTGACTGCGACGGGGAAAATGGTGGTGTTCCAACTGACTTTGCAGGCAGGGGGGCTTCCATTATTCAGCAATGCGATCGCAATTAAATTTGCTAATAAATTTAGCAACACTGCAACTGATGCTGAATATGAGTCAGAGATGGGCGCTAATGCTGCCTCAGCTAGAAATGTGCAAGCAGTGACTGCAAAAATATGCAAATGACACTACTGGCTGGGTTTGTATGGAGACTAGAGATGTGTGGAATTTTGTGGATCCGAACAAAACCAAAACCTAGTCCGGATCCCCTGAGGAGATCCGAACCGAACCCCAGTTTGAATCTTCCTGTGTTTTAGAATTTGTATTTTAAATCTGAATTTTGAGTGTTGGATTGCAAAAATTACATGACTTTAGCAGTTTTTATTGATTTGTTTCTGATTTTTATCAATGATTATCAATTATTTTATTTTTTTGCGCTTTTAAACCGAACCAAAATACGAATCCGAACCAAAACACTTGAGGGTGGTTTTGCCAAAACCAACACCGAAACACGATAATGAGTTAGACCCAAAACAAAATCACTGGTAGTCCGTGGACATCTTGAGATGCCCACCGCTTTGCGAGTGCCACAGGAAGTAAGATGCTGAAGCCATTGCAGCTGCTTATGGTACCGCAGACACGCCCCCCAAAAAGTAACGTCACGCCTGTTTTTGACGCCACTCCCCGTAACCTCCCCCAAATGGTTTCTGACTATCAATCACTTTATGAATAAATACTCACTGCGACCACTGCTGCAAAACCACCGAGGCACATTTGCAGTCAGCCGATAATCACGCAAATAAAAATCGAGTTTGCATACATCTCTGAATCAGGCCCTCTGTTTTATGTGATTAGGTATGTCTGTTTGGCTACATGGAGCAGGACCATACTTGCCTACCCTCTTGGAATGGCCCCCTGGAAAGGTGGGCAAGTCTCCCGCTTTCCCACCAGCAGAGCACAAGTGGGCAGTCAAAGATCCGATGACACGATGACACTATACAGTGCCAGTTTTCTCAGTGATGCGATCATGTTGCCATGGCCACAGATAGCCCACCTTTCCATCAGCCAGGCCCATGGACAGCCAACCTTGCCATCGGCAAGGAGGGGGCAGCAAGGTAGGCAACTATGAGCAGGACACAGTAGGAGGCAATTACCAGAGCCGGCCCTAACCAATTTGATGCCCTAGGCAAGATTTTGGCTGGTGCCCCCTAGCACCGCCGCTAGTTCTGCAGGGGATGCCTGGCATGAGTCAGCTGGCAGCTCTGCTAACGCCGGGCGCCTTTTGTTTATGAAAATGCATCTTATTTGCATTACTATGTGGCTAGGCTGCACAAGCAGCTTCTGCTGATTAAAATGATATACAGCATGCCTATATTCTGTGTGCGACTGTGGCTGTATCTGCATACGAAATGCTACATTACAGTGATTTCCAGGAATACACTGCAACGTAGCATTTCGTATGCAGATACAGCCGCAGTCACACACAGAATATAGGCATGCCGCATATCATTTTAATCAGCAGAAGCTGCTGGTGCCCCTAAGCATAACAAATGCCCTAGGCATTTGCCTAGTTTGCCTATGCCTAAGGCCGGCTCTGGCAATTACTACTGAACTGTGTTGCACTGTATTTGTAATATCAGATACTGCTTTTGTATTATTGTACACTGTACAAACACACACACACACACACACACACACACACACACACACACACACACACACACACACACACACACACACACCTGATTTAGTTAGAACTTAGAAGCCAGATAATCTAGCAGCATGTCTTCAGACCATGGCAAGAAGCGTGAGCTCCCAGGGGTCCACTTACACATGGAGAGAATATTAATCTTGTTTCAATTATGCACCACTTTAAGTGTCAAAATCACAAACAAATTAGATCTCCTTGTACTTTGCATGCAAGGGAAATAGGCAAGGGGTGATGACAGGGCAAACTTAAAGATGCTCCTTATTTTGGCATGGGTAGAGTTTTTGCTGACTACCTCAGAGACGTTGTGTGGATTTACAGTTGAAGTATGACAGAATCCGTCTGGGTTCTTGTACTAAATGACAATACATGCAGTTGTCGTTGGGTCAGTGAGGGGGTTAATATGGGGCAGTACATTGACATCAATTCATTCACTTCAGGTGAAAGCTAATAAATGTGACTGTGGCTATGGGGTCATGCAGTGACGTGCGGTGGGGTGAGGCAGGTGAGGGAGAGCCTTTCCTGTCATACTAACATTTGTGTCAGAGTTTTGACTATATAAAGTATATGAAAAATACAAAGAATATGTTAAAAATATCTTCTTTGTATTATGGTAATCATTTTTATAGTCAAATTCTGGAGAAGAAAGTCTATGGCAGGTGAGGCAGCCTGTCTTTTCCGCACATCACTGATCAAAAGTCACCAAGGGGGTAATTCAGACCTGATCGCTGCTGTGCGTTTTCACATAGCGGGCGATCAGGTCTGAACTGCACATGCGTATGCACCGCAGTGCTCCGGCGCGTTGGACGACTGGATGGTGCGAAAAAAGCGATCGCAAGGTGATTGACAGGAAGAGGCCGTTTGTGGGTGGCAACTTATCGTTTTAAAGGAGTGTCCGTAAAAATGCAGGCAGACTCATGCGTTTGGAGGGAGGGTGTCTGACGTCAGCTCCGGCCCCGATCACCAGCAATCCGTTGCATCGACCGAGTAAGTCCTGGGCTGAGCAGAGACTGTGCAGCTCTGCTATAAATGCGAATGCACACCTGCACAGAACATTTCCCCTCCCCCTGTAGGCGCGACTGCCTGATCGCAAGGCTGCAAACAAAGCACCCTAGCGATCAGGTCTGAATTACCCCCACATTTCCTGCATACAGTATACTGCTGCACCTGTGTATAATGAAAACATGCACGCTTTGGCTCATACTGTATATTGGGGGTCATTCCGAGTTGATCGCTCGCTAGCAGTTTTTAGCAGCCATGCAAACGCATTGTCGCCACCCACAGGGGAGTGTATTTTTGCTTTGCAGGAGTGCGAATGCTTGTGCAGCAAGGGCGCCTGCAAAATCTTTTTGTGCAAAACAAGACCAGCCCTGTATAGTGATGAGCGGGTTCGGTTTCTCGGAAACCGAACCCTCCCGAACTTCACCCTTTTTACACGGATCCGAGGCATACTCGGATTCTCCCGTATGGCTCGGTTAACCCGAGCGCGCCCGAACGTCATCATCCCGCTGTCGGATTCTCGCGAGATTCGGATTCTATATAAGCAGCCACGCATCGCCGCCATTTTCACTCGTGCATTGGAAATGTTAGGGAGAGGACGTGGCTGGCGTCCTCTCCGTGTATTGTTGATGCAAATATTTGTGCTTGCTTTACTTATTGCTTAATTGTGGGGACTGGGGAGCAGCTGTATATTAATATAGGAGGAGTACAGTGCAGAGTTTTGCTGATCAGTGACCACCAGTTTTATCCGTTCTCTGCATGAAAAAAACGCTCCTTATCTGTGCTCAGTGTGCTGCATATATCTGTGCTCACACTGCTTAATTGTGGGGACTGGGGAGCAGCTGTATTATATAGCAGGAGTACAGTGCAGAGTTTTGCTGACAGTGACCACCAGTATACGTTGTCTGCCTGAAAAACACTCCATATCTGTGCTCAGTGTGCTGCTTTATTGTGGGGACTGGGGACCACCAGTATAATATTATATAGGAGGAGTACAGTGCAGAGTTTTGCTGACCAGTGACCACCAGTATACGTTGTCTGCCTGAAAAACACTCCATATCTGTGCTGCATTGTAGACAGTATATAGTAGGAGTACAGTGCATAATTTTGCTGACCACCAGTATATAATATATAGGAGTACGGTACAGAAGGCTACTGCTGTACCTACCTCTGTGTCGTCAAGTATACTATCCATCCATACCTGTGGTGCATTTCAGTTTTGCACAGTTTGCTGACCACCAGTATATAATATATAGCATTACGGTACAGTAGGCCACTGCTGTACCTACCTCTGTGTCGTCAAGTATACTATCCATCCATACCTGTGGTGCATTTCAGTTTGGCACAGTTTGCTGACCACCAGTATATAATATATAGCATTACGGTACAGTAGGCCACTGCTGTACCTACCTCTGTGTCGTCAAGTATACTATCCATCTACATTCTATACCTGTGGTGCATTTTAGTTTTGCAGTTTGCTGACACAGTGACCACCAGTATATATAGCAGTACGGTACGGAAGGCCACTGCTGTACCTACCTCTGTGTCATCAAGTATACTATCCACCTACATTCTATACCTGTGGTGCATTTTAGTTTTGCAGTTTGCTGACACAGTGACCACCAGTATATATAGCAGTACTATAGCAGATTACTTCTTGAGGAAGGGGAGGGAATCCCCGAAACGCGTTGAAGCTGCTGTCAGTGATTACATCTGACTGTCTATTCTGTTTTTATTGGATGAATAAAATCGTGTGTCTTTGAAAGAATACCGGTCTGTCTGACTCCTGCCGTCTATATCGTGAAGGACACAAAAGATACCTTTATGCGCACTCGAGACAGGACACTAATGTAAGTGTTATTCCATAAGCCTAGCTCGTTTTAGATGATTATACACCTGATACCTACCGGCAGAAAGATACCTTTATGGGAAAGCGAGACAGAACTATAAAGTGAGTGTCTTTCTGGTCACGGGGAAACAGCTGAACGTTGTTCTGGATGAGGACACTCTCCTCTCAAGTTCCCGTTTTAAAGTTTTAATATTTTAAAGCAGCGCTAGTTTGCAACCATCTTTTGCTTTGCATCTACATTCTATACCTGTGGTGCATTTTAGTTTTGCAGTTTGCTGACACAGTGACCACCAGTATATATAGCAGTACGGTACGGAAGGCCACTGCTGTACCTACCTCTGTGTCGTCAAGTATACTATCCATCTACATTCTATACCTGTGGTGCATTTTAGTTTTGCAGTTTGCTGACACAGTGACCACCATTATATATAGCAGTACGGTACGGAAGGCCACTGCTGTACCTACCTCTGTGTCGTCAAGTATACTATCCATCTACATTCTATACCTGTGATGCATTTTAGTTTTGCAGTTTGCTGACACAGTGACCACCAGCATATATAGCAGTACTGTACGGAAGGCCACTGCTGTACCTACCTCTGTGTCGTCAAGTATACTATCCATCTACATTCTATACCTGTGGTGCATTTTAGTTTTGCAGTTTGCTGACACAGTGACCACCAGTATATATAGCAGTACGGTACGGAAGGCCACTGCTGTACCTACCTCTGTGTCGTCAAGTATACTATCCATCTAGATTCTATACCTGTGGTGCATTTCAGTTGTGCAGTTTGCTGACACAGTGACCACCAGTATATATAGCAGTACGGTACGGAAGGCCACTGCTGTACCTACCTCTGTGTCGTCAAGTATACTATCCATCTACATTCTATACCTGTGGTGCATTTTAGTTTTGCAGTTTGCTGACACAGTGACCACCAGCATATATAGCAGTACGGTACGGAAGGCCACTGCTGTACCTACCTCTGTGTCGTCAAGTATACCTTCCATCTACATTCTATACCTGTGGTGCATTTCAGTTGTGCGCAGTATATATAGTAGTAGGCCATTGCTATTGATACTGGCATATAATTCCACACCTTAAAAAATGGAGAACAAAAATGTGGAGGGTAAAATAGGGAAAGCTCAAGATCCACTTCCACCTCGTGCTGAAGCTGCTGCCACTAGTCATGGCCGAGACGATGAAATGCCATCAACGTCGTCTGCCAAGGCCGATGCCCAATGTCATAGTAGAGAGCATGTAAAATCAAAAAAACAAAAGTTCAGTAAAATTACCAAAAAATCAAAATTAAAAGCGTCTGAGGAGAAGCGTAAACTTGCCAATATGCCATTTACGACACGGAGTGGCAAGGAACGGCTGAGGCCCTGGCCTATGTTCATGGTTAGTGGTTCAGATTCACATGAGGATGGAAGCACTAATCCTCTCGCTAGAAAAATGAAAAGACTTAAGCTGGCAAAAGCACAGCAAAGAACTGTGCATTCTTCTAAATCACAAATCCCCAAGGAGAGTCCAATTGTGTCGGTTGCGATGCCTGACCTTCCCAACACTGGACGGGAAGAGCTTGCGCCTTCCACCATTTGCACGCCCCCTGCAAGTGCTGGAAGGAGCACCCGCAGTCCAGTTCCTGATAGTCAGATTGAAGATGTCAGTGTTGAAGTACACCAGGATAAGGATATGGGTGTTGCTGGCGCTGGGGAGGAAATTGACAAGGAGGATTCTGATGGTGAGGTGGTTTGTTTAAGTCAGGCACCCGGGGAGACACCTGTTGTCCGTGGGACGAATATGGCCATTGAAATGCCTGGTCAAAATACAAAAAAAAATCAGCTCTTCGGTGTGGAATTATTTCAACACAAATGCGGACAACAGGTGTCAAGCCGTGTGTTGCCTTTGTCAAGCTGTAATAAGTAGGGGTAAGGACGTTAACCACCTAGGAACATCCTCCCTTATACATCACCTGGACCGCATTCATCAGAAGTCAGTGACAAGTTCAAAAACTTTGGGTGACAGCGGAAGGAGTCCACTGACAACTAAATCCCTTCCTCTTGTAACCAAGCTCCTGCAAACCACACCACCAACTCCCTCAGTGTCAATTTCCTCCTTACACAGGAAAGCCAATAGTCCTGCAGGCCATGTCACTGGCAAGTCTGACGAGTCCTCTCCTGCCTGGGATTCCTCCGATGCATCCTTGAGTGTAACGCCTACTGCTGCTGGCGCTGCTGTTGTTGCTGCTGGGAGTCGATCGTCATCCCAGAGGGGAAGTCGGAAGACCACTTGTACTACTTCCTGTAAGCAATTGACTGTCCAACAGTCCTTTGCGAGGAAGATGAAATATCACAGCAGTCATCCTGCTGCAAAGCGAATAACTCAGGCCTTGGCAGCCTGGGCGGTGAGAAACGTGGTTCCAGTATCCACCGTTAATTCAGAGGCAACTAGAGACTTGATTGAGGTACTGTGTCCCCGGTACCAAATACCATCTAGGTTCCATTTCTCTAGGCAGGTGATACCGAAAATGTACACAGACCTCAGAAAAAGAGTCAACAGTGTCCTAAAAAATGCAGTTGTACCCAATGTCCACTTAACCACGGACATGTGGACAAGTGGAGCAGGGCAGACTCAGGACTATATGACTGTGACAGCCCACTGGGTAGATGTATTGCCTCCCGCAGCAAGAACAGCAGTGGCGGCACCAGTAGCAGCATCTCGCAAACGCCAACTCGTTCCTAGGCAGGCTACGCTTTGTATCACCGCTTTCCAGAAGAGGCACACAGCTGACAACCTCTTACGGAAACTGAGGAACATCATCGCAGAATGGCTTACCCCAATTGGACTCTCCTGGGGATTTGTGACATCGGACAACGCCACCAATATTGTGCGTGCATTACATCTGGGCAAATTCCAGCACGTCCCATGTTTTGCACATACTTTGAATTTGGTGGTGCAGAATTATTTAAAAAACGACAGGGGCGTGCAAGAGATGCTGTCGGTGGCCTGAAGAATTGCAGGCCACTTTCGGCATTCAGCCACCGCGTGCCGAAGACTAGAGCACCACCAAACATTCCTGAACCTGCCCTGCCATCATCTGAAGCAAGAGGTGGTAACGAGGTGGAATTCAACCCTCTATATGCTTCAGAGGATGGAGGAGCAGCAAAAGGCCATTCAAGCCTATACATCTGCCCATGATATAGGCAAAGGAGGGGGAATGCATCTGACTCAAGCGCAGTGGAGAATGATTTCAACGTTGTGCAAGGTTCTGCAACCCTTTGAACTTGCCACACGTGAAGTCAGTTCAGACACTGCCAGCCTGAGTCAGGTCATTCCCCTCATCAGGCTTTTGCAGAAGAAGCTGGAGACATTGAAGGAGGAGCTAAAACAGAGCGATTCCGCTAGGCATGTGGGACTTGTGGATGGAGCCCTTAATTCGCTTAACCAGGATTCACGGGTGGTCAATCTGTTGAAATCAGAGCACTACATTTTGGCCACCGTGCTCGATCCTAGATTTAAAACCTACGTTGTATCTCTCTTCCCGGCAGACACAAGTCTGCAGAGGTTCAAAGACCTGCTGGTGAGAAAATTGTCAAGTCAAGCGGAACGTGACCCGTCAACATCTCCTCCTTCACATTCTCCCGCAACTGGGGGTGCGAGGAAAAGGCTAAGATTTCCGAGCCCACCCGCTGGCGGTGATGCAGGGCAGTCTGGAGCGAGTGCTGACATCTGGTCCGGACTGAAGGACCTGCCAACGATTACTGACATGTCGTCTACTGTCACTGCATATGATTCTCTCACCATTAAAAGAATGGTGGAGGATTATATGAGTGACCGCATCCAAGTAGGCACGTCAGACAGTCCGTACGTATTCTGGCAGGAAAAAGAGGCAATTTGGAGGCCCTTGCACAAACTGGCTTTATTCTACCTAAGTTGCCCTCCCTCCAGTGTGTACTCCGAAAGAGTGTTTAGTGCAGCCGCTCACCTTGTCAGCAATCAGCGTACGAGGTTACTTCCAGAAAATGTGGAGAAGATGTTCATCAAAATGAATTATAATCAATTCCTCCGTGGAGACATTCACCAGCAGCAATTGCCTCCAGAAAGTACACAGGGACCTGAGATGGTGGATTCCAGTGGGGACGAATTAATAATCTGTGAGGAGGGGGATGTACACAGTGAAAGGGGTGAGGAATCGGAGGATGATGATGAGGTGGACATCTTGCCTCTGTAGAGCCAGTTTGTGCAAGGAGAGATTGATTGCTTCTTTTTTTGGAGGGGGCCCAAACCAACCAGTCATTTTAGTCACAGTCGTGTGGCAGACCCTGTCGCTGAAATGATGGGTTCGTTAAAGTGTGCATGTCCTGTTTATACAACATAAGGGTGGGTGGGAGGGCCCAAGGACAATTCCATCTTGCACCTCTTTTTTCTTTCATTTTTCTTTGCATCATGTGCTGTTTGGGGACTATTTTTTTGAAGTGCCATCCTGTCTGACACTGCAATGCCACTCCTAGATGGGCCAGGTGTTTGTGTCGGCCACTTGGGTCGCTTAGCTTAGTCACACAGCTACCTCATTGCGCCTCTTTTTTTCTTTGCATCATGTGCTGTTTGGGGACAATTTTTTAAATCTGCCATCATGTCTGACACTGCAGTGCCACTCCTAGAAGGGCCAGGTGTTTGTGTCGGCCACTTGGGTCGCTTAGCTTAGTCACACAGCTACCTCATTGCGCCTCTTTTTTTCTTTGCATCATGTGCTGTTTGGGGACAATTTTTTTAATCTGCCATCCTGTCTGACACTGTAGTGCCACTCCTAGATGGGCCAGGTGTTTGTGTCGGCAACTTGGGTCGCTTAGCTTAGTCACACAGCGACCTTGGTGCGCCTCTTTTTTTCTTTGCATCATGTGCTGTTTGGGGACAATTTTTTTGAAGTGCCATCCTGCCTGACACTGCAGTGCCACTCCTAGATGGGCCAGGTGTTTGTGTCGGCCACTGGTGTTGCTTAGCTTAGTCACACAGTGACCTTGGTGCGCCTCTTTTTTTCTTTGCATCATGTGCTGTTTGGGGACTATTTTTTTGAAGTGCCATCCTGTCTGACACTGCAATGCCACTCCTAGATGGGCCAGGTGTTTGTGTCGGCCACTTGGGTCGCTTAGCTTAGTCACACAGCTACCTCATTGCGCCTCTTTTTTTCTTTGCATCATGTGCTGTTTGGGGACAATTTTTTTAATCTGCCATCCTGTCTGACACTGCAGTGCCACTCCTAGATGGGCCAGGTGTTTGTGTCGGCCACTTGGGTCGCTTAGCTTAGTTACACTGCGACCTTGGTGCGCCTCTTTTTTTCTTTGCATCATGTGCTGTTTGGGGACAATTTTTTTGAAGTGCCATCCTGCCTGACACTGCAGTGCCACTCCTAGATGGGCCAGGTGTTTGTGTCGGCCACTTGTGTTGCTTAGCTTAGTCACACAGTGACCTTGGTGCGCCTCTTTTTTTCTTTGCATCATGTGCTGTTTGGGGACTATTTTTTTGAAGTGCCATCCTGTCTGACACTGCAATGCCACTCCTAGATGGGCCAGGTGTTTGTGTCGGCCACTTGGGTCGCTTAGCTTAGTCACACAGCTACCTCATTGCGCCTCTTTTTTTCTTTGCATCATGTGCTGTTTGGGGACAATTTTTTTAATCTGCCATCCTGTCTGACACTGCAATGCCACTCCTAGATGGGCCAGGTGTTTGTGTCGGCCACTTGGGTCGCTTAGCTTAGTCACACAGCTACCTCATTGCGCCTCTTTTTTTCTTTGCATCATGTGCTGTTTGGGGACAATTTTTTTGAAGTGCCATCCTGCCTGACACTGCAGTGCCACTCCTAGATGGGCCAGGTGTTTGTGTCGGCCACTTGTGTCGCTTAGCTTAGCCATCCAGCGACCTCGGTGCAAATTTTAGGACTAAAAATAATATTGTGAGGTGTTCAGAATAGACTGAAAATGAGTGTAAATTATGGTTATTGAGGTTAATAATACTATGGGATCAAAATTACTCCCAAATTCTATGATTTAAGCTGTTTTTGAGGGTTTTTTGTAAAAAAAAACCAAATCCAAAACACACCCGAATCCGACAAAAAATTTTCAGGGAGGTTTTGCCAAAACGCGTCCGAATCCAAAACACGGCCGCGGAACCGAATCCAAAACCAAAACACAAAACCCGAAAAATGTCCGGTGCACATCACTAGCCCTGTAGTTACTCTTCGTGTGTGTCACGTTTGAATAGAGAAAGGAGGATCACAAATTATATGTGATCTAAGGTGTGGTGATTACCTGCAGGAATAATCACCAATAATGTTTTCAAGTGACTGTATATATATATTTTTGTATTCTTTTCAACCGAGATGTGACAACATGGCTGACATGCAATGTCCTGCATTTGACCCCCATAGGTCCAGGCCTAGAGAGATCTGCAGACCATAAAGTTTGAGATGACATTCCTACATCAAAAGCAGAGATTTGCAAGCTCTGGACATTGAGGGCTGATAAGGCCATTTGTTGTTGTGTCAACAGAGGGGCTGTAAACAGAGCAGGAATCCTGTTTCCTGGCTAATGTCATAAACCTTGCTTTCTTTGAAAGAGATTCCTACAGTACATCCCTTACCTCCCCCCTTGGCTGTTGCCAAGCACCAAGTATGTAAAACCTGGTGTAGGTTTGTCCAGCAGGAAAGTGGTTAAAAATCCCAAGGGAGGGGGCCTGATGAAGCTGGAGACTATATCTGTCCCACTCGTGAAAATAGGAGTTGTGATCTCTTGGGGACAGCTAGTATGCTGGAGGTGACCTGAGTTATTCTGTGAAGCCCCCACAACAGAAATACTTAAAACTTGTTTGCGTAAGTGTATAGGGTTTCTGTAAGTTTTTATTTCCTTTTCATATATTGAGATTGCTGTATTCTGTGTGTGTTTTTTCAAAATATTCTTAATAATCTTTGTAACCTTTTTGTAACCAAAGCTCTGAAGTATTCTTGAAATTAAAATCCTAATTTTAGTTCTGCTTCTGTTGTTCTTATGAACTCCAACGCCTGTGTGGCTCATGCCTATCTATTTTTCTAAGTATTGCAGTGTGTGTGTGACAGGTAAAGCTAAAGACGCCTGTAACGTCCGTAATACGTTGAAAAGTCTTTGCTGGTGGCAGCTGAAAGTATTTAAATAATCCTGTGTGTCAAAAGTGACCCCGTACGTCGCATGTGGCAGTTCTCAAATTGGCATATTTGTGGAATTGGCCGGCAGCGTCGTCACAGTGTGCGTTGATTCTAACGATGGAGGGACGGCTTTTGACATCACACACCCACCCAGTGAATGCCCAGCCACGCCTGCGTTTTTTCTGCCACGCCTGCCTTTTACCAAACACTCCCTGAAAACGGTTAGTTGCCACCCAGAAACCAGAAACGCCCACTTCATGTCAATCTCCTTGCGATCGGCTGTGCGTTTGGAATCGTCGCTAGAACCAGTGCAAACCCACAAAGGACTTTGTACCCGTATGATGCGTGTGCGCATTGCGGTGCATACGCATGCGCAGATTAGCCGTTTTTTTCACTGATCACTACACAGCGAACAACGGCAGCTAGCGATCAACTCGGAATGATCCCCATTGTGTGTACATCTGGCTCAGGGCCAGTTCTAGCCCTTGTGGCACCCCGGGCAAAAAATAGGGGCATGGCTTCCTACGGGGGCATGGTCAGTTACGCCCCCATTTGTGCCCCCTGTAGAGTAGCGCCGCTGAAAGAAAATAAAAATAAAAAGTAATACTTACTTTCCCCGTTCCTGATTCCCGACCGCTGCAGACCTCCGCCGGCGCCGCTCCTCTCCTCGGATCTATGGAAGAGACGTCATGACGTCTCCCCCATAGCACAGCATAGACACTAGAGGTCAATTATGACCCCTAGCGTCTGTGCCAGTCCCACAATGCTGTGCGGTGCGCGATGACATCATTGCGCACCGCACAGCAAAGGTCCTCTCCACGAAGGGAAACTAGACGGGTAGCGTCTAGTTCCCTTCACAGCGGGGGACCAGCGGGGGACACAGAGGCAGCGGGGGGCACAGTAGCGGATCTTGCCATGGTGCGGCGCCCTCCGGAAGGCGCGCACTGGGCAAAAGTCCTGCTTGCCCGTGGCAAGATCCGCTACTGATCTGGCTCTGGTACTATCCAGTGCCTCCTTAGCCATGTACCTCACCACACGTCCCTGGCCATTCATTTACCCATTTACAAGTTTTTATGTGTTACGTTTTTTTTAAAGAAATTGCTAAGGGACTGGGAGAGATGTACTGAGCATTAGAGAGTGATAAAATGGAGAGTGATAGAGTTCCTGCAAATCAGCTCCTAACTGTCATGTTACAGGCTGCGTTTGAAAAATGACAGGAGCTGATTGTTTGGAAGTTTATCTCTCTCCACTTTATCACTCTCCAAGGCTTAGTACATCTGCCCCTTTGATAATGAATTGGACCTACCCATGCTTGCTAAGCGTAAAATATGCATATTTGTACTGTGCATGTGAACCAAACAATGAGGGTCATTCCGACCCGATCGCACGCTGTACTTCTTCGCAGCCGTGCGATCAGGTCGGAACTGCACATGCGCGGTGGCTGCATTGCACACGCGTGTCATTGCCCAGCAACAACGGGCGTCGCTGGGCAACGACAGGATTAGTGACGAAAGCGATCGCAGTGGCGATCACAAGAAAATTGACACGCAGAAATCCTTCCGGGGCGGATACTCACCATTTTCTGGGAGTGGTGAGTCCAACGCAGGTGTGTCCAGGCGTTTGCAGGGTGGGTGTCTGACGTCAACTCCGGGACCAGTCACGCTGAAGACATCGCAGCCGGTGAGTATGTCAGGACCTACTTAGAAACTGCACAAACTCTTTTTGCATAGCAGGGCTGAACAAGCGCTCGCAGCGTTGCTATCCAAAAAATCCTTCCCCCATAGGCGGCGACTAGTCAATCGCACGGGCTGCAAAAAGCAGCTTTGTGCGATCAACTCGGAATGAGGGCCAATGTCCATATGCAGATTTAGGCGCATTCTACACTTTCCTCTACTGCTTAGACAAGTGGCATTGTGGAGGGATGGGGTGCCAGGAAAGAGGTATTCTTGCGAGTCAGACATGGACACAGCCACACATACACACGTCAGGAACCATATCGCTTGTTGAAGGGCTGGTGCAAGATCTACTAGTGTTACAAAAAAGGATACAAATAAGAAAGTGTTCCCACTGCATTTTTTAGGGCCTTATTTTGCTAGGGTGTCAGACTAATGGTGAACAGCTGAGGGCTGAGCGCCATTGTGACAGGGAGTCTCAGGCACATAATCACACTTTCCATGTCCTCTTGGAAGAGGAAAATGCCATCCGGCATCTCACCCATTTCCATTGTGCCATTGGGAAGGGGAACAGGGGCATGATAACAGGATTTGTGGGCCATGTTGATGTGAATAGCTTGCGCCAGATCTCAATTAATATATGATCAGTTGCTAATAACTCTGCATCAGCTACTAAGTGTTGGAGTTGCTTCTGGCGTCACCCAGACCATTCACACAAGAAGGTACCCATAGAGCGCGAACATAACCTGTGGCGAGCACAGCGAGCTACTGAGCCTGCTCCGTTACGCTCGCCCCCGCCGGCAGTCTGGTGTCCGGAATCCTTGAGCCCGACCTCCGGCATTACAGCCCCAACTCGTATACAAAAGTTGTAACCAGTATCCCATTGGAAACATAGCACATAAGTTTTAATACCTGATTAGGGCCCCTTGAGGATCTAAGAAGATTCTATTCAGGCTGAGATAGGCTGTAACCTTTAGGGTCAACAAGACATAAATTGAGAGGCCTACTCTGTACCTGTAAATTAGATGTAATGGGCATTGCATCTAAGAGTAAGTGTTTATTTATTTTATAATCAGTCGATTATTATTTATCCTGTGTCCAGGGCCGGTTCTAGACCTTGTTGCGCCCAGGGCGAACGTTTACTTTAGCAACCCCCCCATTTAAAACAGGGACAGTGCGCATCAAAGGTGCGTGTAAAACATATAGGGGAGTAGCTTCATGGGAAATAGGGGTGTCCACAGAATAATACCAATTCACATTACACCGCACAGTAGTGTATGTCAGTCACATTACACCACACAGTACCCCTTATACACATTATGCCATGTTAGAGCCCCTTACATGCATTACACCACAGTAGACCAGAGCCCCTTATACACACTACACCAGATAGAGCCCCTTTTACACTTAATGCCAGGTAGAGCCCATTATACACTTTATGCCAGGTAGAGCCTCTTATGCACATTGCACCCAGTAGAGCCCCTTATACATGTTACACCAGGTAGAGCCTCTTATACACATTGTGCCACGTTGAGCCTCTTACACACATTGCGCCAGGTTGAACCTCTTATACACGTTACACCACGTAGAGCCTCTTATACACACCGCGCCATGCACAGCCCCTGTAGAAAGTGAGTGAGTGAATGTGTGTGTGACATCCGCCCCATTGCCTGTGTCCCCATCACTCACCATCCGGTCGCGGCAGTAGGTCCCCTGGCTCCCAACCATCTTTACGACACTTGCGCCTAGCATGAAGCTGGGCGGAAGTGAGTAGCGAGAAGCGGCCAGCGGTTGGCGGGCAGCCGGTGTTGGCCAGCACGCTGTGGGCAGCGGGCAGGTGCATGCAATTCAAATAGCACTGGTGGAGTGGTTGCAGCCGCACTCCAGGCCGCAGCGCCCTGGGTCCGGCCCTGCTGGCCCACACCTAAAACCACCACTGCCTGTGTGAAAAACCCACACAACACAAATAATAACACACTCTGGGGAGTAAACAAGTAACTTTGCACCTTGGGGAAACCATATTGCGCTGCAGGTGGGCAGTTATAAAGTGTGCAGATAGATGTAGATTTAAGAACACAGACCTTACTTGCAGTGTAAAAATGAGCTGTTCAGCATTTATGGGCTGCATGCAACAGCAGCCAGTAATTACACATGAAAATAAATAAATAAATAAATGTATATGCTTCCCCTTGCATTTACAACTTGGTTTGTTCCAGACATAAAGCTACATGCTTTTTTTTTTTGCTTTGCTCTCAACTCAGAATGAGCCACTGGGCTGCCATCAGAAATTGTGCGACCCGGGACTGACAAAAATGAATTAAAAAAATTAATAAAGTATATATGTATATATAATTAATGCCCCTGACACCATATTATGCCCCATGGTTATGCCTCTGTCACCATATTATGTCCCACTACCTGCTCTCAGGGGTTTTGCTCGTTGCCAGGGGTTCTGCTCATTGTCAGGGGTTTTGCTCACTGTCAGGGGAGCGCCTGCTGCTGTGACCACGGGTCTTCTGTAATGGGTGGGAGGAGGCTGTCCCTTTCAACCTTTTGAAAATGTCCCTCATCAAAATTTTGGGAGGGACATTTTCAATACTAAACGGGGGCTCTCTCAGTAACGGGCTGCGGTGGGTGGCAGCAGTGGGTGGCATGCGGCCTGGGCCCTCAACTCTTTGACAGATCGGCAGGTCCTGGGATAGTTGTGCCCCCAGCAACCCTCTGATGGCAGCCCTGATGGGCCTCTCTGAGTGTAAACTATAGCCTACAGACATAGCTATGAAAACTAAAGTTAGTTCTGACATCAATGAGTAAAGCCACATAAATGGCATGGGTTCAAAGCAGGAATAATTAGGAGTGGTCATTAGATAAGTAGTGTGAAGAGTCTGGCAGTCTTCTGGCCTTTTAACTGAGTGTTGTGATAACAAAAGGCCTGTGTATTCTGATCTAAATTATTTTGCATTTCTTGGGACATGGGCCCTCATTCCGAGTTGTTCGCTCGCTAGCTGCTTTTAGCAGCATTGCACACGCTAAGCCGCCGCCCTCTGGGAGTGTATCTTAGCATAGCAGAATTGCGAACGAAAGATTAGCAGATTTGCGAATAGAAATTTCTTAGCAGTTTCTGAGTAGCTCGACACTTACTCTGCCACTGCGATCAGTTCAGCCAGTTTCGTTCCTGGTTTGACATCACAAACACACCCAGCGTTCGCCCAGACACTCCCCCGTTTCTCCAGCCACTCCCGCGTTTTTCCCAGAAACGCCAGCGTTTTTTCACACACACCCATAAAACGGCCAGTTTCCGCCCAGAAACACCCACTTCCTGTTAATCACACTCCGATCACCAGAACGAAGAAAAATCCTCGTAATGCCGTGAGTAAAATACCAAACTTTTGAGTAAAATAACTAAGCGCATGCGCTCTGCGAACATTGCGCATGCGCAGTAAGCGACTAATCGCAATATAGCGAAATTCGTCAACGAGCGAACAACTCGGAATGAGGGCCATGAACTGGGGACATGATCAGATGTTCTGATGTGTCCATCGCTGTGTTGGGTTTGAATTTCCTTTATTCTTCTCTTGTATAAGGAGGAACTGGAGACAAACAGACAATGGAACAGTTTAGTATTTTGTACAGATATTGACATTTATTTTTATTATTTATTGATAGATTTTATATAGCGCTTGCACATTCATATTCATTCAGAATTACAGGTTTTAAAATGTACCTGTCACCCGTTGTGATTTAAGAGATTCCGTGCGAGCCCTCTCCTCTCTGCAGCGCAGTAGAATCTGGCATTGTATTATAAGGTCTCCGGAAACATGGCACTCACCATGGGAGTCATTCCGAGTTGATCGTAGCTGTGCTAGATTTAGCACAGCTACGATCATCTTCCCTGACATGCGGGGGGACGCCCAGCACAGGGCTAGTCCGCCCCGCATGTCAGTCCGGCCACCCCCGCACAATTACAAAAGCATTGCACAGCGGCGATGCTTTTGTATTTGTGGAGTAACACCCAGCCAGCGCAGCTCCTGCGGCTGGCCGGGAGTTAATTGTCGCTGCCACTGGCTGCAGCGGCTGAGTGAGACGTCACGCAGCCGCCGCGGCCCGCCCCCCCCTAACGGTCCGGCCATGCCTGCGTTGGCCGGACCGCTCCCCCTAAACGGTTTAACGCCGCCGTCCAGCCCCCTCCCGCCCAGCGACCGCCTCTGTCTCAGAGGTGATCACTGGGCAACAACGGCTGCCATGCGGCGGCGCACTTCGGTGCCGGCGAATGCGCAGTTCCGACCCGATCGCTGCGCTGCAACAAACTGCAGCGAGCGATCGGGTCGGAATGACCCCCTATGTTCCTGGTGACTAATCTCTACTGAACATGCACAAATCACAAGGAAAATGGCATCAGCAGCATTTTCCTGTTGATCGCTACTGCAGCGCCTACACAGTACTGTGGATAGGTAAGTACATGCATTCAAGGTGTGCAGTGCATAAGGGCCCCCTTGTGCACTGCACACGAGCTCAACAGTCATAATGTCGACATTTGCCAGGTCGACATGAGAATTTTAATACGGTCTAAATGTCGACAGGCTTCAATGTCTAGAGTTGTCAAGTCAGCATTCACTACTGTATGTTGATGCTGACATAGTGTTGATATGCTCATGCATGTCATGATGTCAATGGTGCAAATGTCAACAATGTTACCTATCCCTAACCACAACCTGTTCATAATGTAGCCATGGATAATGTCAACATTTTTAACATGCCGACATATTGCATGTCAACATTATGTACAAAATTGTCAACACTATGCATGTCAGCATTCAAAACCATTTAATATTCTGAATGTCGATAATATGACTATTCATGGGTCTGTTCATGAAGCAGTGAAAAGTGTGGAGAAGTTCCCCATGGCATACCTTACCGTTCATTCCCTTCTCAGATAAATCGTGTTGTTTATGTTACCTCCTCTCTCCCAGTTGTTTGATTCCTTCCCAACCTGTAAACTTGCATCAAATATATATATATTTTTTTCATTTTATTTTTCTTTACCACTGATTAGATAGCTATTGCCAAACAATAACTTTTGAATAGCACATATCCCCGACATACAGTTTGTACTAAACTAGCAAATTGCACAATTCCTACCAGCTGGGAAGATGACATAGAACAAAATGAACCCAGAATACTGAAGCAGTGAATTGCTTCTTGGTAGAACATCTGCCATTAATATATCAGAATTAGTTCTTGTTACCAATGTCTGCTGCAGTGTTTGCTGAATGTAAGCACTCCCTTGGCAGAGGATGAGGATTCCCCATTCACTTCAGTTTTCCAGCTTAGAGCAATTTGAACGCTATGAACTCTAGTGCTTTTATAGCAGGGAAGAGCTATCGACCAAGGCGCCTGTGAGACACCACCATTAATGAGCAATGCCTGTTTTTCTTAAAGGCATTGAATGTATCACCTTTATCAGGAGGGGATGAAATAACATAATGGTCCCATAGGTTTATTTGCTGGTAAGATATAACAAACTGAACACATTTATTTGCCATTATTTATTAACACAGGAATAATTATTGTGTGGATGGATTTAATAGGAAATCTCAAACGCATAGAAGGGTTATGCTCCAGAACCTTTGGTAGTTTGGCTGTTCTTCTACCAGTCCTTTTCCATATTATAATCACAGGATGACTAAAACATCAGAAGGTACAGGTGTTACAAATTGGTTTGTCGGTCCCATGATGGGGCAGCTTGTGTAACAGAGTATTAGTTTTACTAAGAGAAGAAAAGAGAGAAAAAAAGATGTGAAAGGAAAATTTCCAGGAGTAAAAAAAACTTGACTAGCTTGAAAAACCAGAATGCATGAGAGCTCTAATAATGACATTTGTGAAGGGTAGTAATAGTGAGCAGTGCCAGATTATCAGCACTGTGGAGGAGGCCCCGGGGCTCCCACACCTAGGGTTCTATTTACTACAGGCCAAACAGCCCCTAAGGGCTGTAACACACTGGCCGGTTTCTCCCGGATGGCAAAAAGCCGGACAAACTTTGTCCGGCTTTTTGCCATCCGGGAGAAACCGGCAGAGTCTCGCACACAGGACGGCTTTGAGCCGTGTGTGATGCTGTGCGCATGCGCAGCATCAGACACGGCTTCAGAAAAAACCGTGGTGTGTGAAAGCTCCCCTTCACACACACGGTTCACTGGCTGCAAAGACGGCCCGGCGGCCGCCCGTCCGCCGGACCTTCCAGTGGTGAGACCCGGCAGCCGGGCCGGGGCCGTGCAGTGTGAAGGGACCCTAGCCCTCACACTGTTAACTACAATGCCGGCACGGGAAAAAGCCGTCCGGCTTTTTCCCGGCCGGCAAAAACCGGGTAGTGTGTTTTAGCCCTAACTGCCATGTCACAGGCTGTGTTTAAAAAATGGCAGTTAGGAGCTGGTTGGTTGGTACTTTATCTCTGTCCTATTTA
This sequence comes from Pseudophryne corroboree, assembly GCF_028390025.1. Classification (NCBI taxonomy): domain Eukaryota; kingdom Metazoa; phylum Chordata; class Amphibia; order Anura; family Myobatrachidae; genus Pseudophryne; species Pseudophryne corroboree. Next base: position 393,093,645 of record NC_086446.1, on the reverse strand, counting down.
TCCCTCTCCAAGGCTTAGTACATAGACCCCATAGCCCCAACTGGGGCAAACCGGCCCCAAGAACATGCACGCAATGCTTCTGCGCAGTGCAGCTGGGACTCGGAGGAACAGCATCATCTGGAATCACTGCCTGCTGCCTGCACAGTGACACAGGAGACCAGGTCTCAAGGTCACAGCACAGACCTGATGGGATACGTCTAAATCCGATTGTGTGGGGTTTGTGCAGGTGGAAGACCCATTGTGTATGGGAAGCAGTTAGCTCGCCAATGGATGGGATGCCGGCGGTCAATATACCGACGCCAGGATCCCGAGGGAGGACGCAATGCCGGTGTGTATATTCTGATGCAGCATGGGATGACGGAGTCACATTACTGACAGCCAGCATCCCGATCATCTTCACTGCAGGACGTGCTGGCATCCTGCTGCAAGGAAAGGGGTAGGTTTAGGCAGTAGAAGGGGGGTTAGGAAGCAGGGACGGGAAGGTTAGGGTTAGGGACCGTGAAGGGAGGGTTAGGTTTAGGCACTTAGAAGGGGATGTTAGGGTTAGGCACTTAGAAGGGAGGGTTAGGTTTAGGCACTTAGAAGGGGAGGTTAGGGTTAGGCACTTAGAAGGGAGGGTTAGGTTTAGGCACTTAGAAGGGAGGTTAGGTTTAGGCACTTAGAAGGGAGGGTTAGGTTTAGGCACTTAGAAGGGAGGGTTAGGTTTAGGCACTTAGAAGGGAGGGTTAGGTTTAGGCACTTAGAAGGGAGGGTTAGGTTTAGGCACTTAGAAGGGAGGGTTAGGTTTAGGCACTTAGAAGGGAGGGTTAGGTTTAGGCACTTAGAAGGGAGGGTTAGGTTTAGGCACTTAGAAGGGAGGGTTAGGTTTAGGCACTTAGAAGGGAGGGTTAGGTTTAGGCACTTAGAAGGGAGGGTTAGGTTTAGGCACTTAGAAGGGGAGGTTAGGGTTAGGCACTTAGAAGGGAGGGTTAGGTTTAGGCTCTTAGAAGGAAGGGTTAGGTTTAGGCAATTAGAAGGGAGGGTTAGGTTTAGGCACTTAGAAGGGAGGGTTAGGTTTAGGCACTTAGAAGGGAGGGCAGAGCCGGCCTTAGGCATAGGCAAACTAGGCAAATGCCTAGGGCATTTGGTATGCTCAGGGGCACCAGCAGGTTCTGATGATTAAAATGATATGCGGCATGCCTATATTCTGTGTGTGACTGCGGCTGTATCTGCATACAAAATGCTACGTTGCAGTGTATTCCTGGAAATCACTGTAATGTAGCATTTCATATGCAGATACAGCCACATTCTCACACAGTATATAGGCATGCTGCATATCATTTTAACCAGCAGAAGTTGCTTCTGCATCCTATGCATCCTAGCCACATAGTAATGCAAATAAGATGCATTTTCATAAACAAAAGGCGTCCGACGTTAGCTGAGCTGCCAGCTGACTCATCGCAGGCATCTCCTGCAGGACTGGCGGCGGTGCTAGGGGGCACCAGCCAAAATCTTGCCTAGGGCATCAAATTGGTTAGGGCCGGCTCTGAGGGAGGGTTAGGTTTAGGCACTTAGAAGGGAGGGTTAGGTTTAGGCACTTAGAAGGGGAGGTTAGGGTTAGGCACTTAGAAGGGAGGGTTAGGTTTAGGCACTTAGAAGGGAGGGTTAGGTTTAGGCACTTGGAATGGAGGGTTAGGTTTAGGCACTTAGAAGGGAGGGTTAGGTTTAGGCACTCAGAAGGGAGGGTTAGGTTTAGGCAATTAGAAGAGAGGGTTAGGTTTAGGCACTTAGAAGGGGAGGTTAGGGTTAGGCACTTAGAAGGGAGGGTTAGGTTTAGGCACTTAGAAGGGAGGGTTAGGTTTAGGCACTTAGAAGGGAGGGTTAGGTTTAGGCACTTAGAAGGGGAGGTTAGGGTTAGGCACTTACAAGGGAGGGTTAGGTTTAGGCACTTAGAAGGGAGAGTTAGGTTTAGGCACTTAGAAGGGAGGGTTAGGTTTAGGCACTTAGAAGGGAGGGTTAGGTTTAGGCACTTAGAAGGGGAGGTTAGGGTTAGGCAACAAGCAGGGATGGTTAGGTTTAGGCAGTGGGGAAGGGAGGGTTAGGGTTAGGCAACAAGCGGGGAGGTGTTAGGTTTAGGCAGTGGGGAAGGGAGGGTTAGGGTTAGGCAACAAGCAGGGAGGGTTAGGGTAGGGAAAAGGTGAGGGTTAGGGGGTTCAATGGGGGTCTGTCGGGATTCTGATAGATGGAATGCCGCTGTTGGTATACTGATAGCCGCATCCCGTCCATAGGCAGATCATACTGAAACCTTCTGTATAAGTGCAAGACCAGGTCTTGTGATATTGCTTGCTGCCCCCTGTCAGCCACAGCATGATTAACATACTGGGGGGCGGCACCTGGCACCATTCTTTAAAACGGAGGAGTGTCTTCTGGAGGCAGACATACTGGGCCCGGGTATCCAGATCCGATGGCCAGCATGAGTATATTTCAGCTAATGCAGCCTTACTGGTGCCTAAAAACATTGTGATGATGATCTGAGGCTGTGTCCTGAGACATAGCATTCAGATCTTGCAAATGCATGCCGGAGACGTCTATCTCCTATAGATACCTCCTGCTGCATTTGAATTTTAAATATACAGACTTGCACAGCTGCTTCTTTCCGGCTGTGCAGTTCCATACAAATATAAATTGTGCTCTCTGTATTCCAAAGTACAGGGGCCAGGGCATGTCAAAGAGGTTAAGGTATGCCCCCTAAATGACGTGACTAGGTCCCCATCAGCAGCACTGCACCATAACATCTGAAGAGTGGCTTGAAATTCCCACACTAGAAATTCTCATGGTAGTGCTCAAAGAAAAACTCAGGGAATGTGCGCAGTGTCTGACAATAATATAACACTTTTCTCGGTATGTCAAATATACTTGTGTGCCGTGATCCAAAAAGTCCCAGTAATTGGAGCTAGTGGCAAATTATGCACCTACTTTTGGGAATAATCAACAATAATGTAAATGAGGCGTGAATACCAAATAATGCTACATTAGTCTTAACTCACATGCCTGTGCGATTATTGGTATAGCACAAGGGTAAACCACTTGGGTAAAATGTGCAGAAAGATATAACCTCTTCTGGAGAGACCAAGGGGTCTATTTAAAAATAAAGCCAGTTATATGATAAAAATGCTGCTTTTCACGGCATATTGCTTTTAGGGGTACATTTACTAAGCAGTGATAAGAACAGAGAAGTGAGCCAGTGGAGAAATTTCCCCATCAACCAATCAGCAGCTCTGTATCATTTTATAGTATGCAAATTTTAGATGTTACTTCAGTGCTGATTGGTTGCCATGGGCAACTTCTCCGCTGGCTCACTTCTCCACTCTTATCACTGCTTAGTAAATGTACCCCTTAATTACAACGTACTTTACATATTTCAGAATTTTAGCACAGGCTACTTGGTAATAGTCTGACCCAGCAAGGAGAAAAGGAGCCTGCAGTGGGCTCTCTTTGCTGTCTTTCATAAATGCAGAAGATGGCATTGTTTGTTTTTGTTAACTGCGCTGTATGCTATATAAAGAGCGAGTACGCGAGTAGCTGGTGGCACGAAGCACTGTGGGAGAAAGCAGGAAGAAAATGTCAGAATAAGAAGACGCTATTGCATATGATATACTCCTAAATGGCTCCTTCGGGGATGCTTCATTCCCAAGACAAGATGGCTGCTGTAGTTTATACTGTTCATGCACTGCACCATCTTGTTACTGTAATGAGTGACATACTGGGAGATGGACGTCTCCCCCTTTAGCTCCAAGAGACCTTTTGTTATTACCCATGTTACCACTGTTCCAGCATCCTGCACTGCTACCTGCATCTGGAGGACAGTCACCGGCTGGTGAGCAGTCACAAACCTACTCTGCTTCATGCCTCAACCAGTGTTGCCACAGTGAGTATGGCTGTGCCTCACTTCCCAATACGGGTTGGGTATGGGTGACCGGCGCTTGGGATCCCGCTGATCGCCATACCGATCCCGGGGTTTAGAGTGCCGGCGTAGGGGCAAGTGCAATGAAGCCCCTTGCGCTCACCACAAGTTCTATTCCCACTCTATGGGTGTTGTGGACACCCATGAGTGAAAATAGTCTCTGTTAGTTGGCATGCCAACTGTCGGGATTTTGATGGGGCAGGATACAGGCTTCGGTATTGTGACCGCCTACATCCCCTCAATACACCTCACTACGGGTTAAACCACTGGACTAGTCCTTAGGTCAGAAAAACTCAGCTGGTATGTACACTACTCTACCATATACCATGACAGGCACACATAGATTTCCAACAGAGAATGGTCCAGCTATTCTACAGTGCAAGTGCATTTATCTTCAGATGGCATTATGTTTTTAACAATAGTTTTGTATACCAAAACTATTGTTTCTTTAAATTGCAGAAGTTCTTGGACCCATTGTAAGCTATGGGGTTGGCACTTTCACAAAGCTCAAAGTGAAACAGCAGAGGTCTGACAGTTCTGTAAATGGTTAGAAGAATAAAGGTCTATAGTGCTTTTATAAATGGAGCCCAAAATTCCCCTTTTTTCAGTTGCCTATGTAAAATGTGCATCAGTACCATATGACTTTTAATTGAACAAGAGCCATTTATAAATGCAGATTACAGAAGTCTTTAACAATTTATTTATTGCATTGAGAGCAAAAAACCCACACTGGCATGAATAACATTCTAGTTAGAATTAGGAAGAATTGATTACAGTATTAAGTAAATATAGAGTAAATGGTGGACAAGATACTATAGTGACAGACACCTGCATTACTCCACTTCTGGGAAAATACTTGATTGTCAGTGATCTATAGGGTCCTTTTGACCTAGAGGTCAGAACTTTATACAGAAGAGAGAAGTACAAAGATCTCCACGTTTCCCAGCTGCCAACCTTCGTGTGAAGTTAATTTGCCTCTCCCACTGCTAGTCTGTTGGGCACTGCGGATACTGGTCTTTAGAAACATTCTCAGTAGCCTCTGGAGACTATGACTATGAATTCCACAGTCTGAAGGATTTGGCCAGAATAAAGCATTAGGTCACGGGTACCACTGACTGCACAGAACACTAATAACTGCATTTCTAAAACATATAATAATTTCTTTATCATCCACTAGGGGTCACTGGAGTACTCTTGGGATATGGACGGGCGTAGCCGAACAAGGGCACTGAATATTTAAATTTAGGACCCTCCCCCCCCTCCATATCCCCGAGTACCTCAGTGTACGACCTCAGTGTTTTTTCGGTGCTCACAGCACGAACAAGGCTTGTGGTATATCCACACTTGGATTTTTATTTTTAAATTTTTATTTTTAATTTTTATTTTTACACTTAGCACATCCCTTCCCAGTTTCTGGAAAAACATGGGTCCGGGATAGTGCCGCTGCACGGGCAGCGAATGGCGTGTCGGTCCTCACAAAGAGCACCCTCACAGCCACAGGCGCTACAAGACAGCGCATGGCGTGTCGGTCCTCACAAAGAGCACCCTCACAGCCACAGGCAGACTGTCTCCTACTGCAACTGGACGGAGATTACAAGCCCCGTCACAGCCAGGAGGAGAGCTGAAAACTGGACGGTGCTTACAGTAAGAAGCCCCGTCACAGCCAGGATGGAAGCCCCGTCACAATCTGGACGGAGCTTACAGAAGTGCGACACTAAGGTATGGTGGGGGGGGGTCAGGGCGGTCAGCTCACGCTGCCGCCCTGCTGTGTGGGAAAGCATTTATTTTTACCGCTGCTTTGCCCGCCGCTTACAGAGACCCCGCTGAACGAGAGAGCGGCCGCACGTCACTCACAGACGCCGGCCGCTCGCCCAGCCAATGTACCAGTACTCTGCACTGTAACGAGCGGCCGCACGTCACTCAGACGCCGGCCGCTCTTCCAGCAGGGGTGATAACCGAGCGGCCGCACGTCACTCAGACGCCGGCCGCTCTCCCAGCAGGGGGGTGATAACCGAGCGGCCGCACGTCACTCAGACGCCGGCCGCTCTCCCAGCACGGTAACCGAGCGGCCGCACGTCACTCAGACGCCGGCCGCTCTCCCAGCACGGTAACCGAGCGGCCGCACGTCACTCAGACGCCGGCCGCTCTCCCAGCCACTGTACGCGAGCGCCGCTCAAGCAGCCACTCTGCGTACCCGGGTCTAAAGCTCCGAGCGGCCGTACGTCACTAAAGACGCCGGCCGCTCTTCCAGCGCTGCACCCGGCCACTGCTGTATGAGGCGCCGCCCGTTCCTAGGGCTCCCCGGCGCAATATAGCAGCGCTCCCCGGGTTTCCCCAAGCTCCCTGCACTCGCTTCCGGCGCTGCACAGGGAGAAGCTATATCACAAGCAGCGCGGCTGCGGGGGGGGTGACGGTGAGTAAAGCCCATAGCAGCAGCAAAGGCTGCATGGGTTAATACACTGCTCAGTTCTAAATAAGACACTGCTCAGTTCTAAATAAGAATAATTCACTGCAGGCAGTGTTGAGAAAAGCCATAGCAGCAGAAGGCTGCATGGGGTAAGACTGCTTAGTGTTTAAACAGTTAATGAAAATAACTGGAAGGCTAACTAAAGTATAAGGCTGCATAATGTATTGTAAACTGCACGGAGTTTACTGTATAATAGACCTGTAACTGTAGAATAGGCTATTGAGCCTATATTTAAGGTATAATAGGCTATTAAGCCTATATATTAACGCTGCAGCAGGTAACCTGTCCTGTGATTTTCAGTGGAAGCATGGCATGAGGTCATTTTAATCATTGCTGTTCTTCCAGGTTATAATTCCAGACCCATACACCTATACTCCACAAGGAGGCGCAGGGGTGTTAGTAGGAATTTTTGGTTCAGGTTTTCACATAAGTTAGCCATGTAATCTGTATTTCTAATTAATTCTAGAACATTCCTGCCCTACATCTCTCAGCCACCAGAGGCGCAGGGAAGTTAGTAGGAATTTGGTTCGGGTTTCATATGCCCATGTGAACTGCTTTTCACATAAAAGAAAATGTTTTGATTTCTCTTCATATCTAATAAATCTTTCGTTTGTTGCTAAAGATTTCCGTAGAGAGAAACAAGCTTGATAACATATATATATATATGACACATAATAACTTCATTAAGTCGTGCAAGTGTCTGTCTATTGCCTATTATTTTATGGTGTCTGTCTACATAGCGAGTAAGGCTATAGTGCAGACTAGAAATAATTTTAAAAATCCTATGTTAACATTGGCAATTCAAATTAAAAGAGCGGTAACATCGGAGTCTCGGAATGACTCCGCCAGCCCTAACAAAAGACAGTCTTCCAAAGGGCCAATTTTCCTTTGGGTACCAGAGTGTTTATTTAACTCGATTCTATGTCAAATTATAACTACGAGTGAAAAGGGTACATTAGACCAGCACTCAGATAGTGCGGGGGGGTTGTTAACAACCATACATAATCGTTTCCAAAAGGACGCGACCCGCCATTGCTAGATGATTTTCTGTCAAAAACCCAGGATACATTTGGGTCACTAGAATCTATGTATCAAACAATGACGATCACTGGTAAAAGAAGCCGCAGAGTATATCTGTAAAGCTTCTGCTAACGCCGGTTATTTTCATTGTCGCTAGTTAAGCGCGACAAGGCCAGAGCCTGGTTGCTCATAAATTTGAGTATATTTGTAACGGCGTTTTATCCCTTTATAAGGAACAGTCACGCCTTGTAACGACAGGACGTTACAGTCAGCAAGCCAGTGGTTTGATGACTTCTTTTACAATTGTGGAAGCGCGTCTTTACATGTTACATTTGCGAGGTTTCAGGACTTCAACTCATACAGGTCTCAGCTATTTACAGCTTAAAGGACAAAACTGCCTCTGTCAAACGGTTGGCAGGTTGTCATTTAGTCTTTGCTGGTTTATAAACCAGGCAGTAGTACGCCAACAGAGTCAGAGTTACTTATTCCCCTCTGTTTGAGCAAAACCAAACAGCTCCGTTGCAATATCAATCAGCAAGTCATTTACTACAGTTAGAAAATGGATTTTCTGCGGTTAGTATTGGCTTATTGGAGCCACACAATTGCAGAATTGCATTTGAATGCGTATTTACCCAGTCCGGTTTGTTCTTCACAGGTTCTAGCGGTTGCAGATCGCCACAACCATTAACCATTTCATGTCTACCGTTGTTTATCGCTTTGGGTATTTACCAAAGGGAGGTTGGGATGATAACTCATCTCACATAAGAACTCTGTCTCAACAAAGTTCCTTTAACTTGCGCTACTAAGGTATACTGCGGTAGCAGATCAAGTTCGAAAACAATCACATCTAATTCCGTCTAAACGATGTCAATGCTTAGGTAAGATGATAAATACGGCAAGACTTTTACCTACTACACCAGCAATAACAAATGTACGTCTAGTAATTAGTGCAAAACACGCACACTAGCGGTACATTGGTGTATTCACCTATTAAGAATAAAGATGTGTTTTCAATTTAGTTCGCCACCCTTCACTCGCGTTTCCCACAGAGGGAAAAGGGTGCATATACTCTGGACGACAGTCGCAGAGGGTCAGGATTTGTAGTTAAAATCAGCAACAAAGGTTCTAAAACACGACAGATTGCTGTCGATAAAGGTCCTAGAACTCTGTGCATTTTACAATGCAATACATGATTCGCTTCAGTCTGACCAGGTATATACTCTGGTTTCTCTTAAGAACGAATAAATCTTTCGCCTTTTACTAAATATTTCTGTAGAGAGGAATAACCGTGAGTTTCATGTAATTTTTTGATGCCTGCCTCACGCTGGGCTTAAGCAGTCAAACAAGGCAACGGCAGTTGCATACACAACAACCAGTAAGAACCAAGAAGCCGCATGGTAATGCAGCATGTGACTCAAATCCTCAATGGCTTAGAACACCATTATGTGAAAATGTCAAGAGATCATTACGTGAGTGGACATCTGTTAGACAGAGGATCTCACCCGTCAGGATTTGGATCCTGAAAACTGGACATTAAATCCAGAGGTGTTTCATATGGGAGTCCACAGAAGGGGGTTACCCTCAAGTATACATGATGGCATCTCGCCACAATTACAAAAGCTCAGTATGTGTACAAAACAGATCACAAGGGCAGTGGCGGTGGAGTCTCTCACATTCATGTGGTCATTCAGCATCGTGTATCTGGCTCCACCAGTTTCAGCTGCTCTCTCCGTTGTCAAAACGGCTCATAAGACAGTTTGTCACAGTCATACTGGTGGTAGCTCATGGGTTTCGGAGAAGTTGCTTCTCGAATGTTCAAGGAATACTTGCACACGATCTTGACCCGCTCATAATACGTCCAACCTGTTACATCAGGGAACGTTAGTTTACCCATAGTTACCTATGTACCTATTATCTATGTACCGCAGCTGCGGTTGACGGGAGGAGGGTGCAGACCGCCCTCTTAAGAAATTGAGCATTACAGTATCGGTTATACTAACCAGGTTACGAAATAGTAAGCCGTTTAAGGCAGCTAATTTTTACAAAATTTCGTGTGCTTACATAGGGTGTAAACCTCGGAAGTTTCCAACATCATCCTTCAAGTAACCCGTATTCTGTTAAACAGGGTGGGATGGAAAACTGCGTTGATCTGCACGAAGAGTGCAGGTATCTGTGTGGTAAACTTAATTTCAAAGACGTTTGCCTCTATTGGCGTCTGTACACATCTTTATACAAGGTGTCATCAAAGTTCACACTCTATTTATCCCACCTACAGCGCCAGGCGACTTGAAGTTGGGTTCAGATTTCTTACAGTTTTCATATTTTGAACCCTTTCAACAAATGGGAATTAAGTTTCTCACTTTGGAAAACAATTTTCTTATAGCCTTGGCTTCAGCAAGGGTTTTGTTTTCATATTTGGGTGCCTTGTATTCCAAGCCACCGTATTTGAGTTTTCTCATGACAAAGCAGATCTTCGGACGAATCACGCTTTCGTATTCTTCACATCAATATACCAATAGGGGTTCCTGTGTGGACAGCACATTCTAGAATTCTGAATGTGGTACACGCATTACGCGTTTATATATGTCCCGAACGTCAACAGTACGTGATATGCATACGTTGTTTGTTCTCTATGATACTGCCAACTGGGGTTAGCCAGTTTCTTAGCAGACATTATCCAGTTGGGTAATAATAATGACTACAAGTCAGGTTTACTTTAAGGCTAAGTTACAATCGCCTACGTCAGTAATAGCTCATCCCACAGGTTCTGTGGGAATGTCAGACCCAGTGGGTCGTGGAGTGTCTAAAACGCGGCTATATAGCCTTCATGTGCACCATGTTGGTGCACGTTTACACGTTATAAATGGTGGCGCCATCAGCATCTAGCTTTCGGCTGCCTACTGTTACAAGTATCAAACAGCTCTCCCGCCCACGAGGGAAGCTTTGGTACGTCCCAAGAGTACTCCAGTGACCCCTAGTGGATGATAAAGAAAATAGGATTTTGGTACTTACCAGGTAAATCCTTTTCTTTGAATCCATAGGGGGCACTGGACGCCCACCCAGAGCAGTTTTACCTGGGTTGTTTTAAGCTCAAGGGAGCTTAGGGTAACAAGTTTTACTTCATTGATATTAAGCTCAGAGGAGCTTATGGTAACACATTTTCACCGATTGGTTCAAATTTATAAAGTTCTATCGGTTATGGTGTCAACTGTTTAGTTGACAGTAAGGTTATGGGTCAACATTGTTGTTGTCCGTTATGTTATAGGTATTCTCCATTGTCAACCTCTCTATATCGTTCCTGTTCGCTCAGTAAAAAACACTGAGGTCGTACACTGAGGTACTCGGGGATATGGAGGGGGGGGAGGGTCCTAAATTTAAATATTCAGTGCCCTTGTTCGGCTACGCCCGTCCATATCCCAAGAGTACTCCAGTGCCCCCTATGGATTCAAAGAAAAGGATTTACCTGGTAAGTACCAAAATCCTATTTTCCAGCATGCAGAAGCTGAAATGTTACAGTAAAAAAGTTAAATACAAAACTTCTTTAAAGTAATACAGACAACTGGATCCCTGTGAATCAATGGGTTCAATGGATGCGGACAGGATCCCAAAAGTCGGGAATACCAATGGATTCCGATGGAAATTACGGGGGGGTTAGGGTTAAGGTTATGCACTAGGGAGATGGTTAGGGTTAGGCTGCGGGGGTGGGGGAGGTTTGGGTTAGACCGCAGGAGGAGACAGTTAGGGTTAGTCTGTGGGAGCAATGGGGTAGGGGCAGGGTTTAAATACATAATGGGTTCCGTCAGGATTTTGTCTGACAGGATTCTAAATGCCGGAAATTTCATACCCAACCCATGTCACAGTAGAATATGTAATAAGGTGTTTTATTCTACAATATTTATACTGGTCTCCTTACATTGTTAACATTCTATTGTGTTATTACTATTATCGCTGTTGATGTAATAGCAACACAGGCTGTAGCACTGTACAAATAGTGAATTTGATTCAGGCACATCAGTTATTGCTTCAATGTATTTCTCTCCAATTGCACACAAATGCACACACACTAAAGTTGTAAGCTTATTAACCTACTGCTAGATCTATGGACAGAAACATTACTGGAAATTAGAAATATATTTTGCACCATTTATAATTATATAGCTAATTATTATAATCTTAATGTTATTAGCAAAATAAATAAAAGGGAATGTGATAGAAAGAAACACCTGAGCACTCAGTAGTGCCAAAAAGTTACAAAATCCATAATTCTTGCTATTTTGCTACATACTATAAAGAAAAGTTAAATTGGAAGAAAAAAAATCTACTCTTGTCTACAAATGTTCATTGCTACATTCTAGTACTAGTGTTTTACAGGAGGCACTTTGACCCATTGCCCAGGGAGACAAAAGATGGTCAAAGGTCAATCACTTCTCCAGGCAGAGCCTTTTGAGTTAACCTCAAAATATCACAAGCGTGAAAAATGGATTTAGGAACTTTGTTGACTCCGTTTAACCTTATAATCCCTGGGAAATGAAGCTGTAACCTGTTTATTTTTTGTGAGGGTCTAAGAAAAATAATATTGAGAAATATTTTTCCATGGTCCATAACTGTGCAATTAGATGCAATCACATACACACAAGTAAATACTGCATACATTTCATTACTTATGTTTGAGGCTAAAAAGTATTTAGGATCAGGACATGAGGAGCTTACTTTATCAGTAGCGTCTCAATTTGGGCAGTACGGATGGTGTAATGGTTAGCATTACTGCCTCACAGCACTGAGGTCATGGGCAGGGCCGAAACTAGGATTTCTGTCACCTTGGGCAAGACACTAATTTGGCGCCCCCCCCCCCCCAAAAAAAAAAAACGTTTTCCAAACCTGCCCTATATTGTCTTGTAAGTGCTGTTTTATTCTTTGCACACTTGATTATGTATTGTGTAATGGGCGCTGTGGCACCCTTGTGACGCCATATAAATAAAAGATAATAATAAACTAATATATATATGTATATGTCTACAAGGTAAGGTGATGGGCGGCACTCCAAAGGATTTTCTATGAATAAAACAGCTCACCAGGCCGATTAGCGTGACACGCTAATCGGCCTGGTGAGCTGTTTTATTCATAGAAAATCCTTTGGAGTGCCGCCCATCACCTTACCTTGTCTGCTGGGCCTTGCAGTGCCACGGGAAGGCACCCAGGTATTCAATCCTTGCTGTAGGAGTGCCGGTCACAATTGTTTTTTTTTTTTTTTTTTATGTATATGTCTATATATATATATATATATATACTGTATATGTCTATATATATATATATATAGACACACACACACATATATATATATATATATATATATATATATTAGTCCTTGGTGCACTCCTAAACAATAGTAGCAATGGCGCAGGTGCCATTTGTACTGAACAGATGCCAACTGAAAAAAGACAACAGCACTCAGGATTTTTTTTTTAAGTGTTACAAGTATATTGTCAGTTGTCACATCAAATAAGCCAATGTTACGAGCCCCGTAGCCCAAAGGGGCTTAGGAGGGGATATGGGCCCTGGAACATTGGTTTATTTAATGTGAAACTTTGGTATATACTTGTAACACTTCAAAAGACCCTGACTGCGTGCCAATATATTTATATATTTATATTTATGTGTATAACATATATATATATATATATATATATATATATATATATATATACATAGAAACATAGAATTTGACGGCAGATAAGAACCACTTGGCCCATCTAGTCTTCCCCTTTTTTATCCTTTAGGCAATCTCAACCCTTTTTGAACCTTAATTCTTTGTAAGGATATTAATATGCCTATCCCAAGCATGTTTAAATTGCAGTCTGAGCCTCTACCACCTCTGATGGGAGGCTATTCCACTTGTCCACTACCCTTTCTGTGAAGTAAGTTTTCCTTAAATTTCCCCTGAACCTCCCCCCTCCAGTCTCAGTGTATGTCCTTGAGTTCTAATACTCCTCTTCCTTTGAAGAATGTTTCCCTCCTGAACTTTGTTAAAACCCTTGGTATATTTGAAAGTTTCTATCATGACCCCCCTTTCCCTTCTCTCCTCCAAACTATACATGTTAAGATCTTTTAGCCTTTATGTATATACATATCCAGCAGATAGTGCAGTGTGCACTGCAGCCAGAGCCGGCCCTAAACAATATGATGCCCTAGGCAAGAGTTTGGCTCATGCCCCCTTGCACAGACACTAGTTCCGCCTCTGACCCTGTACCCCATTCCCAGAACCATCACCCCTCACCATAGCAGTCCTCATTTTGATGCTCCTACCCCCTATATTTTAAATAGGAACAGTGTGCACATTCAGTGCGCAGTCCAAAACGGTGCATGTTCTTGCTGGGAAGGGGCATGGCCACACAATAATGCAACTTTATTCATTATTATATCATGCAATAGTGTCTCTTATTCACGTTACATACACAGTAGTACCACGTTACTCCTCAATGTAGTGCCCCTTTTTCACATTACTCCATACCATATTGCCCTTTATTCACATTAGACCACACAGTAGTGCCCTTTCTATACGTTACGCCACAAAGTACTGTAGTACACCTTATGCACATAATTCCGCACATTAGTAATGCATTTCGTATGCAGATAGAGCCGCAGTCACACACAGAATATAGGCATGCTGCATATCATTTTAATCAGCAGAAGCTGCTTGTGCCCCTAGGCATTCCAAATGCCCTGGGCATTTGCCTAGTTTGCCTATGCCTGGGGCCGGCTCTGACTGCAGACAAGCTTAGCCTGTTGACCCAGTGCCAGCACGCACCTTGTTTTAGGTGCGCATCATGGGCTCACTCCGGAACAGGAATAAACTGTGACTATCTATACAAGTAACCATTGCTAACTGCACCGCTAATTTGTTTCATATATATAAGTTGTTACAAAGTAGTGTCATATTGAATATGTACATTTTGTCATAATAAACAGATCTGTTTATTCACATATTATATTCTTGAAGAACGAGAGAACCCACAACCCTAACTATAATACTATTGCACACAGGGGACGGGTACCCCTGTGAGGGTTCCAGCTGCACTCAGGTATACATGATCAAAAGAGCACATACTCGTTCAATCTTTGTACTTACACATGCTCCTGTCCGCAGCCGCCACATTCCCGCCTCCATCCTCTCTCTAGCGTGTCCGCATCCTGCCTCCGTCCTCTTTCACCGCGCATGTGATATCATGATGCGCCGCATCTGCCATGTTCCATGTGCTGCGTACGCATCCCGGAAGCGCTGGGAGCCTCTAGTGACGCTGGCACCCGACAGCAGGTAACTTGCTGTCGGGGGAGCCAGCGGGGCCAGTGCTGCACCAGAAGTGGTCTTATTAGCATCCCCTACTGCCTAGCACCCGGGGCACGTGACCCCCTAGCGCGGCCTTTAGGTCCACAGCACCTAGGTCGACACTCATTAGGTCGACCACTATTGGTCGACATGCATTAGGCTGACATGGTCAAAAGGTCAACATGGTCACTAGGTCGACATGGCAAAGGTCAACACATGAAAATGTCAACGTGAGTTTTTCACATTTATTAAAATTTTTTAACTTTTTCATACTCTACGATCCACGTGAACTATGACTGGGAATAGTAAGTTGTGCTGAGCGCAGTGGTAGAGGAGCGAGGCACCTTACCCAAAGCATGGCGAGCGAATTGAGCCATGCAGGGCACACGGTGCATTAATTGGGGTTCCTGGGCACTTTACAAAGAAAACAACAGCAACAAAATATAAAAAACTCATGTTGACCTTTTGCCATGTTGAGCTAATGACCGTGTTGACCTATTTCAGGTGTCGACCTAGTCACTGTCGACCAATAGTGGTCGCCCTAATGACTGTCGTCCTAGTTACTGTCGACCCAACGATCCACACCCGTAAGCTGGTAACTTAACTGTTTTATTTCCAGACCCACATGAGATGGTACTATTATACATGTTGGTAAGGGCAAACATAGCAAATAGGTCATTATGATTAATTCTGGGTATTTTTACAGGAAAAATATATTTTATCAAAATATATGTTAAAAATATATAGTAATTGGGCAGCAGTTAACTGAATTCTTTTCTTTTTCACCTAGATTCTGTTACTTACTCTCTGATAGCATCTTACTTTTGTTCTATGCTTGCGTTCACATGCTTTGTGTGTCATCTGGGGACTTGTCCTGGGTTGGACTCTCAGGAGCAGCAGCTACTTAAAATAGCCGCCCTTAGTACTAGTACTTTCCAGCTATAATGTTCCCGTGCTCCAATATTACTGCTCAGGCTGTATTCTGTCCGCGGGTCTGTACTTGTCTTCTATGTGAACTGACCTCTTTCCCGTGACTCCTACTATAAATTGTGTGCCGCCTACACCAACCTTCACATTGTATACCAGATTTGCATTGAACGCCATCTGCCCTGACCATTTTTGTTGTGTTCCTGCTATGTTTCATACTCTTTGTGGACTGATTTGCATCATGTGACCATTATTTATTGTCCACTGGAATGCTCTCAGTATTGGTCACTACTCTGCTTTTCCTATTACTTGCTCCATATTTCCAACTTTTATCTTTGCTTTGCCTCATCATTCAATTTGCTCTATACTGTTCTGCTGGTTAGCACTGGGCTCTCCTGGATGCAAATCATACTGTTGTATAGTTTATCTGTAGCCTTGCTTTTCCTCCATTACCGTTTGGAACACTGTATACTGATTTTCTTGGCGCAAAATCCTTCATCTCTCTGGTGGTATCTGCAGGACAGCCCATGTCTATACTACTAATAATCATAATTTTATTTAAATAGAGCTTTTCTCCAAATGGACTCAAGGTGCTTTAGAGATATCACAAGCATAGGGCCTAATCCATGTTTTCAAAGAGGAATTGCATCCTCACTAGATCGCACTTTGGAAAATTATGAGGACAATGATTACATGACCAACATCATAGCTGTTATTATACTCAAACATAGACATCATTTAGTTGGTGGTGCTCCCAGTATTTAAGTAATGAAACTTATTCTATGCTTCCATAGGTGAGAAGAAGAGTGTCTTTTTTTCTGCTCTCTTGTGGAACCATAGTACCTGAATCATGTTTGTAAGCACATTTAAATGGGATAGGTAGTGCAACTGTTGATTGTACTATATTTAGACGCAGTGATCTATATGAGGGGAACGCTGAAACTATAATTTGCATATTATCGCCCCTATATCTCTGCCAACAGGTGTAAGTGCGTACACAGCAGCGTCCCCCTCTGAATCAGGCCCACAGAATTCTGTAGGAACAGGAGATTTTTAATGGAGAAAACCTGATCAGGGCCATTTATTTTGTACATGAGATTCTTAACATTAACTAAAGTTTCCACTGAAACATAACTCCTTAAGTTTTAAAAATAGAAAGTATACCTTCCCTGTAAACGTATGTGTGTGATTATGCTATTAGATTACAGAATACTGGCACTGCCTATTGTCTTGTAGGGGGATTATAATAGCATCGGTTGGAGTTGCTGCTCAGGGCTAAATAGAGCCAAAGCTTCCCCAACCCAACCAGAGTTACAAATAGAATATTTTATGCAGCAGACACATAAGTCAATTTATTATTGTTATCATCATCAACAACAACTTTTGTTAATGAAAGGCTATTAAAATCACCCCTTACTGTGTACCTGTTAGATGGACAGAGTAAGTACAGTACAGTAAGCCCAGTATGCTAAGTGCATATGGAGCAGGACTTTATTTCCTCTCCCCCAAGCGTCTGCTCCAGGCCAGCGTGTCTCCCTGGTTCTAGAGTGCTAGCTTACAGCAGGGGAGCAGTAGTGACTGTAATTATCATGCTGCTGTAGATGAGATATTTAGAATGTTAGATATTTTTTTTTACATACTTAAAATCCTTATTAGCATACTAATTAATCAACCCACCAACGCCTCTCATGGACAAATAGGGATGATTTTTGTTTTTTTTTGGAAAAGACTTACTTAGCTGGAATTCATATATAAGAACTTTTCACAGAGATCTCAAGTACTGTTTAATTATTCAGTTTATCTACAACATAGATTTTAACTCTTCCTATTGCCAAACAAAAGCCCATACACAGTATTGAAACTGTGGATCCACGTTTACCACTGGCAAACAGCAAAGGTCTTGCTGTAAAATGTTGTACTTTCAGTATTTGATAACATATCTTGGTGCCAGCTTCCCCTCAGTTTTCTTACAGCAAATGTGATAAGTTACAATAACAATTATAATATTTTGTGATATTGTGGTAAAGTATATTATAGAAAGTTGTCCAAAAATGGTGCTGAACCAGAACATGGGAGTTCTATCAAATGCTGTAAGTATTAAATCATAAGTAGAGATGTGCACCATGACCAACAGCTGCAGATACAAGGAAACGGGGCCCATACATCTGCAATGTTTTACCCCAATTCCCCATTCTGCCGACATTTGGGAATTGGAAAAATCCAATATGTTGGATTTCCCCAATTCACAGATTCCGACCAAGAAATTATCAGGATCAGTGATTTAGAGAATTTTAACATGCTGAATTTCCCCGATTCCTAGACAGATGGCAGATCATTGATGTCATTTTTGATTGCCAATCAGAGCCACACATGTTGCACATGATATTGCACTGTGTGTCCTGATAATATTCTATTTCAGTTAATTAAATCATTATTGGGTATGTTGGAAAAAGCTATACGAATTTTAGCACACCTGACTGCTTTGCATAAGTGGTCAAATCAGATAGACCATGTCGCTCAATGTCAGGAACGGTCCATACTGTATGTGACCAGTAAGAGGTACAGTAACAGATATACAGGTCTTGGTAACAATAGAGATAAGTATTAGGTTGAAGAGAACTTGTGTAGTGTACTAGTCAAAGATATTCTTACTATACTTACCTTTTTCAAGATAAGCTTCGTGAGATTAGGAAAGTGGAAGGTCTGGAGTGTGTCGTTATGAATCAATTGTGGCCCGCGACTATAGCGAATTGCAGCATTACACTACAGGTGACACTGCTACCATGGTGTCATTAACTGCAATTCACTTCATTAAGGCCACATCCACTTTGCCAGTGATTGATGATGGTTGCCCACCTTCAATTTTGGAGTCTCTTGGAATTTCCCGGAGAGTAGGCAAGTACTTATTATTTAGGTTTATTTTACATTTTAATTCAGACTTTGCATTTGTGTGGTTATCACTGCAATCAGTCCAAATATTGTCCAAATGACAAGAAAATAGTCCTGTAAGCACACATTTCTTTACATAGGGGTAATTCAGACATGATCATAGCAGCAAATTTGTTAGCAGTTGGGCAAAACCATGTGCACTGCAGGGGAGGCAGATATAACATGTGCAGAGAGAGTTAGATTTGGGTGTGGTGTGTTCAAAGTGAAATCTAAATTGCAGTGTAAAAATAAAGCAGCCAGTATTTACCATGCACAGAAACAAAATAACCCACCCAAATCTAACTCTCTCTACACATGTTATATCTGCCACACCAGCAGTGGGTTTTATTTTTACACTGCAATTTATATTTCAGTTTGAACACACCACTCCCAAATCTAACTTTCTTTGCACATGTTACATCTGCCCCACCTGCACTGCACATGGTTTTGCCCAACTGCTAACAAATTTGCTGTTGTGATCAACTCTGAATTACCCCCGTGGTCAGGGCCGGTGCTACCACTAGGCAGATTTAGGCAGCTGCCTATGGGCGCCGGCACTTGAGTACAACTTCAAAATAAAATACGTGAGGTATCCGCTCTCTGCTCATCCGGTTGAAGCCACATGTCGGAGGCTGTTCCCTCCTCCACTGCTCTGTTGCTCGCTTCCTCCCCCCCTCCTCCCACCACCCACCTGCCCTGATGACCGGGGGCAGCACCTTCACCCAGGGAGGAAAGGAAAGGACTTCTTCCACCAATGGCAGATCCGTCCATCCGCGCAGCGCGACCTGACCAGTGGCGGCTGTTGGAAGAGCAGAAGGTAGAACAGGAGGAGGGGGTCAGAGTTCCAAGCACATATTTTCAGCAGGCAGCCGGCGGCGATAAGGAGCCAGGCTGTCGGATGAGCTGCTGCTGGTCGGGTCTGCACAGTAATGTGCTCACAGTCAGCCAGCTGTACTGAGAGGCCGGGCTGACTGGTGACGGTGGGCGGCAGGTGGAGCTGACTTAGCTGAGAGGGGCAGAAGTAACTGGAAGCCTCAGGGGGGTAAGGTGGGAGGAAGTATCACTGACAGAGGGGCCCGCTGGTGCTGGTGATTGTGGCAGCAGACTGCTGCTCACTGACAGGCAGATGTGAGAACAAAGCAACAAGGGTCTGAGATCATCAGCACAAGTGGCTCCCTCTGTCAGCCTTGTGCTAATTACATCCAGGTGTAAGATGGGGGATGGGGGTTGTGTGCCCCCTCTGCCCTGCCCACAGGACACAGGGGACTATATTCCGGAGTCTGGACTAGTTCACAGCTTCCTCTACTTCACTCCTGACTCCTCCACATGTAGCCCGAGCCACCCCACAGGTCACGTACAGCTCCTCCTGTCTCCTCTCCCTGCTTATGCTAGACAGGCCCTCAGAAGAATGAAGTTCCTTAGCTGTGCCTTTGCTTGCTTCAACCCCTCACGCCATCTGTGTCCCTGCCGCCAATAGGGGTATATTCAATAAGAGTCGGGTCCATTCCGACATGCAGTTGTCGGAATGGACCCGAAACCCCTATTCAAAAGAGTGGCCAAATCCGACTGTCGGATTTTGCCGTTCCCTGTTTCCTGACCTCCTGCTACTGTCAGCGCTGCTGGTGCGCTGACAGCAGCGACAGAGGGAGCTGTCAGCGGCACTGGGGGTGAGGGGGGAGTGGTCAGTGGCGCCGGGGGAGAGGGGGGATCGGTCAGCGGCGCCGGTGGTGAGGGGGCAGCGGTCAGCGGCGCTGGAGGTGAGGAGATGTCTCTGGTGCCGGGGAAAGGGGAGAGCAGCGGACGGGGGAGGAGACGGGGGAGCAGCGGCTGCAGCAGCGGAGGCTCAAGGCAGCGTCCTGCTTGCTGCGGCCGGGTGGACGCTGCCGCTGGGTCCCTGCTCTCCCCGCTGCTCCCCCGTCTCCTGGTCTCAGCTCATTTATCTCAATCCGACTTTTTTTAAAGTCGGATTGAGATTGTCGGAAATGGGGCTAAAACCTGTCGGGTTTGGCCCTGCTTTCGACAATGCACGCTGATCGGCGACTGAAGCCGCCGATCAGCGTGCATTCCGACAAGTCGGGTTTCCCGACTTGTCAGAATAAATGGGGCCGTAATGAATAGGTCGCAACCCCTTCCGACCTAAAACTGTCGGAAGCTGCCATCTTTCCGACAAGACGGCAGCTTCCGACAGTTATTGAATATACCCCATAGTATCTGTTCCTCCGCCCTCCCCCCTCTTGTGTACATTTGTTCCTCCCTCTTCTATGCCTCGGTATCTTTTCCCATCTGTGCCTCTGCCCATTCTCCTCTACACCTTCTGATATTTCACTCCTGTGTGTCTATGTCCCCTTTTCCATCTGTACCTCTGAAACTATCTCCATTTGCCCCCTTGTGTGCCTCTGTCCCTTTCCTATCTCCTCATGTGTGTGTCTGCCACCTACTCCTCCCTCCCTTCCCCACATCTGGCAGTAGAAGTACGCAACGGAATATGCTGCGCTATATAAGAAACTGTTAATAAATAATAATAATAAAAATAAATAAGTGGCAAAGAGAAACAGAAGCAAGCAAGACCGTGTACAGTGCCATATAAAATATCTTAAGAGTGACAGGTTAGTACAATTGTGTGTGTATGTACTTTTTTTTTTATTTGAGGGGGGTGCTGAAGATTTGCCTGGGGTGCTGAGAAACCTTGCACCGGCCCTGCCCGTGGTTTTGCCCAACTGCTAACAAATGTGCTGCTACGATCAGGTCTGAATTACCCCCATAGTTTTCTGTGTTTTAGTTTAGAATTGTAGCAACTAAGAAATTTATTTAAAAAGTAGGATGTTTTCATTACCTGTTAGTTATTTAGATAAATGTACTTTTTTTAATCAAAACTAACATTTTTAAATCAGGTAATCAGTGAGATTATTTTATTTACACAAACATTCAGTCCATTTAAAACTAAACTTTTAGTCAAATTACAGATAAGTTCTATCTGCAGTATAGCTTTTATATACATAAAGTTTAGCAGATTGATTTTTTTATTTTTTTTTAAGTGCATAGACCCTGATCGTTGTATTGGAGGAAGGGAGATGGATTGTCCCCAGAGGGGGTTCCTAATGAACATTAGTGAGTCAGCAGGAGAGAGGACGGTGGTGGTTTTATATTACTGATGCACTCAATGCAAAGAGCTGGTTCAGCTGGCTTCTCTGCTTCTCACTAACGACACCAAAATTGCCAAATATTACACGCTCCCTCCACTGAACTTTTTCTTCTCCTAGACCGCTTTAGGGGTTATAGCAAGAGAAAACTAGTACACTGATATCAAAGTGTCACTATATATATTTTCCCAGACTAGACAACAACATTTAGGAAAGGGACTGAGAATGGATTGCGACATTTTAAAATGTACAGCCCTTCTGAGTCACACTAGAGCTTGGAATGTAAATTTCAGGGCACTTGACCACTGCCGGGAACAAATACAAATTGCAATGCAAGTCCAAAAAACGTATAGTGCTTGCGTTACACAGAGTGTACGCACAAAGATGCTGTTGCAATCAAGACGCACAGGGGTAAATTTACTAAAGAATCTAAGATTTTAAAGTGGTGATGTAACCAGATTCTCTTGTTTTCTAGGCCAGAGATTTTCAACCTTTCACAACTCGCGGCACACTGAACAAGATTTATATATTGACAAGGCGCATTCAAATATAATGGTGATGCATGGTGCAGTTGCGTGTCCTGGGATGTTATGTCGCAGCTTCTCCATAGGTAACGTCTGAGCCACATCTGAGAAAGCCAGAAGAGCCCAACACTGCCCGGGCCCAAAATTAGAACTGGCTCTGCAGCCACTAAACCCACCAGTATTGATCGTTCCAGGGACTCAGTAGTGGCAAAACACTGACGGGTCTGACTGTGCTTCTATGGTGGCACACCTGGAGTCTGCTCAGGGCACACTAGTGTGCCACGGCATAGTGGGGCAGATGTATTAACCTGGAGAAGGCATAAGGAAGTGATAAACCAGTGATAAATGCAAGGTGATAAACACAACAGCCAGTCAGCTCCCATATGTAAATTAACAGTTAGGAGCTGATTGGCTGGTGTGTTTATCACCTTTTATTTATTATTTTATTTATTTATTAACAGTTTCTTATATAGCGCAGCATATTCCGTTGCGCTTTACAATTAGAACAACAGTAATAGAACAAAACTGGGTAAAAACAGACAGACAGAGGTAGGAAGGCCCTGCTCGCAAGCTTACAATCTATCACCTTGCTCTTAACACTGCTTTATCACTTCCTTAGGCCTTCTACAGGTTAATACATCTACCCCTGTGTTTGAAAAACACTGTTCTAGGCTATCATAGAGAAATGATAGACAGAATCTGATTGGTTGCTATGGCAAGCATCACCACTTATCATTTTTAGAAGCTTTAGTAAAATTTACCCCACAGTATCAGAAATGTAGTGGAAAATGTATGGGTGTTCCCAGGTGGTGGCTACGAATGCACACAATCTGGTGCATTTAATGGGCGTGTTATGGAAGTGTTGCAGGCATGCCAGTGAAAGTGTCTGCATATACATATGCCCAGCCATAGGCATTGGAGGCCACAGGCAGATTGAGAAATTGCACCTGCCATAGGGTTGGTGCAAGTTTCGATGGTGCGACTGATGGTGGCATCTAAGGATGCACCAATAAGTATTACTGTATGTACGCTGTGCCATAACAGGGCTTCCAATCACTCTGGGCCTGATTCAGGTGGATGCAAAAAAAAAAACTTGCATAGTACCGATGTTTGGTACATTGCACATGTGCATGTGCAGTGGGTCATGCGTCATAAGACTCAGTACAGCTGCAGATGGCAGTCTACAGCCATTTGAGGGCAACAAGGGGGGGATGATGGCTATAATCATAAAACAGAGGTATGTTTGGCTGGAGTGCCAAGGTCAAGGTCCCTGTCTTCCGATGAAGATCTCCTGGCCTCTTGGACGGAGTTGCGGTGGTTGGCCAGCGTGACCTCATGGGTCACTTAGCTGTCCAATTGTATGACAAGTGATCCGAAGCTGCGACCTCAGATGCGGCACGTGATCACACATGCATGCAGAAAGCATCTTATACCAGACTCCTGCAGCATTAACATATCAGAGTGTCGCTGCTACTTCCAAGCAGGGCCAGACTGGCCATCTGGAACATGTGGCATATGCCACATGGCCGATCCGGCCTGCTCTGCTCGGCCGTACAGCACACAGAAAGATAGGGGAGTTTTTAGTGGCATTTGCATAAATTCACTGATGGGCGACTGCCAATAGACGCCAGTGCTTGCGCTTCTGTATCCACCTCTGAATGAGGCCTGTAGTGAGGCCAGAACATGTACTATCAGTGTACTGTGCTGCAGTTGATATGTATAAGTAGATAAAGTGCTATAGTGCTATGCTATCACTTAATAGCTGATCTTTTCTAGAGTCCTGGGAGATGAAGTCAGGCTAATTCAATTAATATATTCAAGAGATATAACCACACGAGTCCTTACTATTGTGGAAAACTGTAGCAGAGGTGTAGTAAATACAGGGGCGGAACTGTGGGAGGCAGTGGAGTCGGCTGCCGCCGGGCTCCTGACCACAAGGGGGCGCATCTCCTCCACTGTCTCCCGCAGCCTGAGAACTGCGCTGCTATTGTGGACGGAGGAGCAGTCACTGACACGGAAGCTGCCTCCTGTAGGGAGAGATGGCACTGGCTGCAGCTAGGGGGAGCTCCAGAGCACAGCTCCTCTTCTAGCCAGCCGAGGGAAGCTCTCTGCTCCGTTAGCCTGATGATGAAAGCCAAAGGTAGACACTGTGTGGGGGGTAGGGGAGAGGTGTATTTGGGGGGAAGCACTGTGTTTTGTGTGTGCTTGTTTTTAAGTGAGGTGTGTGTGTGTGTTTTTAATGAAAGTTGTGCATTCAAGTAAAAGGCATGTGTGTGAGTGATGTGTGTGTGTGTGTAAGTGAGAGACATGTGTATGTAAGTGAGAGGCATGTATGTGTGTGTAAGTGGGAGGCATGTGTATGTAAGAGAGACTTGTGTGTGTAAGTGAAAGAGACGTGTGTGTGTGTGTGTTTAAGTGAATGAGGCGTTTGTGTTTTTTTTATATATATATCTAGTGTTCACGCTAGGTGTCTGCACCTTTTTTTAGACAGATGAATCCCACCCTGCCCGTTTTTGTGCGCCCTACCAACCCGCCGTTTTCTGCCTGCCGTACCCCGCCACGCCGCCAGACCCAGCCGTGCGCCGCCGGACCCGGTAAGCACATGAGAGTCCCCCTGGGCTAAATTAACCTTGTAAGTATTTTGCAGCTGTAAACTTCAATCTCAGTGCTCTCTACCTGGTGCAGTGTGCCTCAGTGCTCTCTACCTGGTGCAGTGTGCCTCAGTGCTCTCTACCTGGTGCAGTGTGTCTCAGTGCTCTCTACCTGGTGCAGTGTGCCTCAGTGCTCTCTACCTGGTGCAGTGTGCCTCAGTGCTCTCTACCTGGTGCAGTGTGCCTCAGTGCTCTCTACCTGGTGCAGTGTGCCTCAGTGCTCTCTACCTGGTGCAGTGTGCCTCAGTGCTCTCTACCTGGTGCAGTGTGCCTCAGTGCTCTCTACCTGGCGCAATGTGTATAACGTGCTCTATCTGTCGCAGTGTATAGGAGGTTCTATCTGGTGCAATGTGTATTAGGTGCACTACCGTGTGGTGTAATGTGAATTGCCACTATTATGAAACAACGCCGCTAGATTTTTGGAGCGCGCCTTCGGCGCGGACAGTCCATGTTTTGGCCCATAGGTATGGGAGCACCAAGCATTATAGTATGTACCTAAGTTTGCCCATCCCTCCCCGTGATCAGCACCCTGCCGTAAAAAAAATCCTACAGTGAACACTAATTATATCGGCACACCACTGCGCCAAAGCATCTCCATCGAGACCTGCTGGCGGGTGAGGGAGCACTGTAGGTGTACTATAATGGTATGCTGGTGTCTGTTTTATTGTAATAACTGACTTGGTGTGCATCCACTTTGTATGTGTATCTATATTACTACTGGGAAAGGTACCTGAGCACGCTGCTACTGTTCACCCTTAGTCCCGGATAGCTACATATGGTATGTGTGTGTATGTGTATATGTAGGGGGGCACCAACATTTATCATGCCTCCGGGCGACTGGGACGAACTTACGCCACTGAGTAAATAGTACCGTGTGTTCCATCACAATTATCTCTGCATGTAGTAGCTGCTTTAGGACTGTAACATCTGAGCTGAGGCTGTAAATGTTAAGCACTAGCAATAACAGAGATTTGGCAGATAGAACTGTTCATTTTATTATGCATGTCATAGTCTGCTGTAGAAGCAGGGAAAAGATAGGATACTTCAGAGCAGAATTACTGGCCTCACCAGTCCATCATAAGGAATATGGAATCAGAATGTACTGTATAAGGGACATAGTCATAGACTTACTGCAATTGGAAACATCAAAAACAACAATACCCAGTTCACTAAGCTAAGGTCATTGCTAATAAGTGTTATGCTGCACAATATAGGGCCTGATTCAGACCTGATCGCTGTTGTGTGACATCGCACAGCGAGCGACAATCGACCTACTGCGCATGCGTACGGATCATAATGTGTGGGCGCGATGCCAAACTGCAAAAAAATCCTGCGTCTTTTCTTATTGCTAGGCGAACGCAGGCTGATTGACAGGAAGCAGGCGTTTGGGGGTGGTAACTGGCCATTTTCTGGGGGTGCCTGAAAAAACGCTTTCAAGGTGGGTGTGCAATGTCAGCTCTGGCCCCGATCAGCCTGTAGGAGTAGGTCCTGGGCTATGTACAGACTGCACAGACTACACTGTAGGAGTAAGTCCTGGGCTATGCACAGACTGCACAGACTACACTGTAGGAGTAAGTCCTAGGCTATGCACAGACTGCACAGACTACACTGTAGGAGTAAGTCCTGGGCTATGCACAGACTGCACAGACTACACTGTAGGAGTAGCTCCTGGGCTATGCACAGACTGCACAGACTACACTGTAGGAGTAAGTCCTGGGCTATGCACAGACTGCACAGACTACACTGTAGGAGTAAGTCCTGGGCTATGCACAGACTGCACAGACTACACTGTAGGAGTAGCTCCTGGGCTATGCACAGACTGCACAGACTACACTGTAGGAGTAGCTCCTGGGTTATGCACAGACTGCACATACTACACTGTAGGAGTAGCTCCTGGGCTATGCACAGACTGCACAGACTACACTGTAGGAGTAGCTCCTGGGCTATGCACAGACTGCACAGACTACACTGTAGGAGTAAGTCCTGGGCTATGCACAGACTGCACAGACTACACTGTAGTAGTAAGTCCTGGGCTATGCACAGACTGCACAGACTACACTGTAGGAGTAAGTCCTGGGCTATGCACAGACTGCACAGACTACACTGTAGGAGTAAGTCCTGGGCTATGCACAGACTGCACAGACTACACTGTGGTAGTAAGTCCTGGGCTATGCACAGACTGCACAGACTGCACTGTAGGAGTAGCTCCTGGGCTATGCATAGACTGCACAGACTACACTGTAGGAGTAAGTCCTGGGCTATGCATAGACTGCACAGACTGCACTGCAGGAGTAAGTCCTGGGCTATGCACAGACTGCACAGACTACACTGTAAGAGTAAGTCCAGGGCTATGCACAGACTACACTGTAGGAGTAAGTCCTGGGCTATGCACAGACTGCACAGACTACACTGTAGGAGTAGCTCCTGGGCTATGTACAGACTGCACAGACTACACTGTAGGAGTAAGTCCTGGGCTATGCACAGACTGCACAGACTACACTGTAGGAGTAGCTCCTGGGCTATGCACAGACTGCACAGACTACATTGTAGGAGTAGGTCCTGGGCTATGCACTGACTGCACAGACTACACTGTAGGAGTAGCTCCTGGGCTATGCACAGACTGCACAGACTGCACTGTAGGAGTAAGTCCTGGGCTATGCACAGACTGCACAGACTACACTGTAGGAGTAGCTCCTGGGCTATGCACAGACTGCACAGACTACATTGTAGGAGTAGGTCCTGGGCTATGCACTGACTGCACAGACTACACTGTAGGAGTAGCTCCTGGGCTATGCATAGACTGCACAGACTACACTGTAGGAGTAAGTCCTGGGCTATGCACAGACTGCACAGACTACCCTGTAGGAGTAGCTCCTGGGCTATGCACAGACTGCACAGACTACACTGTAGGAGTAAGTCCTGGGCTATGCACAGACTGCACAGACTACACTGTAGTAGTAAGTCCTGGGCTATGCACAGACTGCACAGACTGCACTGTAGGAGTAATTCCTGGGCTATGCACAGACTGCACAGACTACACTGTAGGAGTAGCTCCTGGGCTATGCACAGACTGCACAGACTACACTGTAGGAGTAGGTCCTGGGCTATGCACAGACTGCACAGACTACACTGTAGGAGTAGCTCCTGGGCTATGCATAGACTGCACAGACTACACTGTAGGAGTAAGTCCTGGGCTATGCACAGACTGCACAGACTACACTGTAGGAGTAAGTCCTGGGCTATGCACAGACTGCATAGACTACACTGTAGTAGTAAGTCCTGGGCTATGCACAGACTGCACAGACTACATTGTAGGAGTAGCTCCTGGGCTATGCATAGACTGCACAGACTACACTGTAGGAGTAAGTTCTGGGCTATGCACAGACTGCACGGACTGCACTGTAGGAGTAAGTCCTGGGCTATGCACAGACTGCACAGACTACCCTGTAGGAGTAGCTCCTGGGCTATGCACAGACTGCACAGACTACACTGTAGGAGTAAGTCCTGGGCTATGCACAGACTGCACAGACTACACTGTAGTAGTAAGTCCTGGGCTATGCACAGACTGCACAGACTGCACTGTAGTAGTAAGTCCTGGGCTATGCACAGACTGCACAGACTACACTGTAGGAGTAGCTCCTGGGCTATGCACAGACTGCACAGACTACATTGTAGGAGTAGGTCCTGGGCTATGCACTGACTGCACAGACTACACTGTAGGAGTAGCTCCTGGGCTATGCATAGACTGCACAGACTACACTGTAGGAGTAAGTCCTGGGCTATGCACAGACTGCACAGACTACCCTGTAGGAGTAGCTCCTGGGCTATGCACAGACTGCACAGACTACACTGTAGGAGTAAGTCCTGGGCTATGCACAGACTGCACAGACTACACTGTAGTAGTAAGTCCTGGGCTATGCACAGACTGCACAGACTGCACTGTAGGAGTAAGTCCTGGGCTATGCACAGACTGCACAGACTACACTGTAGGAGTAGCTCCTGGGCTATGCACAGACTGCACAGACTACACTGTAGGAGTAGGTCCTGGGCTATGCACAGACTGCACAGACTACACTGTAGGAGTAGCTCCTGGGCTATGCATAGACTGCACAGACTACACTGTAGAAGTAAGTCCTGGGCTATGCACAGACTGCACTGTAGGAGTAAGTCCTGGGCTATGCACAGACTGCACAGACTACACTGTAGGAGTAAGTCCTGGGCTATGCACAGACTGCATAGACTACACTGTAGTAGTAAGTCCTGGGCTATGCACAGACTACATTGTAGGAGTAGCTCCTGGGCTATGCATAGACTGCACAGACTACACTGTAGGAGTAAGTCCTGGGCTATGCACAGACTGCACAGGCTGCACTGTAGGAGTAAGTCCTGGGCTATGCACAGACTGCACAGACTACACTGTAAGAGTAAGTCCTGGGCTATGCACAGACTGCACAGACTACACTGTAGGAGTAGCTCCTGGGCTATGCACAGACTGCACAGACTACACTGTAGGAGTAAGTCCTGGGCTATGCACAGACTGCACAGACTAAACTGTAGGAGTAGCTCCTGGGCTATGTACAGACTGCACAGACTACACTGTAGGAGTAGCTCCTGGGCTATGCACAGACTGCACAAACTACATTGTAGGAGTAAGTCCTGGGCTATGCACAGACTGCACAGACTGCACTGTAGGAGTAAGTCCTGGGCTATGCACAGACTGTACAGACTACCCTGTAGGAGTAGCTCCTGGGCTATGCACAGACTGCACAGACTACACTGTAGGAGTAAGTCCTGGGCTATGCACAGACTACACTGTAGTAGTTAGTCCTGGGCTATGCACAGACTGCACTGTAGGAGTAAGTCCTGGGCTATGCACAGACTGCACAGACTACACTGTAGTAGTAAGTCCTGGGCTATGCACAGACTGCACAGACTGCACTGTAGGAGTAGCTCCTGGGCTATGCATAGACTGCACAGACTACACTGTAGGAGTAAATCCTGGGCTATGCACAGACTGCACAGACTGCACTGTAGGAGTAAGTCCTGGGCTATGCACAGACTGCACAGACTACACTGTAAGAGTAAGTCCAGGGCTATACACAGACTGCACAGACTACACTGTAGGAGTAAGTCCTGGGCTATGCACAGACTGCACAGACTACACTGTAGGAGTAAGCCCTGGGCTATGCACAGACTGCACTGTAGGAGTAAGTCCTGGGCTATGCACAGACTGCACAGACTACCCTGTAGGAGTAGCTCCTGGGCTATGCACAGACAACACTGTAGGAGTAAGTCCTGGGCTATGCACAGACTGCACAGACTACACTGTAGTAGTAAGTCCTGGGCTATGCATAGACTGCACAGACTACACTGTAGGAGTAAGTCCTGGGCTATGCACAGACTGCACAGACTACACTGTAAGAGTAAGTCCTGGGCTATGCACAGACTGCACAGACTACACTGTAGGAGTAGCTCCTGGGCTATGCATAGACTGCACAGACTACACTGTAGGAGTAAGTCCTGGGCTATGCACAGACTGCACAGGCTGCACTGTAGGAGTAAGTCCTGGGCTATGCACAGACTGCACAGACTACACTGTAAGAGTAAGTCCTGGGCTATGCACAGACTGCACAGACTACACTGTAGGAGTAGCTCCTGGGCTATGCACAGACTGCACAGACTACACTGTAGGAGTAAGTCCTGGGCTATGCACAGACTGCACAGACTACACTGTAGGAGTAGCTCCTGGGCTATGTACAGACTGCACAGACTACACTGTAGGAGTAGCTCCTGGGCTATGCACAGACTGCACAGACTACATTGTAGGAGTAAGTCCTGGGCTATGCACAGACTGCACAGACTGCACTGTAGGAGTAAGTCCTGGCCTATGCACAGACTGTACAGACTACCCTGCAGGAGTAGCTCCTCGGCTATGCACAGACTGCACAGACTACACTGTAGGAGTAAGTCCTGGGCTATGCACAGGCTACACTGTAGTAGTTAGTCCTGGGCTATGCACAGACTGCACAGACTGCACTGTAGGAGTAAGTCCGGGGCTATGCACAGACTGCACAGACTACACTGTAGGAGTAGCTCCTGGGCTATGCACAGACTGCACAGACTACACTGTAGGAGTAGGTCCTGGGCTATGCACAGACTGCACAGACTACACTGTAGGAGTAAGTCCTGGGCTATGCACAGACTGCACAGACTACACTGTAGGAGTAGCTCCTGGGCTATGCATAGACTGCACAGACTACACTGTAGGAGTAAGTCCTGGGCTATGCACAGACTGCACAGACTACAGTGTAGGAGTAGCTCCTGGGCTATGTACAGACTGCACAGACTACACTGTAGGAGTAGCTCCTGGGTTATGCACAGACTGCACAGACTACACTGTAGGAGTAAGTCCTGGGCTATGCACAGACTGCACAGACTACACTGTAGGAGTAGCTCCTGGGCTATGTACAGACTGCACAGACTACACTGTAGGAGTAGCTCCTGGGCTATGCACAGACTGCACAGACTACACTGTAGGAGTAAGTCCTGGGCTATGTACAGACTGCACAGACTACACTGTAGGAGTAAGTCCTGGGCTATGCACAGACTGCATAGACTACACTGTAGGAGTAGCTCCTGGGCTATGCACAGACTGCACAGACTACACTGTAGGAGTAAATCCTGGGCTATGCACAGACTGCACAAACTACACTGTAGGAGTAGCTCCTGGGCTATGCACAGACTGCACAGACTACACTGTAGGAGTAAGTCCTGGGCTATGCACAGACTGCACAGACTACACTGTAGTAGTAAGTCCTGGGCTATGCACAGACTGCACTGTAGGAGTAAGTCCTGGGCTATGCACAGACTGCACAGACTACCCTGTAGGAGTAGCTCCTGGGCTATGCACAGACTGCACAGACTACACTGTAGGAGTAAGTCCTGGGCTATGCACAGACTGCACAGACTACACTGTAGTAGTAAGTCCTGGGCTATGCACAGACTGCACTGTAGGAGTAAGTCCTGGGCTATGCACAGACTACACTGTAGGAGTAGCTCCTGGGCTATGCACAGACTGCGACTGCACAGACTACACTGTAGGAGTAGGTCCTGGGCTATGCACAGACTGTAAAGACTACACTGTAGGAGTAGGTCCTGGGCTATGCACAGACTGCACAGACTACACTGTAGGAGTAGCTCCTGGGCTATGCATAGACTGCACAGACTACACTGTAGAAGTAAGTCCTGGGCTATGCACAGACTGCACTGTAGGAGTAAGTCCTGGGCTATGCACAGACTGCACAGACTACACTGTAGGAGTAAGTCCTGGGCTATGCACAGACTGCATAGACTACACTGTAGTAGTAAGTCCTGGGCTATGCACAGACTACATTGTAGGAGTAGCTCCTGGGCTATGCATAGACTGCACAGACTACACTGTAGGAGTAAGTCCTGGGCTATGCACAGACTGCACAGGCTGCACTGTAGGAGTAAGTCCTGGGCTATGCACAGACTGCACAGACTACACTGTAAGAGTAAGTCCTGGGCTATGCACAGACTGCACAGACTACACTGTAGGAGTAGCTCCTGGGCTATGCACAGACTGCACAGACTACACTGTAGGAGTAAGTCCTGGGCTATGCACAGACTGCACAGACTAAACTGTAGGAGTAGCTCCTGGGCTATGTACAGACTGCACAGACTACACTGTAGGAGTAGCTCCTGGGCTATGCACAGACTGCACAAACTACATTGTAGGAGTAAGTCCTGGGCTATGCACAGACTGCACAGACTGCACTGTAGGAGTAAGTCCTGGGCTATGCACAGACTGTACAGACTACCCTGTAGGAGTAGCTCCTGGGCTATGCACAGACTGCACAGACTACACTGTAGGAGTAAGTCCTGGGCTATGCACAGACTACACTGTAGTAGTTAGTCCTGGGCTATGCACAGACTGCACTGTAGGAGTAAGTCCTGGGCTATGCACAGACTGCACAGACTACACTGTAGTAGTAAGTCCTGGGCTATGCACAGACTGCACAGACTGCACTGTAGGAGTAGCTCCTGGGCTATGCATAGACTGCACAGACTACACTGTAGGAGTAAATCCTGGGCTATGCACAGACTGCACAGACTGCACTGTAGGAGTAAGTCCTGGGCTATGCACAGACTGCACAGACTACACTGTAAGAGTAAGTCCAGGGCTATACACAGACTGCACAGACTACACTGTAGGAGTAAGTCCTGGGCTATGCACAGACTGCACAGACTACACTGTAGGAGTAAGCCCTGGGCTATGCACAGACTGCACTGTAGGAGTAAGTCCTGGGCTATGCACAGACTGCACAGACTACCCTGTAGGAGTAGCTCCTGGGCTATGCACAGACAACACTGTAGGAGTAAGTCCTGGGCTATGCACAGACTGCACAGACTACACTGTAGTAGTAAGTCCTGGGCTATGCATAGACTGCACAGACTACACTGTAGGAGTAAGTCCTGGGCTATGCACAGACTGCACAGACTACACTGTAAGAGTAAGTCCTGGGCTATGCACAGACTGCACAGACTACACTGTAGGAGTAGCTCCTGGGCTATGCATAGACTGCACAGACTACACTGTAGGAGTAAGTCCTGGGCTATGCACAGACTGCACAGGCTGCACTGTAGGAGTAAGTCCTGGGCTATGCACAGACTGCACAGACTACACTGTAAGAGTAAGTCCTGGGCTATGCACAGACTGCACAGACTACACTGTAGGAGTAGCTCCTGGGCTATGCACAGACTGCACAGACTACACTGTAGGAGTAAGTCCTGGGCTATGCACAGACTGCACAGACTACACTGTAGGAGTAGCTCCTGGGCTATGTACAGACTGCACAGACTACACTGTAGGAGTAGCTCCTGGGCTATGCACAAACTGCACAGACTACATTGTAGGAGTAAGTCCTGGGCTATGCACAGACTGCACAGACTGCACTGTAGGAGTAAGTCCTGGCCTATGCACAGACTGTACAGACTACCCTGCAGGAGTAGCTCCTCGGCTATGCACAGACTGCACAGACTACACTGTAGGAGTAAGTCCTGGGCTATGCACAGGCTACACTGTAGTAGTTAGTCCTGGGCTATGCACAGACTGCACAGACTGCACTGTAGGAGTAAGTCCGGGGCTATGCACAGACTGCACAGACTACACTGTAGGAGTAGCTCCTGGGCTATGCACAGACTGCACAGACTACACTGTAGGAGTAGGTCCTGGGCTATGCACAGACTGCACAGACTACACTGTAGGAGTAAGTCCTGGGCTATGCACAGACTGCACAGACTACACTGTAGGAGTAGCTCCTGGGCTATGCATAGACTGCACAGACTACACTGTAGGAGTAAGTCCTGGGCTATGCACAGACTGCACAGACTACAGTGTAGGAGTAGCTCCTGGGCTATGTACAGACTGCACAGACTACACTGTAGGAGTAGCTCCTGGGTTATGCACAGACTGCACAGACTACACTGTAGGAGTAAGTCCTGGGCTATGCACAGACTGCACAGACTACACTGTAGGAGTAGCTCCTGGGCTATGTACAGACTGCACAGACTACACTGTAGGAGTAGCTCCTGGGCTATGCACAGACTGCACAGACTACACTGTAGGAGTAAGTCCTGGGCTATGTACAGACTGCACAGACTACACTGTAGGAGTAAGTCCTGGGCTATGCACAGACTGCATAGACTACACTGTAGGAGTAGCTCCTGGGCTATGCACAGACTGCACAGACTACACTGTAGGAGTAAATCCTGGGCTATGCACAGACTGCACAAACTACACTGTAGGAGTAGCTCCTGGGCTATGCACAGACTGCACAGACTACACTGTAGGAGTAAGTCCTGGGCTATGCACAGACTGCACAGACTACACTGTAGTAGTAAGTCCTGGGCTATGCACAGACTGCACTGTAGGAGTAAGTCCTGGGCTATGCACAGACTGCACAGACTACCCTGTAGGAGTAGCTCCTGGGCTATGCACAGACTGCACAGACTACACTGTAGGAGTAAGTCCTGGGCTATGCACAGACTGCACAGACTACACTGTAGTAGTAAGTCCTGGGCTATGCACAGACTGCACTGTAGGAGTAAGTCCTGGGCTATGCACAGACTACACTGTAGGAGTAGCTCCTGGGCTATGCACAGACTGCGACTGCACAGACTACACTGTAGGAGTAGGTCCTGGGCTATGCACAGACTGTAAAGACTACACTGTAGGAGTAGCTCCTGGGCTATGCATAGACTGCACAGACTACACTGTAGGAGTAACTCCTGGGCTATGCACAGACTGCACAGACTACACTGTAGGAGTAAGTCCTGGGCTATGCACAGACTGCACAGACTACACTGTAGGAGTAAGTCCTGGGCTATGCACAGACTGCACAGACTACACTGTAGTAGTAAGTCCTGGGCTATGCACAGACTGCACAGACTACATTGTAGGAGTAGCTCCTGGGCTATGCATAGACTGCACAGACTACACTGTAGGAGTAAGTCCTGGGCTATGCACAGACTGCACAGACTACACTGTAGGAGTAAGTCCTGGGCTATGCACAGACTGCACAGACTACACTGTAAGAGTAAGTCCTGGGCTATGCACAGACTGCACAGACTACACTGTAGGAGTAGCTCCTGGGCTATGCACAGACTGCAAAGACTACACTGTAGGAGTAAGTCCTGGGCTATGCACAGACTGCACAGGCTGCACTGTAGGAGTAAGTCCTGGGCTATGCACAGACTACACTGTAAGAGTAAGTCCTGGGCTATGCACAGACTGCACAGACTACACTGTAGGAGTAAGTCCTGGGCTATGCACAGACTGCACAGACTACACTGTAGGAGTAGCTCCTGGGCTATGTACAGACTGCACAGACTACACTGTAGGAGTAGCTCCTGGGCTATGCACAGACTGCACAGACTACACTGTAGGAGTAAGTCCTGGGCTATGCACAAACTGCACAGACTGCACTGTAAGAGTAAGTCCTGGGCTATGCACAGACTGCACAGACTACACTGTAGGAGTAGCTCCTGGGCTATGCACAGACTGCAAAGACTACACTGTAGGAGTAAGTCCTGGGCTATGCACAGACTGCACAGGCTGCACTGTAGGAGTAAGTCCTGGGCTATGCACAGACTACACTGTAAGAGTAAGTCCTGGGCTATGCATAGACTGCACAGACTACACTGTAGGAGTAAGTCCTGGGCTATGCACAGACTGCACAGACTACACTGTAGGAGTAGCTCCTGGGCTATGTACAGACTGCACAGACTACACTGTAGGAGTAGCTCCTGGGCTATGCACAGACTGCACAGACTACACTGTAGGAGTAAGTCCTGGGCTATGCACAAACTGCACAGACTGCACTGTAGGAGTAAGTCCTGGGCTATGCACAGACTGTACAGACTACCCTGTAGGAGTAGCTCCTGGGCTATGCACAGACTGCACAGACTACACTGTAGGAGTAGCTCCTGGGCTATGCACAGACTGCACAGACTACACTGTAGGAGTAGCTCCTGGGCTATGCACAGACTGCACAGACTATACTGTAGTAGTTAGTCCTGGGCTATGCACAGACTACACTGTAGGAGTAGCTCCTGGGCTATGCACAGACTGCACAGACTACACTGTAGGAGTAGCTCCTGGGCTATGCACAGACTGCACAGACTATACTGTAGTAGTTAGTCCTGGGCTATGCACAGACTGCACAGACTACACTGTAGGAGTAGCTCCTGGGCTATGCACAGACTGCACAGACTACACTGTAGAAGTAGGTCCTGGGCTATGCACAGACTGCACAGACTACACTGTAGGAGTAAGTCCTAGGCTATGCACAGACTGCACAGACTACACTGTAGGAGTAGCTCCTGGGCTATGCATAGACTGCACAAACTACACTGTAGGAGTAAGTTCTGGGCTATGCACAGACTGCACAGACTACACTGTAGGAGTAGCTCCTGGGCTATGTATAGACTGCACAGACTACACTGTAGGAGTAGCTCCTGGGCTATGCACAGACTGCACAGACTACACTGTAGGAGTAAGTCCTGGGCTATGCACAGACTGCACAGACTACACTGTAGGAGTAGCTCCTGGGCTATGTACAGACTGCACAGACTACACTGTAGGAGTAGCTCCTCGGCTATGCACAGACTGCACAGACTACACTGTAGGAGTAAGTTCTGGGCTATGCACAGACTGCACAGACTACACTGTAGGAGTAGCTCCTGGGCTATGTACAGACTGCACAGACTACACTGTAGGAGTAGCTCCTGGGCTATGCACAGACTGCACAGACTACACTGTAGGAGTAAGTCCTGGGCTATTCACAGACTGCACAGACTACACTGTAGGAGTAGCTCCTGGGCTATGTACAGACTGCACAGACTACACTGTAGGAGTAGCTCCTGGGCTATGCACAGACTGCACAGACTACACTGTAGGAGTAAGTCCTGGGCTATGCACAGACTGCACAGACTATCCTGTAGGAGTAGCTTCTGGGCTATGCACAGACTGCACAGACTACACTGTAGGTAAGTCCTGGGCTATGCACAGACTGCACAGACTACACTGTAGGAGTAGCTCCTGGGCTATGCACAGACTGCACAGACTACACTGTAGGAGTAAATCCTGGGCTATGCACAGACTGCACAGGCTACACTGTAGGAGTAAGTCCTGGGCTATGCACAGACTGCACGGACTACCCTGTAGGAGTAAGTCCTGGGCTATGCACAGACTGCACAGACTACACTGTAGGAGTAAGTCCTGGGCTATGCACAGACTGCACAGACTACACTGTAGGAGTAAGTCCTGGGCTATGCACAGACTACACTGTAGGAGTAGCTCCTGGGCTATGCACAGACTGCACAGACTACACTGTAGGAGTAGGTCCTGGGCTATGCACAGACTGCACAGACTACACTGTAGGAGTAAGTCCTGGGCTTTGCACAGACTGCACAGACTACACTGTAGGAGTAGCTCCTGGGCTATGCACAGACTGCACAGACTACACTGTAGGAGTAAGTCCTGGGTTATGCACAGACTGCACAGACTACACTGTAGGAGTAAGTCCTGGGCTATGCACAGACTGCACAGACTACACTGTAGGAGTAGCTCCTGGGCTATGCACAGACTGCACAGACTACACTGTAGGAGTAAGTCCTGGGCTAGGCACAGACTGCACAGACTACACTGTAAGAGTAAGTCCTGGGCTATGCACAGACTGCACAGACTACACTGTAGGAGTAGCTCCTGGGCTATGCACAGACTGCACAGACTACACTGTAGGAGTAAGTCCTGGGCTATGCACAGACTGCACAGACTACACTGTAGGAGTAAGTCCTGGGCTATGCACAGACTGCACAGACTACACTGTAAGAGTAAGTCCTGGGCTATGCACAGACTGCACATACTACACTGTAAGAGTAAGTCCTGGGCTATGCACAGACTGCACAGACTACACTGTAGGAGTAAGTCCTGGGCTATGCACAGATTGCACAGACTGGAAAACTCATTCGATATTGAGTGAGTTGCGAACGGATTTGCAGATGACCGGTGTTTTCAAAGCTTTTTGCACAGTGTACGCAGACTTGCACAGGGCGGTATTTCACCCTGTCTGTGCGGCGACTATCCGATCGCAAACCTTTGCAAATTTGCAGAGGAGCGATCAGGTCTGAATTAGGCCCATACTTCTAGTGCATGATTATTATTTCTTATGGTTGTGTGTTCAAAATTTGTATTGTACTGTGCTCTGGGGCATGGTTGTGCTTTATAAATATGAAATATTATGAAGTCTTCGATAGCAGTATCTTACTGCACTTAAAATGAAATATTCCCTTTTGTGCACCTCTTTTTCCTATTAATTATACTTCATAGATGCAAAGATTCATTTTAGCAAAAACGTACTTGCCTATCTTCTGTAGTTGATTAGATATGGAGTACCGTTAAATATGCTAGCAGTCGAATCCTTCTGCACAGAACCAGCTTATATGCAAACCTACAGCCTGACAGAATACTGCTTTCTCATCTGCTGACATTAGTAGCTTTCAAATTCCCAATGCGAAAGAGTTGCTGAGGAGGCTTCAGAATCACTACGGTTAGTAAGACGATGTGACAATGGACATTGGGGGTCATTCCGACCCGTTCGCACACAGCGGTTATTCGCTGCGGTGTGAACGGGTCGGAACTGCGCATGCACGGCGCCCGCAATGCGCACGTGCATCGTTGCCCAGCGGCAGCTGTCGCTGGGCAACGACAGGAAGAGAGAAGAAAGTGATCGCTAGCGCGATCGCAAGAAGAATGACAGTGGGGAGGCGTTCCGGGGCGGATACTCACCGTTTTCCAGGCGTGGAGATCCGAGCGCAGGCGTGTCCAGGAGTTTAGAGGGCGGATGTCTGACGTCAATCCCGAGGCATTCGTCGCTGGATCCGACGCACTTGGTAAGTAAGTCTGACCCGGGTCTTGTTTTGCAGGAAACTTTTTTTTTAGCATATCAGGGCTGCACAAGCGATCGCAGCCTTGCTATGCTATAATACAGTCCCCCATAGGCGGCGTCTAGTTGATCGCACGAGCAGCAAATAGTTGCTACATGCGATTATAAAAAAGCTTAGCATGTCGGAGCAGTTTTAGATGATATTAGCCATTGTAGCCTATAGGCTACCCTTGTACATGGGCTGCTCTTTTAAAGAAAGTGGCAAGCTCTGAAAAACTAAGATATTTGGGACCTTGTTAAACACCTTTTTAATGATCAGCTCCTGTGAGTGCTGGTGATTGAAAAGCAATAGATACTTGAGCATACTTACCTACTCTCCCAGCATGGCTGGGAGCAGGGGCGGATCTAGATGTTACTTGTAGGGGGAGTGGTTTAAAAATTGATCCTGACCCCTCCCCCTTCAAGTAGTGACTCCTTCCCCTCCCATTATATATATATATATATATATATATATATATATATATATAAATAAAAAAGCTTGATGGTGCGGAAATCAGCTCAAAAAGTAGTCAGCGACGCAGATGATAATAACAACGTCAGTGCTTTATTGCACTATCATCACTTTTTGAGCTGTGTGCCGCCCCATCAAGCTTGTATTGGTATACCATGGTATATGTGAAGGCATCGGCGTGCATCTATGGAGTCTCTGGAGTGCCGGTCCTAGGAGTGTGTATTTATATATACACTGCTCAAAAAAATAAAGGGAACACTAAAATAACACATCCTAGATCTGAATGAATGAAATATTCTTATTAAATACTTTGTTCTTTACATAGTTGAATGTGCTGACAACAAAATCACACAAAATTTATCAATGGAAATCAAATTTATTAACCAATGGAGGTCTGGATTTGGAGTCACACTCAAAATGAAAGTGGAAAAACACACTACAGGCTGATCCAACTTTGATGTAATGTCCTTAAAACAAGTCAAAATGAGGCTCAGTAGTGTGTGTGGCCTCCACGTGCCTGTATGACCTCCCTACAACGCCTGGGCATGCTCCTGATGAGGTGGCGGATGGTCTCCTGAGGGATCTCCTCCCAGACCTGGACTAAAGCATCCGCCAACTCCTGGACAGTCTGTGGTGCAATGTGGCGTTGGTGGATGGAGCGAGACATGATGTCCCAGATGTGCTCAATTGGATTCAGGTCTGGGGAACGGGCGGGCCAGTCCATAGCATCAATGCCTTCGTCTTGCAGGAACTGCTGACACACTCCAGCCACATGAGGTCTAGCATTGTCTTGCATTAGGAGGAACCCAGGGCCAACCGCACCAGCATATGGTCTCACAAGGGGTCTGAGGATCTCATCTCGGTACCTAATGGCAGTCAGGCTACCTCTGGTGAGCACATGGAGGGCTGTGCGGCCCCCCATAGAAATGCCACCCCACACCATTACTGACCCACTGCCAAACCGGTCATGCTGGAGGATGTTGCAGGCAGCAGAACGTTCTACTTGTCGTCTCCAGACTCTGTCACGTCTGTCACATGTGCTCAGTGAGAACCTGCTTTCATCTGTGAAGACCCCAGGGCGCCAGTGGCGAATTTGCCAATCTTGGTGTTCTCTGGCAACTGCCAAATGTCCTGCACGGTGTTGGGCTGTAAGCACAACCCCCACCTGTGGACATCTGGGCCTCATACCACCCTCATGGAGTCTGTTTCTAATCGTTTGAGTAGACACATGCACATTTGTGGCTTGCTGGAGGTCATTTTGCAGGGCTCTGGCAGTGCTCCTCCTGTTCCTCCTTGCACAAAGGCGGAGGTAGCGGTCCTGCTGCTGGGTTGTTGCCCTCCTACAGCCTCCTCCACATCTCCTGATGTACTGGCCTGTCTCCTGGTAGTGCCTCCATGCTCTGGACACTACGCTGACAGACACAGCAAACCTTCTTGCCACAGCTCGCATTGATGTGCCATCCTGGATGAGCTGCACTACCTGAGCCACTTGTGTGGGTTGTAGACTCCGTCTCATGCTACCACTAGAGTGAAAGCACCGCCAGCTTTCAAAAGTGACCAAAACATCAGCCAGAAAACATAGGAGCTGAGAAGTGCAGTGGCGTAACTACTGCCCCCGCAGTCCTCGCGGTGGCTTGGGGGCGAGGGGCTGCGGGGGCGCCACTGACTTTGCACAGATTGACATGCGGACGAGCGTCCGCATGTCAATCTGTGGTCTCTTCCCTCCGCCGCTGTGTCCGGAGCGCACATCACGCGCCCCCCTGTGTCCGTCCTGGCTCTCCCCCGGCCGGTCTAATAAAGGAAGTGCCGTTCGTGAGCTCTGATTGGCTCACGAACCGGCACTTCCTTTATTAGACCGGCCGGGGGAGAGCCAGGACGGACACAGGGGGGCGCGTGATGTGCGCTCCGTGTCCCTTCAACACAAGGGAGGGGGGAAAGCAGGCACTGGGGGGATATATACCTGGCACTGAGGGGGCATATACCTGGCGGGGGGGGGGGATATCTGGCACTGGGGGGGGGGGGATATCTGGCACTGGGGGGGAAAGCAGACACTATGGGGGAATATCTGGCACTGGGGGGTGGGGGGGGGATATACCTGGCACTGGGGGCATATACCTGGCACTGTGGGGGAAGATCTGGCACTGGGGGCATATACCTGGCACTGGGGGCATATACCTGGCACTATGGGGGAAGATCTGGCACTGGAGGCATATACCTGGCACTGGGGGGGAATATCTGGCACTGGGGGCATGTACCTGGCACTGGGGGGAATATCTGGCACTGTGGGGGAAGATCTGGCACTGGGGGCATATACCTGGCACTGTGGGGGAATATCTGGCACTGGGGGCATATACCTGGCACTGTGGGGGAATATCTGGCACTGGGGGCATATACCTGGCACTGTGGGGGAATATTTGGCACTGGGGGGAGCAGGCACTGAGGGGGCATATGTGGCACTGTGGGGGAATATCTGGCACTGTGGGGGAATATCTGGCACTGGGTGCATATACCTGGCACTGTGGGGGAATATCTGGCACTGGGGGCATATGTGGCACTGGGAGCACGGCCCTAGCAACAAGCACTACCCCCTAGCAACGAGCATGACACCCAGTGCATGAAACCCCTGGCAACGAGCATGACACCCTGAGCATGAAAACCCCTGGCACCGTGCATGGAACCAAGAGCATGAAACCCCTGGCAACGAGCAGGTAATTTAAAAGTAATTGGAAGCCTTACTGTAGAACTTAATGTGTAATGGGCATTACGGTGTGTGGTATACTATATCACGGGCATTGTGTGGTATGTGGTATAATGTCTCAGGGTCACTGCAGTGTTTGGCATAATGTATCACGGACATTGCGGTGTGTGTCATAATGTGTCAGGCATTACGGTGTGTTGTATACTATATCACGGGCATTGTGGTATGTGGTATAATGTCTCAGGATCATTGTGGTGTGTGTCATACTGTGTCACAGACATTGTATGTGCTATAATGTATCATGGGCATTGCAGTGTGTAGCATAATGTATAACGGGCATTGCGATTCCTGTCATAATGTGTCACAGGCATTACGGTGTGTGGCATAATGTGTCACAGGCATTACGGTGTGTGGCATAATGTGTCGGGGGCATTACAGTGTGTGCATATTGTGTCATGTGCATTATTGTGTG
This sequence comes from Pseudophryne corroboree, assembly GCF_028390025.1. Classification (NCBI taxonomy): domain Eukaryota; kingdom Metazoa; phylum Chordata; class Amphibia; order Anura; family Myobatrachidae; genus Pseudophryne; species Pseudophryne corroboree. The sequence continues at coordinate 393,050,572 of NC_086446.1, read as the reverse complement.
TGGCATAATGGCTAAGGCCATTGCAGTATGTGGCATAATGTATACTGGGCATTACTATAAGGAGGAAAAATTAGAAATAATGTAAGGGGCATGAATCAGGATTATTTTTCTTTCCTGTGGTGGCCAATGTCTGGGCGTGCAGGTTGCAAAACTGGGGTATAAGGTAGTCTTTCCTGCAATACCACGCCCCTTTACGCGAAGCCACGCCCATTTCAACGAAGCCACACCCCTTTTTGGCGGCGCGCGTCACGGGCGCGCGCATATTTGTCCCTTTACTAGTGCCAATTATGGGGGGTATGGGGGGGGGGCGCCAAAGGATTTTTTGGCTTGGGGGAGAAAAATTTCTAGTTACGCCACTGGAGAAGTGGTCTGTGGTCACCACCTGCAGAACAATTCCTTTATTGGGGGTGTCTTGCTAATTGCCTATAATTTCCACCTGTTGTCTATTCCATTTGCACAACAGCATGTGAAATTGATTGTCAATCAGTGTTGCTTCCTAAGTGGACAGTTTGATTTCACAGAAGTGTGATTGACTTGGAGTTACATTGTGTTAAGTGTTCCATTTATTTTTTTGAGCAGTGTATATAAAACATTAAGCCAGGTGCCTGCAGTATAATGGATCATTCAATAGTTAACACTGGGTAGAACTGAAAACACATGCTATATTCGTGATCTATTCAACTTTCATTATGAAATTAAACAATTTTCTGTATAATGGACCAATGGCTTAAAGCACTCTCTATACATTCTGGCGATCATGTCGGTGTGTGCTGCCAGACATGGAGGAGGCTGCTGATGCTGCTGCCAGCGATGAGCGCGGGTTGAGCCTGGCAGTGTGAACGGTGTGCGCAGTGGCGCTGCCGGTGCTTATAACGCTGTGGTGTACTGTGCGCCACACCCGGCAGAGGTATCTGTCCCCGGCCGGGAATCACTACTGGCAGGACACGGATTTGTTCCACATACTGCGGATGTGTGTAGACGAGCCCTGCATGTGGGCAGCCAACAGGCGATTCTCCTGCAATGGTGTCCTGGGACGCCGTGATGGAGAAGGAGTCACAGGCCGGAGTCATCATCACTGGATCTGGGGGAACATTATGACTATGTTAGGCTGGGGCCACACATAGCTGCCAAGTGGGTCCCGTTCGGCGGGACCCACTTGGCCGCAGGGAGACTGCAGGTGGGTGCCTATGCAGGAGCCCACAAATGTGCGGTAGTCCCGCCGACGCCAGATCCAACCACAGCATGCTGCGGTTGGGCCGGAAGACAGGACGGCGGGAGTTAAATGAGAACACATGCATTTCAATTTATGTATCCACACAGTGCGGCACAGCACTGAAATTCCGTGTATCACTGGCCGGATCCTGTTCTGCGGCATTCTGCAGAACAGGATCCGTGTGCACACATAACCCCCCTCCCGGCCAAGCGGGTCCCGTTCAGCGGGACCCACTTGGCCGCTATGTGTGACCCTAGCCGTAGGGGAAATGTTCGCCATGTTCGCTTCCCACCCCCCTGAATCCGGCCCTGGCTGGGAGGCTCATGAAAAATCATTTGGCACTCCCGGTCACCCGGAAAAGTTGGCAAGTCTCCTGCAACTTGGTCGCACCCCTCCTCTTTCTCCTGCAGCCGCCAGCAGGGAGAGGAAAAGTGGGCAGCCAATGACGGGATTCGCACTGAATTGCGTCATTATGGCCCCGCCCCAGCTTTGCATTGCCAATAATGTGGACATTGCATAGCGGGGAGGGGGGGGGGTGCTGCAATGATGAGCCGACCTGGCTTCTCGACCTGGCTTAAGGGACTTTGTTGCGCTCACCCCCATGCCGGCATTCTGGCAGCCAGGTTCCCGGTGTTGGTATGCTGACCGCCGGGATCCCGACCGCTGGTCACCCACTCCCAACCCAGAAATAAACTATTGCTTTTGCATGTTAACAGATCCATTCACCTTGAGGAATAGGCCTCTAAATGAATTCAGTTGGAATAAGAATAGAATTTTGGATGGTTCTAGACAGTGCCCTATATCAGGGTAGGCACATTCCAGCTGCTGTGGAACTACACATCCTTGCGATACCTATAGGGGGGTACTGACGGAGCGATATTCTAAGCAATCTGACTAGATTGCTTAGAATTTGAGCATTATCGCTCCGTATGTAGCCCTAACAGCGATAGCGATGCGCAGCCCCGCACATCGCTATTGCTGGTGCTAGATTGGCCTGCCGCGCAGGCCAATCTAGCGGGTCGCTCACTTCACCCGCTGGGTGAAATGAGTGGCCCCCCCGTCTCCCCCCGCACGCTCAGCACAGATCGCGCTGTGCTGAGCAGCGGGAGAGATGTGTGCTGAGCGGTTCGCTCAGCACACATCTCTCCCGCATCGGACCGTCTATATGGGCCTTATCACATTTTTATCATGCCCTAACAGCAAAATGCACAAATGTAATTATTTTCCTGTGCCAAAGTCTGTCTCACATTTACCGTTAAAATGGACACACACATAACCGAATTCAAAGCAATTTAGGTTAAAATCAATTGTTTTGTGAAACCACAAACAGTGCCATTTTGGAAAGTTTGACAGATTAGACCATTCAGCAACATGGATAGTGTTGCTGAATGGAGCCGAAGGAATTTCATTTCTTGTTGTGTTGACTGCTCTGCTAATAACCAAATACCTGATTTAGGGGGAAATGTATCAAGCCTTCTGAAGAGTGGACAAGCAGGTGAGTTGCCCATAGCAACCAATCAGTGTCTAGTTACCATTTTATACACAATGGTGGTCATTCTGAGTTGTTCGCTAGCTGCATTTGTTCGCTGTGCAGTGATGAGGCAAAAAAATGGCACTTCTGCGCATGCACGAGCGGCATACTATTACAACGAACAATGTAGTTTTACACAGGGTGTAGCGATGCTTTTCAGTCGCACAGGCAGCCACAGTGATTCACAGGAAGGGGGCGTTTCTGGGTGTCAACTGACCATTTTCAGGCAGTGATTTGAAAAACGCAGGCGTGCCTGGGAAAACATAGGCATGGCTGGGCAAACGCAGGGCGTGTTCGTGACGTCAAATCAGGAACTGAATGGTCTGAAGTGATTGCAAGCACTGAGTAGGTTTGAAGCTACTGTGAAACTGCACAAAAAATTTTTGTAGCCGCTCTGCGAACCCTTCGTTCGCACTTCTGCTAAGCTAAAATACACTCCCAGTGGGCGGTGGCATAGCGTTTGCACGGCTGCTAAAAACTGCTAGCGAGCGATCAACGCGGAATGACCACCAATGTGCAGTACTACTTGATGCATGCTGTCTAGGAGCTGATTGATTAGAAGGCAACTTCTCCCCATTTCCACTCTTTAGAAGGCTCGATACACCAACGTCACTGCCTGTAGAATACTCTGTCATGTTTGCTTATTGCTGGATGTAGCCACAGTTACTGTCAGAAGTCCTGGAGCAGCACTATTCTCACTGCATATTAGTCCCTGTCCCTATTGCCTGTACAGAGCGAGCACACTTATGGCGCGTGCACAACAACTAATACTACATATACGAAGAGAATAATCGCTTCATGTTTTCTTATAACAAGCGCTCGCTACTATACCACGCCCGTTATGGTAATTAGGTAACTCACGTCGGCACCTGATTGGAGGGTTTCCTAGCAAAGGCGTGCCTCTGGAATTGGCAGGTCTGTGGCAGCAGTGGAATCAGCAGCCGGGCGGGCGGTGTGTGTGTGCAGTAGGGAGCGATGCTGGGAGGCTGAGGGTCGCAGTGAATGTGCGGACTGTACCGGGGGGCTGTGTTCCGCTGGGCAGGTGGGCTCTCCATGCGGGAGCGGAGGTGTAAGGACCCAGAGGAGATAATGGACAAGCAGATGGCTCGCTGTAAAATAGTGGTGGTCGGGGATACTCAGTGTGGCAAGACGGCTCTCCTCCATGTCTTCGCCAAGGACTGCTACCCAGAGGTGGGTCTGTAACATACCTGGCTGCTCCTGCATACAGTGACATCACCTAGCCCACCCCTGAGTCACTCCGATCCATGTCCCCTGTAGGGCTCTCTCTGTAGCATGCATCTATTGTCAGGCTCTTATGAGAAAAAGTGAAGTTTCCTGTGAATTCGGAGTCACTCTGGCTTACCCTGTACCAGAGGTCATGCGGATTGCAAGTGCGGGTATCTGAATCGGTGTATCTGGATCTGTTGGTGTTTCTTAGCAATAAGCGTGACTTTACTTGATTTGTAATGCGATGCACTGTGCGGGTTGCAAGGTGTGGAAATGTGTAGTTGGATAATTGGATATAGTAGAACCACCGTTTGATTTGGGTTTTAAAGGGTCAAATTGTGCGGAGAAATATTGGGTCTGCGGTTGCAAAATTCAGCTCGGTTTGTCTGTATCAACGCGTTTGTATCTCCAGTATGTGTATTGTGTACATGGTAGGAGCAGTGCGATTCTGATCCTGCACTAGAGCAGAAGGTGAGCACATCACACACGTTTCTGATGGTTCCCCAGGACTGGGTTGTAGGCTGTGCAGGACTGCTTGCAGAATACACTACTTTGTTATATAGCCTGTATATGCCAGCCTGTGCTTGTCGTTGTAAAGTGCTCTGCAATCTTTTGTTTTTAATCAGAAGAATAGGGTCTCTGTGGAAGATATAGGTACCTGTTTTATTTCCAGGTGTATTGTTCATTGTTTTTGTTGTTTGTGGGGTTATAGTGGTACCCTACTGTATCTGTTCTTTGTACAGCTGAAAAAACCCCAACTGTGTAGGGTTAAAAAGTAGGTTATTACAGTAAGATTAATTTCAGGCAGCTTGGCTGGAGACCCCCTTTTCCGCCCCAAAGTGGAATCATATGTCAGTTGCTAGTGAAGTACAGTGTGCTCATAGAGGATTGCTTTGCTATTGCTTTATTGCACATATGAAAGTATTTATTCTGTAGAGACGCATATGAGTGCAGCGTTAGCTACATAGAAGTGCAATGCAATAGTATTTAGATAAATGCATTTTAGGAGTACATTGTCATATTTGCAAGCAGTGCACTGCAGACACAATTCCGTTATAAAGAAGTCCATCAGTGTGCTCCTCTCTATTCACTAATGTAGTGCATGAAAAGTTCACTGTGTTTTAGCCTACATCGTGCAATCCCGTGGACCTTACAGTCTTTGTGCTGGTCTTCAGAAAGGTTTCCTATTGAACTATAAATGCAGTGTAAGCTAAGCCTAATGATGTACTGTAGGTTAGGCTAGTCGTGTTTTACAGAGTATGATGCCTGAATCTGTGTAGGTTTTTACAATACGATGCCACTGAGAATACTACAGCATTGTTGCACAACCATGCAGTAAAGGGAGGTAAATGTTTTATTCCCCTCTGCCCCCCTTCCCCCCAAAATAAATAAATCAGCTGTTCTGCGCAATTTACATTAGGTCTTAATAGTTACTGGACCATGCCTGTTTGGTATAAGGATCGAATATGCAGGTCTCAATAACAGCAGGCGGTAGTGGTGTCATTTAATTAACACTGCTTAAAAGCACACATTATGTTAGTGGGAGATATAATCTTCCATTGCTTGCTATTTCCAAGCTTGTAACCTATTCCTGATATACAGTACTAGCCAATGTGGCTACTGCTATTTTGTGTATTTCTTTTTCTCGCCTCCTTTAAAAGCTTACCTGCATGTGATGTAATTTCCTGTAATTGGTGTGTCCTGATGGTATTACATCATTGTTCATTAATTGTAGTTTTCCTAATGATCACTCAAGTGATGACAAACCGATTATAAGAAATTACATCACAGCTCACCATTTATGCATGCATAATTACAGAAGGCTCCAAGCACCCTCTGATCAGGGTCCAGCGCAGGTTGGCTGGCATGGATAATATATGCAGTTAGGTTGGATGTTATTTTCTGACCATGTACTGTTTGTGGTCTTCACCTAGCTGCAAATATTGCCCAGTGGAACCAAATCTGCTCTATCTGAAGCACGAGCAGCAAATCACTGGATATTCCAAATTTGGCCACATGTGTGGGTATGAAATCTGACAATGACTCGTCTGCTTACAGATTAATCAAGTGATCAGAAAGAACCATGCATGGACAGCTTTAATTTAATTACTGAGGTAGAAAAGGCACTTGAATTGGAAAGCTGATCAAAACTGTGTTACCTGCTTTCTGCAACCTCCCCCCATATCTGTCTAGCTAGAGATGTATTCTGACACTGTGCGAGAGCAAGCATGTGGAAGTTACAGATTTGTTGCTGCTATTTATGAATGAAATATGAATTGTATGTAAAAGAAGGCAGCAACTGAAAACAATCCGTGCATTTATTTTATTACGTTGCATTATGTTGCAATATTTTGTTTGCAGCCTTTGTTTCAGTAGTATATATTGTAGCACATCATTAAAACAAATTGTAGAGCCGTGTAATCAGATGTAGCCAGTTCGGTCACTTCTATCCGCTGTTAATGCACTTTTGGGATGAATGATTTCTTGTTGTCCGTCTCCACCATTGCAACCTAAAACTGTAGTGATGCATTTAAAATATTACTATGCTACACAACCTATATCTCTTATGTAAATGTCAGATGCCAGTTCAAAAAATAAGTGTATTGGTAAACACGCAATGCATGGGAAATTTATTCAAACTGCATTCCTAAAATTATGTGTAAAGCTCATGTTGGTTTCATGCATTTTGCTCATTTTCCCAGTGCATGTTAGTTATTTCTATCCTTCAACATGTATCTATCGCTGTTTTCTACAATATATAAAAATGTTGTCAGTATGCGGTGGTCGCCATACATTTTTCACCTTTTTTTTTTTTACCATTTTTTGAACTTTGTCTTACTTTACGATCCACGTGGACTACAATTGGGAATAGTAACCTGTGACGAGCACAGCAAGGCACCTTGCCTGAAGCATGGCGAGCAAAGTGGTGCACTAATTGGGGTTCCCACTGATGTTACAGAGTAAGAGACACCAAAAAAAGTTTTTTAAAAACTCATGTCGACCTTTTTCATGTCTATCTTCAGTCCATGTTGCCCTTTTTCAGGTGTCGACCTAGTGCACCAAAAGTGGTCAACCTAGTGACTGTCGACCTAGACAGGGTCGATCCAATGATCCACACAATATTGCCTTCTTAAATCGATGTTTTCCTTTATGACATGTTCTGAGTCTTCACCGACAATAGACAGGAAAGGTCATAGATATTGTGTATTATGTTTGTTCATTATATATTTTTTATAATATATATTTTTTTCTTTTACGTACTGTGCATTGGTAGCTTTCCTCTAAAGCACCACATGCAGTCTTCTATGCTAACTTGCAAGCCTCCAGTCTCCATTTTGGCGTTCTTTAAATACATGCGTCACTCTTTTTGCTGGTCACACTCCTTTGTTGGAAGAAAAGCCAGGACCATTCGTATCAAGTGGGATTTTGCTAGCCTATTAGGCCGTTTTAGACCTAAATGGCCGAAACAGATAAAGGTGTCCATAATCTGGAATCGGTAGATGTCAGCTGGGATAGACAGTAAATGCATTGTAAATTGGCTGAACCGGACTGTATATGTCATCGTCGTCAGTCCATGCTAAACAGCCCTGTCAAAGATCTTGCCATCAGGTCGTCATGCTCAGCAGCCGGATGGACCTTTGTATGGGTAGCGTCAGTCAGCAGATGATGATAAGATGTTAATAGTAATGTGTGTGAGTGTGTACACACACACACACACACACACACACACACACACACACACACACACACACACACACACACACACACACACTTAAACGGTATGCCTGTTCATTCATTCATTCATTCATTCATTCATTCATATATGAAATCAATCATGTGTCAACAAATCGGTGCATAAAAGCATGCAGACATGGTCAAGAGGTTCAATTGTTGTTTAAACCTAACAGTACAATGGGAAAGAAATGTGATCTAAATGACTTTGACTGTGGAATCATTGTTGGTGCAAAACATTGTGGTTTCAGTATCTCAGAAACTGCTGATCTCCTGGGATTTTCACGCACAACAGTCTCGACGGTACACTTAGTGGTACACACAACAAAAAACATCCAGTGACCGACGTTTCTGTGGGTGAAAATGCTTTGTTAATAAGAAAGGTCAGAGAAGAATAGCCAGATTGGTTCAAGCTGACAGGTGATTAACTCAGTAACCGTGCTTTAAAACAGTGGTGTCTAGGGTATGTATAAGAGCACTGTACATCAAACTTTGAAGTGGATTTGTCACATCATCAGAAGAACGCAACGGATTCTACTCCAGTCAGTTAAAAACGGGAAACTAAGCTACCTTGGCAAGGGCTCACCAAACCTGGAAAATGAACATTAGAAAAACGGCACTTGATCTGACAAATCCAAATTTCTGCTGTAACATGAAGATGATAAAAACATCATGCCTTGTTATCAATGGTGAACGCCTGTGGTGTAATAATGTGGGAAATGTTTCTTGGCACACATTAGGCCACTAAATACCAGTTCTGCATTGTTTAATTGCCACGGCCTACCTGAGTATTTTTCTGATCACGTGCAACTCTTTATGGACACAACTACCCAAATTCTGTTTGCTACTTCCAGCAAGATAATGTGCCATGTCACAAAATACTTGTCACCTCTAGCTGGTTCCATGATCTTGACAATGAATTCCATATACTTCAGTGGCCTCCACAGTGACCTAGGGGTATATTTACTAGTGTGGGTCTTCAGATGTGTCCATAGCAACCAATCAGTTTCTACTGCGCAGAGGACAGAAGGAGAAGACAGCATCCCTGGAGCCCTGGATAACGCATTGCATCACCGGAAGGGTAAGTGTACTTGAATTGTTACTTAACTAAGCTATATATCACATCAGTTCGATGCGATATATAGTGAAAAGTATCAATTCTGTTTTTCATTTTGTACATGAAGAGACCTCTTCATAATGGCAAACCTTCAGACTTCTGCTTGCTGCCCCCCCCCCCAACAACTTCCTGACAATTTTGTAAATAAAAACTCTTATCTGCTCCTGGCTTGTGAGGCTGCAGTCTTGATGTCTGATGCAGCATGCTGTCCTAGGTCCACAGTTGCCCAGGGAAAAATACAGAGACAGGGGATTCCCAAATGAAGCAAAACCCCCAAAAATAAACAACTTGTCACTATCAACCGACATCACTTTTGTCTGATTACACTGTATGTTTGATTCCCTTGTCTATTCATTATGCAAAACGTCATAATTATTTTTCCCTCACAAGCGCCTTTGTCCCCTATCTTTTCACCCAAATATATCGCTGCCCACCATTTTCTCCTACATAACCCTCTGCCACCAGCTTTTTTTTTTTTTTACATGACCCTCTCCTTGCCAGCTTTTCCCTGTCCTGACCGATCTACCTACAACTGCCCTACAGCTTTTCTTTCACATGCCCACCACTTCCCATCAATATTGGTATCATGTCCCTCGCAGCTTACCTGCCTTCCTCCAACATGCCCGTCCACCCACCAGATTCACTCACAAGTTCAACAGCCTTCTCACACATGTCAACCATGCCCACCAGTTTTTTTTCTTATCTCCCCTGCCTACCACAGTGCCTCCTGCAAACAACATTTTTCCTCAAATGTCACACTGCCCATCACTTGTTTCCGTACATGCCCCCTTACACTCCAAATTTCTCCCTACATTTCCCTCCATCCACATTGTTCCTTACATGCTACACGCCTGCCCACCCCATTTTCCATTACACCCCCTCCTCGCCTGGCACATTTTTTCCTTGCACCCGGCCCCCCACCTACTATTACTCCTTTTACTTACCTGATTCTCTGACCCTGCTGCTCTGTCATTGGGGTCGATTCAATTCGGCAACTTATGAATAGCGCCGGGAATTAGCTCTCGATGCTATTCAATTCAGCTAAAGTTAAGTCGGCGAATGCCCGTTCTCGCCGACTTAACAGGTAGTTTTGTTGGGAGAACGGGCATTCTCCGACTTAACTACCCGCGGCGATGCTGATTCCCGACAGAATCAGCCTCGCGCCGGGCGCGCGGCAGCACTCTTGTCGCTTTTCTTCTCTCACCCCCCGGGGATGAGAGAAGAATTCCCGACAATTGCGGGTAACTAGCAACTGAATTGAATAGCGTCGGGAGCTAATTCCCGGCGCTATTCATAAGTTGCCGAATTGAATCGACCCCATTGTTGACTGTCTTTAGCAGCTGCGTCCTCCATGCACTATTATGTTCCTCTATCTGAAAAATTGTCATTGCGAATAACTCAGTGTTGTCTTAATGACTAAAGGGCTTGGTTCATGTTTGTGATTAAAGCAGAAAACAAGCAATTGGACTAAACCATGTTGCACTGCAGGTGGGACAGATGTAACATGATCAGAAAGTTAGATTTTTGGGAGTGCGGTGTGTTTAGACTGAAATCCAAATGTCAGTGTAAAAATAAAGCTGGCTAATAGTTGTGGGCTACATGCATAAGCGGCCAGTATTTACCATGCACGGAAAAAATATAAATGTATTTGCTCCCCATGCATGGCAACATGGTTTGTTCCAGACACAAAGTTACTTGCTTTTTTATTGCATTACTTACAAACATAAAACAGAGCCCAAGTCCTCAAATGTTGACTATGGTGTATATTCAGTTGAAGTCGGATCCATTCCGACATGTATTTGTTGGAATGGATCCGACAAGGGCTATTCAATGGCATCTCAATTCGACTTTAAAAGAAGTCGAATTGAGATGAGGGGGAGAGCAGCGGGGAGAGCCAGGGGGAGACGGGGGAGAGCAGTGCTACAGCAGTGTTGTAGGAGGATATGGCACCGCCGCCAGACTTCACAGTAGCGTCCACCCGGCTCCAGCAAGCGAGACCTAATGTTATCTATCTGATATGCTTTTTAACCTGGTTATGCTGGAATAATGGGATAGAAATCATCACCATCACTAACAAATTAATATTTCCTTCATGTTGGATGAATGGATTTTTAATTGATTGCCATTGCTACTACTAACCAATGGACTTTAACTCATTACCATTCCCAATATATTGCAATTTAACATCAAATATATGGTAGCAGTGATTGTGATTATAATCATATCATTTTTAATTATAAATCACCGGCCGTGTGGTATATTATTTAGTGTACTGTATGTATTATATGTATTAAATATTTTATAGAGTCAAGCAGCGCATCATTTCTTCTTTATATTCGGTTTTCAATATTTGTTGCATTGACGTGTTGTCGCTATGTGGTCTAATAGCTTATTTCATACTAAAACACTGTTAGATTTGACAACTTCACCTTGAGAGCTGTGGAAGATATTTGCGTACAAACTAACTGTCAGGAAGGACTAGGGTCTTTTGTGTTCATGGCAGCTGACACTTGTGGACCAGGGTTGGAAGCTCGATGGAAGAAACTAATAGGCTTAAGATAGTTCCTGCGTATGAGCTGAAGAGAACTGGCAACAGACTAAGAGTTGACGAATACCCAGGACAGAGGCGTGGACTCTTAACACGCTGGCGGTCTTGACCAGGGATCCCCGCATGGGAGTTTGGATTTAGCTGCATCTGACGTGCAGGTTGCGGCCCTCTGCCCCGGGTCTCTCAGATCTAAAACCTGATAATAATAATGGTGGGTGAGAAAGTAGGAACGTGTGGTTCAGGATGGCAGACTAGACCGAAGGTGCAGGAGACCAGACTGGAACCGATGGTTTGCAATCTCAGACTGGAAGTTGATGACTGAAGATATCAGAGTGGAACCGATGATGCTTCTAGTATCGGGCTGGGACCGATGATGTGACGATCAGACTGGAACAGATGATCCGACTGGAACCGATGATTACACTGTGCTGAGCGGGAAGTCACAGGTACACTGAGTCTGCTGAAGAATGATCTGTGCAAAGCTGAAGGCAGCGGGTGTGATGAGTTGGGCTGAATGCAGCAGAGCTAGTTGAGTCAGGCTAGAACTGACAATGCTTAGCAGAAGAATGCAAACATAGTGGATGTTTAGTAGTCAGGCTGACAAGCACTCATAGAAAGTGTCACAGGAGTGGTCTGAAACCAGATAATCTTCAGTGCAGAATGTATGCATTCAGGAGCTGGTGATATCCTGAGGCAAGCAAGTAATGAGCACTGAGAACCTGTTGCAATCACTGAATGCACACACCTGTTTGGTACTGCAGGCTGCAAGTGCAAACACTGGAGAAGGTGACTCAGGGGGGACATGTACTAAGCAGTGATAAAAGTGGAGAAGTGAGCCAGTGGAGAAGCTGTCCATGGCAGCCAATCAGCTGCTCTGTATTCTTTTATAGTATGCAAATTATAAATGTTAATGCTGATTAGTTGTCATGGGCAACTTCTCCTCTTGCTCTCTTCTCCACTTTTATTACTGCTTAGTAAATAGACCCCTAAGACACAGGTGCTGGCTGAGGTCTGTAGTTCCACAACTTCAGAAGCCGAGTCAGGAATGCTGTATAGACAGCAAAGTCAGAGGTCTGAAGCCAGGATACGCAGCTCTAGTAAGTGACATTGTTCAAGGCAATTTGCATAGGCCAGAGTCAGACCTTATATCCCCTTTGCTGCACTGTGACTGGTGGAGAGAATCAGCTGACTCAGTCAGAGCGTTGGTTGGTGGATCAGTGATCAGCTGATACCTGTCAACGTGGCAGTGCCCAGTGTTGAGGAAGGCGAGAGAACAACAGGGTTCACGGAATAGGGTACACTGGGAAGAGCAGCAGATCCATGGAGATGGACAGTCGGCTGGAACACCTGACCTCCACAGAGTATCACACCAGTGGGCAGGGAAAGAAGCGCTTTGCCTGATTGCAATTTCTGACACAAACAAACTTATTATTTTAAATGTGTAGATTTAAAGTGTGTAAATCTTAGCTGAAGGACACTCTTATGCCATATCTGTATAATGCTGGTCACACATGGTGAAATATATAGTTCTTTGGGTCCTGATCACCAGACACTCGTGCGAGCATCATTACTGAAAGGGCTGCTTAAATTGACAAGTAATTTAACTATGGTCTGAATGGCTGTGCAGAGAAGTAAATGTAGCGCATACGTATCCTAGCAATATCTGCCCATCTGAAGAAACAATGAGTGTAAAGTGATAGGATTTTGATTAGCCTTTTACTTTACTGTTTCTCTGCTCTTTCCAATACAAGGCAGGCATCGCTGCAGTCATTGGTGCCCAGTAAGGAGCTTCCAATCTCTGCACTACTCTCAGTCATGGCAGATTCACATCTTGTCACATAATTGTCAGTATCTGATATTTGTCACGGGAGACAATAGAGGGTACGGGGACAGCAGGCTGGTGATATATGATACAGTGAGTTTCTGATCTGATGAAAGGTTGCAGAGGAGACAAAGGGAAAGTAAGGTAGTAGACATGGGACAGACAATGGAGACTTCAAAGATAGTTTTTGTGTATATTTCTTGTGCAATGAAGCTCATTAGGATTATTCAAATCTTCTTCTCTGCCTACCTGCTGGGAAGAAGGCCTTGCTGGGTTGGTGTGGGAGCAACTATGATATGCTGCAGGGCTTCAGAGCTGACATAAGGGCATTTTGTATTTATGATGTATTCTCATAACACAGAGAATGCACCAGGAAAGGTGGTATGTTCCACATTCTTTTTATGCTTTCATGTAATTGAGTAAGGGCCGGATTCGGATAGTTGCGGTACTTACTGCTAGTAGCATCGGGCTTTAATGCCTGGAGCGATTCAATTACAATCCCATTTCCTTATACGGTAACCCATCCGCTAACACATGTTAGCCCATAGATTTTGGGTTAAGTGCTCAGAGCTACAGGGTAACCAACTCATGGTGGCCAGAATAAGGGCAGAAAGCCCTACTTACTGCAGATTTCTCTGCCTCAGGAGGGGGTGCCACAGATAAATGGTAAATGCAGCCTGTGAGCTGCAATTGAATAGTCCCAGGCATTGTTACAAGCCTGTGACTAATTGAATCTGTCTCTGTATGGAAAAGGATTAAATGCAATATTCTACACTGGAAATAAGGAAATACAATATGCTACCAGTATTATATATGGATTTGTACCACAAAAGTCCATGGTCGGGATGTGAAGTCAGAGTTCAGTGGCTGTGCGGGAAAACGTGGACTTTTTTTTTTAAAGCGGCAATCATTTACAAGGCATGGTTTACATCCTGGCCCAGTTGTTCTGTGGAACAGCATTTTTCATATGGTTTCATGCATGCAAGTGCCTGGAAACTGGATAAAACTAGCCTACAGTATCAGTAGGTATGAATTGTAGGCTGATAATTGAGTTAAGGACAGTGCTTTTCGGTTTACTTTTGTTGTGCTTATTTCTTATGCAAAATGATGGAAGCTAACTACTGCACATCTGTTGATTGTATTTGCTGTCTCCCTTGAAGATATGTCAGTTATAGCTGGGTTGATCAATGGTTTTTTTTTATTGGCTGCAGTGTAGTCACAAGACCAGTAGAGACATCAAGCATGTTATCCAGTATCGGAACTGGTGCTGGAATACATGTCCTTCCTTATACTAATACTACATGATGATCCTTAATCGGGCAGGTCAATGTTATGGGAAAATATATTAATCCGTCTTTGGCAAAATGACATGTGGCCTTCCAACTCCTATGGAGCTACACATACCGGCTGTCACAACTGTCATATGGATTATGGGGATGCTGACCATACACTTGGAGTTGGCATTTTCCCCAGAATTGAGGTACAGAGTCTACATTGTCGGTGGCGGGGACCACTGCAAGGGAATATGGACTTTCCTGAACCCGACACACAGGTCGTTGCCCTCAATCTGGGTTTTATAGGTAGAGTGTTTGAAACTGGCGCTAAACGTGACAACACACATCACTATGGGAGCCTCAGCTGCTTGTTGACCGCTAGGAACAGAGTCGCAGCAGCTGGTGGAAGAATCCAGCGGCTAGTAGGAGGACCACTGGCAGAACAGTTCACTGCGGTATAGTCTGCTGGGCAGCTGAGGTGTGTCACCAGACCAGCATTAAGGCATGCTAAAACTATGGCAGGGCATGCTGGGATGTCAAGTTCCACCTGAGTTTGAAGGTGGCATGTTGAATATCGCTGTCTATGCTATCATTGTAGTTATAGTTTTCTTGAGGAGGTGGTCAGAAGTGATAATCTGGAACCTTTCAACAAAATTTAATATACTATGCATTGTTTTCATTGGCTAAAGACCACACAGTACATCCCAACACACAATAGATTAATTGAAATTGTATTCTAATAAATATTGTGAATACATTGTCATAAGATATCGGCTAAAATCCTTTCCCAAATCTGGTTGTGTACTTAATTTTGTTTTCTTGTTACGTGCTAAAAATGACGTGATCTGGTTTTTAAGGTATGCTAGCTCTAATTGCTGTCTGGCTTGATATACCTTATCATTTGTTATCCCTTGTTGCTAAGGGATATTTGTGGTCATTCCGAGTTGTTCGCTCGGTAATTTTCTTCGCATCGCAGCGATTTTCCGCTAGTTGTGCATGCGCAATGTTCGCTCTGCGACTGCGCCAAGTAAATTTGCTATGAAGATTGGTATTTTACTCACGGCATTACGAGGATTTTTCTTCGTTCTGGAGATCGGAGTGTGATTGACAGGAAGTGGGTGTTTCTGGGCGGAAACTGGCCGTTTTATGGGAGTGTGTGAAAAAAACGCTACCGTTTCTGGGAAAAACGCGGGAGTGGCTGGAGAAACGGAGAAGTGTCTGGCCGAACGCTGGGTGTGTTTGTGACGTCAAACCAGGAACGACAAGCACTGAACTGATCGCACTGGAAGAGTAAGTCTCGAGCTACTCAGAAATTGCACAGAGAAGTCTTTTCGCAATATTGCGAATCTTTCGTTCGCAATTTTGCTAAGCTAAGATTCACTCCCAGTAGGCGGCGGCTTAGCGTGTGCAATGCTGCTAAAAGCAGCTTGCGAGCGAACAATTTGGAATGAGGGCCAATGTCCAGTTCAAGCCAGATAACTGCAGATTAACCCTCTCTCCTCCTTATGGGGGAAAAAAAAATTCTATATAGAACTTCAGAAACCAATAAAGGAACGAGCTTGATCCCTCCTTGGTTTCATTATTAGAAAGTCTTTTTCATGAATGAGATGACAAATAACCGTTTTAATTCTATAATTATTAAAAGGACATGCATGCAGAAGTGTATTAACAGGATGAAAATATATATTTTTGGTTGCTAAGTGTATATGCATTTTACCTGTCTGATGTTTATTAGATTGAACACAACGGCTGGTTACTGTATCTTTGCCCAGTAGGTAACCCCCAATTTCTTTTGTGTGCAGACATCAGCAGGCTATCTGCAATGCTGGTGTTTAAACAAGGATAATAAGATTAAGGAGCCTGTTTACACAATTGCTTTTTATCTACTTATGCACAAACTCCGTTTCATTTTGAATCAGTCTGTGTTTTCTCCATGTAGACCTCAGACAAAAGCATTCATTAAAATATCTGGTCTCCCATTTTATTAAGATGTTTTTGTTTTTTTAAATACAGGGGGAGAGGATTAACACTAATATTAATTTAGACTTGTGTCTGATGATTTAATTGGAAATACATTTATCAAGTTAAAATAATTAAACTTAAATATTTGGCTGTAGATTAAAAGTGTAGGAAGAATATACAGTGTACTAAGAAATAAGGTGCTTTTGCAAATCTACATTTGGAATCTGCAGAATGCAAACCTCTGCTCGGGGAGCTGCGGAAAGCAAGATTCTCCTTGGGAGCTGCGGAAAGTAGGAAGCCCCTCAGGAGCCTGTGGAAAGGCTTGGTTTTAAGCAAAGGCATCTGGGACAAGTGTTGGCAATACATGCTAAATTTGAAACTCTTATTTAACATGTGCTGTAACCCATAGCAGTATCAGATGTTAACATATTACCCGTCTTACCAATTCTCTGCCTTAAGCAGTTCCTGCGCTGATCTGCCTATGGTGAATGGTAGGACCAGCTTTAAATGTCTTCCTGAAAATACATGGACATTGACATTTTTTCATATATGTATACATTTACACCTTGCTCTATTGCAAGCAATGTCTGTTTCTGTGTTCATCCAGCATGCCCCAACTCTTTCATTGTAGCTATTTCTGCAGTTAGTATAAATTACCTTTACTTCTATCCCACAGTCATTTACATAACGTGTTAACCTGATAATTCTCTTTTGAATCCCAAGGGCCTCTTCCTTTTTTTTTTTTGTTCACTCTAGAAGATGAATCGAGTGATGAAGAAATGCTTGCGCTTGATTTATCACCCATCTTACATTTAAATAAGAAGTTTTAATAGCTTACATTTGAATTAAATAGAAAACAATGCTGGAATAGTGGAAACCTATGAGACAAAGAGTGGTCACAGGGGTATTGCAGAGAAATGCTTTGTGTGTATTACTGCATGCAGCAACTGAATCGTGCTGTAAAACCATGTGTAAATATTAAGGAACCGCCACCCTGCATGAGTAATCGGGTATTCTGCTCCAAGTTGTGTAACCCACAACAACCAGTAATGTCTTCTCTAATTAGTCAGTCTGTCTAACCACAATATTTAATTGGTGGCAGTTGGCTAGATACATGGAGATGTTTGGAATTTGAAAGTTTTTAAAACATCCACCTTGTAAGCTGGCCCTAGGTAGGACTGGTGGTTTATTATTATTATTATTATTATTATTATTATTATTATTAACATTATGCACCATCAGTTTACATACATTAGTGCTTTGTGATTGGAAATAAAATGGAAATCAATTATTTGATCTGTGAAGTAAAATACTGGACTGGGTATCTATGCCTATTTCCCTATAGATTGTAAGCTTGTGAGCAGGGCCTTCCTACCTCTGTCTGTCTGTTATTACCCAGTTCTGTTCTATTACTGTTGTTCTAATTGTAAAGCGCAACGGAATATGCTGCGCTATATAAGAAACTGTTAATAAATAAATAACAAGAGACTAATGAGGTGCAGTCAGTCCCTGACATCATGCTCGATATAATATGATAGTTTAATTTGTAGAGATATGGCCCGGCGGGGAGAGGGGGTTGGGGTGTGCTGGTCTCCTACCCAGGCACCTTCTGCACTTCCTGCTCTGCTCTGAAACAGGTCTGACCTGTTTGTGCTGCACATGCCCAGTAATGTATGCTGCGAAAAGTTATTCTTGCTTATATCAGAGAGAGAGAGTGGGGTGGCACAGTGGTATACGGAGAAAGTAAGGGATTATTGTCCCTGTGTCAGTGGGTTAGTATCTCTGTGTGACCTCCATTTGATTCTCTCAACTATCTTTCCTGTATTTTCTCTGTTCTCAAAACGGCATCTGATTGGCTATCCAAAACACGTGACATCCGTGAGCCAATAAGATGCCGTTTTGAGAACTGAGTAAATCCGAGTAAAACCGAATCCGCTCATCTCAAGCATATACTATACTATGTTTTAGTGAAGAGGCAGGCACAATTCATGCTGAGCACCCGGCAGACTGGCAGCTTGTCTCCTCTATTTTTGTATGTAATTTGATAATCCATGGTTAACCAATTAAACACAACACAGCAGCTATGGGATACGGTTATTAGGTCGTCCACACTTAGGTCGACAGTCATTATGTCAACCACTATTGGTCGACATGGTCATTAGGTCGACCTGAACAAGGTCAACATGAGTTTTTCACATTTAAAAAAAATGTTTTAACTTTTTCATACTTTACAATCCATGTGAGCTACGATTGGGAATAGTAACCTGTGCCGAGCGCAGCGGTAGCGGAGTGAAGCGAGCCATGCGCATGGACACGGTGCACTAATTGGGGTTCCGGGTCACTCTACGAAAAAAACGACACCAAAAAAAGTAAAACTCATGTCAACCTTTTTCCATGTCGACCTTGTTCATGTCGACCTAGTGACCATGTCGACCAATACTGGTCAACCTAATGACCCATAGCTGCAACTACATGATAAGCACTATACAAGGTTTACTTTCTGGGCACTTTAAAAACACAGTAATTCAGTGAAACACGAAGGCTATGTGATTGGCATGTTATACTGTACACCCATGTAGTTATAATGCACAAAAGCTGTTTTACAGGTGTACCCACATATAGCACTGTGCCTGTGATGTCCTGGCTAACAAGCAATCTTGTTTGTTCTATTCTAGAATTATGTCCCCACCGTTTTTGAGAACTACACAGCCAGCTTCGAGATAGACAAGCAGAGGATCGAGCTCAATATGTGGGATACGTCTGGTGAGTCTCTGCCTCTGGTATACTTCTGCATACTATCTGGGAACTGGTCAGCGTGGCTGGTGTCCCACTCTCAAACTGGAAATCATTCTTTTTTTGGATGCCCATCAAAATGAGAGAGATATATATATATATATATATATATATATATATATATATATATATATATATATATATATATATATATATATATATATATACATACATACACACGTTGAGTATCCAAATATTCCGAAATACGGACTTTTTTGAGTGAGATAGTGAAACCTTTGTTTTCTGATGGCTCAATGTACACAAACTTTGTTTAATACACAAAGTTATTAAAAATATTGTATTAAATGACCTTCAGGCTGTGTGTATAAGGTGTATATGAAACGTAAATGCATTCTGTGCTTAGATTTAGGTCCCATCACCATGATATCTCATTATGGTATGCAATTATTCCAAAATACAGAAAAATACGATATCCAAAATACCCCTGGTCCCAAGCATTTTGGATAAGGGAGACTCAACGTGTGTATGTATGTATGTATGTATGTATGTATGTATGTATGTATGTATGTATGTATGTGTTCTGTAAAAAAGAGCTACATATACAATGTATGTAAAAGTTTCAAGAACTTGTCCCAACTGAAAATGTCTTAGCTAAGAGTGAGTATTAGTATTATACTAACATGGATAGAGGCATATTATGGGAAGACCTAAATGTCTGATAAATGAGGATACACACAGTATTTGGGGGCTATTTACAAAGCTTTGGAGAGAGATAAAGTGAACGGTAATAAAGTACAGTACCAACTAATCAGCTCCTGGCGTTTTGCAAACACAACCTATAACATGGCAGTTAGTATCTGGTTGCCTGGTACTTTATCTCGGTTTACTTTATCTCTCTCCAAGGTTTAGGAAATAGGCCTCCAAGATACTCCTCACATGATTCAGAGATGGATGCAGTAGGTACAGCTACTGTGTCTTTGGACGCAGCACCAATGAAAAAATATGCAAATGCTGCAGGAGGCGTCCTGTGTTAATAGACACCTTCTGCATGCTTGTGTGATCCACCGCTGCATCCAAAGACGCAGCATTGGATGTGGAACGCTTCCTTTTGCCGTCCCCTTCCCTAAATGTCCGCAGTCTGTCAATCAAGCTACGGCTTAGGGGACACACTGAACAATTACGCAGATGCTCAGTATGGGTCCTGTGCATGCGGAGTTCAGTTAATACCAAAAAACACAGAGATGTACATAAACAATCGGTTTGTTTACATCTCTGTTTTAGCCCCTTAGTTCTTACATACACTTTGAATGTTGTACCATGCTTTCTTAGATGCATCATCTAATATTATAAGCTGAGTGGTTCTATAGAATATTCTGTGCTGCTTTTTTCCACATTCAGGCAATGAAGAGGTTTATGTGAGATCTCAGGTAGCAGCTCTTTCCATATGCTGTGCTTGTCAATAGATCAGATCACAGCAGCATTGTGAAAGCCATTGGAGCACAGAGAGGGAACTTGCATCTGGGGTGAAGGCAAAGGGAGATGATGCGATCATTCAAACAAGTGCTCAAATTCTGGCTTCACTACATTCTGCCACTGACATGGTTTTAACTTCTCATTGTGGCACCAAGCTCTGGATTTTTCCATTTTCTGCAATAGTTCCAAAAAAGTGGTATGGCTTATGGGGACTGTTGTGGATTCAGCAAATGATGAGCATAAAATATACTAATTGAGGGCGTGGTTAGTCAGACTGAGGGTAGTGCTCATGTTGTCCTTATTTGGTATACCCCCCTTCCCCCTATCCACTTCAAATGTTGAAAGGTATGGTCTCTTTTCCCAAGACAGAGGCACACCTAACTGCTATGTATTGCAGTCTGTGGGGCTGATTCGAAAGGTGGATGCTATAGCTACAGCTGCTGTGTCTTAGTATGCAGCGGCTCTTCTAACATATGAAAAAGCCGCAGGAGGAGTCTTGTGTTAGGACACCCACTGACTGCTTCTGTGATTCGCTGCTGCACCTGAAAACACATCATCGGATTCATCTGTATGATCATCGGGATGTCCAGTGAAATCACTCTGCAGGAGTCCATGAAGCTGCGTCCTAGGACGCAGCCACTGTCTTCAGTATGCCCAGAAAACAAGACTGACATGCCCCCATTTTCTGCAGTGCTGCCCTCAAACACCAGAGACATGTCAATCATGCTTCAGCCTTTGGGGCACTACAACTGACATCACAGACACAGATATGCACATGCACAGGTGAAACGGCATTAAAGATTTGTGTAAATATCGGGTTTATAATGTATATGTCTGAATGAGGCTCTATATACGATAGTGTGATCTTTATTGTTGTTGGGAATGAAGAAGCACTGCTCTATTAACAGGTAGTGTCCTTTAAAAGCGGGTGCAGAAATACTGTGATAGAAATACACTAGCAAGCATTGATACGGCAAACACTCATCGGGGAAATCAGCATGCAGTATTTTGTTCCAGCTTTACGAGCACTGTTTATCTTAGCGTGTCAGACATTTTTTGGGCCTGTTTATTTATTGGCCAAAGATATTTTCCATTCTTCCCACACACACAGCAGTGATTTATCCGTCCCCAGATATAGGGACTTTTTTTTTTCTTGTAAATAAAGACAGATTTATATTCAGACTATAAAATATATGATGGTTATTAATACAATTGAAGTTGAGGTGTCCTGTGTAGTAAGAGAATTTAAATAATAAAATTATAATGTTTTGTTCCCCAATATATCAAACGTCTTAGCTTTGGCATATCTGTGTCACAGGACCTACCCACCTCCTCAATGGCAGTGTTACACGACAATGTAAATCACTTTTAATGCTAGTAAGGTCAACCAGCGATTATATATACAGTTATTGGCATTTTGAAACTGTCATAATGTAAAGTAGTAAATGTGTTTTATTCTCAAAGTAACGTCATTATAATACCCTGTTGGTTTAATGTCAAAGGAGTCTATCATTACACATCATTTATAGCCTACTTCATCTTAAAACTAGAGTCTTAACGGGAATTGTAACATTAATAAGAAATTGTAATATGTATATAGATGGAACATCTCCGTAAGCATTGCTCCTTTTTGTCAAAATGATTGCAATTCTTTTACTGCTAAGTGCTTTTAATGATGGTATGTGGTAGAGTTGTAATGCTTCATGTGCTGTGTGAACAATGCATCATATGAGGCAACTATGTATACATGTGATATGTTACAAGGGCGTAACTACCATATGCGCAGTAAGCGCAGCTTCTATGGGGCCCACCTTCCCTGCCGAGGTTATATACATTTTTCACCATCGGTAGATACGTAGAGGCCCTTACAAACTTTTGCCTTGGCTTACAGTATATTAGTTATGCCTCTGGACCTGCTCATTGTAATGTGGTTTAAAATTACCGTATATACTCGAGTATAAGTCGACCCGAATATAAGCCGAGGCACCTAATTTTACCACAAAAACCTGGGAAAACTTATTGACTCGAGTATAAGCCTAGGGTGGAAAATGCAGCTCTAGACGTATGCAGCCCTCATACTGCCAGATATGCCCCCACAGTGCCAGATATGCCCTCATACTGCCACATATGCCCCCTCCCCCCAAGTGCCAAATATGCTCCCCCCCCAGTGAAAGTAACAACTTACCATCCCCGCTCCGGCGCTCCCCCGCTGTCTTGTGAAGGAGGGACACGGAGGGCACAGCGCGCGCCTCTCCTGTGTCCCTCCGGCGGCAGCGGCGTGTGTGTATTAAATGAAGTGCCGGTTCGTGAGCCAATCAGAGCTCACGAACGGGTACTTCCTTTAATAGACCCGCCGCTGCTGTCGGAGACGCTGGAGGGACACAGGAGAGCCGCGCGCTGTGCCCTCCGTTTCCCTCCTTCACAAGACAGCGGGGGAGCGCCGGAGCAGGGATGACTGGAGTATAAGTGCAGTGTGACATGTTTTCCCACTGACTCGAGTATAAGCCGAGGGGGCTTTTTCAGCACAAAAAAAGTGCTGAAAAAGTCTGCTTATACTCGAGTATATACGGTAACTGAAGGGCATTATAATGTTATATATTAAAAACTAGGGCACTATAATGTGGTACAAAATATGAGTTCTAGGCAATATAGTGTGGCATAATATGAGCTGAGTACACTGCTGTATGGCACAACATGAGGTGGGGACACTGAATGTCATAATGTGAATTTGGAGGTACTATTGCATAATGTGTGCTGGCAATCCTATGATGCAACATAAGGTGACCTAAGGCGCTATGGTTCATAAAATAAACTAGGCCACTGCTCTACGGCATAAAATAAACTAGGCACTACTATGGTTCATAAAATAAACTAGGCACTACTATGGGTCAGAAAATGTACTAGGCACTACTATGGGTCAGAAAATGAACTAGGCACTACTATGGGTCAGAAAATGAACTAGGCACTACTATGGGTCAGAAAATGAACTAGGCACTACTATGGGTCAGAAAATGAACTAGGCACTACTATGGGTCAGAAAATGAACTAGGCACTACTATGGGTCAGAAAATGAACTAGGCACTACTATGGGTCAGAAAATGAACTAGGCACTACTATGGGTCAGAAAATGAACTAGGGCACTGTTATATATAATTATGCAGGTTTGGCTGTAGTTGAGTAGTACAATTAATAAAATATATTTTCCTCCTATCCTCTTTTCGCCAGTTAATGTAATGACTGTGATAGTCTAGCCAATGCCATTAAGATACCTCTCGTAATGAGCATTGCATTCATCTTAATGGGAAATGAATGGGGATTGGGACTAAAAATCCTGCTAGGAATTAGAAAAACACTATTACACCCATCTAGGATTGTAGGAGAAGGGAGTACATATTTCTGGGGTTGTTTGTTATTGCTTGTGAGCTAGGTGCAGGGATGTGCCTTAATATTGACCCACATGCAAAAATTAGATTTTGAGTTTGACGATGCAGGTGTCTTCATGGAAATCTATACATGGCAGCGTTTCCAAACCAATCTATACATATAATAAAACTATAAGGGTTGTGTGTAGATCACAATTTTTTGTTGAGAAACTTACTTCTAGGGACTATTTATGAGCTATGGAGATGAAAAAAAAAAATTGTTTCCGAATTTTTGACAGAGCGTTAGGCATCACGCAAAAATTGCTAAATTTATTTTCCTTCACTTCCTTATGTTCCTTCACATCCACAGCATAGCACCTTGAAAAAAAGCTGTAATGGCGTTGAAACATCGGTGCACCTCCACTATGCTAGCACAGTTTGAACTTATTTTAAAAAAATCAGAGGAGTGCCACCTGGTTCTTTAAAGTAAGGATTGGAGATGCCATCCATCTAAGAGAACCCACCTACACACACACATAAAAAAAAAAAAAAAATCTATATATATATATATACACACACACACACACACACACACAATGTATTTCGCACGTAAATCCACTTCTATATCAGTCACTAGTCAGGCAGGTTATCTTGACTCATAAAGTTTCCGTTTGCATGTCAGTCTAGTAGATGGCACACCAAGACAAATACTACATGCTATGGTTACGTACAATGCAAGTTGATATATATCCTAGAGTCACTGGTCATGTTGGCATGCAACCTTTCGGTTTTAGGTTAAGTAGCAACCGATTGGCACTGCTGTCTTTGTAAAATTAGTTCCCATTGAGCAATAACAGACATCCACGCGAGCAAAGCCATGGACAAATGCTAGTTAAAAAATAAAACCTTGTCCTGAGATATTCCATTTACCTTTAAGGGGTGAAGAGTGCATTGTAGGGTTAAATCGAAAATACCCCCATGCTGTGATTGCTACATAGCCTCTAATTTTAATGGGACACCATTTGCACCAGTCAGGTGTATTTTATATGGGTAATCCATTACCATTGTAATAAATACATTGAAACACACCAATGTCAGCATAAAATAAAGGATGTTCCGATTTCCCCTCATTTAGTAGTTACTGAAGACAAACAACTTTAGGAAAGAAGTTTAAACTAAATAAGGAAGTGGTACAGAAAAGGTGGTAGGCACAGCATTTGTACAGATAAAGGGCCTAATTCCGACCCAATTGCTATAGCGGCAGCGATCGTAGCCTGATGCCCTTTGGTGAGTGCGCTTGCGCAGTAGGCGCACTGCACATACGCACCCAGGGAGGTTCAGTGAGATGTGAAAGCATCTCACTGGTGCGATCGCCTGTGCCTGATTGACAGGTAGAGGCGGGAGGAGGCGTGCCAACGCAGGCGTGTCCGGACCGTTGCGGGGAGGGACGTGGCTGCGTGATGGCACACGCAGCCGATGCGACCCAGAACCTGGCGGGTAGCCGCCAGCCAGCGCAGCTAGGCTGTTCAAGTAGGGAGCTACTTTGCAGGTGCGAAAGCAAATTTAGCACTTCTACGATCAGCTCTGAATCACCCCCTAAGTTTCTTCAACTGTAGGCCATGGACAAACAGGATAGTTTTTGCATAATAAAATTAAATGTGTTCATGCATATTCTGTGGTTTACCGTAACTGGCTTGTAGCATTCCTTGTTCTGAAGTTCTTAAACACAGATATTATGGATTAGCACCTAGTGACAATAATGCAATGGAACCTATGGATTTCTTTCAATTTACCTTTATTTAGAACGTTTTAAGGCAGCTGCCATCCATATAAAAAAAGGTAAAAAATGTACATTGTGTATGAATGATATACAGCCTTTTCTTTCTCGCTTTCTAGACTTAAAGAAAAAAAGTACATAATCCACCCATTTTTGCTTGCACTGCCACAATCATGCCCACTTTTTGGCAAAGTACCACCCACTCATGTCAAACTTAGTGAATTGATCCTGTCCCGGTGAACTGAGAATTGGTAGATATCATAGGTGGCAGAGACAGGGCAGTAGAGAGCCAGGCACTTTTTGTTGCATGGCCTAATCACAGGAGGCGTGATCATGTATCCTTAGAGAAAAATACAGGGGGAAAAAAATGGTATTTTAAGCGCCTCCATGGCCACACTACAGCCCAGCACACAGCAGCGTGTGCTGGGCTGAGGAGAAGAGCTGCAGCTGCTGCTGCCAGTTAAGGGGGAAGCGGCCTGGGGCCCTCACTGGGCCCCTCCATGAGGCCTGGGTAATTTGTACCCTCTCCCCCCTCCCCCCCCCTTCCTCTTGGCACCACTGTGCAGAGTAATTCTTCTGAATAGGTATTTCATTCTTTCTTCCTTACTTAGGTATGTACACTTTAATAAACCTCCTATTTGATTTTATTTTTGGTAATATGTTCACAGGACTATAGTAGAAAAAAAAAAGTCCTAAAAAGTGAACATTAATATGATGAGTGAATAAACCTTTAAGCATACATGAGTTATATTGATTGAGCTTGACATCTTGGGAAACAAAGACATTCTTTGCACAGGCTAATATAAACCAGATGTTGACTGTGGAGTAATTTTTGTCTGTTTTTCAATATGAGGCGAAAGTTGGAAAGGAAGAAACTCCTAATAACTTGCATTACTGCAATAAAATTCCTAATTTCAGGTATTTGGCTTGAACAAAGCCTATTTTCCTCACAGGCAGCTATAAAAGATCTACTATATTGTAGCCATGCAGGTGATTGAACACAGAAATGGAAAAGATTATGCTGTTCATTTAGTTTGCTTGTAAAATGAGAGTACTGTAGGTAGACAAGAGCCCAGATAACATTCTCCATTAATTATCTTCTTAACCAGAGGTGATTCTTACATATTATATTAAGTAGGTTAGGTTCTCACTTGCACTGTAAACATGCAGTTATGTCTTGTGTTGTAGATTACCTTAAACTAGCCAAACATGAAGCTTGTGGTGAGATGGCCATTAACAACATCTGTAGCTGACGTGGCACAACGCAAAAGGGCCAAATTCAGTACATATCGACATGGACAAATTTGTTGGTAACCTTACAGCTCATTGAAATAATGCTTCAGTTAACATGAAAAGTGTTGAAATGGAAAGCTATTGTATCGTGTACATAGCATCATACCAATGCCAAAATCCCGAAAGCATGCATCACAATCCCAACGGAGCTTGGGATCCACGTGTCACAATACAGACTCCTGGAATCCCGAACACTCGTATCGGGGTGGTGGAAGGTTAGGGATAGGCATTAGAAGGAGGGTTAGGGTGTAGGGATGGGAAGGGGATGGTTAGGTACCGGGGAGGAGGGAGGTTAGGGTTAGGCACCAAGCAGGGAGGGTTAGGTTTAGGCAGCAGTGAAGGGGAGGTTAGGGTTACTGTATTTTTGCAAAATGCTGGGTCGGCGCGCCCCCCCCCCCCCCCCTTCCTCGGCAGGCGCCTCTGTCAATCTGGCAGGCGCCTCTGTCAATCACCTTGCGTCCGCAACCCTACAGCATGCGGTATATAGTGAAGGGTCACACACGTGCAATATAGACTCATGCGCAGACCCCCTGGATGCGGCCACTATTTGCAAATGCATGGCTGCGTCCAGGTCTGAATAGACCCCTTAGTCACATAAGCTGGCAAACAGCATTCAGTGTATTCCGGCTGCTGGTATCCTCATGGTCAGAAACCCGACACCGGGATCCCAACGGCGTGTTCTGAATGTCCACTCACCACACTTCAGGCCTAGTGGCGACCTTTGGTCGCCACAGGGATATATTCCCCCTCGGGTGGTGGTTTGGACCACCACCTGAGTGGGGATTCCGTGTGGTGGTCGGGTATTGTGACCAGCGGTATTTCACCGGGTGTCTGGATTCCGGTGTCTGTATCCTGACCGCCGGCAGCCGGCAACTTGATTGCCTCCCGGCAAACATGCCAATTTAACTGAAGAGCCTTTTTTTTTTTTTCTTATATCGCTAAGGATTATTTTAAAGTAAATCGAATATGAGTCTTGTACAGGAAGTTGAGTAGATAATAGACCAAATATAAATGTGTCAGATGAATTTACGTTGGTACACCTGTATATCAAAAATCCTTTAGTTTTCCCTCACTTATACATCTTTTTAATACAACACTTTCTTTATTTCCTGTTATTGTAGCTGTCATCTAAGCACAAAATAGAAGCAGCCTTCAGCTCTCAGGTTTTTTTTTGTTTTATTCTTTGCACAGTTCAGATTTGTGCAACATAGTTTCCAGTTTCTATGGAAATATCTCAACATTGTTACTTTTAATGAAGACATCAATTTGTCATAATATAAATGCCAGTTCCAGATAAATGTATTTGTAATTACCACTATTTTTTTTTTAAACTCTTTATTTAATACCAGGAGAGACAAAAAAAAATATACAGAACAGATTCAGTTGTACAACATCAAAGTGAAAACCAGTCTCCGTGGAGTTTAAAAAAAAAAAAATCTTCAGTGTACAGATAAACAAACAAAGAAGTCCTACAAGAGGGGACCTATTACAAGAGAGAGAGAGAAACATGGAGGAGCAGAAGGAAGAGAAAAGAAGGTGGGGGCGGGGGGAAAGTAGAAAAGAAGTACAGATGCAAAGTGCAGGGCCGATTTAGGCCATGAGGAGGGAAGTATACCAAGGATAACAGTATATAATGTATAAATATATACCAATATAGATATATGTATATGAGTCAGGCATTGGGCAATAACTATCTAACATTGAGCAGAGCCAGATGGCGTCCGGAGGGAGGATCCAGGAACAGTATGGCTAGGTATACGTAAGTAGGATGAACATAGGAATATGTCGCCTATCAGTGTGGGGGAGACGACATAAGCAACCAGGGGCCCCAGACGAGTTCAAATTTATGGGGACAGTCATGCAGATAAGTAATCTTCTCCATATTGGCCACGAACCAAATATAATTGTACAGGGCAGGGATAGTAGGCGCAGCGGGGGCCTTCCAATTTTTAGCGATTAAAAATTTAGCAGCCACAAACACATATGGGAAAACAGTTTATTTAGGAGAGGTTCAAGATCGTAATTACCACTATTTATTTAGTAAATAGTAATAATTATCTTGTATATAAATGACATTGTTTTATTATACAACATATTTATGGCATATTAATAATAATAAAATAATAATTTATGGCATATGCACTCTGTACTTAAAACTGTAGGGATGTTAGTAGTCACCAATTGAATTCTATGACTATATAAATCATTGTGACTCAGACCAAGTGCTTTTCCACAGGTTACAGAATTTAGTGGTAACTAATAGTATATACATTTTGCAGTAGGGATAAATTAACTGTTATAACCAAGTTTTCCTGACATGATCTATGACATAAAAATTAACTATTTATATGGATATTATTTTCAGAGGTTTATCTGTATATTACACCAGTTGCCTATTATTATTATTATTATTATTATTATTATTATTATTATTATTATGTAAGATACCACAGTGCTGTACAGCGGGGAAAACAGTGCCTAAATTAGACAAAGATACAAGGTAGACAATTAACTGCAAATGTTAAACAAACAAAAAAGTCTCATGAGGCAGTTTACAATCTAGTGTGAGAAGGCAGTGATGAAAGGAGCGAGTATGGTTCATATTGGTTATAATAAGATGTAAAGGCCAGCGTATAGTCTGACCAGTCTTCCTTGAGCAATCAATAGATGTGTAGGGGTTTTGGAGAACAGTATTTCTGGTGGGAGTGAGATGTGATTGGGAGACAGAAGACAAGGCACAAGTTATGGGCAGATCTAAAAGGACTTGAGAGAGATTACTTCAAGATTCATCTTAAGCTATATGAAAGGGCAGGACTGACTAGCTGATAAATATACTGTGCTATAAGTACTTGAGGTGTTTGGCAATGAAGGTACACACTGCAACAGGCAGCACACAGTCTAGATGTACAGATGTGTCCGCATACACCTTTCCAATCTCCCGCCATGTATGGCACAGCTTTGCATGCCAAGACTCAGAGATTTGGCCATACTTTCTTTATTTTATTTTTCTTCCTTAATTTACTTCTATAATAGGCTACTCCTATACGTAGTATATTATGGAAAACAAATTTTTTTAAATCCATCTACTTGCTACTCGTACACAAAAGCTTAGCCATGCTATGGCGCGCCAAAATGGAAAAAAAGAAAAGGTGTATGTGGACACATCTGTATGTATGTCATACTGCATCAGGCAGCATTGTATACACAAACTATAACACACACATTAGGTAGCTGTGTAGATGGACACTATGGGGCCAATTTATCACCATTCTCATCTGAAGATGTGGATGTGATCAAATGGACCCAGTTTACAATGCGATTATTGATTATATTGCATGGATGTACTAAAAATCACATGCAGGGACAGAGCTTGCGAGAAAGCTCTGTTCCTCTGATGCCACTACGCAACATTATCGGGGTTATATTTGTGTGAAAAATACTCTGGTTATGTGCTGCCGCCCGACATTGCCAACGCTACCACTGCCACTGGCACCCCCCTCCCTGTTGTAACAACACCTCACCCCCAGCCCCGCTCTGCAGCTCATACTCACTAGGCAGGGATCGGTGATCGGAGCTCCTGGAGGGCTGCCGATCATCGGGGCACTCTGCTGCTGTGACCTCCGGTGATGTAATGAGAACTGCTGATTTGCAGCATCACTTTACTGCATTGGGGGTCACAGGAGCAGCAAGTAGACCTGATGACCGGCAGCCAGCACTGGATCCCCAATCACCAGTCCCTTGGTCGGTGAGTATGATAATATAAATAAATTAAAAAAAAAAAAAAAAAAATATATATATATATATATATATATATATATTATAATATATATATAATTTTTTCTCCACAGTGATCAGCTTGTGTGTCCAACGGACTGTCGCAGGAGATGCGTGTGACGTCACGCAGCCGCCGCAGCCTGCCCCCACAATGGTCCAGACACGCCTGCGTTGTCTGGGCTGCGCCCCACCAATGGCGTTCTAGTGCTTTTGGCACGCCCCCTCCCGCCCCGCGACCGCCTCTGCCTTTCAATCATGATGCTTTTAGCATCTCACTGGGCTCCAGGCGCAAAGGGCTTTAGACTGCGATTGCTGCAGCGAAGATAACCTAAGATAGTATCAGCCACACGGCTGCTACCTGTCATGTTACAGGCTGTGTTTGAAAATTGACATGATCTGATTTGCTGGCTGGCATCTCTCTATTTCATCTCTCTCAAGGCTTAGTACATATGCTGTATCTCTCTCCAAGGTTTTATATGTCTCCCCCACAGTGTCAGACATTACTGCACACATTGCATCTTAACAAACCACAATAAACAAAATCTTACTTTAAACAGCCTTGAAGTATTTATTTAAAAAGCCATATAATTACAGGCAAATTAAGAAACTATTAAGATGTAGCCCAGGCAGACTAAATACCTGAGTATGTTTTGAGCTAAGATTCTCCATTCTCTGAAAATATTATAGGAAGGTAATGAGGGAATTTCTTTACACAACGCTGCCCGTATACTGCTAATGATCCCGTTTTTATAGCGGCAGTTAAGCTGTACAAGGCCTGCATTAATTGCTCCTCTGTGTTCTCGCTCCAGGGCGGCTTATTATGTCGTGTGTTTTCAACTTGATATTATTGCAACAGGTTTTTGGGGGCAGATTAATTACATATGTGAGTTATGGCAATTGTGTGATTACCTGTGATCTCCTCTGCTCTTGAGATCAGTGAGTTATGGAGCTCACCTCCTTCATAAAATATTTTTTTGAAAACTAAAAACAGATTAGGGTGGTCATTCCGAGTTGTTCGCTCGTTGCCGATTTTCGCTATGCTGCGATTTGTTGCTAAATGCGCATGTGCAAGGCACTCAGGGCGCATGCGCTTAGTTATTTAACTAAAAACTTAGTAGATTTGCTGTGGATCCTGCAGCGCTTTTCAGTCGCACTGCTGATCGGTGAATGATTGACAGGAAAGGGGCGTTTCTGTGTGGTAACTAAGCGTTTTCCGGGAGTGTGCTAAAAAATGCAGGCGTGTCAGGGAAAAATGCGGGAGTGTCTGGAAAACAGGGGATTGGCTGGCCGAACGCAGGGCGTGTTTGTGACGTCAAACCAGGAACTAAACTGACTGAGCTGTTCGCAATCTAGGAGTAGGTCTGGAGCTACTCAGAAACTACAAGAAATGATATATTAGCAGTTCTGCTAATCTTTCGTTCGCTATTCTGCCAGAGGGCGGCGGCCTAGCGTGTGCAACTCGGAATGAGGGCCTATATACGGTTTTATGTTTTCTCCATGTTGTGTGACTTAATCTGTGTATGGAGCACAATGGAACATAAATTGGAAAAAAGTTGCAGCTACTACATTGTATCACTTTGTATACAAATTCAGGGACTCATTCGCACACAGATATAAAAATAGGATTTTAATTACCTAACGGTAAATCCTTTTCTCGTAGTCCGTAGGGGATACTGGGAATCCATTTAGTACCATGGGGCATAGACGGGTCAACTTGGAGCCATGGGCACTATAGAAGTTTGATAACGTGTGCTGGCTCCTCCCTCTATGCCCCACCTACCAGACTCAGTCTAGGAAACTGTGCCCGAGGAGACGAACATACTTTGAGAGAAAGAAATAAGGAAAGTGGTGAGATTTTGAACCAGCACAACCATAACAAGAGGAAAGCCATGCTAACCAAAGTTAAAAAACCGTTCAGATGCTGCTGTTCCTAACAACAGTACTTAAACAAGTAACCGTGCAGGAAGAACGAAGCATCGTGTGTGCGCCCAGTATCCCCTACGGACTACGAGAAAAGGATTTACTGGTAGGTAATTAAAATCCTATTTTCTATTACATCCTAGGGGATACTGGGAATCCATTTAATACCACGGGGGAAGTACAAAAGCTCCCAAACCTGGTGGGAGAGTGCTGAGATTCCTGGAGAACAGATTGACCAAACAGAGGCCAAGGTATTGAACTTGTAAAATGTAGCAAACGTGTTTGAACCCGACCAAGTAGCTGCTCGGCAGAGCTGTAATGCCAAGACCCCCCCGGGCAGCCGCCTGAGAGGAACCCACCAACCTCGTAGAGGGGGCCTGTACAGATTTCGGAATCGGCAAACCTGCCGTGGAATAAGCATGCTGGATAGTGAGCCTGATCCAGCGTGCATTTGACTGCTTTGAAGCAGGACACCCAATCTTATTGGCATCATATAGAACAAACAGCGAGTCCGATTTCCTGCGACAAGCAGTGTGCTTTACATATACCTTCAAAGCCCTTACAACATCCAAAGACTTTGAAGTAGCAGACACCACCTTAGGAAGGAATTGCTGACTAGTCCTGAGACCAGCTCTGTCCTCATGGACAATTAAGTAGGGGCTCTAGTGAGACAACGCCCCCAGCACCAATACGCGCCTTGCCGAAGCCAAGGCCAACAGCGTGACTGTTTTCCACGTAAGATATTTTATGTCTACCTCCTGTAACGGTTCAAACCAGTCAGATTGGAGACCGTTTCTGAAATTCCACCATAGAATATTGTCTGCTCTCACACTAAGAGACCTATTTCTTCCAGATACGATGGTAATGTTTTGACGTTACCCCCTTCCTGGCTTGGATAATAGTCGGGATGACCTTGTCAAGAATCCCTCTCCTGGCTAGAATGAGCTGTTCAACTTCCATGCCGTCAAATGTAGCAGTGGTAAGTCTTGATAAACGACCTGGCCCTGTTGCAGAAGATCCTCTCGAAGAGGCAGAGGCCACGGATCTTCGATTAGCATCTCGAGAAGATCTGCATACCAGGCCTTTCGTGGCCAGTCCGGAGCAATGAGAATTGCTTGAACTCTTTCCTTTTTTATTCTTTTGAGAATTCTTGGGATCAGGGGAATGGAACAAGTACACCAGCCGGTAGACCCACGGAGTTGTCAGGCGTCGACTGCTACAGCTTGTGGGTCCCTCGACCTGGACCAATACCATTTGAGCTTCTTGTTGAGTTGAGAGGCCATCATGTTGATTTGTGTATAACCCCACCGACGTGTCAGCCACTGGAACACCTCCGGGTGGATGCCCCATTCCCCCGGGTGCTGGTCGTGTCTGTTGAGGAAATCTGCTTCCCAGTTGTCTACTCCAAGAATGAAGATCGCCGACAATGGCACAGCGTGTTTTTCCGCCCAGAGGAGAATTCTTGACACCTCTACCATTGCGGCTCTGCTTTTCCTTCCGCCCTGTTGGTTGATGTAAGTCACCGCTTTCACATTGTCCGACTAAACTTAAATGGCCTGATTCTGAAGAACAGATGAGGCCTGCAGAAAGGCGTTGTAGATAACCCTGAGTTCCAGGATGTTTATTGGAAAAACGATTTCCTGACGACCATCTTCCTTGAAACTGCACCCCCTGGGTGACTGCACCCCAACCTCTTGAGGCTTGCGTCTGTGGTTAGAAGAATCCAATTCTGAATCCTCTATCAAGCCCTGAGGAAGAGATTGGACGATCTCGAAACGCGTTGGCTATTTGGACACATCAGGAACTCGAACCCTTCATCCACTGGACGTCTGCCTTTGTGACCAAGCTTTGGAGCCAGAGCAGGGTGAAGTCTGGACCACTCTGCTTTTTATTAACACCTGCGGCTCCTTAGCTACCACTCCGGTATGCTTTCCATTTTGTTTGAATTGGTAAATTGAGCTGTTTTGAATACTCATCCTTATCCATCGAGGGGTTTATAACCTGTCAGTAAGCCTTGGAGCCCAAGCAGGGTGTATCAATCAACCATCCTGCTTCCTGTAACACCTGTGGCTCCAAGCTTACCATTTTGGTATGCTTTTATTTGTATCCATGTGATAAATGTTTTGTTATTAAATTATGTTTTATTGAAAACACCGGTATTCAGACCAATATTACATCATCGGATTCACTATCCAACAACTTAGATGATCATTGCTTTGGTCACGACACCCCACCACTGAGAGAGGGCGCCACGGCTACACCACCCCATTTTTTGCCATTTCTAATTTTTTGGGGAAAGAGGAAATCCCCTGAGGCGTACCCTAGGCTGCCCACTCCCTCTCTTGCGCCCAATAGGTTTTCTCGCAACCCCTTTTTTCAAACCT
This sequence comes from Pseudophryne corroboree, assembly GCF_028390025.1. NCBI lineage: Eukaryota > Metazoa > Chordata > Amphibia > Anura > Myobatrachidae > Pseudophryne > Pseudophryne corroboree. Next base: position 393,015,409 of record NC_086446.1, on the reverse strand, counting down.
GAACCTTCAACCCTCCACTAGGTGAGAAATTTGTAGCCACCACAGAAGGGAGATCCTGGCTTTTGGCGCAAGATGAATCCTCTGATGCATGTGAAGATGCGATCCGGACCATTCCTTCACTCCCTGTCTGCAGAGTAGCAGCATCATCTCTGCCATCACTTTGATGAACACCCTCGGTGCCATGGAGAGACCAAATGGCAGGGCCTGAAACTGGTAGTGACAGTCCTGCAGTGCAACCCGTAGATAAGCCTGATGAGGTGGCCAGATCAGAATGTGAAGGTACGCATCCTTGACATCCAGAGATGCTAGGAATTCCCCCTCTTCCAGACCTGAGATCACTGCTCTCGGAGACTCCATCTTGAACTTGAACACTCGTAATTATGGGTTCAATGACTTGAGATTCCGAATCGGTCTTCACGAACTGTCCGGTTTCGGAACTACAAACAAGCTGGAATAGTATCCCTTGTTTTGTAGAACTGGAACAATGACCTGGGGCTGTAACAGTTTTTGAATGGCTTCTTGTGAGGTTATTCTTTCTTCCTGTGAAACTGGTAAGCCTGATTTGAAGAATCTGTGAGGTGGGAGATCCTGGAACTCTAGCCTGTAGCCCTGGGATATAAGGTCTATGACCCACGGATCCTGGCAAGATCTTGTCCAGGTGTGACTAAAGAATTTTATCTGGGCTCCCACCTGCATGTCTCCCAGGCATTGCAGTCCACCGTCATGCGGAAGGCTTGGAGGAGGCAGAGCCAGGGCTCTGTTCCTGTGAACCAGCAGCTGCTGGATTGCGTGGTTTACCTCTAGCACCCCTGGCGGCGGTAGAAGAACCTCTGGTCTTGGCCCAAAACTTTGCAGTCCAAAAGGACTGTAAATTTGGTCCCGAGTAGGCCTTTCTAGCTGGCGGAGCTGCAGAAGGTAGATATGTGGATTTACCCGCAGTAGCTCGCGAAATCCACTTGTCGAGTTTGTCGCCAAATAAGGCCTCACCTGTGAAAGGCAGGCCTTACACACCATTCTTGGAGTCTGCACGGGCAGTCCACTGACGTATCCATAATCCCCTACATGCTGACACTGCCATAGCTGTGGTGCGTGCATTAAGCAAACCTGTCTCCTTAATGGCTTCCACCATAAAGTTTGCAGAGTTTTGTATGTGTTGCAGGGGTAAAACAATTTCCTCTTGAGGTAAGGTGTCTAACCCCTCAATTTTAATTACCAGACCATTTAGCAATGGCTCAAGTAATCCACCCACATGCTATAGTGGGTCTCTGGGCCACCCCTGCAGCTGTATACAAAGATTTCAATGTAGTCTCATTCTTACGATCAGCTGTATCCTTTCGGGAGGCTGCACCAGGCACAGGTAGCACTATTTTACGTGAGAGCCTGGAGACTGATGTATCCACGATCTGTGGATTTTCCCATTTCCCCCCCCCCCCCCGTCCCCCTATCCTCAGGAGGAAAAGGAAAAGATGATAACCACCTAGGAATTTTAAATTTCTTATCTGGATTAACCCATGGTTCTTCAAACAGGGTCTTTAGTTCCTTTGACACAGGAAAAGTGGCTGAGGATTTTTTCTTTATATTAAAGTAAGATTCCTCACACTGCTCGGTCACCTTATCAGAGATATTTAGGACTTCTCTGATAGAATCTATGAGAGCCTCTACACCTTGCGACAGAGTACCCTCCCCTACCTCTATGTCCACCTCCCCTTCCTCCATTTCTGTCCAGTCATTATAAGAGTCAGAATGCAGGAGATGGGCCAAAGTACATTTTTGCGGACCAATGGTAGAGGACTGAGACGCTGGTCCTGAGTACTGAGTTCTCTTGCATAAACTCAGTCATAGACTGTCTTAAGTATTGCATCTCTTGCTCATTATGAGATAATTTAGTAGAGATAGTGGAAATCATCCCCCTAAGGGAGTCCAGCCATGCTGGCTCCGCCCCACTAGCCTGAGAGGATACTACACTGAGTACACACTAGTGAACCCCCTGCATAAGAGGAACACCATGCCTTACATGAAACACACACTTTGCCTGACAGACTGCAGCAGTGACAGCACACACGCACAGGAAAAGGTTAAATGCACAATTAACCTACAAAGAGCCCTTCTCGAGAGACACAGAGAGAGGATAGAACCAGCACACGGCGCCCTTATCACTAAAGCCAAGCTTAGCCGGGTCACAGACTAAGTACCTATATTAGGGACTTGGTACACTAGTATATAGCTCCCCCCCCCCCCCCCCCCCTGCTATGACCCCCTGGTACCACTGAGGTAATCTGGAGGCTCTCCGGAGGAGTTGAGCATCCGTGTAGCCAGCATCTTTGTTGCTGCAGTAAGGGAAAATGTGGCCTGTGAGCTGCTGGATCCGCTCATACTGAAGCCCCACCCCTTCAGTGGCGCGCGGTCTTCTCGCTTTTCTTTATATACTGGTTTAGTGACTAAGTGCATATATGGACTAAGCCCCCTTTTAAGCCTGTATTGCCAGTCTGGGTACTGTGTACACAACAGTGTACTAAGTCTGTAGACTCCTTGCGCCCCGTGTAGAAGCCGTGCGTCTCCGTACCCTAATGCCACCATAATGGCCGGCGACTCGCTAACTAGGACGCCGGCTTCACTCTTCTGGCTCTGTTAGGGGTGCTGCGGGAATGTACGCTCGCCGTGGTGGGGCTTGCGAACAGTTCCCTCAGGAGCTAGCGTCCTGTCAGCGAGGAACGGGACCATTAACCCTTAGTGGGGTAAGTCCCACGAAGCAGGCAGGTTGGTGCCATCCAGTCCTACCTGAAAATAACAAACTTTGAAAATAAATGCAGAAAACTCTTCAGAAGCTTCCAGAGATGTGACCGGCTCCATCGATCACATTTTCTAAACTGAGTCTGGTAGGAGGGGCATAGAGGGAAGAGCCAGCACACGTTATCAAACTTCTATAGTGCCCATGGCTCCAAGTGGACCCGTGTATACCCCATGGTACGAAATGGATTCCCAGTATCCCCTAGGATGTAAGAGAAAGTACTTGATCTCATATCAAATTAATCCGCACGGTCTATCGGTGGGAGCTAGCCATATCGCATTGCAACTACAATGCATTTTCGGCAAAAAGTATGCAAAAAAGACTTTCAGCGCTAGCAAAGTCTCACGGGAACTGACACGCCGAGAGGGGCTGCTTGGAGTGGCAAATTTCCCATTAGGCATGTGCCTAGGGGCGGCACTTGGATGCTTGTGTTGGTACTGTCAGCCCAAAAAGTACCAGTAACTGCAAAATATTTCCACTGTACAGTACCATATGTCATCTTGAATGGAGTGTAAGCAGGTAGGACATGCACATACTGCCCCTGTAAGTTATCCTACTTAGTAAATATGTATACATAATAATAAAAACATGTCCTAGTTAGTGGCCTTTTTTTATTTGATTAAATTGGCTATTATCAAATGGGGTCTTATAACCAATCAATACAAATAATTAAATTAGGCAGGTGGGGGGCAGGGGCATTACTGTGGTGCCTAGGGGTGTCCTGATCCTTAAATCCACCCCTGACTATTTGGCGCAACTGCAGCAATGATGAGGACACAGCTGTAGATCATAGCCAATCGGCATTGGTTATAAACCGCTAGCCAGGATAGGTTTGAGGTATCTGCTCAGGTGTGGTGTGAGACACACACTTTATTCCTGCTTTGCTATCCAAGGTGGGCAACCATTACGTCTGCATCATGTAATCATAGCTTTAATTATGCTTTATGTCTCACAGCACAAATAAATGTTCAAGAGCCACTTATCTAAAGGAGCCCTTAAACACAGAGTTTAGCTTCTGTTTAATTCTTTTTTATTTTTTTATTTTTTTGCATAATAAAATGCAATATTACAAATCCCTTAAATACCTCTGACTGATGATGATTACAGTTTGAACAGATTTCTAACTCTACTAATGCCTCGCTGATACATTATTCAAAGACTCCTAATTACTGCCTGCGTTAATTGATTATTGGTTCAATAGCCTTCTGTCTGTGTATTCTGTTTATTGATTTTTAAGTAACATTAACTACTGTTATGGTTTCTCTTAACTCTTCGCATGCTGAGAGCCTCAATGCAAACTTTACATTAGTGAGATTTGGAGATATTTTGAAATATCCTGTAATTTCAGCGGAAATGTTAGAAGTAATAAATAATGTGGATTATAACTCTGCTTTCTCTCCATTTCAAGTAAATATTTGAAAGACACAATCTATGTTTAAAGGGCAAAGTGCAGTAATTATGGTACAGTTGTGACCATGTTACAATAATACTGCAATAGTACAGTGCTGTTACACAACTTGTACTCTCATTTATCATAATAACACATTTTACATGCATTAAGTTAGCCAATATATCCTTCCCAGGACTACGTTTGTGTTTGTAGCCTTCAACTTGTAATGACAGTGGGATTGGATTTACCTCAGTGTTAGCTATAGGAACTTAATGTGTCATACTCCAACCTTAGTGGATGTGACCATCGAGATACGTACCATGTGCTGAGGACGAGATGCCGGCTGTCGTTATGCCGACAGGGGGATCCCGTCCGCTACTGGCACAGTAATATTCTCCCTCTATGGGTGTCATGGGCACCCACAGAGGGAGAATAGCCTGTGTCGCCGGTATTCTACCCGCTGTCGAGTTTCTGGCTTCGGTGTGTTGTGACCGTGGGGATCCCGACTGGCAGTATTTTAACCGCTTCCCCCACTATCTGCTTCTTTCACATTTCATATAACAAATGGTTCTGTACCAGAGTGAAATGTGTTGACACTGCCCTGCACACAGCTTAATCCATGCTAGTTCATTTTTTCTCAATCTCTTAGTTCATCTTTCTTGGCGGAGGTAACAATTTGGCTATTTGTACAGGAAAATAAGTTGACATTCCAATGAAGCTGTAACCATGCCTAATTCCTCAGTGCAGGATACATTTTTGCGGTGATATTTTCTAATCTAAAATGCATTTTTTACTCTATTAACATGGCAATCCAGGTTAGCACTTCAGGAAAAGAAAATGATCCATCACAGAACATTACTTCTACTTGCACAATACATTTTTTTTTTTTAAAGCCTTTTAATCAACATAAAAACATCTACTCACAAGATTCAGGAAAATATTTTAGGAACATGAAGACATTGGGGTTAACAATTCCAGTTTATGCTACTCTACAATAGATCAGACACCTCATAAGGCATATGTTAGAGAGAGATAAAATACCAGCCAATCAACTTCTAACTATCATTTTTCAAAAACAGCCTGTAACATTGGAGTTAGGAGCGGATTGGCTGGTACTTTATTTCTCTCCACTGTATTACTCTCCAAGGCTTAGTACATCTCCTCACATATGAGAAAAATGTAAAGTGCATTGTTGGTACATAGGGGGTTGATGTAACAAACAGGGTAGAAGTAGGATTTATTGCAAGTTGCCCATTGCAGTGAATCAGTGTCTTCCTATCATCTTATAGAATGCACTTGATAAATGCTACATCAAAGATGATTGGTTGCTATGGGCTACTTCTCTACTAGTCCACTACTCCTCACTTTTCACATTGGATACATCAACCCTATAGTTTCAAAAGGTTTGTTTGTTTGTTTGTTTGTTTATTGTTTGTTCTTTTCCCTATAAATCTGGTGCATTTTCTGTTGCAGATTTGTAGCATAGTTTCTTTCAGATGATGCTGAAATATGTGCTTCCTGAGTTCCCCTTATTACCGTATATACTAGAGTATAAGCCGACTTTTTCAGCGCTTTTTTTTTTGTGCTGAAAAAGCCCCCTCGGCTTATACTCTAGTCGGTGCAGGGAAGGAGTGGGGACACGGAGGGCAGTGCAGTGTGAAGGAGGGACACGGATGGCATAGCGTGCGCCTCTCCTGTGTCCCTCCTGCGTCTCCGGCGGCAGCGGCGGGTCTATTAAAGGAAGTACCCGTTCGTGAGCTCTGATTGGCTCACGAACCGGCACTTCATTTAACAGACCCGCCGGAGATGCAGGAGGGACACAGGAGAGGTGCGCACTGTGCCCTCCGTGTCCCTCCTTCACAAGACAGCGCGGGAGTGGCGGAAGATAAGTAACTGGCACTGGGGGAGCATATTTGGCACTTGGGGGAGGGGGCATATCTGGCACTATGAGGGGGCATATCTGGCACTATGAGGGGGCATATCTGGCAGTGTGGGGGCATATCTGGCAGTGTGGGGGCTGTGTACGGCTAGAGCTGCATTTCCCACCCTAGGCTTATACTCGAGTCAATAAGTTTTCCCAGGTTTTTGTGGTAAAATTAGGTGCCTTAGTTTATATTCGGGTCGACTTGTACTCGAGTATATACGGTATTTGCATTCTTTTTAATATAGTGTCAGCCCACACAATGGCAGGCCTACTGTATTTATGTAGATGGTGCATTCTATTGAGCAAAACTTGTGGCAGCGCCCCGTGACAGACTATACTGTATGTACTGTGTTTTACTTTTAAGTATTTTGGAAGTTTCAATGTTGAGATAAACACACAAGCTCTTTTCATCACTGGAAACTAGAAGGCTATAGTAGCCACTTGCTATAGCCCTGTGCTGAGAGTTCTGCCCCACTGACCACTGGAATAAAAAAAGGGCATTCACAATACTCCATTATACGTCTTTATAGTATTATAGTAGCCAGATCATGATAACATTCAAAGCCATGTTGCAGGGAGGCAGAGGTGACAATTTTCCCAGGCTGCCCCTTGTTTACAAGAAGCCAGCTCTCTATTCCTTTTACTGTGGAAGGTTTTTAGCTTGGCTTTTTAACATTTGTTTTCACACTCCTCCACTCCCATCCCTGCTGGGGACAATGGTTCACTCAGAGCTGTATCATTCTCATGCTAATTTCATGGCGTTTCCCCAGAAGCCTTTGCTGAACTTTGCAGCAGCCAGTTCTCAGTCCCTTTTGTCAAAAGAACTGGAAGTAAAATAGTTGTGTTTATCAGAGCAAGACAACAACCCCAATATGCCCTGAATAAAGGATTCTGGGAGAATGTGATTTGAGTTACTTTGCTTTTATAATTCATATTGTTCAAATATGTCTGTTAAGTTCTTTCTTCCCCAGCTGTTAATGTAATCTTCTTTCTTCAAACAAAAATAGTTGTGTGTTAACTTTTTTCTGTTAAATATTTATATGGTTTTACATAAAACTGCATAAGGTTCCTCCCACCACTGAATGGCGCTTTGCCAATAAATTACTTAACTAAATAAACCATAGACTCTGGACACTTACTAAACCATTTCCTACATTAAAGCTCATTTCTATTTCGTCCTAGAGGATGTTGGGCCGCTCAAAGAACCATGGGGATCTGCAGGAGACGTGCACTTTAAGACTTTCAAAAGGGGCGTGATCTGGCTCCTCCCTTTATATCCCCCACCAGACTCCGTTTTAGAAATGTGCCCGGACGAGACACAGAGCACTAGGAGGAGCTCCTAGAGTTTCTCTGAAAGACTTAATGTTAGGTTTTTTATTTTGGGGAGATCTGCTGGCTACAGACTCCCTGCTTCGTGGGCAAGAGGGGAGAGCAGTCTAGACCCACTTCTGATGAGTACCAGGGCTCTGCTGCTGCTGACAGGATGCCTTCAGCTCCTGAGGGGAGACGAACGCCGGGCTCTCCTGGATGCTCCCTCCCACAGCTTGCCGTCCCCCCTCTTCAAGTCAGAAGACAGGTGAGTATAAGAAGAAAGAAGACTTCTCTTCATCTTTCAAGACGGCATTGTAGAGGTACCGTACAGCGGCTATGCACAGTGCGCGCCATGCTCCCGCTGAGTACACACCGCTGGGGGGGGCACCCTGGGGAGCATATATTACCTCATATATAAGGCTGGCATAATCTTACAGTGCCCTGGCACTGCCCGCTAACCCCCGCCGGCATATAATTAAATAATAAAAGCGGGAAGAAGCGCGCCATGTTGGGGGCAGAGCTTCTTCCTCACTGGCGCCATTTCCTCCTCCACAAACTGAAGTCGCTGGTCCTTCCTCTCCGCAGCAAGTACCAGGGGGCTAAAAAGACATAGAGGGAGCATATTTATTTATGTAAAACAAGCGCAGACAGCTCTGGGACATCTTTGGTGTTCACAGACCTGCTTATTTGGCGCTGGGGTGTGAGCTGGCTATTTCCCTTTGTGTTCCCTCACTGCTTGGTGTGTGTGCTGTTTCTCAGGTGTCGACATGTCGCAGGCTGATTACTCCTCTCCGGGGGACGATTTGTTGGGGACACCAAATGTTTTGGGAGTGGCCATGTCGGCACCGCCGACTGCAGATTGGTTAAATACTTTGAATGCTTTGCATGCTAGTGTCACATCATTAAATCAAAAGTTTGATGAGTCTGCGTCTCAATTCCAGGTGTGGAAGAGAACAGTAGAGGACGCTTTATTACAGTTGTAAGACTCTGCAGGGTCACACAAACGTAGTTTTGACCAATTAGTTGACACAGGTACCGACACGGACTCTGATGCCGATGTCGATTATGCTGATTCCAGATTAGATCCGAGATTGGCTAAGAGTATTCAGTATATGATTGTAGCTGTTAAAGATATCTTGAATATTAATGAGGACCCTATTACACCTGAAACCAGGGTCCTGATTTACAAGGAGAAAAAGCGCTCGGTAACTTTTCCTCCTTGTTTTGAACTGAACGCTCTCTTTGATAGCATTAGAAATAACCCTGATAAAAAGTTTCAGATTCCTAAAAGAATCAACGTGGCATACCCTTTTCCCGAGTCGGATAGGGACCCGTGGGAGAATCCCCCCACTGTCGACAAAGCCCTGGCGCTTTTGTCAAAACAGGTAGCCCTCCCTGCAGCTCAGTCGACGACTCTTAAGGAGCCGGCGGACCGTAAGCAGGAGGCTACCCTGAAGGCTATTTTCACTACTACAGGGACGTTGCTCAGGCCTCTTATTGCGTCCGCGTGGGTCAGTAGTGCTATTGAAAAGTGGGCAGACACTTTATCTTCTGATTGGGAGAATCTAGATAGAGATTCCATCCAGGTGATGCTGGGTTATGAGAGATGCAGCTGCATACTTGAAAAGAGGCTGTACGTGACGCTGGCCTCCTTAGTGCTAAGGCGAATGCTATGTCCATTGCGGCTAGACGTGCGCTTTGGACTCATCAGTGGAATGCTGACGCTGATTCCAAAAGCAATATGGAATCCCTTCCCTTCAAGGGAGGAGAACTTTTCGGTGAAGACCTTGCTGATTTAGTGTCAGCAGCTACCGCGGGTAAATCTACCTTCTTGCCCTCGGTTCCTACGCAGCAAAAGAAACAGCCAAATTATCAAATGCATTCCTTTCGGCCCAACAAGTATAGAAGGGGCCGAGGCAACTTCTTTCTGGCTACCAGAGGTAGAGGTAGAGGAAAATGGGCACCCGCCTCCTCGGGTGTCCAGGAGCAGAGGTCCTCCCCGGCTCCTCCTAAACCCACCGCATGACGCCGGGTCCCCATTACAGGGACCCGCTCAGGTGGGGGCACGTCTCAGGTTTTTCAGGCAGGTCTGGGTTCGCTCGGGTCTAGACCCTTGGGTGTTGAAGATTGTATCCCAGGGGTACACACTGGAGTTTCAAGACGTGCCCCCTCGCCGGTTTTTCAAATCAGCCTTGCCAGCTTCGCTGCAGCAAAGGGAACTAGTCTGCGGTGCAGTACAAAAATTGTGTCTAAATCAGGTTGTGGTCCCGGTACCCCTAGATCAGCAGGGGCAGGGCTTTTATTCAAGCCTGTTCGTGGTGCCGAAGCCGGACGGCTCGGTGAGACCTATTGTCAACCTGAAATCTCTCAACTTATTCCTAGAGAAATTCAAATTCAAGATGGAGTCTCTCAGAGCGGTGATCTCCAGTCTGGAGGAAGGAGAGTTCATGGTCTCCTTGGACATAAAAGACGCTTACCTTCATGTCCCCATTTATCCTCCTCACCAAAGATTCCTGAGGTTTGCTATCCAGGATACGCACTACCAGTTTCAGACGTTGCCGTTTGGTCTGTCCACGGCTCCGAGGATTTTTACCAAAGTAATGGTGGAAATGATGGTTCTCCTGCGCAGGCAAGGAGTTACAATTATCCCGTACTTGGACGATCTCCTGATAAAGGCGAAGTCCAAAGACAAGTTGTTACAGGACATTGCACTGTCCATGTCAGTTCTGCAACAGCACGGCTAGCTCCTGAACTTACAAAAGTCACAGTTGATCCCGACAACACGTTTGGCATTTTTGGGCATGAATCTGGACACGGTCCAGCTGAAGGTTTTTCTCCCTGTGGAGAAAGCGCTGGAAATTCAGAGTTTGGTAAAACTCTTATTGAAACCGAAAACGGTTTCCATTCATCAATGCATTTAATTGCTGGGAAAGATGGGGAGGTTCCATGCCAGAGTGTTTCAGGGGGATCTGTTGGACAAGTGGTCCGGATCCCACCTGCATATGCACCGGAAGATAATTCTATCTCCCAACACCAGGGTCTCCCTCCTGTGGTGGCTCAACAGCTCTCACCTCCTTGCAGGACGTCTGTTCTGGATCCAGGACTGGATCTTAGTGACCACGGATGCAAGTCTCCGAGGTTGGGGGGCAGTCACTCTGGGGGTGACCTTCCAGGGAAGATGGTCAAGTCCAGAAACTCATCTTCACATCAACGTTCTGGAACTGAGGGCCATTTACAACGGCCTTCTACAAGCAGAACATCATCTTCGAGACCTGCCGTTTCTGATTCAATCGGACAATGTCACGGCAGTAGCTTACATAAACCGCCAAGGCGGCACAAGAAGCAAAGCGGCAATGGCAGAAGCCACAAAGATTCTTCGCTCAGCGGAGAGGCATACAAGTGCTCTGTCGGCAATATTCATTCCGGGAGTGGACAACTGGGAAGCGGACTTCCTCAGCAGACATGACCTAAATCCAGGAGAGTGGAGCCTCCATCCGGAGGTCTTCACGCTGCTGACAAAGCGATGGGGGGTTCTCCATATAGACATGATGGCGTCTCGCCTCAACAAGAAACTTCCAAGGTATTGCTCTTGGTCCAGGGACCCTCAGGCGGACGCGGTGGATGCACTGACAGCACCCTGGGTGTTCCCCTCAGTGTATGTGTTCCCTCCGGTTCCTCTCATCCCAAAGGTGCTGAGGCTTCTAAAAAGGACAAGCATTCCGGCGATCCTTGTGGTCCCGGACTGGCCAAGGAGAACTTGGTACCCGGATCTTCTGCCGTTACTGGTCGACGATCCCTGGCCTCTTCCTCTGCGCAAGGACCTGCTGCGGCAGGGGCCGTTCGTCTATCAAGACTTACAGCGGCTACGTTAGACGGCATGGCAGTTGAACGCCAGATTTTAGCCCAAAAGGGCTGGCCAGGAAGGGTGTGACGTCGAAGCACTATCACCGTATTTGGAGGAAATATATTTCCTGGTGCGAGTCAAAGAAAGCTCATGTGGAGAAATTTGACCTTGGCCGTTTTCTCCATTTTCTACAAAATGGTGTGGATGAGGGCCTTAAATTGGGCTCCATTAAAGTACAGATTTCTGCTTTGCCCATTTTCTTTCAGAAATAACTGGCCTCACTTCCTGAGGTGCAGACCTTTGTGAAAGTGGTGTTGCATATCCAACCTCCATTTGTGCCCCCTGTGGCACCTTGGGACCTTAACGTGGTGTTATCATTCCTTCAGTCACATTGGTTTGAACCTTTACGTAAATTGGAGTTGAAATTCCTCACTTGGAAGGTTGTAATTTTATTGGCATTGGCATCCGCTAGGCGGGTGTCAGAGTTGGCGGCCTTGTCTCACAAGAGCCCTTATTTGATCTTCCATGAAGATCGTGCTGAGTTAAGAACTCGGCAACAATTTCTGCCAAAGGTGGTTTCCTCTTTTCATATTAACCAACCTATTGTGGTGCCAGTGGCTACTGGCGCTTTGGCTGCGGATAAGTCTCTGGATGTGGTCAGAGCCTTGAAAATCTATGTAGCCAGAACGGCTCCATTGCGGAAAACAGAGTCTCTGTTTATTTTATACGCTCCCAATACGATTGGATGTCTGCTTCCAAGCAGACCATTGCACGCTGGATTTGTCAAACAATTCAGCAGGCTCATTCCGCGGCAGGCTTGCCGTTACCGAAATCGGTGAATGCCCATTCCACTAGGAAGGTGGGCTCCTCCTGGGCGGCTGCCCGGGGTGTCTCGGCATTGCAACTTTGCCGAGCTGCTACTTGGTTGGGGTCAAACACATTTGCTAAGTTTTACAAGTTTGATACCTTGGCCGATGAAGACCTTAGTTTTGGTCTGTCGGTGCTGCAGAGTCATCCGCACTCTCTCGCCCGTTTTTAGAGCTTTGGTATTATCCCCATGGTTCTTTGAGCGGCCCAACATCCTCTAGGACGAAATAGAAAATAGGATTTTGAATACCTACCGGTAAATCTTTTTCTATGAGTCCGTAGAGGATGTTGGGCGCCCGTCCCAGTGCGTACTGTATCTGCAGTGTAGTTCTGGTTAAACACAGTTGGTGTTATGGTTTTTTCAGCTTCTTGCTGAATCTTGTTCATGTCCGTTGACGTGTTCAGTTATCTGCCATGTTGTACGGCATGCTTATGGCGTGAGATGGTGTTGTGCTCACCTTTTGTTGTTAAATCCTTTCCTCGAAATGTCCGTCTCGCCGGGCACAGTTCCAAACTGAGTCTGGTGGGGGATATAGAGGGAGGAGCCAGGTCACGCCCCTTTTGAAAGTCTGAAAGTGCCCATGTCTCCTGTGGATCCCGTCTATACCCCATGGTTCTTTGAGCGGCCCAACATCCTCTACGGACTCATAGAAAAGGATTTACCGGTAGGTATTCAAAATCCTATTTTTACCTCACCGGAGGCTCTTGGCCATAAGATATGAGAGCCTTCAAGGATCTATTAAACCTAAACTAAATTTCTCTGACGTCCTAGTGGATGCTGGGAACTCCGTAAGGACCATGGGGAATAGCGGCTCCGCAGGAGACTGGGCACAATTAAAGAAAGCTTTAGGTCACCTGGTGTGCACTGGCTCCTCCCACTATGACCCTCCTCCAAGCCTCAGTTAGATTTTGTGCCCGGCCGAGGTTGGATGCACACTAGGGGCTCTCCTGAGCTTCTAGAAAGAAAGTATATATTTACAGTGAGACCTGCTGGCAACAGGCTCACTGCAGCGAGGGACTAAGGGGAGAAGAAGCGAACCTACCTGCTTGCAGCTAGCTTGGGCTTCTTAGGCTACTGGACACCATTAGCTCCAGAGGGACCGACCGCATGGAACTGGCCTTGGTGTTCGGTCCCGGAGCCGCGCCGCCGTCCCCCTTACAGAGCCAGAAGTAAGAAGAGGTCCGGAAAATCGGTGGCAGAAGACATCTGTCTTCACCAAGGTAGCGCACAGCACTGCAGCTGTGCGCCATTGCTCCTCATACACACTTCACACTCCGGTCACTGAGGGTGCAGGGCGCTAGGGGGGGGCGCCCTGAGCAGCAATAAAAAGACCTTGGCTGGCAAAAATACCACAATATATAGCCCCAGAGGCTATATATGTGATAATTACCCCTGCCAGAATCCAGAAAAAAGCGGGAGAATAGTCCGCAAAAAAGGGGCGGAGCTATCTCCTTCAGCACACTGGCGCCATTTCTCCCTCACAGCTCCGCTGGAAGGAAGCTCCCTGGCTCTCCCTTGCAGTCTACACTACAGAAAAGGGTAAAAAAGAGAGGGGGGGCACTAAATTTAGGCGCAGTATATATAACAGCAGCTATAGGGGACATAATTCAGTTAGTCCCTGCATTATATAGCGCTCTGGTGTGTGCTGGCATACTCTCACTCTGTCTCCCCAAAGTGCTTTTGTGGGTCCTGTCCTCTGTTAGAGCATTCCCTGTGTGTGTGCGGTGTGTCGGTACGGCTGTGTCGACATGTTTGATGAGGATAATGAGGTGGAGGCGGAGCAGTTGCATATAGAAGGGATGTCACCCCCTGCGGGGCAGACACCTGAGTGGATGGACTTATGGAAGGAATTGCGTGCACGCGTCGACTCCTTACACAAAAAATTTGACGACATGCCGAATGCGGGACAGCCGGCTTCTCAGCTCGTGCCTGTCCAGGTGTCTCAAAGGCCTTCGGGGGCTCTAAAACGCCCGCTACCTAAGATGGCAGACGCGGATGTCGACACGGATACTGACACCAGTGTCGACGACGATGAGTCTAGTCTAATGTCCACTAAGGCCATTTGTTGCATGATTGAAGCAATGAAAGAGGTGTTACACATTTCTGATATAAACCCAGGTACCACTAAAAAGGGTATTATGTTTGGGGAGAAAAAACTACCCGTAGTCTTTCCCCCATCAGAAGAATTAAATGAAGTGTGTGAAGAAGCGTGGGCTTTCCCTGATAAAAGATTGGTAATCTCTAAGAAGTTACTAATGGCGTTCCCTTTCCCGCCAGAGGATAGGTCACGTTGGGAGACACCACCTAGGGTGGATAAAGCGCTCACACGTTTGTCTAAAAAGGTGGCACTACCGTCTCCGGATACGGTCGCCCTCAAGGAACCTGCTGATAGAAAGCAGGAGGCTATCCTGAAGTCTGTATATACACACTCGGGCATTATACTTAGACCTGCTATTGCGTCAGCATGGATGTGCAGTGCTGCCGCTGCGTGGTCAGATTCCCTGTCAGAAAATATTGACAAAGTCCTCCCCCGCTTCTTCCAAGTCCGCCGCATGACGGTGGGGCTCCATAGACGGAGCCAGGTACGGTGGGGGGCCGCCTCAAAAATTTCAGCGATCAGTGGGCTCGCTCACAGGTGGATCCCTGGATCCTGCAAATAGTATCTCAAGGGTACAAACTGGAATTCGAGGCGTCTCCACCCCACCGGTTCCTAAAATTCCTAAAATCTGCCTTACCGACAACTCCCTCAGGCAGGGAGGCTGTGCTAGAGGCAATTCACAAGCTGTATTCCCAGCAGGTGATAGTCAAGGTGCCCCTACTTCAACAAGGACGGGGTTACTATTCCACACTGTTTGTGGTACCGAAACCGGACGGTTCGGTGAGACCCATTTTAAATTTGAAATCCTTGAACACATACATAAAAAAATTCAAGTTCAAGATGGAATCGCTCAGGGCGGTTATTGCAAGCCTGGACGAGGGGGATTACATGGTATCCCTGGACATCAAGGATGCTTACCTGCATGTCCCCATTTACTATCCTCACCAGGAGTACCTCAGATTTGTGGTACAGGATTGCCTTTACCAATTCCAGATGCTGCCGTTTGGACTCTCCACGGCACCGAGGGTGTTTACCAAAGTAATGGCGGAAATGATGATACTCCTTCGAAGAAAGGGAGTTTTAATTATCCCGTACTTGGACGATCTCCTAATAAAGGCGAGGTCCAAGGAGCAGTTGTTGGTGGGAGTAGCACTATCTCAGGAGGTGCTACACCAGCACGGTTGGATTCTGAATATTCCAAAATCACAGCTGGTTCCGACGACACGTCTACTGTTCCTGGGTATGATCCTGGACACAGTCCAGAAAAAAGTGTTTCTCCCGGAGGAGAAAGCCAAGGAGCGGTCATCTCTAGTCGGAGACCTCCTGAAACCGAAACAGGTATCGGTGCATCACTGCACGCGGGTTCTGGGAAAGATGGTGGCTTCTTACGAAGCAATTCCTTTCGGCAGGTTCCATGCCAGAATCTTTCAGTGGGACCTGTTGGACCAGTGGTCCGGATCGCATCTTCAGATGCATCGCCTGATAACCCTGTCTCCAAGAACCAGGGTGTCTCTGCTGTGGTGGCTGCAGAGTGCCCATCTTCTAGAGGGCCGTAGATTCGGCATACAGGACTGGGTCCTGGTGACCACGGATGCCAGCCTTCGGGGCTGGGGGGCAGTCACACAGGGAAGAAACTTCCAAGGACTATGGTCGAGTCAGGAGACTTCCCTACACATAAATATTCTGGAACTAAGGGCCATTTACAACGCCCTAAGTCAGGCAAGGCCTCTGCTTCAAAACCAGCCGGTACTGATCCAGTCAGACAACATCACGGCAGTTGCCCATGTAAATCGACAGGGCGGCACAAGAAGCAGGATGGCAATGGCAAAAGCCACAAGGATTCTCCGATGGGCGGAAAATCACGTACTAGCACTGTCAGCAGTGTTCATTCCGGGAGTGGACAACTGGGAAGCAGACTTTCTCAGCAGGCACGACCTCCACCCGGGAGAGTGGGGACTTCATCCAGAAGTCTTCACGCTGATTGTAAATCGATGGGAACGTCCACAAGTGGACATGATGGCGTCCCGCCTAAACAAAAAAACTAGAGAGATATTGCGCCAGGTCAAGGGACCCTCAGGCGATAGCTGTGGACGCTCTGGTGACACCGTGGGTGTACCAGTCAGTTTGTGTTCCCTCCTCTGCCTCTCATCCCAAGGGTACTGAGAATAATAAGAAAACGAGGAGTAAGAACAATACTTGTGGTTCCGGATTGGCCAAGACGAGCGTGGTACCCGGGACTTCAAGAGATGATCTCAGAGGACCCATGGCCTCTGCCGCTCAGACAGGACCTGCTGCAGCAGGGGCCCTGTCTGTTCCAAGACTTACCGTGGCTGCGTTTGACGGCATGGCGGTTGAACGCCGGATCCTGAAGGAAAAGGGCATTCCGGAGGAAGTCATTCCTACGCTGATTAAAGCCAGGAAAGATGTAACTGCAAAGCATTATCACCGCATATGGCGGAAATAATGTTGCTTGGTGTGAGGCCGAAAAGGCCCCAACAGAAGAATTTCAACTAGGTCGATTTCTGCATTTCCTACAAACAGGAGTGACTATGGGCCTGAAATTAGGCTCCATTAAGGTACAGATCTCGGCTCTGTCGATTTTCTTCCAGAAAGAACTGGCTTCATTGCCTGAAGTTCAGACGTTTGTGAAGGGAGTGCTGCATATTCAGCCCCCGTTTGTGCCTCCAGTGGCACCTTGGGATCTCAACGTGGTGTTGAGTTTCTTAAAATCACATTGGTTTGAGCCACTTAAAACCGTGGATCTAAAATATCTCACGTGGAAAGTGGTCATGTTATTGGCCTTGGCTTCGGCCAGGCGTGTGTCAGAATTGGCGGCTTTGTCATGTAAAAGCCCTTATCTGATTTTCCATATGGATAGGGCAGAATTGAGGACTCGTCCTCAGTTTCTCCCTAAGGTGGTATCAGCTTTTCACTTGAACCAACCTATTGTGGTGCCTGCGGCTACTAGGGACTTGGAGGATTCCAAGTTGCTGGACGTAGTCAGGGCCTTGAAAATTTATGTTTCCATGACGGCTGGAGTCAGGAAAACTGACTCGCTATTTATCCTGTATGCACCCAACAAGCTGGGTGCTCCTGCTTCTAAGCAGACTATTGCTCGCTGGATTTGTAGCACAATTCAGCAGGCGCATTCTGCGGCTGGACTGCCGCATCCTAAATCAGTAAAAGCCCATTCCACAAGGAAGGTGGGCTCATCTTGGGCGGCTGCCCGAGGGGTCTCGGCTTTACAACTTTGCCGAGCTGCTACTTGGTCAGGGGCAAACACGTTTGCAAAATTCTACAGATTTGATACCCTGGCTGAGGAGGACCTGGAGTTCTCTCATTCGGTGCAGAGTCATCCGCACTCTCCCGCCCGTTTGGGAGCTTTGGTATAATCCCCATGGTCCTTACGGAGTTCCCAGCATCCACTAGGACGTCGGAGAAAATAAGATTTTACTCACCGGTAAATCTATTTCTCGTAGTCCGTAGTGGATGCTGGGCGCCCGTCCCAAGTGCGGATTGTCTGCAATACTTGTACATAGTTACTGTTAACTAAAGGGTTATTGTTGAGCCATCTGTTGAGAGGCTCAGTTGTTTTCATACTGTTAAACTGGGTATTGTATCACGAGTTATACAGTGTGATTGGTGTGGCTGGTAAGAGTCTTACCCGGGATTCAAAACCCTTCCTTATTATGTCAGCTCTTCCGGGCACAGTGTCCTAACTGAGGCTTGGAGGAGGGTCGTAGTGGGAGGAGCCAGTGCACACCAGGTGACCTAAAGCTTTCTTTAATTGTGCCCAGTCTCCTGCGGAGCCGCTATTCCCCATGGTCCTTACGGAGTTCCCAGCATCCACTACGGACTACGAGAAATAGATTTACCGGTGAGTAAAATCTTATTTTTGGATACAATTGGAATTTCATAATAAGCCATAAATCTACAATTTAAGACCATTATTTTTCATAATTTTTTTCCCTTTGTTCAGTTTAACTATAGGCATAGCAATTTCAAACTTGATATAAAGAGCAATTATGTGTTTTAATCATCCAGCCAATCTCTAGTTTACTATGGGTAACTTCCCATTTCTACTTCAGTTCTTTTATTTGTGTTCGTGACATCCTAGTTTGCCATATCTTGCTCCTTAAAAATTAATAATTAATCATTAGCCACAAAGGAAACTTTTTCATCAGATATATCAAAGATTGTAGAGAGATAATATGGAGAGAGATAAAGTGCTGAGACATTCATCACAAGTGTTTAAGTTGCTATTGGCATCAACATTCAGGCAGAAATAAATTAATTTGTAGCTAGCAGATTAACATCTGCTCATTGTTGGTTTTTTAAAAGGCAGAACAAGAAGCAGACTACATATCTCCCAACTTGTTGCCAACAAAAAGAGGGACAATTGCGTGCACCGAAGGCAAGCGTCTGTAATTAGAGGCATGGCCTTGTGGTTTGGGGGTGTTGCCTCAGAGAAATGCAGTGATCTTAAGCCATGCCCTCTGCAGTCCATGGGTGGAACAGTGGCACAGTTCTCTGAAAAATAGGACAATCCCACTAAAATCAGGACAGTTGGGAAGTTTGAGAATCTAATACTATACAATTTATAACCAGGGAAATATTCCTACATTATTCGTGCACTCTTTTTACTCATTTAATAAATCTATTGGTAGCTGTAAAAATAATGCAAGTTAATGGACCTGTAGACACAAGTCACGTCTGCTTCAGTTTGTGTGAGGATTGATTTCCAGAGACTCCTGAATTTCTTTGCTTGATCAGTGGTGAATTACACAATTAAGGAACCCCTCCACCCATGCAAGATGCTGCGGACCCCAGAATAACGTAGTAACAGGTAGGTAGGGCCATCAAGACATGACTCGCGTTGCAATGCCCGCTGCACATAACACTTGAACCAGTCAGATCTGTGTCTGTATATAATATATAAAATATAGTGTTTTTTGATTCAAGCATACTTGTGCTGGAATCCCACTGCCCTTAAATCTTCTTGCCACCCTCCGTGCTTTGAGCTGATGAGAGATTTACATGCAATTACTTGAAAAGGCTTTTTTGGGAATTGCCCTATGCTTTTGTAGGTGATTGAATAGATCTCGGATTGTTGCCCCTTGTTTGGAAAAAGGAGTGCCTTTTAAAACAAGAGTGAGTTTTCTAATATAACTGATGTATTCCAGTTTGTCTACTTGTTTTCGAATTGGCTTCAAGGTAAATTCAAATTTCTCATTGTTATTAAAATATGTGATAATTATCACGTTCTTGTGCATGTAATGTTTATTAAAGTTCCAGCGCTTCAGTCCTTGCCTGCTAATTCACAGTTTAGTGCCATGTTTTTCTTCGTCTCCCCTATGATTATTACCATCTGGAAAAGGTAAGAAATACCTGTCTATCTTTCTCTATTTCTCTCTGTCTATCTCTCTACCTCTCTATCTCAATAGCTTGAGAAAGGCACTGCTTAGCCTTCACTTTGAGTGTCTGCTTATTTTTTTATGTATATATTTTTTTAATGCAATATTTTAACAAATCCAATACACAGACAGAATTAGTTGGTCCTGTTTTCTATTTTAAGTAAATTAGGATGTAGTTGTCTTGGTTATTTAAAGTGGATCGGTATCTTTTACCGGAAGACGGGATGCCGGCTGTCAGTATACAGACAGCAGCATCCCATCTGTCAGAATCCCGGCAGTGATGCAGGTAGCCCCCTCATGGAGTCACTGTGCTCACCAAGCTTTGGGCCCGGTGGCACATTTCGTTCACCACAGGTTATATTCCCACTCGGTTGGTCGTGTGGACTCGCCAACTGAGTGGGAATAACCTGCAGTGGTTGGGATTCCGTCCTGCAGTATTTCACCGGCTGTCAGGATTTCGGCGTCCGTCTACTGAATACTACTGAGTAACGCCACACACAACTGAAAAATCATTCTCACAAGTTTGTGGCTGTGATGAAAGATTAGTGAATTTAAATTCTGACTTTAATCTTTAGGGTCAGCAAGGTTTAAATTAACATATATAATGTTAGTGTGTGTGTGTGTGTGTGTGTGTGTGTATGTATGTATGTATGTATGTGTGTGTGTATATATATATATATATATATATATATATATATATATATATATATATATATATACTCATACTCTGTCAAACAAATCTTTTTGTACTGTATAGTGTGCTGCACAGTAAAGCTGGTTACACACCTTTGCAATCACTCAGCTGATTGGGTAAATGCTCCTGACCAGCCAAATACAGTGTTCCCAGCTTGACCCTCTGTGAGCTGCCTACGAGTGCTACAAATAGATCAGGGCGTACAGGATTTTATGGGATCCGGAGGTCAGGACAACAAATATATAACAACACATGAGATGCGACCTCCCGATCCGAACGTTGCAGGAACATTTTATGCCATTGATCGGCTAACACTCCTCCAATTGACCTGCACACATACCTACACAATCGTTTGCCCATTTACCAGATAGGCCATGGATTGTATAGGTTTTTACCCATCTTATATCTTGGTTCTTCTCCTGACTTTTTTACTCAGAGCTGGGTACATAGGGGGTCATTCCGAGTTGATCGTAGCTGTGCTAAATTTAGCACAGGTACGATCATCTACCCTGACATGCAGGGGGACGACCTGCACAGGGCCAGTCCGCCCCCGCACAAATACAAAAGCATCACACAGCGGCGATCCTTTTGTATTTCTGGAGTAACTCCTGGCCGGGAGTTGTTCGTCGCTGCCGCTGGCCGCAGCTGCTGCGTGAGACGTCACGCAGCCGCCGTGGCTCACCCCCCAACGGTCCGGCCACTCCTGCGTTGGCCATACCGCTCCCCCTAAACGGTGGCTTAACACCGCCGTCCAGCCCCCTCCCGCCCAGCGACCACCTGTCTTAGAGGCGATCACTAGGCAACGACGACTGCCATGCAGTTCCGACCCGATCGCTGCGCTGCGACAAACTACAGCAAGCGATCGGGTCGGAATGACCCCCATAAAATTGTCTTAGGTTTGTTAAAAACTGACATTCAGTTCTGGATGGACTATCCTAAATGAAACCTTACCCCCACAGGTTTCTTTTCTGGAGTCTTCAATTCAGTCTCTGGTGGGTCTCTGAGGTTTTTGTCCATATGCATACTTATCTACTCTGCTGGAATTTCTACGTAACTCCAGAATTTTGTCAGTCTTCCCGGACACTGGACACCCGAGAATAGAACAAATTCCCAGATGACACATGCTTCCCCCTGTGAAATAGTGGGATTCAGGATGGGTTTTACAGCGACTTACATCATCATGGCACTACCCTCTCATTTTAAATTTTTAGGATACAAAAAAAGTGAGAACAGCACAATTGACTCTTGTGTGTTCTATTGTTAATGTTAAGAGATCCTTACTTTTGTGAATTTGTGGCATTAAAGATGTTTCATTCACTTTATTGTCCCTTTTAGAGCAAGCGTTATACATGCTTGTCCTTGAATTTGTTAAAATTCTGTATTGCAGTACTGTTTTAATGCATGACCAATTCTGTATTGCAGTACTGTTTTACTGCTTGGCCTTCTTCAAGTTAATTTACCTCAGTAAGACGCATACTACCCAAATGTCTTGATTTAGGCAGCAAAGTCCTAATTTTAGTGCTGTGTCCAACTGCCCTGACCAGGAAAGATGTGTCCTTTGGGAAACGTTCAGCGGTATCTCCAGTTTGCTACTGCATGATGTACCACAGGCAGGCACATGCAGAAATCAATGGGTCTTTTGGTGGGACAGCCTATCATTTTAGAGCGCTAGATATATGAAAGGTGGTAGGGCTATACTCTCCACTTTCTGTCCCGATTAGAACAGTTGCAACTGTGGTCACAACACAGCCATCACCAGCTTCAGCTCTGTCCGAGGGCACCGTTCTATGACGGCCTGGCTGCTTTTTCCTTTTCTGTACATGAAAACTTAATTTAATATTGCTTTTTTCAAAATGCAAATATGTCTGTTTCTTTTTCAAAAGTGACTATTCATGAATTATAGGAGTTGTGACAAGAAAGGTAGAGCAAATCACCTCTGGCCTGTATACAAGCACTTGACATGCACTCTTATGCTTTTATATAGTGATGAAATATATTTCATAACAACCATCATCTATGCATAATAGAGCATGGTACATAATACATCGGGCGAATGGGGATTGATCGGTCCTGTGGAATTTAATGATACTGACCACTGAGTTAAGTCTGTATTACAGGAAAACTAAAAGGAACAGGGATTATACTCCTAACTGTTCTCTCATTTAGACAGCTGCTAGTGAGGTAAGCTGTTCTTTTCCTTGAGACCTGCAATTTGCAGTAGTACTTCCTGTATATGTATTGACTCGAATGCCTCCAGCCAGTGTTTGTGTATAAAAGTCATAGTGAAGTGACTTCAGAAGTGATGCATGTGATAATGTGTGTACACATTTGTTTTTGTGTATAGCAGACTGTAACATTTATCAGTCTGGCTGCTCGAGTTCCCCATGGAGTCAGCTCTTTATCAGGAAAAGTCTTTGCAACATTTCATTTGCCTCTAAAGCTGTGAGGA
Source organism: Pseudophryne corroboree (assembly GCF_028390025.1). NCBI lineage: Eukaryota > Metazoa > Chordata > Amphibia > Anura > Myobatrachidae > Pseudophryne > Pseudophryne corroboree. The sequence goes on along the minus strand of NC_086446.1, from coordinate 392,992,629 downwards.
AAAACTTGCTTTAGCCTGAAATGTGCAAGACTCGGTATGAATCATTATTTCTACACTAAATACTGATTTAAGAGCTGTCACATACATCGTTCCAGAGTCCTGATTAATGCTCAGACTTCATTTTCTTTATGTTTTTTTATTTATTTTTTAATGTGGAATAAAACTTTGATGTTCAAAACTAAACAGCAGTGGGTTAGCATCATAATAAATGTTTTATATTCATACATAAAATAAAAATGAATGACTCAAAACTAAAATCACAGAAATCGGTCCATATCTTGGGCAGCAATGATGCTTTATTTTTTTACAAATACCTGACCAAACCTCATTACTTTATAGATTTTGCTTTATACTAGAACTATACTCATTACTGCTGTATCTAGACCCAGAGATAAACTGCATATTGTAAATGACACTATTAACCAGGGGCGGATCCAGAAGAAAATGATAGGGGAGGCACCATGGAAGGGGCAAGTACATTTGCGTGCGGCTTCTTATACAATGCCCACAGTTGTAGCGCCCATTATGCAATGTCCACTGTACAGGTAGTGCCCCTTATATAGACCCCATAGTAGTGGTGCCCCTTATGCAATGCCCGTATTGCCCCCAGTAGTAATGTTGCCTGTAGTAATGCCCTCAGTCATTTAGCACCCTAGTAGTTATGACCCCAGTAGTTTACCCCCACCCCCTTTAGTTTAGCCTCCCAGTGGTAATGCCCCCAGTAGTTTGCCTGCTTGTAGTTTAGCCACCAGTAGTAATGCCCCCTGTAGTTTGCCCCATTGTAGTTTAGCCACTGTAGTTATGCCCCCCTTGTAGTTTAGCCCCCAGTAGTAATGCCCCCAGTAGTTTGGCCCCTGTAGTTATCCCCCAGTAGTTTGGCCCCTGTAGTTATCCCCCAGTAGTTTGGCCCCTGTAGTTATCCCCCAGTAGTTTGGCCCCTGTAGTTATGCCCCCAGTAGTTTGGCCCCCCTGTAGTTTAGCCCCCAAGTAGTAATGCCCCTGTAGTTAAGCCGCCAGTAGTAATGCCCTCCTGTAGTATGCCCCCAGTAGTTAGCCCCTTTGTAGTTGGCCCCCAGTAATAATATCCCCCAGTAGTTTGCCCCCAGTAGTAATGTCCTCCAGTAGTTTGCCCCTAGGAGTTTGCCCCCAATAGATGACCCCCCAGTAGTAATGCCCCCAGTAGATGCCACCCAGTAATAATGCCCCCAGTAGATGCCACCCAGTAATAATGCCCCCAGTAAAAATGTCCCCCAGTAGCTGCCCCCAATAGATGACCCCCCAGTAGTAATGCCCCTTGTTGATGCCCCCCAGTAGTAATGTCCCCCGGTAGTTTGCCCCCAGTAGATGCCATCGCTGCAGTAAGGATACTTACTGAGCCCCGTTCCCGCTTCCAGACCGCTGCAGTCCTCCTCCTCTCTGGGCGTCCGCTCCTCAGTCAGCACTATGAGAGACGTCATGACTGATGTCTCTCCCATAGCGCACGCCGCACAGTGACAGCGCCGGAAGCCGGAGCTCGGTACTGAGCTCCTGCCTCCGGCTGCCGCTGTGCAGGGAGACGGACGCCCGCTGGTAACACAATCTCAGCGGGCGCCCGTCATCTCCCTGTGCGGCGCTGGGAGGGGACGGAGGCCACAAATGACAGGGGGGGCACGGGCCCGAGTGCCCCCCCCCCCCTCCCCTGGATCCGCCACTGCTATTAACGATATACCCAGCCAGGGGAAATCCTCATAACTGGACAGATATAGATCCATTGTTGACGGGGCATACACCTGTTTTTACAAAAAATGAATCCCAGTGCTGCTCTAGCATCCTTAGCAATACAGCAGCTCCTGCTCCTAACAATGATCATAAACAGAGACTTGTAAAGTTGGGTACACACTAGAAGTTGTGCTCTATGAGCGACGTCACCTAGTGTGTTCCCTTCCCTGCTGGGGCGGTCGGCGGCAGTGCATACACACTGACCATATGCAAACCCAGTGACGTCACGCAGCAGCCGGGCCGTGCATGCAGTTTTTGGAAGACCGTTCAAATTTAGCTGCATGCACAGCCAACAGCAAGGGTCATTAACGACCTGCGTGGCCGTGCATCGCTCGGCGGCGGCATACACACTTAGGGATGAAGTAAATTACGTCACTCAGGAAGGGTAAAAATGAGCAACGTCATTTAATTTACCGTTAAGTGTGTACCCACCTTAAGACTGTTCTCGAGGGGTGCCAGTAGGCATGAAGCAATCTCTGGCTTCTCCTTTTCTAGCAGTATGGATGCCTAGCACCTGTGACACGATTGCCTTATTCATTAGAACAGGCATACGTGTATAAGTAACCATAGCTGCCCACACGGCTGCAATGGTGCCTTCTCATGATTACCACCATATTGGCTCTTGGCCAGCGGTAGCTCCAGAGGTGGGGTTGCAGTGCCGTCCAAAGTTGAAATAGGGGAGCCACACCTGCTGCCACCAACTGTCATCCCAAACTTACTCACTGGCAGTTGGTGTTGCTCCCCTATTTGAACTTTGGACTGCGCTGATGCCGCACCTCTGGAGCTGCCACTGCTCTTGGCCATATATATTAGCCTAACAAACTCTGGGCTTTTTATCCAGCACATAGCAGGCACCCCAACTACTAAGGTTCTGACACACAATCGCCTAATATGACATTAGTCAATTCTTTAGAGTGTGCACCTGCTGCCACTTCATAGAAAAGTGTGGGGAGGTAAAGAGGGGATGGGACATCAAGTTATGCCCTTAATTTTCAGGTAGTATTGCCTCTTTTGGGCCCCCCAACCACGGTTATTAAAGGGTTATATTCTCGCTGCATTGCTATTTGCTAATTCACTTTATAATTTCACGGAAATAAACAACATTTGGTATTTCAGATGATAGGGGCTTTCTGTACTGAGAAATGTGGCTTATGTCATTTCATAGGCAGTCATGACTAACAAATAACAAGAGACTCTCTTTTCTCAGAATTAAGCGCCACTACTTGTGAAGTACTTCCCCGTCCAATTCATGTAAGAACAGTGAGGGTCCCAATGGATGATCGCCAAAATGGCTAACACATTGGGATGGTACTCATCATGGTGGGGGTCTGGAGGTAGACTGTACCTCTTAAGCATGGACTATATTGTGTGTAAACAAATGATTACAGACTCAGCCGTGGAATACACCATTTTATTAGAATGTTTTGAACTCCTTATTTGTAGCTGTTTTTGTTTCTATAAATGTGCTGCCTGTAAATAAAGTAAAACTTGCGAACGACCTGTACATTCCAGCTAAACAGTTTATCCCAGACACAGTAATATATAATTAATACTGTAATGCTGTTGTGTATCTGCACACTGGTCTTCTTGTGTTGCCTGTGAATGAGACAGTGTTCAGCGCACAGCTGCTGTCTCTGCCAGCATCGGGCAGTGGTTCTCGGTGCCTAGAAATATACAAACATACCAGGCCTGCTCACTGGGGCTAAATAACAGCCGTACCACTATACCTACTGGTATATAACAATAATTACAAATATGTATGTACACTGTAGAACTCAGTGGGCAATGAATATCTTTTTAGACAGCATTGCAGGTATTCTTTGAATGTGGATGATCTGACAGCATGTTAAAGTGTTAAAGATTCTTGTTGATGATGACAGCAAGTGACTTTGAGGAATGAATGCTAAACAGAACAATAATATATACAATATCGAAAGATATTTTAATGGACATTTATGCACATAGTATCATCAGCTGTGTTCAACTCTTAACACATTTTTGAGACAGGTGACAAATAACATGTGTGCATTAGTCATGCCTGTTTATTTGGTCATCCCTGATATGGGAATGCATCTGCAAAATTCACTCGTTTCTTAACACCATGGCGTTGTCAGACGGTGTTAACATCCCATTCTAAGTGTAATAAAGCCAATTATCTATGTGGCAGCTGTAGATTCCCATCTTTTCTGTAACCCCTGTACAAGTCTATTACTATTCTACATACGTTGCAGGGGCTGACACATGTTCACCATCAGTACAGAAGTAAATAGCCTGTCATCACCTTCCTAATGAAGAAGAGGATTCTGGGTAAGGTTATTTGCTTTAACCTTGAAGAGTAAGTATGAGATCAATGAATTTAGTAAAAATATAGTTATCAAAATTATATTTTTAGTCATAGCATATATCTAGCAATATATATTTTATGACTTCCAAGATACTTTGGAATTATAGCCTTCTTACTGTAGGTGTATGCTGTGTTGCTATGGCAGGCTAAGTATGTACTGCTATGGCTGCTGACATTGGCCCTCATTCCGAGTTGATCGCTCGCTAGCTGCTTTTAGCAGCAGTGCACACGCTAGGCCGCCGCCCTCTGGGAGTGTTTCTTATCTTAGCAGAATTGCTAACGAAAGGTCCTTGTATCCATAGTCTAACGAACTAGGAGAAAGGGCAGTATGTTCTGTGAAGCACCTATTAGACAAAACCTATTGAGATGGTTTGACGTGTTTATGGCGCTCCTCAATTTGAGAAATAATCCAAGAGATGAACTTCTCTTTCCTGCTCAACAGCTTCTGTCTGGGCGTACCGGCTCCATCATTCCCACTACCAAATTCAAACTTAAGGGCCCCATACACTATCGCAACATATCTGTCTGACATGTCGAGGGCGATCACCCATGGCAGCCTCCCGGGGGACAGGATCGCCCAAGATACATCGTATGCTGTCCTTTTGCATACGATATATCTTGGGCGATCCTGGCCGATTCCAGCCATGCCTGCGGGGTCGGACGTGATTGAATATGCAGCACATTCAATCTGGAGGATCCGATCCGATGCTCACGGGAACGTGCATCGGATCGGAAACGCCTCCAAAATGCCCGATTTCAACCGATATATATTGGGCCGAAATCGGATGAAACCGGGCATTATCGTCCTAGTGTTTGGGGCCCTTTAGACCACAAGTTGAGAAAACGTGCACGATGCTCTACAGAACTCCTATTCTTAAGACCATTGTCCCCTGTACACATCCAGACCACAAAGCAGAGATCTACAAACAGGCTCAACTATGTGGTGCAATCTGACAGTACCTTGTATAAGCGCAGCAAGCGTAAACTTCTAGGGGTGTATGAGTCAACACTTCCACATCACCTAACACTGACTGTGTCAGAATAACCCAACATGGACAAGGAGTCCCCTGAAGAAGACCTATTGGGGTGCAGGACAGTCCACACCACTAGTACCTTTCTTTGTCACCAGGTCTGGAAGAATTTCTACGGCTAATACAAAATTCTAGGACTATGTTATCTAATCTCCCATTTTTCAGTTTGTTTGTTCTCTGTTGCATACTGTCCCTGTACTCAACACATGTTACACTATTGTACACCCAGACACCAGTTTTTTGTGTCTTTATATCTGAAAAGGAGGATGCCAATATATGCTTTGTTGCTTTAAAGTGGATGTCGGAAGTTGCATCACTACCATCTACTCTTTATTCTGGAAGTGCCTTTGCAGACCTTGTGCCTTACTCAGCATGGGGTGGAGATGCATTGCGTTCGCATTCTCCCATCCCGTGCTGTAGTGCGCACGCACATTGGCAGCACTGTGCATGCACGGGCTGTCATATTGCAGTCGCATCCTGGAAGAACGTGACCGCAGTGTGATTGACAGCGGCAGGCGTTGTGTGGGTGGCGGCATGGTGTTAGGGGGGGCTCCATCAAATATGTAGGCATGCCCTAAGTATTATCGTGCCGGCAGCGTGACATCACATGCAGCCGCTCCAATTTAAAAAATAGTGGCAGTGTGCCTGCCTTTGTGGCTAGGCTGCGGAGGCAGGGGGCATCCACAATTCAGCGATGAGTTGCGTTTGCATTGCTGCCGGGCATTTACATACTGGACGGCCTTGCCCTGTGCTGAGTGGCCCCCAGCATGCGATCGCAGCCAGTTGCAGATTTGCCGAAATAGCAAAACTGCAGCTGAAGCGGAATAAGGTCCATTGTTCAGCATAACTGCAGCTAGTAAAGATATACTTCTGCAGCTCTCCGGATTCCTTTGGTGATTTTTACACAGACCACTCTACACTTACAATTCTCAGTTTCTAGAAATAAGGCTTCAATGATCTCATCATGGCTTATTAATTTTTCATCAGTAGTTCCCAGTGTGGTGTCAGTTAATGGTGGAGGATTTAATGCTAATAACAATTCACTTTCAGGAAACTTAGAAAATGTAATTCTCCAGGCTAATATGGTCATATGCAGTATGTTCTTTGTGATTTTTATTTTATTTATTTACATCATACTCTGGTGCAAATGTTTTGGTACAACATAGCAATCAATAAGACACTTGCTTTCATCTTCTATTAAACCGATAAAATGCTACTGTCTAATTGGATGCTGTGGTTGACAGCAGTTTATTTGCAAATATGCCCTTTATCCCAGATAGCAAAATGATGGTGTTTGCTTGCCTGGACCCCTCAGGACATGCTCACACCCAGTGTTAATCTGTGAAAACCTCTAAATGCAAAACTAGTAAATTAGCCCTTGAGTCTTTTAAAGTATAACAAAAGTCCCTAATACAAAGCTTTTGAAGTAGGCTGTTTATGCATATTTTTCCAGATAAGAAACACCTTCTGTAATTGCTTTTATGTGCTTTTGCAAGAACATCCATTGTCTGTTAGTAAATAGAGTACTGGAAGGTTACTTTAGCGAGGTGCACACTTTACAGTCATACTTGAGATACAATTACACTTATGATTAAAAGTGCAGATGAACATGCAGATTCATACATACACACTGTCTCAATCTACCATGAGATCTGTGATTCTCACCCCTTAAAACCATCTGCTGATAAGGTTGTGACTGCAGGAGCAGCAGCAGCAGAAGTAATAGACAGAATGATTGATAGTGCATACACACTTCCAGGCCTGTTTTGACATTGTACAATCACATCGGATATTAGGATGCCCATAAACCAGATCTTCAGCTGCAATCCATTTTCTTCCAGTAAAATATACTTGCAGGTGCGCATACACTCTTCAGATATCTCACCAGCGGAATGGGAATCGGAAGGTCTGTGTGACTATTGTATAAGGTGTGTACCTATCTTTACCTGGACTAGGACTGCTCAGAAGATTCCCATTCTGACTAGCACCTACATATGATAATTCTCTAGGCATAAATGTCTGAAACGGAAGAGGTTGCGCACTAGCAGATTTGATATTAGATCATTGGGTGGTATATATGTTCTAATCGGTGTGAGCATCTCTTGAGGGTTTCTTGCATGAAATTTCCATGATATTGTTACCTGAGATAACGGTCATATATGCAGATAAGTAATTATTCTTTAATTAGCCACTACAACCTTGTACTGCCTCAATAGAACAGCCAATCCCATAAAAGTAGCAAATAGTAGAAATAAGTTACAGTAGTATGAACTGTTTTTAGTTTGTGTGTATCTGCAAGTTATTTTCATTATTGCTGTTTTGTACACATATCTCTCAAAGTGCCTAATTCAGAGTTGTGCATAAACCTGATATTTATATACCTCTCTGATGTTTTAGATCTGCATAGGAGCCGTACTGCGCATGTGCATATCTGGGGCCGCAATGTCGCTTGCAGTGCCCCAGATGCCGCTACAGACTTGACATGCTGCTGGTGTTTGGGGGTGGTGACAGACATCGTAACAGAAAAAGGGGTGTGCTGACTTCATTTTCTGGGTGTGCTGAAGCCAATGACTGCGTCCTTTCATGCAGCTTCACTGGCTTCAGCAGCATGCATATGCCAGCCATCCTGGGTAACCTGAGGGTTACACCGATGACCGATGTTTCAGAGAAGCCGACAGGAGGTGTCTATTTACACAGGACATTTACTGCAGCATTAGCATATTACGGCACAGCCGCTACGTACAAGGATGCAGCGGCTGTTTGATCTGCGTCCATCCCTGAATCAGTCCCAATCTATAACGGGTGTAAGGTGTGTGATGTCCATACACCGTACACCCTGCACCCATTTAACTATACTCACCTCTCCATTGGCCCAGCGCTTGCTGCAGAGCAGCAAAAATCACCCTGAAAATTGCCACTGCGGCTGCTTTCCGGTGATTTGCACATGCGCAATTGAGATGACCCTGGGAACGCTAAGCGGGCGCCATGTTCCCAGAGACATGCGCATGCACCGCAGACTCTGTCACAATGCCAGAGTCTACTGCACCGCCGGATAGGAGGGGCACTCAACCGGAGACTGTACACGGGCCCCCTCCTCTCTTAAAGCGCCTGTGGGCCCAATATACCGTACACTTAAGTGGCCTAAATAAACCTTATGCAACTTTATCTTAAAATGTGTCTCTGCAATTGTTGTCCTTTCTAAGAGCCTCACAAATGCTGACTCTGAATGTGGGAGGGAAGCCACATCTGTGATTACAGAAAGATAGCTCTGTCTATAATTTCTTTGCATTTGCAGTGTGCAGTTCACTGTAGACTTGCTCTAAATATACATCTGTTCCTCCCCCCCCCCCCCCCATGCAATTTTGAGAACACACTGGCGATATGTCTTGTGTTTTGTGATAGACCTAAATGTGTTCATTACTGCTTAACGATGCATTTCCAATGGCTGGCACGGGATACAGTCACAGCCAGAAAATGTAACTGGGACGCAGAATCTAATTCGCTCCTGTCCTCGAAGTGCGTGAACTGTGACACGATGCTAAGATTTGGCAAAGTGACAAATGGTGTGATACCACTCTAGGCACCTTGGAAACTGATAAAATATTTATATTACATGTTCATATTGTAATGCTTATGTATTGACATTAAAGGGAGGGAACCTTCCTCTTCCACTAGTTTTTCAGGCAGGCAGCATTTGGCTTGTGTGTACATAGGGATTTTGAATCATGAAGGTTCTGTTACTTCAGGAGTCAGCTAGATTGTAAAGCAAACAGCAGCAGCAGGGTCATGTATATGCCGTCATCAGGCTGGGGGAATTTACTTGTGAGCTAGAGAGAGACTGGTGACCGAGAGTGAGGATGTGACCTAAAGTGTCAGATCTTTATGCAGGCTCAGGCTGGTCTACCTGCGATGCAAATAATCCTCCAGTGTTCCCCCCACCTTCAGGGCTTGTTAACGCCTAGACTGTGGGAAAAATGAGTAAAAAGACATGGGAAATCATAGGCATTTTTGGTTTTTATGTGTTGGGCTTTTACCAGTACAATTTATTGTACTTGTGGTATAAAGTTCACATGAGATATAAGTTTTGCCAAATTCTAAAATCTTAAATGTGACTTAAATCTTTAAGGTGCAATAGTAAGCATTAGTCTGAATGTTTTTCTGCTGGCGATTAGTGTCTTATAAAAGTGTATTAACAGTCAAATTGTAAACGCTCTTTTCATGTGTTTTATGCTTAGTCATATGCTGGGTTGTTTAGTACCAGTACTGCGTGCCATGCCTGGACTTCATGGGTTCCCTAGGTGAAATGTTAGTACCCATATAGCATACTTCACAACTTTGTCACTGGCAAACTGGAACATACACGCTGATGAAAAGGGACGTGACCATGCCATTGTCAACGGGCATAGCCACATCCCTCTGGGGCATGGCTAGCAATTCCGAGGGGCTCTCATGCCTTTATTCCTCCACTCAGAATACCGCTTTGTAGTTGGAAACAGTCACCAGTGGCTTGTGGGTGGTGCTGCTGCTTACTATGAACTCTGACCTTAAGACAGGTACTTGAGTATCAGGGCTCTTTGGAGCTGCCTAGTCCACTCATGCTTGAGTCTCCCC